>NC_138768.1:532508787-533206287 GCF_965119305.1 Pelophylax lessonae | reverse complement strand
ACCCCCTCCCTTAAAGGATAAGTTCACCTTTTTGGAAAAAAAAATGCACAATTTTTTTTGCAGGTAAAAACATGTGCATTTATTCTTTTTCTATGGAGCCTACAGAGAATGGCACCCGTGATCAGCAAATCGAGGGTGCAAACTCAGGCTCCTGCAGACTCTTTGTAGATGTCTGCCCATACCTCATATGGTCAGGCAGTAACCTGAGAGTGGGAAGATCAATGGGTTTACAAGAGTGCTCAACAGCGCTCTCGTAGTTTGAGAACTACAAGCTGTCAGCTACAATGGCTGGTGTTACTTGTAGACATTCACAGAAAACTGAGAATGAATAGTGTTAGTGGAGCCCGGCATGGCTGCGCTTTTTTCAAATTGCGATAGTGGGTGTGGGGAGAAGATCCCTCACCTACTCTCACATGGAGAGGGGATCAGACAGGAGTGGGTTGCTGTAGATCCCGAAACATGTTACACGTTCTACCCTAAAAACGGGTGCAACATGTAACCTATTCCAAAGGTGAGCTTATCTTTTTAAAGTGATTGTAAACCCTGCCATAACCCAGTGACTGGCTTAAGTTATATAGAGATGAAACCAATCCTCCTACACAAGTTGTTCCTGGTTATTTTCAGCCTTCTCTTCTCTACAGCCTTTCAATGTCCAGATCATTGACACATTGTTCTGCTCCAGCAGACAGTGGGCAGAGATCTGATGTCACACACTGCATAGCAGAGAGCTAAGTGTAATATGAGATCTGATTGCAGAGAGAGGGCACCCCCAGTCTCATAGGGGAATCATGCACAGCTAAGGCTGTCAATCACCTGCTGTGTGCTGGAGGGGAGTCAGGACCATCTTCCGAGATGGTCTTGTGTCAGCATATAGAATGTCAAGTGGCACAAGCAGATTGAATGACAGAGCAGGCAGAAATCATGCTAGGTCCTTTGTATTAAGGCAAGTACACATTAAAGAAGGGTATGCATTTTTCCCTTCATTTTAGAGGTTAAGGAATGGGACGGCTGCAGTTCCCTATTTTTGTTCCACCTTATGGAGGTTCCATCATAAAGGGTCATGGCATTTGTTTGGCTGTGGATAAAGCTGGGGATTTTATAGTTGGAGCCAACAACCGATTAAGGAAGCCAGTATGTGGTTCTAATTTTGCTTGACCATACCAATATCCGTTTATGTAGTTGGCATGTAAAAGTTTTAGATTATATAAATTATAACCCGGCTATAATTCGGATGTTTACTTGACCAACACACTAGATGTGGGATAGTGGGGCAGTGAAGCTGTCAGTGTAGAACTGCATAGGTAATAAACCCATATAGCCGTCCAATAAACATTTTTTAAACCTTTACTAACATTAAATTGATCACATATCTAGCCAACTATAGAAGGATAGTGTATTTGCCTGCTCATGTTGGCATTTTATTTTATATTTATGATGCTAGTGAAAGTCATTAGAGATATTCGGTTCTCTTCTGTAGTAAATTACGGATTTGTGTTGAGCTTTATCTTGTGGCCCTTGCCCTTCTAGCTACATGAACTAAAGGCATTTCCCTGGCATCAGTGGTTTCCTTTCAGTACATTGTTATAGAGAAATTTTAGCGACCACAAGAAAAACGAAAGTTTAAGTGAAAGGAATAACATGGAAACACAAGTATGTACTGAGAGGCCACAGCATGTGAATCATTGGTTTCACCTTGGCCGTCCTGGGACTCTCCCTCCTGGTTGACTGAGATACAGCCTCGGTGCCGTTGGTTCCTGCGGCTGTCAGTCAGTGAGCCAATCGGGAGGGGGCAGGGCAGAATAGCAGCTCCATGTCTAAATGCACACACAGCTGCAGGTCGGCTCAGGTGCCCCCATAGCAAGCTGCTTGCTGTGGGGGCAATCGATAGGAGGGAGGGTCCTCCGAAAGAGGAGGATCCGGGCAGCTCTGTGCAAAACCAACTGCACAGAGGAGGTAAGTATGACATGCTAAAAAAAAAAAAAAAAGCCTTTACAATCACTAGGTTTCAGAAAATGGTTACATTCTCGGCCTGCCAGAAATGCTGTCACATTTGTATAAATGCCTAAAAATGGCTGGAGTCATAACTGATTACATGTGCAGCATCATGGCAGTTGCAGATCCAACAGAAGTTAAGATGGCAGCTTCCTTGGCTGAAAACGATGGGAGGTTTTAGTTCTACTTTTTTAATAGTTTCCATTTCTATACCCTGAGCATATTTTGTAGAGACACTCATGCAGCTGTTGAAAATGTTTTTTCTTTGCTGCTGGGATAATAGCACAACATCCTGGGCACATTTCCGTCACTGAGAAATTATAAGTAAACTCTTGTAGTCCATACATAGTAACCTGACACTTCTACATGTCTGGCACTCATTTAGTGCACCTGAAAAACCAAAGCTTCTTACCTTTAACCTTCAAGTAAATCTGAATTTTTTTATCTTTTTAAACCCAACTTTACCAAAACCTACAAACTTTTACCCAAATTCAATTTTTATGCCTCAACCTAACTCCATCTCATAACTTCAGTTCCTAACCCCCAGTCAAGGCTCTTTCGTACTGGCGCTCTTTATAAACGGGCATTGCATTGTTTAAAAAGCAGTGCGTTTTTAATACGTTTCATTAAAATTCAATGCAACGCATATGTGGTGAATAGCTGGTTAAGGACGCTGGCTCCTGAACCAGCTATTCACTGGTTGTTGGGGACACCAGTTATTCCCTGACTCTATTCACTGATTGGGTAGCTGGCATCTTTATCAACCAGTTTATAGCTACTGTACATATACAATGCCCCCTCCCCTCTACCTCCATGGTGGCCCCAGCTTCTCTCTGCTCAGTCTCTTGTGCAGGAGTCAATCCAGCTGGCAGTGTTGTCACAGAGCTGAGCCCCCCATCATTAGAATTGGACATTTACACAGGACACGGAGGAGGGAGGAGCTGGGAAAACTGGGCAGTACTGTGAATCAGAGGGGAGGGGGGGGGGGGGCAGCCAGACTGAACATTGAAGAGACTGAGCAGGGAGTAACTAGGGGTGACCATTATGGAGGTACAGGTGTCCGCTCCTTAACCAGAACTTTTTAGAAAGTGTCACATGAACCTGAAAACGCACCCTCAGCGCATTTTTGGTGCGTTTCCTTTGACTTCCAATGGAATGCGAGCTTTTAAAAATCACACTAAAGATGCAGCATGCAGGACTTTTGAAAACACAGAGCGAAGTGTCACTTTAAGATTTAGGTGGGAATATTTTTGTTGTGCTGGAATGGTGCATGCTTGAATGGAAAGGTGCATGCTTGAATGCAAAATGCGTACTAGTGCGAAAGGACCCTTAAAGGTTCTAACCCCAACCTTTAAGCCTCATCCCAACTCTTAACCCAAATCGTAACCTCATCTCCTAAAACTCCAAACCTTCAGCAAATCTGACCTCAGCCTCAAATCCTCAAACCAACCTTAAGTTCACCTTTTTTTCTTTTGTTTGAAGGCCCTTTAGGATCGAAAGTTAAGCCTTATTCTGATTGCTCATGGGCTTCCCTTCTAACAATATAAACAGGATTAGGTGGTATATTAGTGCCTCCTAGTGGCCATTCAGTTAAATACAAGTGGATTTGTGCATTTCTTCTCTTACCCTGTGAATTGCCTTTTTGAACAAACCAGATATGGTGTGCACGGTATGATTCATAAAGGGGAGTGGTAGTTGCAGATTCGTG
The DNA here is from genome assembly GCF_965119305.1 of Pelophylax lessonae. Taxonomy (NCBI): domain Eukaryota; kingdom Metazoa; phylum Chordata; class Amphibia; order Anura; family Ranidae; genus Pelophylax; species Pelophylax lessonae. The sequence continues at coordinate 533,202,587 of NC_138768.1, read as the reverse complement.
ATAAAGCGAAGTTTGGAGTTTGTCCTCCACAAACTTAGTTTGCTATCTGGGTATCACAGAATGGGATCTAGTATGGAGTCAGTGAAGGTGGGACTCCTAATTTATATACTAGTTCTGCGTAAATCACTAACTAGTAAGCAGGAATGAGCATAGCAGCCTGGAGCTTCAACTTTGTCATTTCAGTGACCTTTCCTATATTAACAGGTTCTAGGATTTCCCATTCTAGCTTGCATTTTTCTTACTTCCAGCAGTCTCTGAAGACATGAGAACACCCTAGATCTTTCATTCCGTAGTGTACTGGACTGAGATCCTGTGTTTGAAGTTGTATAATTCCTGTTGATGGGTAACAGTAATAGAATAGTTAAGGAGAGTTATTTGTTAGTTTGTCGAGGGAGGACCTGACCAATTTTAAGAGGCTCCTTAGCGAAAAGAAAACATGCAGGCAAGCTGTTATATTTGTGTGCGTTATCCAGCATCTCCCACCTCAATAGCGGTTTTATTTATTTTTTTCTGGAGATTTGTCATGTTCTTTTATCACGTGTTCCAGCAGCCCACTTTTCACAAAGTAGAGATTGTAAGTGATAGTGTTGCTAAAACATTGAGATGTACAAACACAAGTGTACACATCCAAGCGGTTGTAAATGTCCGATTCTGTATCTCTAATATGGATCATAAAGCTTTCACTTTTCATTGTTGTAGAAAAGAAAATCTAAGGAAACTTTATTTTTCAATAAATCCTTTTTCTGGTGTGAAAAAAAAAAAAAGAAAGAAAAAAAAAAAAAAAAAAAAAAAAAAAAAAAAAAAAAAAAAAGAAGAGGGGGAGAAGTTGTCCGAATTCATTAAACGCCTGGATAGGATTATCCACCAGATTCTGTTAAAGAAAGGAATAGACCCCCGGAAAATAGATGAGACTCGTGCACGACAGGTTCTGAAAGGGGCTCAACCTTTAGATCCCATTGCCATACTGTTACGAACTCGTCGAGATGGCGGCATTCTAGAATACCCCGACCTGATTCGAATGGTCAGAGAGGAAGAGGTCATGTTGGACAACAAGAAGAAAAGTCGGCAGTTTGACTCAACTGCCCGGGTTGGAGTGATAAGTATGGAAGAGGGTGACTCTCAAGTTGAACTCCTAAAGACCCAAGTGTCTCAGTTGATAGAAATGGTGTCCATCCTGACTGGTCAGGTATCCACTCTACCCAAGGGGAGTATATCGGAGAGGCCAGATGAACCTGTTAGTCTCAGCACAGATCCAGAGCCACGGCCTGCAAGATTGTTAACTTGTTTCAACTGCGGGGGAGTTGGACATGTTAGAAGGGTATGTCCCAGCTCAGGAAAGGTTGCCACGAAACCTCGCGAGCCAGCGGGAAACTTCAGAGGACACCGGTGAAGGAGTCAACCGGGTGTCCGCCAGTTTTAACGGACTCCAGGAGTGGTGCAGGATCAGGGAAACAGAGTCAGGGGGTCAGGCCCAAATACAACATCCCCAGTTCTAGACTCCGGGTTACTGAGGGAAGGAAAATCAATGCACGCCGGGTTCAGCGGGGGCCCAGATCAAGGAAGAAAAAGGAGAAGAGGGCCAGGGTACAGAGGGCTGAATCAGACAACAAGGCTACATCAAGAGAATTCCCAACTAACTTGGTCGGGCCCTCCCCAGTGGTCTCGGTTCAGGTGGAAGGAATTTACACAAGAGCCCTCCTTGACACAGGGGCCCAGGTGACTCTTTTGTATAGAGACTTCTATGATAAATACCTTACCCATCTACCTTTGCAGAAGTTGGAAGATCTGGAGATATGGGGTATCGGGACCCAAAGTTTTCCCTATGACGGGTATCTGCCAATCAAGTTGACCTTTGATCCATCAGTGGCTGGTGAAGCGGAAACCTTCGACACCTTAGCGGTGGTCTGTCCTCGTCCACCAGGGGCCAACAAAAGCTCTCTCATCGTAGGAACAAACACTGACCTGGTAAGGCGCCTTCTGATACAACTGGTCCAGGGACAAGATGCTCAGGCGCCAAGGATCCATCCCATGCTACGGCAGGCCTACCAACGATTAGTGTTGGAGCAAGAGACCCCCGCAGAAGGAGTTGGACGACTCTGGAAGCTGGACAGAGCGGAAAAGGTCTTACAGCCAGGAGAGGTGGCCTGTTTTAAGGCTTCTGTTAAACTCACATGGCAACAGCCGGGTCCTTTCATTATCTTTGAATCAGGTCAAAAGGAGAGACAGAGAGGGATAGAAGTGATCCCTGAGGTGATCCCTTTGAAGGTGTTACAGGAAAACCGTGGAAGGGTTTTAGTGAGTGTCAGAAACACCTCTATTACACCGGTGAAGGTACCGGCCAGAGTGCTCCTGGGCCAAGTCAACCTGGCTACCCCAGTTGCCCCCATTGATTTCAAAGAAAAGGAACAGGGTGAAGCGGTTATAGAGGAGCTCTGCTCTGGAAACGCTGCCCTCCCGCCGGAATGGGTGAAGAGGCCCAAGGCACAACTTGCTCGATGGAGGGAAATATTCTCTAAGGACGAGTTTGACGTGGGATGTGCCAGGAGCGCCACTCATAAGATCCGCCTGAGTGAGGACAAGCCTTTCAGGGAGAGAGTCCGGCGAGTCCCCTTAGGTGACTTAGAAGATCTACGTCAACAGCTGGCAGAGCTCAAAAAGATCGGGATTATCCGAGAATCCAGGAGCCCGTATGCTTCCCCGATAGTGGTAGTCCGGAAGAAAAATGGATCTTTGAGGCTTTGTATCGACTACCGAACGCTGAACAGAAGAACCATCCCAGACCAGTATACCACTCCTCGAATCGAAGATGCCCTACAGAGTCTGTCAGGGGCGAAGTGGTTCAGTGTGATGGACTTAAAGAGTGGGTATTATCAGATCCCCATGCACCCTGAAGATCGGGAGAAAACAGCCTTCATCACCCCTGTGGGGTTCTTTGAGTTCAATCGCATGCCTCAGGGGTTGTCCGGGGCCCCTGCTACCTTCCAAAGGCTGATGGAGAGGACCGTTGGAGATATGAATTTGATAGAGGTACTGGTATACTTGGATGTTATCGTGTTTGGCAGAACTTTGGAAGAACATGAGGAGAGGTTGGAAAAGGTCTTGAAGAGGCTACATGAAGAAGGTCTGAAACTTTCTCCTGAGAAGTGCCAATTCTATCAGTCCTCGGTCCATTACCTGGGCCATATCGTGTCTGAAGAAGGGGTGGCCACTGACCCGGACAAGCTGGATGCTGTTGCTTCCTGGCCGAGACCCACAAATGTGACCGAACTCCGGTCATTCCTGGGCTTTTGCTCCTATTACAGGAGGTTTGTGGAGGGGTTCGCCCAGATTGCCCGACCCTTAAATGAGCTCCTGAAGAATGAAGAAGATGATGTCCCTGAGTTGGTAAAGCCGGTGAAGTCCACCATGGGACCCCGGAGGGCTAAGGAATCCATCCAGGATCAGTGGACCCCGGAATGCGAAGGGGCCTTTGTCCAGCTGAAGGAAACCCTAACCACTGCCCCTGTGTTGGCCTATGCGGACCCCGCAAAACCATATGAACTGCATGTTGATGCCAGCCGAGATGGGCTGGGGGGGTACTTTATCAGGAGCAGGAGGGTCATCTGCGACCTGTTGCCTATGTGAGCAGAAGCCTACTGCCTGCTGAAAGGAATTATCCTACTCACAAACTTGAATTCTTGGCCTTGAAGTGGGCAGTGGTTGACAAATTGAAAGACTGCCTGTACGGAGCTGAATTCATTGTCAAGACAGATAATAATCCCCTCACCTATCTGTTGACTACGGCCAAGCTGGATGCAACAGGACATCGATGGTTGGCTGCCCTCTCTAGCTTCAATTTTAGCCTGAAGTATTGGCCAGGAATCGGAAATAGGGATGCAGATGCCCTATCCAGAAGGTTGCATGTTCCACAGGAACCTGCGGAAGAATGGACTCATTTGGCTCCAGAAGGGGTGCGTGCCCTATATCAGGGAACTGAATTTCGATCCCGAGGAGGGTCAAGAGCAGAAGAGATTGGGGTTTCGGCTATCGGAGTACCCAAATGCTACTGCCAGGTGACCCAGGTTGAAGGGGAGGGTTTGCCCCGGCTGTCCAAAAGGGACTTGCGGAAGGAGCAGTTGGAAGACCCTTTGGGAAAACTTCTCTTGGAAGCCTTGGAGATCCAGAGCCCTGAGTTGCTTCTAACTGACTCCCCTCAGGGGGCCCGTCTGTTACATAGAGAGTGGACCCGGTTACAGATCAGAGAAGGAGTGGCCTACCGGAGAGGTCCATCTGAAGATCTGGAGGAGAAGTGGCAACTGTTCTTACCAGCTAAATACAGAGAGGGAGTTCTGGCCGCTCTTCATGATAATCATGGCCATCTGGGGCCCGAAAGAACCTTTCAGCTTGTCAGGGACAGGTTCTACTGGCCTTGTATGAGGGCCGAAGTTGAAGGATACTGTCATTCTTGTGTCCGGTGTATACAGAGGAAGACTCTGCCACGTCAAGCAGCCCCAATGGGCCATCTACAGAGTCAGGGACCCATGGAGCTGGTGTGCATTGATTTCCTTTGCTTAGAGCCTGATCTGAGTGGCCAGGGGAATGTCCTTGTGGTAACAGACCATTTTACCAGATATGCTCAAGCATTCCCAACAAGGGATCAGAAGGCCTCAACGGTAGCCAAAGTTCTTGTAGAGAAGTTCTTTGTACATTATGGGTTACCACAACGCCTCCATTCTGATCAGGGAAGGGACTTTGAAAGCAGACTGATCAAGAGACTGTTAGATATGTTAGGCATTCAAAAGACTAGAACCACTCCCTACCATCCACAGGGGGATGCCCAGCCTGAACGATTTAACAGGACTCTTTTGGATATGTTGGGGACTTTGAGCTCAGAGAAGAAACAGCATTGGGGCAAGCACGTAGCTGCCATTGTGCATGCCTACAACAGCACTGTCAGTGATGCTACTGGATATTCCCCTTATCGGCTGATGTTTGGAAGGGAGGCTCGGTTGCCAGTGGATTTGGCCTTTGGCATTTCGCCTGATCATACCTCTTCAGCATCGCATAGAGGATATGTGGACCGACTGCGGAAGAGTCTGAAAGCGGCCTATGACAAGGCTCAGGCCACATCTGATCAACGTGGACTGCGGAATAAAAAAAATTTCGACCTAAAAGTTCGGATCCATGACCTGCAGCCAGGGGACAGGGTTTTGTTGAGAAACTTGGGTGTCCCGGGAAGACACAAGTTGGCAGACCGCTGGAAGTCCCAACCTTATGTTATCTGTAAGCAACTGCCAAACCTTCCTGTGTACCAAATTCGGCCTGAGGGAAGTGTGGGTCCATTGAAGGCTTGGCATCGGAACCATTTGCTGCCTCTCTCTGAAGCGGTTCGTATGCCCCCTGTGGAAGACTTGTCAGCGGCCCCTTCGACTTCTCGCCGGTCCAGACCAGTTACCAGATCTCAGACGACGCTCCCAGATGAGGGAGAGGGAAGTTCTCTATCTGAAGATTTGGAAGATGAAGAGGAGGTACCCAACTGGTTGTGGTCATCTCAGTTGCCAGAACCCACACTTGCCTCCCTGTCTTCATCTGATTTGGCTGATAGAGGAGCCCTTCGGGCAGAAGCCCCTGAATTCATACCCTTTCATATGCTTCCAGAAGAAGCAGCTGAGGATGAAGATCCTGAGGAGGAGGTTGCACCCTTCTCTGAAGAAGAACTGACCTCTCTTGAACCATCAGGTGCCTCTGTGTTGGAACATGAGGAGGGGGACATGGAAGAATCCTCAGAAGTGCCTGATCCTAGTACCTCTGAGAGCATGCCTCCACGGGAACAGAGGGAAAGGAGAGTCATTCACCCACCTAAGAGACTGACCTATGATCAATTGGGTGAATGTTCGGAAGAAGCTGTTTTTACCTCCAAAAGATCTCCTGACCAGCCTAGCTCCTCCACTGTAGATCTGGTGGGGGACAACCCTAGCTCACCCCCAGGCACAACTGTATAAGCCACCCAAGTTTCGGGGGGGCTGTGAGAGATCATGAGAACAAAGTATTGAAGTAGAAGACGTTTGCATTTAAGTTTGTACATAAGGATATTGGGTTTGGCCATTATAATAAGCACAGTTTTTGATGTTCACAATTTGGTTTACTTTGTGAGTTAATGTTTGTGCACATTTTGTTGCTCTGACCTCACTATATGTTTTTTTTCTCTTTCTCACCTTTTGATGTTTTTTTTTTTAACAACACAAACTTTAAGATGTAAGTGTTTAAGAAATTGCAAAGGCACATGTGCTTTTTAAAGGAGCACTATATAAAAGCACTAGAAATCAGCACTATATTAACACTGTAGAAATCACTTATTTGCTTATTAATTGCACTTTATCGTTTTACTGTTGCACCGCTATTAGAATACAAAATTGGATATATTCAGATTGACTTATTTCAGCAAAATGTTAATGTTTTTGTTGTATAATGCCAACCTATGCACTAGGGTACATACTGTTGACCTCTTTGGGGACCAAAGTTTCTCAAGTGGGGGGAGTGTGTAGCGGGGTTAAACATGCCTAAAGACACTGTTTGATATGTGGGAAGGAACTAGGCTCCCTCTAGTGGTAGCTGCATGGAATTTCCCGGGCTGTGACTTCCTTTTCACAAGATGAAGAAACTACATCTCCCAGGCTGCTTTGCAAGATCCAGGGTGCACGGCTGCACCGCACGGCACTATGGGGGAAGTTATTTAAAGGAAGAGAGAAGCGCGCGAAGGGGGCGCCTTTCTGCGCTGGACTCTGAGGAACCAGCGAGCGAGAGTGAAGGACTGACACTGGATATTGGGCCAGAGCCTCTTAGCCTGGAGGGACGACGTGGAACCGTCCCATCTCAAGCACGAGGCACATTCCTGGAGGTCATACTGCTGTTTGCAGAGACCGGAAGTCATCCGCCAGAAGGACCTCGCGCGGCTGGCATATAGCCACAGGACTGAGACCGCAGTGGAAGCGCGCGAAGGAGAAACTTCTGTTGGTGAGAGGGCACATGCCCAATAACTGACTTTATCTGCCGAAGAGATAGTTTTATCTACAGATAGCGGTAGCGCAACAGGAGGTGATAAAACCCCGGGTTTTATCAGCATACTTTCTTAGGAGACTCATAGACAAACAATAAGGTCTGTAAAGGAGTCGCCAGAGGCTTATCTCTCTCGCAGAAGTTATTGCTCAGTTACGCAGACACCCTGCGGTGACAACTAACAGCTCGTTGTTTTTCTCTCTCTTGATCTTTATTCCTAATTTGGATTACAAATGAGCTCTATTCAATAACCTTGCTAGCGAAGATCAACAAGAAAGAAGAGAACTCTGGGGGAGGGACTCAGATAGGCCTACCTACCTGGTACTGTGTCTAGCCTTAATGCAGGAGGAGTGTGGGGGTATTCTTTTACCTTTTTTAAAGCTGTTTTAAATAACCTTTTATGGACTTGTATTGTATTGTATCTCCCCTATTCAATTTGATATATAGTAAACTAAGTTTGGTTAATTACAATCCTGTGCGTTGTTCCATTGTGTCACCCAGAAGGACTACCATTCAAGAAGGTACCAAGGTATTGTTGCATAGTGAAGTATTGTATTGCAATCTGGGTATCCATTTGATAGTCCAGTCCTATTCTGGGTCAGTTGTGCCTGAGGAGGGATCGAGCCAATTTGATTGGGTTGTTAGGCAGGGTGTAGACCCAATAATATAATCAGCAGCTCCTGCGGGGGTGGTGCTACAAAGGGTTAACTTAATTTGAAACTTTTGGCTTCATGTTAGTTTTAAAAAAAAACCTTACCAGAGGTTCCCCTTCGGTTATGGAGGGTGCCCCTTAAATACCACTTAAATGCTATAATCAGATAAAAAGTTAATTTACTTTTGGCTCAGGGTCAATAGGGTTCAATGGTCACGTTAATTGCTGTAACCCTTAATGTCCAAAAATGAATTCTATAACTGTCAAAGGAACAAAGATATTTACATTTGAACCCCCCCCCCCCCCCGGCAAGTAGCCAATTTTCAAAACTTTGCACCAGGAGTCTCCTGCGCATAGGGAACCACGGGCAAAATATTATTTCTCATTAGCTATAATTTTATAAAAAATAACCTCAGAGTATCCTGCCGACTATGCCAATTTATGTTTTTCCTGATAAAACAGTGTTTTTATCCACTCCTACTCATCTCACCATCATAGAAGATTGGCACAAGTTTATGGCAAAACAATTGAATTTTACAGAGATAATTGTATATGTGTGTGAATGCTGGGAATCTTAGCTCCACACCCACCTGCGTGAGTCTTGTTAGCTTTGTGCTGTCGCACAGAAAACAGGAAGTAATTCTGTCTAGCAACATAGCTTAAATTCAATATAGCATGTCAGGTGCCATGTACGTGTCCTAATTGTACTTTTATCATTTGCCTGCAGCAAACCTAATTGGGCAATAAAACGTTCAGCTTTGACAAAACGTGACATTACTGACTCATATAGAGAGACGAAACCGTCAGAATGAACCCTGCCGCAGAATCCCAGCGTCAAGCGCGTTTTCCCTCCTCCCGGGCTCCCCATGCAGCAACATCTGCCTGCACTAACGTGGCCTATGCGAGAGGGGTCCCTCCCCCGAGCATTCGTGCAAACACGCACTAACACATGGCTCCGAGGGGAGTTTATTTAGTCTGTGACAGTATTTCCCTTCTGACCGTCTCGTCACCCCACCACAAGCCAGCACACATATAACATAAAACAGTCGGCAGATATAAATTATACAGGTTCCTTGTTAATAGACCTTGGGCAAGTTACGTTACCTGTCTTTGCTGACCGCAGGCAGCCGATGCGGACAGAGATAACCAATCACAGAGACATGGTATACAGGTACGATTTTACAATATCTTACTGTATATTCAGAGGTGATCAGTCTCTGCCCCTCGTCTGTGTTGATTTCTCTCAGCTTCCTCTTTATCGGCTACCGTTGGACAGAACACAAGGTCCCATCTGGGATGCCAAATGTTTTGGATCAGGACCAAAACAGTCAGGGATTATATCTGCCCCTGGCCTAATTTCAGATTCGGTGTGTGCACACAGAGAAGGAATCATATGCCGACACACTTGTCAGAATAGTTCTGCTTTTATTTTGTTCCGCTTTTAACCACTTTTCCTGCTCAAAGACCAGGGCCTATTTTTGCGATTCGGCACTGCGTGACTTTAACGGACAATTGCACGGTCGTGCGACGCTGTACCCAAATGAAATTGACGTCCTTTTGTTCCAAGCATTTTTACTTTTTGTGCTATTAACCAAAAAAGAGCGTTAATGTTGAAAAAGTAACAATATTTTTCACATTTTTTTATATGAAATTCCACCCAAAAAAATGTAAAAATCTAAATTTTTTAACATTGTAGGCCAATTTGTTTACTGCTACATATTTTTGGTAAAAAAATCGCAATGGGCGTATTTTGATTGGTTTGCGCAAAATTTATTGCGTTTACTAAGGGAAAGATTTATGTCATTTTATTGTTTTTTTTTAACTAGTAATGGCGGCGATCTGCGATTTTTTTTGCAGGACTGCGACATTGCGGCGGACAGATCAGACCCCTGACTAACATTTTTGACACTTTTGGGAGTACCAGTGAAATTACTACAGTAATCAGTGCTATACATATGCACTGTTACTGTAAAAATGACACTGGCAGGGAAGGGGTTAACTTTATTAGAGATCAAGGGGTTAAGTGTGTCCCTAGGGGCGTGCTTCTAACTGTAGATGGGCGTGGCTTTTGATGTAACCACAGAGACATACGATCCTACATAGCAGGATCATATGATCTCTGCTGGTACACCAGGAAGAAAGATTGCCTTTCTCCCTCTCTCCAGCGGGAGATCGTGAGTGGCCGCCGGACATCGGAGCCGCCGGTCACTCGCACGGGGACCTCAGTGAACGAGCGGGGGCGGGAGCGTGCCTCCGGCGGCGCACGCTCGCCCCCTACAGGCTCCTGGGCGAGCGACGTAATACTACGTCACTTTGCCCAGGAGGGGCTGACCACCGCTGTAAATGTACTTGCGGCGGTCGGCAAGTGGTTAAGCTTATAAAGCCTCAAGAAATTTATTCCAGGAAATACTCATTTTTAACACGTATAAGCTTATGATTGGATGTATCTATGATTTTCTTCCATGACATAACGACCTCTATTTTGGGTGTAGTCTCTCTGGATGCGCCATCTTGGATTCCATGAAGGGAGGGGTGATCTAGCAGCTATTTTGAGTAAGGTAGAATATCAAATCAGAGCAGTAACAGAGGCGTAACTAGAACCTTCAGGGCCCTGATGCAAGAAACCATGAAGGGCCCCCCAGACCCCTGGCCGGGGCCCTTACCTTCAAGCCCAGGGCTCTTCCCACTAATCCTGGGGCTCTTTACACTCGTTGCATGGCCTTCTATTACGGTCCCGCAGCAGGATTCTTTCACAAGTTCTGCAGTGGGCCCCCTTCCTGCAATCTTGTGGGCCCACTTCCTGCAATCTTGGGGCCTCCCCACAGTGGTGCAATGCCAGGGTCCGGTCGCAAGTGTGACCTTTGCGATCCTGGAAGTTCACCCATTGGTTTGCTACCGGGCCCCCTGGAGCATGGGGCCCGGTAGCGATTGCAACCCCTGTAGTTACGCCCCTGAGCAGTAACATATATATACATAAGGCATAAGGTATGCATCATAAAGGTGAAATATGCATTTCACTATACACGATTGATTATATCCATTATATGTGAAAGAAAAATTTAAAACAGCGCTAGCATCTTATAAAAACAAATATAGTAAATAAATATATATATTATAAAGTGCAAGGTGATCTGTGAAAAATAGCTGAAGACAGTGAATCAATATAATCAATCAATTTATCGGCATGAATAATGAATAAATAATTCTTGTAAAAAAGTCCTTATTCCTTGGTGAAATAAAAATATATATATATATATATAAAGTGCTCAGGTGCAGAAAACGATCCGATCAAATGGTGCTCCAGTGAGTGACCCGACCCTCCAGGTCCCCTACTCACCACAAATATGATTAATCAGCACCTGGAAGGATCAAATACAGCTATGGCCACCGAGCTCCAGTGTTGATATTTCCAAGGGGTAAGGAAAGCCTTGATGGGATCGCTCCAAACAAGTGTCCGTTTTATCCAGATATGAGGAAAAAAGAAAGGGGCCAATAGTGTAATACGTTTTGGATAATTTTATTCCCCCAAAGTATGAATTGTACTTACAAAGAAGATAGGTGAATTTGCATAGATCAGATCAATGAGGAACGCCGCAATGGCGTGCGTTCCACCAATTCCAGGAAGCAAAACCGGATGTGACGATGCGTGGTTGTACGCCGGAAATTACGTCAACGCGTTTCACCCGACATGTGGGCGTTTTCAAAAGACATCATTTCTGGGCACGGTCAACCTATTTATATCCCGCTCGGATCATGATAATATCCGGGGTTATTGGTATATCCGGTTGATGGTTATGCTTATCTAATCAAATATTGAAGTTAAAGCTGCCTATCTGAGCAACTTTTTGATATGGAATAAATTAATTGATGGCACCAAATTAATCAATATAAATAATTGTGTTCGCATGGTGCTATGGTATTACTTCCCGTTTACACTTATAATAGTCTCATGACCATGAATCTACATCTATTAAATTACATACAGTGTTAATCATAAAATAATCATCATGTCATTACATCAAATAAATAAAAATATAAATATGTGATTTGAGTCAAAAATTTAAGTGATGTGAAACGCGTTGACATCACACGCCAGCCACGCACCCACCGGAAGAGTCAGCAACCAGGTGATCCAGCCGTTCGGCCTCACGAACCGCCATGTGCGGAGGATGCCGCCGACTTTAGGCGTGCAGCAGAAGCTGATCTAAACAAGCGGCCACTACACCAGGAGACGGATCGATGTACTTACCATCCAAAGTCAGCCATCCATACCAGGATGCACGGTGAGCATTGAGAGTTTCACGGGGATCGAGAAAAGGCTATGAGCACCCAGTATATCTAGTAATAGGATGGACTTTTTGATGCAGCAGAAGGCTATCTAGCCGATATTCCCATACATGATATATCTTGCAGTGTTCAATATCACTATCCACCATTGTCAGATACCGGTGTGAGCCCGCGCAGTCCTTAAGTTGACCTGCGTCTCTCCCCTGCTCCCAGCTTAAACCGGATTAATACTATAAGTCTGCACATCTTTGTCTCTGGATGACCATCATGGTCCAAAATTGCCCATCATTACAACCTGGCTACCATTATTGCCATTAACTATACCATATTCAGGACTGGCCATCCCTCCTCAATTGAGGACAGACAATCTACATCTACCCTACAATTCCCCTTCATGTTGGCATTTCATCTACTGTGAATCCATGTATCCAGTGTTGACCTCATACTACTGCAGTCCACCAACACATGAGGATGCCCTGATCAACCAATAGCCCTGATACCGGCAATTATTGCACAAATTGAGTGGTCTATTGACCAGGTTTAAAACTAGATCGCAGCTCATGTCAGGTGCAGACACTGTCTCAAGTTTATACATGTATGTTTTGTCACATGAGGTTGAAGGATCATTATTCCACTCAGTCTGACATATTTGAATATAGGTGTTGTATTGGGTACTATTCACCATTGTGAAAATTTGCTAATGTGGCATGCTGATACACGTACAGGTACCTTGACAGCATTCACAAGCTCGCTTTGAGATATATACTGCAGGTCACTGTGTCAGTGTATCTTCCTTTCCGGTGTGTGTGTGGCCGGCCATGTGTGTGTGAGTCATTGTTTTTATGTTGTATATATTATGTGTCACCGCAATTGATTCCATTCCATGCTTCACATTCTTCCCCCTTCATTAAGGGGTCATTTTACTTCTTGTATGTTATATTTTTCAATAAAGTTTTTGCATTTTTGAATTACGCGGGTGTGAGCATCCCTTATTGCAGCCATTCTTTAGGATCTGTTCTGTAGTTCCTTACCCACATCATTCTACACATGAGTTCGACCTTACAAGAGGTCGTCCAGGCAACCGAGGACCGCAATGCCCCGTAAATGCAGCAAGGCTAGACCGGAGCCAACACCTTGGTGAAAACCCTGGGAGCCGAAGCAAAACCGAAAGGCAACGCCACGAACTGGTAATGCTCCCCAGCCACCGCGAAGCCGAAGCGGCTCGGATGACCCTCGAAAATAGGGATGTAGAGATACGCATCTTGCAAGGCGTGCAGTAATTCCCCGGGCCTCAACGAGGCCATCACCAACCAGATGGATCCCATCCTGAACGTCCCACACAAAGCGGTTCAGTGACTACCGGTCCAGAATAGGACACACCGTGCCCTCTTTCCTGGGCACCGTGAACAGGTTGGAGTCAAAACCACGAAAACTTTTTCCGAAAAAGAACGGGTACAATGACTCCGTGTGCAAGCCAACCGTGCACAGCCCCCATGAGATCTCTGAGACAATCAGGGGACAGCTGAAGCATGGACAGGAGGAACCTGTCTGTGGGGCGAGATCAATTCGATCTTGTGCTCTGAACGAACTGGTTCGTGAACCCACCTGTCCTGAATGCCGGACAACCAGGGTTCCTGAAAAGAAAGCAGACGTCCCCCCACCCTGACAACGGGGAGGGCTTCCCTTTTAGGGAGAGGTGGACTGGGCCGCCGAACCAGACTGACTGGCGTTTGGCTTACCCAACCACGGCTCTTAGTGGCCACCGGGAAGGCGGAAGGGTTTACCCTTCTCCTGCGTCCCAAAGGCATGAAGGCAATTATGTTGAGTCTTGAAGGAGGGCCCCCTCCGCATTAGGGGGAGCTCTCCCTTGGTGACCTGGGGCAGATGAGTACTCTTACCTCCCGTGAGCCCCGTAATCAACTCATCTAGAGTTACCCCAAAAAGACGACCCCCCTCATAGGGGACCTCAGACACTGTCTTTTAGGACGCATGGTCAACCGACCAGCACTTTAACCAGGTAATGCGGTGGATTGCAATCCCCACCACCGACAACCAGGCAACCAACGGAGCCACGTCCAAAGCCAAAGGAAGCTCGCAGTGTGGATGAGTTGATCCTGCTGCGAAGCCCCTTGCACCATGTCATGAGCGCCTGAGAGGCCAACACTGAGGCAAAAAACAGGTTGCAACAGGGAACCCGCCACTAGATAAATGTGGTGGGCAAGCACTTCCACACGCCTATCGATACCGGGAATCCCCTACCGGCAGCAAGGTGGACTTATTCAGCCTAGACACAGTGTCCACACCTGCTTGGGGACACGGAGCAACGTTCGTCTACCGCCTCCGAAAAACGAAGAGCGGGTGGAAAAATGCTTAGACACCACCAACATGAGCTAAATGCACCGCCACTGGCCATTCACAATCTTGTGAAAATCCACCGGGCTGTAAAAATGCCTGACCCGACAGTCTGGGGTCTGTGGAACCCGAGCAAAACAGACCGCTCACTTGACTGAGCTGGCTCATCGTTAAGATAGAGAGTTTCTGTTATGACCCCCATAAGAGCATCCATCGTAGCGCGTTCCCACGCTACCGAGGAAGATTCCCCCTCCTCCTCTCCCTCAACGTGGAGGACCGGGACCCCTCAGGGGGACCATCGTCCATGGCAACCAATTCGAGCTCAGAGTCAGAGGACTGGGAGGGCACAGGCCGTTTTTTTATGGAGGAGCGTGCCGACATCAGCAGATTCACCTGGGACGCCAAAGTCACCAGAGCAGCAGATATGGGTGCCAGGGGAGAGGATTCAGGTGTACCCGAAGTCCCCACCAGGTCTGCGGGGGATTTATTATCACGGGAGACCATTTTTGCCTTAAATGAAAAAAGGACGCTGGCCCTTTAAATCGGCGGTTCTGCACCAACTGAAAGAGCCCATTGAGAAAACACACTAGCAAAAATAAAAAAAGAATTTGATTTGGTCGAATAATGGCCGAGATATCAGCAAAAATCCCCAGCCTGTCAGCCCATGTTACACAGGATAAAAAAAATAGAGAAGGAGGAAGTGACCTCACATCGCTAGAGGCCAGCCCTCGAGCCCAAAGAAAAGGTGCCTATTGAAAGTCAATGACAAAAGTCACAGGGAAAATGGCCCCTTGCCCTTACTAGGCATGTTGCCCACATCCAAGATGGCGCCCCAACGGGAGCCCAAGCAGAATTCTCACATGGCTGCTGTATTACACAGAGCTTAGAATCTGCAAACCACTTAAGTGGCGGCCGCTCCAAACGGCTGCAAAATAAATGCACCAAACACATTTCTGGCTATTAGCAGGGACCCCCACAGCATTTCCATGCAGCGCCCCAAGCGGGGGCAGGGAGGGGAGGGAAAACCCCAACCCAGCCAGAAAAGGGATCCTACAGAGATCGCCCCTGCTATCCCCAAGGAGTGGGCCCACAACTCCCCAAACGTCCCCAGGGACAAGGGGGTCCAGTACTCACCAGTCCAGCAGCGGGCACCGCTCAAAAACGGGAGACCTCCCACACTAAGTGGCGGTGCCGTCAGCCAAGGAGAGGCGCTGGCAACACGCAGGCGATCCGGGTTGAGACATCCTCTGCGAAGCGCAGCTCCGCCGGCTCGTCCCCATATGGAGGGGCACTGTCGTTGCCAGGCCTGGGCGTACCAGTAACCTGCGACACTCGTTGGCAGGTTGGGACTCCATAAGGATATATGATACCTAGTCCGAGGCCCAGCTCTGCAGTCACTTGTAGTCCTCCAGGAAAGGAATCCCTGACTAACTAGTGATAGTGAGAAGAAACAAAATTCTAGTGTGTAAAGAGAAAACACTTAAATTCAGAAAAAAATAAATAAAGCCAAGACGCTAGGTCTTTAGCAGGAAAAGACCTAAAGCTCTGCTCCTGATGCTAGGCAGCTTGAAACTGAAGTAATATCAGATTAGCCCCCTAGTGGCGTGCTGAGGTACAAATGTTTTTTTGTATTAACCTGATAATCAATTATCTGCCTAGCCTGCTCCTGCAGAGTGCGTCATTACCCATTAGTGAAGGCTAATACCATCGGGCGGTGACTGTCAGAGGACGTACGAGTAAAGGCTTTTGTATTAGTAGAGTGGGGATGTGCTACAACCTTTACCAGGTTATTTTTTTGCCATCCTTTCTTGCTTTTGTGTGTCACTGATGTTGCAGAAGGCTTATACAAACCTGATCCTGGGGAGACTTACAGCATTACTGAGCGCACTTAAATTTCTGCTGGCTTAGGCTTCTGTATTAACCACTTGCCGACCGCCGCACGACTATCTACGTCGGCGGTCAGCCCCTCACAGGCAAACTAACGTAGGGCTACGTTGCTTGCTTGTGAGGGTCTAGGGAGCGAGCGCGCGCCCCCGGAGGCGCGCTCCCGCGTGGTCACGGACCCCCCCGCGCGTGTGACCAGCGGACCCGATGTCCGCCGGCCACTCGGCGATCGGCGGGGGAGAGGGAGAATGTCAGGCAGCTTGTGTAAACAAGCTGCCTGTCATTCTCCTCGCTGCAAAGACACTGATCACATGGATCTACAATGTAGATCCGTTGATCAGTGTCCTTACAGCTGAAGCCACAGCCAATCACAGTAGAAAGCACGCCCCTAGGGACACACACAGCCCCTCCCTCCCAAATAAAGTTAACCCCTTCACTACCAGTGTATTTTTACAGTAACAGTGCATATATATAGCACTGATTACTGTAGAAATGTCACTGGTAACCCCAAAAGTGTCAAAAATGTCAGTCAAGGGTCCGATCTGTCCGCCGCAATGTCGCAGTACCGCAAAAAAAAAAATCGCAGATCGCCGCCATTACGCGTTTAAAAAAAAACAACAAAAATGACAAAAATCTTTCCCTTTGTTAGTAAACGCGATAACTTTTGCGCAAACCAATCAAAATACGCTTTTTGTGATTTTTTTTACCAAACATAGGTAGCATAAAACAAATTGGCCGAAAATGTTAAAAAATTTTGATTTTTACATTTTTTTTGGGGGGAATTTCATATAAAAAAATGTGAAAAATATTGTTATTTTTGCAAAATTGACGCTCTTTTTTTGTTTATAGCGCGTGATCAAAAAAATCGCACAGGTGGTCAAATACCACCAAAAGAAAGCTCTGTTTGTGGGAAAAAAAGGACGCCAAATTCGTTTAGGTACAGCGTCGCACGACCGCGCAATTGTCCGTTAAAGTCACGCAGTGCCGAATCGCAAAATACCCCCTGGTCGGAATGGGGGTAAAATCTTCCGGGGCTTAAGTGGTTAAGCCATCTGCAGTGCCACAGTCTTTTTGTTTTGTTTTTTTCCCCCATAAACAAATGGACAAAGCAGGATAGAAATACAAACTGACACCAAAAAAAGCAATACAGAATAGTATAAATGTTTATTTTTTTCTGTGATTTCTTTGTACAATATATAAAGTTATTTTTTGAATAGTCCTAGTAAATATAAACTTTGTCTGTTATTCTACCTTCAGATGTACACAGAACTAGAAAAAGACAAGGGGGTCGTTAAATATAAGCAGAATACACATTGCCATCAAATTTGTTCGGAAGTTTTTAGGTAAGGGTACAAAAGAGTATAGTGAGATCAAGTTTAACAACTTCAAAATCCATCACTCTGCAATGTTTTGGGGGCAGTTTATGAAAAATTAAAGAGTGGAGCGGTTGCCCAGTCACCACCATATCTTACCACTTTACACTCAACTCTTCATAAAATAACCCTTTTGGATTTTTTCAGTTTCTAGCTATTAAGGAAATCATGGACATACAGCCATTACATGTTAATATGTAATTTCAGAAACCAACCAGACTTTCAGCACATATCTGATGATCTCATGAACATAGGACGCACCAGAAGTTGTGACTGCAGATAATTTAATTAAATCACACATCATTGACTTTATACTCCCCTTGCAGATTTTAAACTATACCTTTGGGAGCAATGTCCTGAGTACAAAATTAAAGTGGAACTAGATGCAAAACACAAGATTACATTTTTAAGCTTAGATCACCCACAAGTAATTTAAGTCTACTCCTGCTATATTTGTTTTTAACACTATACAACATCTGCCTCTCTTGTGCTACCTTAGGCTGGCCATAGACGGTGCAAATTTCTTTCCTGCAACCATGGGTTGCAGGAAAGAAATTTGCATGATTCCCTCATCAACACAGTCAGTGCTGACAAAGGAATCCCTCCTACCGAGCAATTGTCTGCTCCCGGCGGGGGAAGAGGAAGCCCCCCCCCCAGAAGACAGTGAATATTGTGATCGGCTATAGCAGCCACTAGCGATAATCGCAAGTGAATCCAGCAGCCTGTTGTACCCAAGTTGATCAATCAGTCAATCAACTTGGTACATTTAGACTGCCCACACATGGTTCAAATCTTGTCCGGGTTCTACTGAACCAGAAGAGATCTAAACCATCTATGGCCGGCCTTAGAATACCATTCCTCCTATTACATTCTCCAAAATATACAATTTATAAATTCAGGTAGAAAAGTAGTGCTCCCCAACCACCATAATGGCCTTGGTAGGTGTGTACGCTTGAGAACTCAAGAACAGATCTCACCACCAGAGGAATAAAAGAGACCATTAGGTAGTCTAAAAACCTATCTGCTCCGTAGAACATTGGTTTGGTTGGGAAGACACCATACAGGACGAGGAACTATATCATATTGAAAATAAACTAATGTTCTTTACCATCTTGATCTTAAAGCCCAATTGAACACCTAATTGCCATTTTTGCTCATGGATCGGGAGTTTTGATAATTGGAGCAATGTCTGGCGGCAGCTGGAGATCCAGATTACTGTGCTGTGTGTGAAAAAAGGGGTCTGAATATTCAGTGTGCTGCTGGTGAAGAGATTTTAGCATAGCCTGCAGCACTTAGGCTAAGTTCACCTCTATGCGGCTCTGCGATTACACGCATTCCCACACAAATGTGAACCTAAAATTTAAAGGTAAAAAAAAAAGCTAACAGGCTTTAAATCTGTAGGCAGCCTGACTCCATCACAATGATAGTAAGATGGATTCAGCTGAGTTTTCAAATACAGAAAAAGCATTTTCATTTTGATCACCTTTGGAGATATTTCCTCCACTTTGTGTCACAGGGACAACTGCCATCACTGACAAAATTTTCCCCAACAGGATCGATCAATACAAACCTGGCACATCTCCTGTCTTACTGACCACTTCCCTCAAGGCAGGAATTGAGAAATCTTCCTAAACAGGGATGCAGATGGCTAATAAAACCTTAAGGCATGGCATAGATTATATGGTTTCAATTCCGCCATAAACACAGTCAAGTGTTGATGGGGGAATCTCTACCAGGGAGCTTTTGTGTTCCCCCGGCAGGGGGCACGGTGAGCTGTCCCCACCGGGAGAACACAGTGATTACTGCTAGCGGCTATAGCTGCCGGCAATAATCGCATCCTAAAAATCCGACATGCTGGTTGTACCCAAATTGATCAATGGATCAACTTTTGGTACAATCAGTCTGCCCCATACATGGTTCAAATCTCTGGCGGTCCCCACTGAACTGGCAAGCATTCTAACTCTCTATGGCCAGCTTGAACAAGGTTTTAACCCTTCCATGCTTTATCAAGAATGCAAACAAATATGAAAAGGTTTTGGTTTAGGTTTTGAGTTCTAGTCTTACATATACTGATTAAAAGATATTTTATTCTTGTAACTAGAAGAGAAGCAAGGCTTCAGATCCTCTTAAAGCAACTAAGAGTAAACCTAACCATATACTAGTCAATTATTGCCTAAAATAGGTCACAGTTAGACCCAACTTTGTTAATCATCTTGTGCAGGGCGAGCATAACACCAAATCACTGTGCATCCTTACAAAAGGTCTCTGGGGTCCTAACATTTGACAGGTTTGGCCATATACTGCTAACTTTTGTGAAGACTGAGCAGTCCCATACTTTGTCTTGTTTTGTACCAACTAGAATAATATAGTCATGAGAGTGATGATAAAGCCTATTACCAAAATCTTTAATCTGCTGCATTTAGTTCCACTCTATGAAACACTGGCATTGTAAAAGTAAAATTAGGATTGTTTAAAACCTACGGGAAGTATTGATTTCACCTTAAATTTATAGGTGAAAGACTCTTTATACATAATATCTACAAGTGTCATTTAAAATTCACATTTTCTTACACGTATAAATACACATCACAAAAAGGAGCCATACTGGGTTTAAGCACTACACTATTTACAACACTAATATTTCTTGCTCTACAAAAAACACATACACAAATAGTGAAATCTCTTGCAATCTACACAACCTAAATTTACATTTATACATAGTTACTTGACCGAATGTGGACAGTCACGGAGTTAATGCTATGAACACATAGTTATTTCACAGAAAGATCATTTACTTCCACCGGTCAGGTCAGTTCCCTTTTTCGTCTCATGAAGTTGGTTTTGAGATTAGAAGCAGAAGGACAGAGTTGATGACTTTTGTGAACAGAAGAATATCTTTTTTTTTTTTTGGCAGAAATATGTTAAGTGCTTACTTTTTTGGGGGAAAAAACCCCTGCAAAACAGTAAAAACAAAACGAAGGCTCTACATTTCAATTGTAAACAAAAATTACTGTTGCATGATCATTCATATCAATGTGAATATTTATAATTTGAAAAGTAAAAATCTGCGATTAGTCAGCTGAGATACACCTAAAGATGTTAGGGGGAAAAAATAATAATTGCAGTTATACTTCACGCTGTAATACAATGGTTATCATTAGGACATCACTAAAATTATAGGACAGACATAGGTGAGCTGCTTCCATTTCTAAATGCACTAGAAATTCTCAATTAGGAGTATTAAGTCGGGGGGGAGGTGTCATTCAGACTTTGATGATTGGAGAGTAGACATATGCCGGTTTTCGGTAATTCGATATATCGCGGTATTGCATAGCCACGGTATTGTTATTGTGGCATTTTTAAAATACCGAGTTTCTCTGTCAAGTCTGCCTGACTTGTGAATTGATACATTTCAGTGAGCTGGATGACTCATTCACTCACACAGCTAACCCCTTTCAGCATTAAGTCTCCTAACTATAAACAAAAATGATTACATTTGTATCTTTTCCTTCCCTCTGCCAGGGAGAAAGGAAGTTTAACCTCTTAAAGACTGAATCTTTTTCTGACACTTGTTGCTTGCAAGTTAAAATCAGTTTTTTTTTTGCTAGAAAAGTACTTAGAACCCCCAAACATTTTATATATTTTTTTAGCAGAGACCCTACAGAATAAAATGGCGATTGTTGTAATATTTTATGTCACACTGTATTTGCGCAGCAGTCTTTCAAACGCAATGATTAGACTTTAATGAATAAAAAAAAAAAAACATAACAGTAAAGTTATCCCAATTTTTTTTTTTTTGTTACACAGAGAATCGTGAGAGAATCGTGATCTTTATTCCAAGCTAAAAAATCGTGATTCTCATTTTGGCCAGAATCGTGCAGCTCTAATAAATATATATATATATATATATATATATATATATATATATATATATATATACATACACACACACACACACACACACGCATAGCAGCCCACATTACATTATTATATAGCCATCAAGCAGTGTCTGGCCTACCTGGTGATGACTGGTCCTGGCGCTCTGATCCGATGGCCTGGTCTTTTAAAGGGGCAAATCCTTGCGATCCAGAAGTGGTTAAACCTGCAGGAGGACCGGTGTTTTTATCTATTAATGACTTTACTATTGCTTTAGGCCTGGTTCACATGTATGCGGGTTGGTGGTTCACATGTATGCGGGTTGGTGGTTCACATGTATGCGGGTTGGTGGTTCACATGTATGCGGGTTGGTGGTTCACATGTATGCGGGTTGGCGGCCCACATTTGCACAGGCATAGCAGCCCATTGATTTGAACGGGCTGCTATGCCCTCATTTTCCGCAGAAAAAAGGTGCATGCAGCATTTTTTTAAAATTCAGTGGCCTTGAAATCCATCCTGCTTTTGCACCATGCGACTAACCTGCAGTTCCTGCTCTGGCAAGCTTTCTGCATTTTTTGTATACGTGGGCACGGCATTTAAAAATAAACAGTTTGCGTGTGCAGCAACGGCAGGTAAGTCGCATGGCGCAAAAGAAGGATGGATTTCATGGCCACTGCATTTTTTTTAAATTCTGCATGCACCTTTTTTCAGCTGAAAACGCAGGCATAGCAGCTCAAGCCCATTCACATCAATGGGCTGCTATGCCTGTGCAAATGTGGGCCCCCAACCCGCATACATGTGAACCAGGCCTAAAGCAATAGTAAAGTCATTAATAGATAAGAACACCGGTCCTCCTGCAGGTTTAACCAATTAATGACTTTACTATTGCTTTAGGCCTGGTTCACATGTATGCGGGTTGGGGGCCCACATTTGCACAGGCATAGCAGCCCATTGATGTGAATGGGCTTGAGCTGCTATGCCTGCGTTTTCAGCTGAAAAAAGGTGCATGCAGAATTTAAAAAAATGCAGTGGCCATGAAATCCATCCTTCTTTTGCACCATGCGACTTACCTGCCGTTGCTGCACTCGCAAACTGTTTTTAAATGCCGTGCCCACGTATACAAAAAATGCAGAAAGCTTGCCAGAGCAGGAACTGCAGGTTAGTCGCATGGTGCAAAAGCAGGATGGATTTCAAGGCCACTGAATTTTAAAAAAATGCTGCATGCACCTTTTTTCTGCGGAAAATGAGGGCATAGCAGCCCGTTCAAATCAATGGGCTGCTATGCCTGTGCAAATGTGGGCCGCCAACCCGCATACATGTGAACCGCCAACCCGCATACATGTGAACCACCAACCCGCATACATGTGAACCACCAACCCGCATACATGTGAACCAGGCCTAAAGCAATAGTAAAGTCATTTATAAACAACACCTCCTTCAGGTTTAACCACTTCTTGACCACAAGGATTTGCCCTCTTAATGACCAGGCCATCGGATCGGAGCCGAGCGCCAGGACCAGTTATCACCAGTTAGGCCAGACACTGCTTGATGACCTATTTTAGGCCTGGTTCACAGAGTCTGTACTGACTGACTATATAATAATGTGCATAAGTGAACCAAAGCCCCTAAATTCAGCAATGAAATTGAAGTGAGGTGGAAATTTAATAATTTAAATTTAATAATAGAATACCGTGATAATACCGTATACCGTGGCAAAACCTTAATCAATTAATCGCAGCATGAAAATCTGATACCGTCACAAGCCTATTGGAGAGCTAAAGGTGTGACTCAGTAGTGGATGTTTTGGACCTTTGCAACGATCTCACTACTTCCCACAGAGCAGCATCCCCCCTTACAGCTGCTAGCAGAGGACCAGCTTTTCTACTGAGACTGCTTTGGAAAGAAAAACTGTAGGATATTGAACACCTTTTGTTTTGATGCACTTGAAAAGTATTTTTTTGATTTAAACAGAAGGTTCAGTTTTAAAGGATAAGTTCACCTTTGGGTTTGCGATATTTAGGGTGGAACATGTAACATGTTCCCAATGTTGCAGCCGCAGCCACGGCCCGATCCCCCCCCCCTCTTCCAGTGACAGCAGTACGGGGAGAAGTTCCCTGCATTAGCTTTCAGTTTTTTAAATCAGTGCGACCGATGGCGTTCTGTGAATGAATGAACTACATATCCCAACATCCTTTGCGAATGTTGGCTTGAAGAGCTGCAGGATTCTGGATAAAATGAGAATCACAATTTTTTTGCTTAGAATAATGATCACGATTGTTGGCGTTACATCATCTTTCACATTATACAAAAAAATGGGCTAACTTTACATTCTTTTTTTTTAAGTTCATTGAAGTGTATTTTTTCCCCAAAAAATTGCGTTTAAAAGACCGCTGCGCAAATACAGTGCGACATAAAATATTGCAATGATCGTCATTTTATTTAATTATTTTTTACTATGTTATCACAATAAATTTTGTATGTTTTTATTCATTTAGGAGTGTACATTTCTTTATGAGATTAACAGTGGGTGCCTTTAAAGTCCTATTACTCTTGGGGGACCTCTCTTTCCCCCTTTTTTGCTTCTTTCACATTTATTGGATGTGGCACCTCTATATTCAGGGTCATGTCTCAATTTTTGCATACATATATCGCCATTTTATTCCCTAGAGTCTCTGCTAAAAAATATATATACAGTGGATATAAAAAGTCTACACACCCGTTAAAATGTCAGTTTTCTGTGATGTAAAAAAAAAATGAGACGAAGATCAATCCTTTCAGAACTTTTTCTCCCTTTAAAGCGAAGTTCCGGCCTCAAATACTTTTAACTAAAAATACCCCTATAATACTAATCCATCGCCCTTTACAGAACCGCTATTCTCATACTTACAAGGTGTACAGTATTGGATTTTAGTCAAAATCTTACTTTTAAAAACGCTGTCTGGGTGCGGCCATCTTGGATGTGGGCATCTGAAGCCGCAGTGTAATCTGCTGTGTCCTTCTTCCTGATTCCAGGGAGTGTTCTGGGAGTTCTTCCTGATTCCAGCCTCCTGGGAGTGATGACAAACAGCTCCCAGGATGCAATGCAAAGGCGGAAGTGAAGTCGGTGGCCGTGGCCACAGAGGGGGGAGAAGGAGGAAGTACAATCAAAAATGCCCTGAAAATAAGGTAAGGGACCCCCGAAAAAAAATGAAAATGCACAATTGTTGATGAGCATAGTGGCCGGAACTCCACTTTAATGTGACCTATAAACTGTACAACTCAGTTGAAAAACAAACTTAAACCCTTTAGGGGGGGGGGGGGGGGGGGAAGTATAAAATAAAAAAAAATAAAATAACGTGGTTGCATAAGTGCACAACCCAAAAAGACTGAGTGGTGTTATAAAATCAAAAGGTGCTTCAACAAAGTATTAGTCTAAGGGCGTGCACACTTATGCAACCATATTATTTTATTTTTACTCAACTCAATTTTTGTTGAACTGAGTTGTACAGTTTATAAGTCACATTAAAGGTGGAAAAGGTTCTGACATGATTTATCTGTGTCTCGTTTTTTTTTAACATTACAGAAACCGGACATTTGAACAGGGGTGTGTAGCCTTTTTATATCCACTGTATGTTTGGGGGTTTTAAGTAATTTTTCTAGCAAAAAATATTGATTTAACATGTAAGCAACAAGGCTTAGTCTTTAAGTGATTAAACTGACCTCATTTACAGACCAAATGTTCATCCCTTTGATCTCTAAAAGTACAGAAGGATACAATGTTTCTTTTAGCTCTCTTTAGTGTTCAGCAATGTTGCGGATAAACATTGCTTAATTCTTTTTTTTTTTTGACAGCTGTGAGCAGGAACTGCCCTGCACTGTTTACATGAATCGTGGAAATGCTGGATTAAAATCATGAGGGGGGTTAAATCGAGATTACAAATTTTAACGATTAATCATGCCGCTCTATCGGCTTGCTGTTTTTAATGAACTACCACGGTGCTGTGGTAGATAGCTGATCCTTGGTGCAATGCTTTACAGGCTCCAAAAACAATAATAATAAATGCATATTATTTTTTTTTTTTTTACCTGCACAAAATGTGCATTTATTTATTTTAAGTAAACTTATCCTTTAATGCGTTTTTTTTTTTTTTTTTTTTAATCTGTTTTTTAAAATTGTCATAAAATGTACACACAACCTTTAGTGTACAAATCATAGAACAAAGGGAACTTTACCTTACAAAAAATGCTACCAGCAAAGCCTTTTTTTTTTTTTTTTGCAGAAGAGACTTTAGATGTGTCTCCTGCATTAAAATCCTCTTATCTGCCTGCATCATTGTATACTGAGCCTTGCATGTGCAGCTCACTGTGCACAATCACTGCATTTCATAGTGCTGGGTTGAATTAATCCTGGTGTGCATGCACGGGAGTTATGTCATTCCAGGCCATCCAATGAAGATGGCCGAAGATAGCAAAACAGAAGATCAGGTGAAAATGTCTGCAGTGGTAAGTGGGCTTACGGACAATGCATCGCTGGAGTGGAGGCAAGTAAAGAGTAAAAACGTACTCTTTACCTAGATACAATAAAAAAAATTGAACTTTAAATGAAAACCAAACCCAAACCTTTTTTTTTTTTTTAAATTTTAGCATAGAAAAAGGTGGGTGTGGATAGGGTCTTTGGTTTTTATTGCTCTTTGTGTTCACATTGGGGTAGAACTTACCTCACTTTCTGAACAAAAGGCAGTGGTTACCAAAAAAGAAGCTAAAAGTGGATCTCTCTAATAGGGGCACATATGGAAATGTTTAAAAGTTAGGACCTTTTTCAAAGTTCTACTTCTGGCTGCTGTCTCGACTGGAAAGATAATCCTACCAGCTGCTGTCACTAGGACAGTTCTACAAGAAACCATACAGCAAAACAAGGGTTCTAACCTTCCCTCCTACTCTATCCCAAAATGAACAAAAAAAAAAAATACATTTTAGATGGAGTTATACTACATGTAGTTTCTTCATCAGGCCACCACTCCTAAAGAAAAAAAAATGGTTTACATTATCTTTACAACTGAGTATATTAAAGTGGAAGTAAGGCTTTTTTGGCTCTACTTCTCCTATGGATCACATGAGTGCATTTCGTTCTGCACACCTGTGACCTGTTTTCAGCCGACAGTGAGCTAAGGCCCACTGTCAGCTAACGTCACACTGCCGGTCCACATTACAGTCGGGATCCATCCAGACCAGCAGCTGGCTCAGTCTCTCAACTCTATCACTCCCTCCCCTCCCTAGCCCAGCACTCCAGTGAGTGCTGGAGGGACAGAGCAGAGAGCCCGTGACTGACGGTTTTCTGTTTAGAGGGGAGAACTGAGTGATCAACAGTGTTTGATCGTTTAGTTCTCACAGCAGAGGAAACAAGGGAGAGATGCAGCTTTGGATCGATGCTGCATCCACCTAGGTGAGTATTTTTTTTTTTTTTGTAAACACCATACTTTTCTTTAAACTCAAAAAGCATGATAGCACTATTGAACTAAATGGAAAAGATTACTTAAGAAAACCTCTATGTTGCTATTTCAAAATATTCTGAAGCAAAGGCCCTGTTAAATTTGGAGTCAACGACTTAAAACAAAGTCATGTCTAATAGATGGCTGCTTTACCAAGATATCCAGTCTCAGTGCAGCTCATCACATTGTAAAAGATAACATGATAATCCCTCCAAAACAGTGTAGAGATAAAAGAACTGTGTTGTTGCGGTAAAATGGATACCATTTAATACAGTCTGTATATGTGATAATCACAGTCTTAAAATAAATTCAGGGAGGAAAACAAAATAAGGTAGCTTTATAGAGGGGGAGATCCAATTTGGATGTTAAGAGAGGATCCAATCTCAAAAATTGATTAACCCACACATCAATAGTCACATAGATATATGAAAAAATAATGCATATATCAGCGGTCTACCCAAATGGTCGGTATCTCTGCATAGAACAAGAGAAGATAAGCTACCGGTCTGTACATTTCTAATCATACAGCTTTTTTCGTAATGGCGGCAATTGTGGGGAAGTAATCTGTGGTAGGGAAGGGACCCTTTCACATTTTAAATGGCTGTCCAAGAACTTTTGAATTGGGTAAATGTTTATGTGATATCTATTACTAACTTTACACAGTGCTGACAACGATTCACACTTACTGCACATTGTATAGGCTTTATGAGTTTTCTTAGGACATTAACCAAACCCAAATCACCACGGGATGAATGCTTCCATAGGACATGCCCCAACAAAAAATGCTGTATCTTAGCTTTGAAACAATCAGTCTCACCACCAGGGTAAACCATTGAGGTTTAAACACAATGGCGTTGATTTACTGAAAGTGGAAAATGCAAGCCATGATGCATAGAACCCATCAGCTTCCAGTTTTTTTTTTTTTGTCACAGCTTAATTGAACAAGCTAAAGTTAGAAGCTGATTTTGCTCTCTCCAGTTTTAATAATCAGCCCCAACATGCCTTCACCTAGCCGCTTTCTAAAGCTTATACTTGGGGTATAAAAAATAGTAATATGTCCATTCAGTGTTAAACACTGATATGTTACCATGGAAATGAAATATTATTCTTAGGTTAATGCTCATGATTTAGATGCATTTCTACTCAAATGATACAGGAAAATAATTGGGGACTACAACTTGAAGTCATGAAGCCCTAAATCATGCTCCTATAATCCCATAATGTATTACAGCTTACATAATCCAAAAATAAATATGAAAATATAACAAGCATTATGTAATATTAAGAGTGCAGAAGGCACAATGCATATATTACAAAAACAATATATTCTGAAGGATAGTATTCTATTGTTCCTGGCACCAGATTAAGCAAACACTAGATAGGGGCGAGAGTTATATCCATTCCTCTGTTCAGTTCAACCTCAGTACACTTCAAATGAAAACAGAGCCTGGTACAGTTATCTACATCCTTGCAATTCTCTACCTAATCAAACATCTCATTCCCGACGCTTTCCACCAGTCTTGATTTTTGTATTCTACAACCTGATTACAAAGTTCACAGCAATCCACTCCATATTTCCATCTTATCAGACCAAAAACTGCTTCCAGGTACACACATTTGAATTAAAAAAAAAAAAAAACACATTGTTCAAACTAGAAAAATTAGAATTGGTACATGAGTTTGCGGATTACACTAAAAAGGATTCACCACTGGGTGTCGTCAATAATTTAGGGATGAGAAATGGGTGCAAGATTTAAAACAAATGGTTTACCATAAAATCTAAATTTTGTTTGAAAACACACTGAATCTTGCCACATACAAAACACACAAGAATTCTGGCACATATATGGATGGTAAATGAAGACTTCAGAATTGTGTAGCAGTGTATTCTTTGTACATTATCTTATAGACCTCTCTCCCATGCAGTCACAATTTCTGATCACTCATGCTAGTCTCCCAGTCAGCCACGCTTAACAAGTCATCGGACAAGGGTCGCTTTTTGCTTTTCCTGCAGAGTTGATGACCCTCATGAGGCAACGTCCAAACTCTTCTAGGATCATCCTCTCCGTTGCAGCTTGGGATTTTGAGAGCTTCTCTCCCTGCTCCGCCTGGGCGAGAAGGCATTCGCACGTGGCTTCTGCAACTTCTCTTGTGACAAATGTAAACGGCAGCCTTAAAAATAATTGATACCACATATAAGTCATATATTTTACAACATTAAAAACAAAAGAAAACCAAGCAAGCTGAAAAATGCAATATATTGAAGCTTAATAAAGAAAAAATACAGTGCAGCGCTAAGCGTGACACAACAAAAATGCCACAATCATAAATTATAAGATATAATTTAAAAAAATTGAATCAATAAAAACAAAGACGTGAGTCCAGTGAAATACACATTAGTGCATATAAAACAGAGTCCCAGGTGAAAATGAAGTATCTATAGACATTATAGGGCGATAGGGAATTCAGAAGATCCCCACACCAACATAAAATGAATGCACTCACCAGAATGTATGAACCCAAATTACAGTATAGTGAATGGGTCAAACAAGCTGAATCACATAAATGACCAGTGGCGGCCTGTCTATAGGGCCCCCCCCCCCCCCCCCAAAAAAAAAAAAAAGATAAAAAAAAAATTCAATTTTTAGCCCACTAGGGGCGCCGGACTTAGTGGTGGCTATGGTGGGGGGTGTTTCCACCCCACGTGCAGCATGCAGAGGCGCCGATCGGCGGCCTCCTGGGGGTCACCAGGGTGCAGAGCAATGCACCCCCATACTCCCCACTTTTGTGATGTCCTGGCTGGGATTGGTCCAGACTCCAGCCTGGACCAATCATCATTCAGGACATCCTGAGGTCGTTGGGGGCGGTGCCAGTGCGTGCGTCAGTCACGCACCGTCACCGCCCGATCTCCTTCATCTCCACAACCCCCCCGGCCCCCTTTGCGGTGTTTTATCTTCCCCCCATCTCCTGGAAGCGACCGCTGTGTGCTACATCCCTGTAAGGCTGCCTTCACCCTCGGCATTGCAGCCAGGAACGAACTCTCGGGAGCCAATCGTCATCCGCCGATGACGTCATATGCCGGCGCCGCTCAGGACAGCTGAAGCGAGGAGACGCCGACTTGCTGCGGACCTGCGGCTGGTTCGGTCTATGGGGGTTGTGCCTTTCCCCCACCACCTTCAGGCGGCGCATCCCCCTCTCCGCTACTCCTCTTGTGCGGCTGCCCCGAGCCATCTGAGAGACTGGAGAGACGTTTCCATCCACCCCCCTGGCTCCTACAACAGGTACTGCCTCACTGTTTGGATGTATCCTGCTCATGCCCTTACCATGTGCCATGCCCTTACCATGACCTGTGCCATGCCCTTACCATGACCTGTGACATGCCTGTGCCATGCCCTTACCATGACCTGTGCCATGCCCTTACCATGACCTGTGCCATGCCCTTACCTGTGACATGCCTGTACCATGATCTGTGACATGCCTGTACCATCACCTGTGACATGCCCTTACCATGACCTGTGACATGCCTATACCATCACCTGTGACATGCCTGTACCATCACCTGTGCCATGCCCTTACCATGACCTGTGACATGCCTGTACCATCACCTGTGCCATGCCCTTACCATGACCTGTGACATGCCTGTACCATCACCTGTGACATGCCTGTACCATCACCTGTGACATGCCTGTACCATCACCTGTGACATGCCTGTACCATGACCTGTGACATGCCCTTACCATGACCTGTGACATGCCTATACCATCACCTGTGCCATGCCTGTACCATCACCTGTGCCATGCCCTTACAATGACCTGTGACATGCCTGTACCATCACCTGTGCCATGCCCTTACCACGACCTGTGACATGCCTGTACCATCACCTGTGCCATGCCCTTACCATCACCTGTGACATGCCTGTATAATCACCTGTGACAAGCCTGTACCATCACCTGTGCCATCACCTGTGCCATGCCCTTACTATGACCTGTACCATGACCTGTGCCATGCCCTTACTATGACCTGTACCATGACCTGTGCCATGCCTGTGTCATGACCTGTGCCATGCCCTTACCATCACCTGTGATATGCCTATACCATCACCTGTGACATGCCTGTACCATCACCT
The DNA here is from genome assembly GCF_965119305.1 of Pelophylax lessonae. NCBI lineage: Eukaryota > Metazoa > Chordata > Amphibia > Anura > Ranidae > Pelophylax > Pelophylax lessonae. Next base: position 533,171,534 of record NC_138768.1, on the reverse strand, counting down.
ATGACATGCCTGTACCATCACCTGTGACATGCCTGTACCATCACCTGTGACATGCCTGTACCATCACCTGTGCCATGCCCTTACCATGACCTGTGACATGCCTGTACCATGACCTGTGCCATGCATGTACCATGACCTGTGCCATGCCTATACCATCATCTGTACCATGACCTGTGCCATGCCCTTACCATGACCTGTGCCATGCCTATACCATCTCCTGTACCATGACCTGTGACATGCCTGTACCATCACCTGTGCCATGCCTATACCATCATCTGTGCCATGCCTATACCATCATCTGTGCCATGCCTATACCATCACCTGTGCCATGCCTATACCATCACCTCAAAGTCACGCAATTTTTTACCGCGTTTTTTGCCGCAAAGCAATACCTATTACATTTTTCTTTTTGCGCCCCCCCCCCAAATTTTGAACACCAGCCACTGTAAATGACCCCCAACGTGGCTGGATCACCGGATGAACCAAGGCAGGAATCCACACAGTTCTCCAATGAGGTTGCCTGGAAATCCTATTTACAGGTGATAAACTGAAGGGATCTTTTTATTGTGGACACTGTAAAGCCTGCTCGTATGTCCCCATGGTCAAGGAGTTTACAAATCTTAGGGGATATCAGGAGAGCTCAGGGTGGCGTGTTTTCGGCTTTGTTGGAAGGTAGAAGTTAATTAAAATATCCAGAGCTCAGGAGCTTTTAAAATGGTGCTGCATGTCTAGTGGCCAGCCAGACAGCAATGACGCTTCAGAGTTCCAGCTCATGTATATGCAACAATGTCTGACAGCTACTCGCATCTATTATCTATGGTCTCAGGATCACAATTTATGATTGTGGCATTTTTGTTGTGTCACGTTTAGCATTGCACTGTATTTTTTATTTACTTCCATACAACATATGTCAGTTGTGGTGTCAGCAGCTTATCCAATTTGTTTAGCGCAGTTTGGATACACACACTCTTACACGAGTATATTGAAGCTTAATAGTCTTTAGATGTGGCATTCTCTGTATTTAAGGTAAAAAAAAAAAAAAAAAAAAAACTTTTAATGTGCTGCTTCTTAGAATATTTAGAACAGAGGCTTGCACAAGAAAGTTGCCAACTTCGAGACCCTCCTAGCTGATGTAATGGCCACCAGAAAAGCCACTTTCTGTGACAAAGTCTGTAGGGGAATCTCTCTGTTCTTCTCAAATGAAGGTCTCTGCGGGACTCAAACTATTCGATTTCCAGGTTACGAGCCTTAAACCCTTGTTCTGTTAAAGTATGTTTATATACACCCTGGCATTCAACCGATTAAAACAAGCTCATGACTTTTGCTGCAGCCATGAGCTTGGTATTTTTTTTTTTCCAGCTGCTGATCAGCTGTCATGAAAAAGTGATTTGGATACTAGGAAAGTGTCACCCACCCTGGTTTCCGGCCTCTCCTGTTCCTATGGGGAGCCAGGGATGGTGGCAAACTACCGCAGGATGGTAAGCGGGAGGAGACTGAGGAACATCCATTTACTGGTCTCTGCAATGAATAAGCCTGGAGGTTCTTCACTTTGGGTTTCAAAGCTGTCAAACCCTGTCTACTGTACTACACTATCTGTGCTTGATTAGCTGCAATAGAGGACAGAAGTGATATTAGAGGTCTAAAAGACCCCTGGTGTCTCCATTAAGAGGACCTGTCAACTGCACCACGCTATCAAATAGGGGGCTTGTTAGACCATCTGTACTGCTGTTCTGTCCGAGGACCAGAAGCTCTTAACCACTACAGCACCAAAAGTTCAAAGACAGAAAGAGAATAGGCAATGAAGATTTCTCAATGATTCAGCTGCCTGCACAACCCAAATCTTCCTTCATTACAGGTAATTATTGTTGTTAAGCTAAACTTCAGCATTAAACAAAGCCTTCTGCATCCCTCTATAGAAAGAACTGGTATGATTACACCCTGCGACAGCAGACCCATACTGGCAACCATAGATCCGTCAGTCTATGCAGGGTCTGGTGAAGATTCCAGGGAAAATTATGTTCTGGAGGAAAAGTCTCAAAATTGTACCCTGTAGCTAACACCTCGCAGCCCCGAGTCACGAAATGAACAATGAAGATGCAGGCAGTAGAAACCTTAATGCAGAGCAGAACTTTTCAGTGGGCTTAGCTGACTTTGATTATGCAAAATGGAAAAAAAAAGTTAAAGCCCACAAATATGGATCTCAGTTGCTGGGTAGGGGACTGTCCTTCATCCTGGACACTAGTAGTTGGTGGGGATTAACCATCAGATGGTGCTGGTCCCTAAGGTTGCTTTTTTTAAAGCTTTTAGCTTTCTAGCTTTCTTCTCCTGCAGACTGTGGTATGAACCCAAATGTCTAATAGATAAACAGCTGTGTCCCTAATTGAACGATAGAGATTTTTTACTTACTGTAAAATCAATTTCTCTGATGTTTATTAACGGACCCAGCTCCTGATCTTCTTAACCATTGGGTTATACTGCCCCCTACAGGAGTAGGACACTAGGCATGTAAATCAGATGATACTGACCCCACAGGGCCACCGGCGCATCTGTGGTGTCCGCCAGAGGATCCCATGACCGTGCCACGAACCTCTGTAGCTACAGTGGTGATCGAAAGTTTGGGCACCCCAGGTAAAAATTTGTATTCATGTGCATAAAGAAGCCAAGGAAAGATGGAAAAATTTCCAAAAGGCATCAAATTACAGATTAGACATTCTTATAATGTCAACAAAAGTTAGATTTTATTTCCATCATTGACACTTTCAAAATTACAGAAAACAAAAAAATGGTGTCTGCAAAAGTTTGGGCACCCTGCAGAATTTATAGCATGCACTGCCCCCTTTGCAAGGCTGGGACCTGCCAGTGTCATGGATTGTTCTCAATCATCGTCTGGGAAGACCAGGTGATGTCAATCTCAAAGGTTTTAAATGCCCAGACTCATCTGACCTTGCCCCAACAATCAGCACCATGGGATCTTCTAAGCAATTGTCTAGAAAAGTGAAACGGAAAAAAGTTGACGCTCACAAAGCTGGAGACGGCTATAAGAAGATAGCAAAGCGTTTTCAGATGTCAATATCCTCTGTTCGGAATGTAATTAAGAAATGGCAGTCATTAGGAACAGTGGAAGTTAAAGCAAGATTTGGAAGACCAAGAAAAATATCAGACAGAACAGCTCACAGGATTGTGAGAAAAACAATTCAAAACCCACGTTTGACTGCACGATCCCTCCAGAAAGATCTGGCAGACACTGGAGTTGTGGTACACTATTCCACTATAAAGAGATACTTGTACAAATATGGTCTTCATGGAAGAGTCATCAGAAGAAAACCTCTTCTACGTCCTCATCACAAAAATCAGCGTTTGAACTTTGCAAATTAACATATAGACAAGCCTGATGCATTTTGAAAACAAGTTCTGTGGACCGATGAGGTTAAAATTTACCTTTTTGGCCGGAATGAGCAAAGGTACGTTTGGAGAAGAAGGGGCACAGAATTTAATGAAAAGAACCTCTGTCCAACTGTTTAGCATGGGGGGATCAATCATGCTTTGGGGTTGTATTGCAGCCAGTGGCACAGGGAACATCTCACGAATAGAAGGAAAAATGGATTCAATAAAATATCAGCAAATTTTGGATGGTAACTTGATGCCATCTGTGAAAAAGCTTAAGTTAAAGAGAGGATGGCTTATACAAATGGATAATGATCCTAAACAAACCTAGAAATCCACGGGGGATTACATCAAGAGGCGTAAACTGAAGGTTTTGCCAAAGCCTTCACAATCTCCTGACCTCAACATAATTGAAAATCTATGGATAGACCTTAAAAGAGCAGTGCGTGACAGACAGCCCAGAAATCTCAAAGAACTGGAAGACTTTTGTAAGGAAGAATGGGCAAAGATACCTCAAACAAGAATTGAAAGACTATTGGCTGGCTACAAAAAGCGTTTACAAGCTGTAATACTTGCCAAAGGGGGCAGTACAAGATATTAACTCTGCAGGGTGCTCAAACTTTTGCAGACGCCGTTTTTTTTGTTTTCTGTTATTTTGAAAGTGTAAATGATGGAAATAAAATCTAACTTTTGTTGACATATTAGAAGAATGTCTAATCTGTCATTTGATGCCTTTTGGGGATTTTTCCATCTTTCCTTGGCTTCTTTATGCACCTCGGGTGCCCGAACTTTCGATCACCACTGTAACTGTTGAGCCGAGACACCAATAGATCGACCTCGGGGGTGAACCACCGGAGACGCAACTGATTAAATACCTCCAGATAAAGAGGCCATTCCCCCTGGTCCAACGCCTGCCGACTGAGGTAATCCGCCCGCCAGTTTTCCACTCCGGGAATGTGTACGGCAGAGAAAGGGCTGGAACGAAACATTCTGCCCACCTAAAAATGCCAGCTACCTCCAGAGCCGCCATGACACTTCTTGTGCCCCCTTGGTGATTGACATAAGCCGCGGCTGTGGCATTGTCTGATAGAATGCACACTGGACATCCTTGGAGACAATCCGTGGTGACCGCTGTCCAATAGGAGGAAGGATTTGCCCTGAGAACGCTGCCACCAGATCAGGGACCCTTTTTTACCCCAGCTCAGCTAGATTTGGTTGTCCAGAGACTAGAGATTCTTGTCCCTTTGCAGGGATTTTGTAAGGAACTGTGCAAACGGGACTGCCTCGAAGGCCGACACCTTCAGGCCCAGCACCCGCATGCAAGTCCTGAGGGATGACCATCTGCTGGACAACAGGAGGGGAATTGCAGCTTGCAGTTTCTGGAGTTTGTCCAGAGGAAGGAGTACTCTAGCGAAGGCAGAGTCTTATAAAAAAACAAGAAGGTTGATAAAGGCGCTACCTATTAATAATGAAGTGCTAAAAAGAATGGTGTACCAGACCAAAAGTGAAACCAGAAATTGTATGGTTATAAATATAAAGTGCACAAGTGACAAAGTAGAAACAAAAAAATTGTCTAATTATAAATATAAAGTGCACAAGTGATAGAATCGTCCCACTGCAAACTGGGTAAGGTACTACAATTCTTGTCCTGAACCAGACAATGTACCATAAGTAAATGAAGTGCTAAGTGCGATAAATAAACAAAAACGGTGATAAATTTTATTCCAAATAAAAAATAATATACAGTGCAGGTTCAAGTGAGGGTATGGTGCTCACCGGAGTTCCCAAAATATATATTTGATATAGAAAGGTGAAAATAAATAAAGGATTCTTCCTGAAGGTGCTGCGTGCAAAATAGTGAAGGAACTGTTAATAAAATATAAATGGAAATAAAGTTCCAATGAAGATAGAAAGAGTGCATTCACCTGTGTAACCACTAGGTGTCGCACCTTATATACGACCTGTTTTGTTAGGATTGACGATGTAGTAAAGCTGGAAAAATATCCAGGGTTCCCTCCAGTCCAGATGAGCAAAGTGCGGGTTATCTAAATGCTCAAGCGAAAAAGAGGAAGCCCCATGATGCAAGGTATAAGTGTAGTCAATAAACCAAGGACACGTAGTGACTCACAGTATAGGCTGCTGTAGATCAGCATGCTAGCCGGGAAGCTTCCGCGTTCCACGGCCCGAGCTCCAAAGACCGGAAGTGACGTATGACGTAATAGACTCCACCCTACACGTTTCGTCAGAGGACGTCTGCTGGAGCGGCTTTTATAAATACCCATTTTACATTATTGTCCACAAACTCCATAGCGTTGGTCACCTCTGTTCCATTAATAAGGCAGAGTCTTAGTCTAGCTTCGTGGAAGGAACCAAGGCAGACTTCTAAAGATGCAGAATCCAGCCGAACTCCTTCAGGGTCCGTATGGTGATTTCCTGGTTTTCCACCAGAGCATTAGGAGACTCTGCTTGCAGAAGAAGGTCGTCCAAGTAGCCCAGGACCGTGATTCCCCCGCTGACAAAATAATGCTAGCACCAGGGCCAACACTTTCCTGAAGATCCAAGGAGTGGAGGCGAGACCAAAGGGTAACGCCCCAAACTGATAATGCTCCTCTCCCACGGCAAATCGGAGGAAGCGCTGGTGACCGACACATATTGGAATGTGAAGGTAAGCGTCCTTGATGTCGATGGAAGCAAGAAAATCCCCCTGATGCAGGGAAGCCACCACTGTGCGAATGGACTCAATTCTGAACTTCTGCACCCACACAAAGCAGTTTGAGGTCCAAAATAGGATGCACCTTGCCTTCCTTCCTGGGGACTGTAAATAGGTTTGAGTAAAACTCCCTGAAAACGTTCCAAAGTCGGAACCAGGACAATCACCCTTTGAAGTAAAAGGTCTTGCACCACCCCAAAAAGAGCCTGTAAGTGGACCGGGGACAGTCGTGCGTTGGAAGGAAGAACCTTACAGCAGGGTAAGAATGAAACTCAATCTTTAAACCGGACTATATGACTTCTTCACTGTCTTGTACCAGAGAAGTCCACATGTCAGGGAACCAGCAAAGACGTCCCCCCACTGTCAGGAACGCTCCCTGTGCACACTAAAGTGCTGTCATGAATCTGCCACCTAAGGGTTAACCTAGCTCAGACTAATTTCATTAATTGGCAATAGGCTGCCTTATTTAAGCACCTCAGAAGTACAGTGTCTTTGCTGTCTGATCTGAAGCTTCTCCTGTGTTCCTGAACCTGAAACCTGTTGTATCCAGTTTGATTCCTGTTTGACCTCCTGGCTTGTCCCTCACCTCGCTTGTCTGCTGCCCGCCCTGACCTCGGCTTGTTTGTGACCACTCTTTTGCCTTATCCTTGTCTGTTTATCTGCCACCAGATCCGGACCTGTTCACCTCCTGGCAGGGCAACCCCGAGGACCGCGACCTGGTGCTATACACGCAGCAAAATCCAACCTCACCATCTGAGGCTCTGGTGAAGACCGGTTGGCACTTAGATTCCGCACCTCGGGTTAGCCTGCGTCTACTGCCTGGGTGACTCGTCTGCGCTCCATCCCTCGGTGAGCTAGAGGCTACCCTCTGCACGTCAGGCTCGCCTCCAGAGTCCTGACAGTATCAGACAGCCATGTCGCAGCCTGCAAGAGGGGCCTCACCATTGGATGAGATCTGCCAGCATCTCACAACTTTATCTCAAGCCGTAAAGACATTTCAGGAGGGCTACATGCATCTGGAGGAACGGATGCGTTCTGCACCTGGGAACCCCCCTGTGATGACAGATTCTTCTTCCTCTGTACCAGCAGAACCTACTCCAGGTCCCACAGTAGTGATGTTGCCACCTGAACCCCGGGTCCCTACACCCGAAAAGTTCTCAGGGGACAGAGGCAAGTTCAGGGCGTTTCGCAACGCATGTGAATTATATTTCTCTCTGCAACCTCAGACTTTTTCATTGGAGGCTACCAAAGTGGGCTTTGTCATCTCCCTGCTCCTGGATGAACCGCAGTCTTGGGCTCATCGGCTTATTGAAGAGCGCAGTCCTCATCTAAAGTACTTATTGTCTTTCTTCAGTGCCATGGCTCAGCTGTATGACGACCCTCAGCGAACCTCCACCGCTGAAGCTGCTCTGCATGCGCTTCAGCAGGGTCAAAGAGATGTGGAAGACTATGTAACAGACTTTAGGCGTTGGAGTTCCGACACCCAGTGGAATGACGCTGCATTACGGTATCAGTTTCGTTTAGGTCTCTCTGAAGGGCTGAAGGATGAGCTAGCCCGGGTTGGGGTTCCTGACACCCTAGAGACTCTAATAAATCTGGCTATCCAGATAGACCGCCGGCTCAGGGAACGCCGTGCAGAACGTTCCACCCAGCAGCCTCGTCCAGCCTGGATGATGCCGCGGTTCGCGGCCCCGGTAAACGTCCCTTCCTTTAATCCGATTCCTACCAGCTCTGCTCCTGCAAACCTTGCTACGGATGTCCCGGAACCCATGCAGCTTGGGGTTAAGAGACCTGCCCTGTCTACTGAAGAAAGGCATCGCCGGCGACAGAACAATCTCTGCCTGTACTGTGGAGAAGCCGGTCACTACGTGCGCTCCTGCCCTGTGAAGCTACGTAAGTGCCTTTCCATCTCCCCATCCAGTGGTCCAGCATCCGCTTCCAGTGCTTCTCACCTAGCCTTCCCTGTCTCGTTTCAGCTTCCAGGAGGTAGCATATCAGTAACCGCGATTATTGACTCCGGAGCATGTAGTTGCTTTATCGACCTGTCATTCGCTGTTCAACGGGGTATTCCACTTCAACCCAAGACCCAAGGACTTACCATCTTCCTGGCTGATGGTTCCCACATCAGTTCCGGACCTGTAACCCAGGAGACTCCTCCTCTCCTCATGATCTCCTCTTGTGACCATAAGGAACTAATAAGCCTAGACGCTATTGCGTCCCCCTTGTTTCCAGTCATCTTGGGGCTACCTTGGTTGAAGGCACACAACCCCCAAATCGACTGGACCTCTGGAGTCCTCAAGTTCCCGTCTACCTACTGCTTGAATTCCTGCCTGCCTGACTCACTCAGCTCCTCCAGAGCCTTGCTGTGCCTAGAATCTGATCCAGATTTATGCTCTGTTGTGCCTGAGGCTTATCATAATTTTCTGGACGTTTTCAGCAAACGTGGGGCTGAGACCCTTCCCCCTCATCGTCCTTATGACTGCCCTATAGAGCTGCTTCCAGGGGCCGAGATTCCGTTTGGTCGTATCTACCCACTATCCGAACGGGAGTTGGAGGTTCTTAAGGAATACGTGGACGAAAGCTTAAAGAAGGGTTTCATCCGTCCATCTACTTCACCAGCAGGAGCAGGAATCTTTTTTGTAGAAAAAAAGGATCACTCTCTCCGTCCTTGTGTGGATTACCGAGAGTTGAATAAAGTCACGGTTGAAAACCGATATCCTCTCCCCTTGGTTCCAGAACTCTTTCAGAGATTAAGGTCTGCTGTCTTGTTTACCAAATTAGACTTACGTGGGGCCTACAATTTGGTTCGTATCCGCGAAGGGGACGAGTAGAAAACGGCGTTCCGTACCAGGTTTGGGCATTTCGAGTACCTGGTGATGCCCTTCGGTCTCTGCAACGCCCCGGCTACATTCCAGCATTTTGTAAACGACATCTTCAGAGACTGGCTTGACACCTTCGTAATTGTCTATTTAGACGATATATTAATCTTTTCTGCATCTCTGGACCAGCATCGGGAGCACGTCAGGAACGTTCTCGGCCGCCTCCGCCAACATGGACTCTATGCTAAGGCCGAGAAATGTGAATTTGAACAGCAAAGCATCCAGTTCTTGGGCCTGATCATATCCACCGAAGGAGTTAGGATGGATCCTCAAAAAGTTTCAGCTATCCTGGATTGGCCGGCTCCATCTGACAAAAAGGGGGTGCAGCGCTTTGTTGGATGTGCAAATTTTTACAGGAGATTCATTAAGGGGTTCTCTACCATCATCTTCCCTATCACACAGCTTACCAAGCAGAACATTCGCTTCCATTGGTCCCCTGAAGCCCAGACCGCCTTCTCAGTCCTGAAAAATCTGTTTACTACTGCTCCCATCCTGAGACACCCTGATCCCACCTTACCTTACCTCCTTGAGGTAGACGCCTCAGAAGTGGCTGTAGGGGCTGTTATCTCCCAAAGACAGGGAGTTAAAGACTTGGTACACCCTGTAGCCTTCTTTTCCCGCAAACTCTCTCCAGCGGAGAGAAACTATGATGTGGGCGATCGTGAACTTTTGGCCATCAAGGTGGCACTCGAGGAGTGGCGATATTTACTCGAAGTGGCAGCACATCCCATCCTTATCTTCACCGACCACAAGAACCTTGAATACTTGAGATCTGCTAAACGGCTGAGACCACGCCAGGCACGGTGGGCTCTGTTCTTTTCAAGGTTCGCATTTCATATTACTTACCGACCTGGTTCCAAGAACGTCAAACCGGACGCACTCTCCCGCATGTTCGATGACCCGAAGGAAATTCCTGTACCTGACACCATCCTGTCTGAAGGTAACTTTCTTATTCCATTAACTAATCTGATGGCTCATATTAAACAGGCTTCTGTGAGTATTCCCTGTCTTCCTGAAATTTCTCTGGTACCTAAGGACGGTTTGCTATGGTTTGGGGACAAGATCTTCGTTCCAGAAGATGTCCGAATGTCGGTTCTGGGTTCTTGTCATGACCATCCCTTGGCAGGTCACTTTGGAGTCCGTAAGACCCTTGACTTGCTGCAGAGTACATTCTGGTGGCCTGACCTGGAAAAAAGTTGTAGGAACTACGTGTCTTCCTGTGCTGTGTGTTCCCGAAGCAAGCCCGCGAGAAGTAAGTCATGGGGTCTCCTTAGACCACTTCCAGTTCCTGATAGACCGTGGAGGATGATTGCCATGGATTTTATTGTGGAACTTCCTCCTTCTAAGGGATGCTCTGCCATTTTTGTTGTTGTGGATCGATTGTCTAAAATGCCCCAATTTTTGCCCCTCAGGGGTACTCCCTCTGTCAAGGAAACCGCAGAAGTCTTCATAAAAGAGAGATTGTTAGGCTTCACGGGTACCTGCTAATATTGTCTCTGACAGAGGGGTGCAGTTCACCTCACGCTTCTGGAAAGCATTATGCAGTCTGTTGAAGATTGAATTATCCTTGTCTTCTGCTTACCACCCACAGACTAATGGGCAGACCGAGAGGACCAACCAGACCTTGGAACAGTACATTCGGTGTTTTACCACCTTTGTTCAAGACGATTGGGTGGCCTTGCTGCCATTCGCAGAGTTTGCCTATAATAATGCTAAACATTCTGTTACTGGACAATCTCCATTCTTCTCAAACTACGGCTTCCACCCATCCTTCTTGCCCGATATCCCGTCTGACTCTGGAGTCCCTGCAGTACAGGACACTATTAATTTCTTTGCTCGCAACAGCAAATTACTGCAAGAAGCCATACTTAAGGCACAAACGGCATCTAAGAAGATCTTTGATAGAAGAAGAAGGGGAGAATTAATTCTTCAACCAGGTGACCAGGTTTGGTTGTCCACAACTAACCTCCATTTAGCCTGTCCATCTAAAAAATTGGCTCCCAGGTTTATTGGACCCTTTCCGGTCAAGAGGAAACTTAATGAAGTTTCCTATGAGTTATTTTTACCCAATTCACTCCGCATTCACCCAGTATTTCACGTCTCCTTGTTAAAGCCTGCAGTTCCCAATACCTTCCCTGGTAGGAGTTCAGAGCCACCCGAACCTGTAATCGTTGATGGAGATGTGGAATATGAAGTAGAAGCTATTGTGGACTGCCGGAAGAGAGGAAACCTGTTACAGTACCTTGTCAAGTGGAAGGGTTATGGTCCAGAAGAAAACTCTTGGGAGCCTGAACGAAACATCCACGCTATGGAACTTATCCAGGCTTTCTTTCGCAGTCACCCACAAAAGTGAAACCTATTGGGCACCCGGAGGTTGCCCTTAAGGGGGGGCAATGTCAGGAACGCTCCCTGTGCACACTAAAGTGCTGTCATGAATCTGCCACCTAAGGGTTAACCTAGCTCAGACTAATTTCATTAATTGGCAATAGGCTGCCTTATTTAAGCACCTCAGAAGCACAGTGTCTTTGCTGTCTGATCTGAAGCTTCTCCTGTGTTCCTGAACCTGAAACCTGTTGTATCCAGTTTGATTCCTGTTTGACCTCCTGGCTTGTCCCTCACCTCGGCTTGTTTGTGACCTCTCTTTTGCCTTATCCTTGTCTGTTTATCTGCCACCAGATCCGGACCTGTTCACCTCCTGGCAGGGCAACCCCGAGAACCGCGACCTGGTGCTATACACGCAGCAAAATCCAACCTCACCATCTGAGGCTCTGGTGAAGACCGGTTGGCACTTAGATTCCGCACCTCGGGTTAGCCTGCGTCTACTGCCTGGGTGACTCGTCTGTGCTCCATCCCTCGGTGAGCTAGAGGCTACCCTCTGCACGTCAGGCTCGCCTCCAGAGTCCTGACACCCACCCAGATACGGGTGAGGGTGCACCTTAATGCTGAAGGGGCCTTGGCTGCGCGTCTGGAGAAGCACACTCTTGACTTGCCAGACCAAGTTTGCTTGGATCCTCCAGAGGAGGCCCCAAAAGGCTTTGATCCCCTGTCATTCGACACCTGAGGGATGAAAAAACTTCTTATGAGCCAAGAAGGAGGGTCCTTGCCCTTAGTAGCCTGCAGAAGAAAGTTATTCTTCCCCCCTGTGAGACCTTTAATGATGTCATCCGGGGTAGCACCAAACAAGCGATCTCCTTGAAAGGGAAGATCAGTCAGCAGACCAGCATTTGAGCCAAAAGACACGCCAAAGGACCACTGCCAAAACAAAGACTTGAGCCACTAGGGGAGCAGCATCCGAAGAGACATCACAGATAAACTGCAACCCCTGGACCAGATGGTCCGCCAGCTCAGCAAAGGCAGGGTGGAGCTACTCCCCCTCCAGGTCACAGCGCAAAAGTTTAGCCCATTCGGTCAGAGTCTGTGATACCAGGGCAATGGTGAATATCGGCTTCAGTCATGAACAAGCCAGGGTGTACATATTGCGGGCCAAAGCCTCCGCCTTCCTGTCAGCTGGGTCCTTAAAGGCCCAGGGACTTTTTAACCGGAATCATGGTTCCCTTATTTAATCTGGAAACCGGAGAGTCCACCACCGGCGGAAAAGTCCACTTCTTAAGGAGGGACTCCTCATAGGGGTATCGCCTAGAAAATCGCTTAGGGACCCCAAGGGGATGCTTTAGTCTTCCCCACTCTTTAGTAACTTCTGTAAAAATAGGAGGGAAAAGAGAACACCTTTGCCGCTCCGAATGGCTTGTGAGTGAAAAAAGGAACCTGCACCTTTGTCACAGCTGCGTCCTCCATCTATAAGGTCTCAAGCACAGATACAATCAGTGCGTCCACCAGAGCCTTTTCGTGTGTGGTTGCAGATGTGGCGGAATCCTCCTCATTATCTGAGGATTCAGGGTACATGGTCGCAGACCCAGAAAGGTGACCCATGTCTGTGGAGGCCGAATCAGATTCAGAATCTGATGAGACAGATGAGGTAGGGGAAGGCGGGGGGCGCTTTTTGCCAGCGCGTCGCCCAAAAGCCACCTCCACCTGGCACACAAAGGACTCCAGGACCGCCGTCAGTGCATCGATGGATGGATGGGACCCAGAGGGCCCCACAGCCTCAGAGAGGGGATCAGGTGGGGAGATGTGCTCCAAAGACTTCCCAAGTCCCCAGGGTGACCCCACAAAAAAGTGTAAAACACTGGTAAGGGACACCCCCGCATCACTCTGGCAGCACCACCCGGTTGCCAGTCACAGAGCACCAATCGATCCTCAGCAGAGAGGGAGAGAACCTTATCTGACTCACCACCCCGCAGAAATCAGACACCGCAGCCACCAGGATAATCTGCATTGCACGAGCAGCGTTAAGGAAACGAAAGGATCCAGGAGACAGCACCAGGGGATGAGGAGGGGCTCCTACTGCCGAAAATGCCACCCAGAAGGCTCAACAGACGTGGCCGTCGCTGTTTTCTATGGCAAACCACCGCCATCCGCCAGACTACACAAACATGGCCGCTGTGTATTGCAGCACAAGGCTACAACAAAATGTCAGCCCTGCACGGCACCAGGAGGGATTCCAAGGCCTCAATAACAGGCCCAGGCAGGAGCCCCCACCAGGTACACAGGTACAGCCCCCCCCCCAGCCGATCACCTGGTCGCCAGCAGCACATACCCCCATTGCCAGCATAGCGCCCTGCCTCCACGCCAAGAGGTGGACCAGACCACCACACAGCCCCAGCATAAGTGGGGGGGGGGGGGGGAGGGGGACACCACATGAGGGAGGTGCCTGACGGAAAGGAGGGGAACCCAGGGGTCCAATCGTCCCAAGGAGGGGACAGCTACTCATCATACCAGGGACCAGATGGGCACCGTTCCAGACAGAACCCCTCTCCATTGAAATGGGGGGGCTGTGGGCCAGGAGGAACGCTGCAACTTGGGCCGAGACCCTGTCGTATGCAACCTCGCGAGGCGTTTAACTCACAGGCCAGCCCCGTGAGGGGCTATCTCACAGCCGACCTAGCGCAGAGCTGAGGTCTGCGCACGCACGCTGCCCAGACTGGTGTGACCACTGGATTCAGATTATCCAGCCGTTGCCTAGTCCAGAAGTTGACTGTAGATCTCACAGGGAAAAAAAATTCTATCTAAAAAGAACAATTGCCACCATCAGAGATCCCAGCAAGGAACTAGGTCCTTACTCCTGACTAGGCAGAAAAAAACTGATGTTCAAAGACGGACACCGCACCCAACCCTCTGTGGAGTTGTAATTCTTCTGACACTGCTTGTAATAAAATTGAGTACCTATAGCAGAGAGAGGGAGTATACCCCCTGGGACTGCCTATATGGGTAGCCAAACTTTTTTTCTGCCTAGTGTTCTACTCCTGTAGGGGCAGTATAACCCAATGGTTAAGAAGATTAGGAGCTGTGTCCGTCAATGAACGAAAGAGAGATAAGTTTTGTATTCAAAGTAACATCCTTTTCTTGGAGTCTATTGAGGGACACAGGAAGTCTTTAAACTTTTTTTTTAAATTTTACTGACACCTACAGGAGCTTTAGACACTTGTAAACAGAAACTGTAAGCCAGCCCATGATAACCCCTTCTATTACCGGAATACCTCAGTTTTGTTGTGAAGAAATACCAGGAGCATGATCAAAAACACAGACAGCTGGGACCTCCATGCACTCCAAGTACAGGATTTTATTGTTAGTACAAAAGTACTATTTTCTTTCTTCTTCACTGTGGGTCACATGAATTTTTTAACCTTCGGCACGTCAGAAAGCAGTCCAACTGAGGGATGGGCAACACAGCAATGAAATGATAAACAGGTCACTGGGGACAGCTTGCAGCTCAAAAGAGCAACCTAAAAGGACTGCACCCCTGAAGCTGGCATCAGATGGGGCTGAACCATCCACCCGGTTGAACTTGGAGATCAGAAGATAGGTGGCAGCCTTGCAAATCTGGAAAAGAGTTGCTTGATGCCAAAAAAAACCCAACAAGAGTTCAAATATCCAATAGAGAGCACCTTGACAGGAAAAGGTGGAACCCGATCCTTAAGACCATATGCTTAAATAATGGTCTGTTTGAGCCACCTACAGAAGATGGAACGAAAAGCCAGTGCCACATTTAAGGGTCCATCGGGGATTAAAAAAAAAAGGAATCCATCTTCAAGAGAGGTGCCTTTCCCTTTTAATGTTGGTGGCACTGAGGAAAGCCAGAATGCCTATGGACTTGCGTGATGCTAAGAGTGCACATTCTGTGTTGGCAGTTAAGGTAAATTGGAGGAACTACAAATCCCAGCAAGGAATGCAGAGACTGGGAATGCTGTTTTAGAGTACTAATGCTTAATACATGAATAGACTGGTTGATAGGTTTGGAGGACACTTATGTTAGTTTCATATTGTGAATTCCAAAGTAGCAGTATTAAATACGGGTTTTAGAGTGCCTGTTGAGCGCTGAAGATATACATTCTGCATTGGCTGATCAGTTTCTGAACTCCCTGAGATTTGTAGTTCCTCCAATATAACTGGAAAGGCTGTTTGAAGGTATTGCCTAATCCATACACTGCTGGAATAAATAGACTATTTGATACTTGTGGATGACACTTATGTGAGACTTTTTGTAAACTCCATACAGCAGTGTTAACTGCAGGTTACAGAGTCCATACATAGTGTAACCTTTGTATATCTGGAGAATTGACTTTAGACTTTTGTGTATCATCCCATATTTCTGGTACACAATAGCAGGACTTTTATTTATACGTAGAGTTTAAAGAGGAAGAGGAGTGCAAATGTTTTCATTGGTCTTACTAAGTTTACACATTACCGTTGTCCACAATGCTGAAATATGGATAGAGCCTGAGTATGTGTTTCAAAGGAGCAGTAAGTTGCATGATTTTATTCTAGAAACTAGACTTCTTAGCTTTCGAGCGTTGTAGGAATCACAGATTCAGTGAAGCCCTGTCCTTCAGAACCTGGGCTTCAACAGCAACCCTAATAAAGCCAGCGACAAAGGAGAATGGCAAAACCCCTAGGGACAGAAGATCCTGCCAATCTCTCAGTGCCCACAGATGGTCTGGTCTTACCAAGCTGCTGTACCCACAACTGCTTGGGCCAGTCCAGGACAATAAGGATCACCAGAATTCCTAACATCTTAATACACAGATCAGGCTGTACTGATCCTATAGAGACACCAGGGCATCCTCTGCTTCTGTTTGAAGATCCCTTTACCTGAAGACAAACCTGACCAGGTTTGCTGTTGAACCTGCAGGCTAGAAGGTCCACAGTTTGTGTCCCTCACCCAGGACATAGGCCTTGAAACACCTCTAGGTCCAGGCACTGCCAGCTGAGGAAATCTGCCTGCCAACTCTCTACGCCAGATGTGTATACACATTGCATTCCAGTCTATTTCGTGCACATTTTTTTCAAAATCCTTAGAACAGTTTACATCTAAGGACTGTACATATCACTGCATGTGCAACGGAATTTTAAAACCACTGTGATTTTATTTTACATGCGCCATATAATCTTGAAATTCAAAAGATATAAATGGTAAAATAATCCACGTACTTTCCCCCACCACTTGTCAGTGATGGTGCAGGCCTTGTGAGCAAATCAGAGATCTGTGAGGAGAGCTTCGTTTTGGCTGCAGTTTGCTGCTGTACTCTCACTTCTGCTGCATCTGCCAGATGCATTAATGTCTTGCGTTCTGGGCTCTCTTCAAAATTTTTGCAACCTATGCACTTACATATTGAGGAGCACATGATTTTAGCCTGTGGGAAAAATGAACAGACATAAGAGAGATAGCAAGTAAACAGCAATTGAATCAGTCATTGAATTACTGAAGTGTTAAAATCATTAAATTAAAATTTAAATAAATGCACTGGGAAAGGAATTTCCAACAGCAGAAGGGCAATGTAATTCTATTAACTTCTACAATCCTGAACGATAACATATTTTAGTAAAAGAGCTGTGGCTAATGTTAAGTATAATTGAAACAACAATTAAAGTAAACCTTTCTGAGGAAAACATGGAGGTTGCCAATGCAGACTTCTCATTTTTCAAATAAAAGTCACCCGGCTGTCATGCTGACCAATCAACTTGGTTACAATCAGCCTGCCTATACATGGTTGGAATCTCGGCCGCTCCCCACATCCCAATAGAAGGAAACCTACACACTGCAAAAATACAGTTTGTATGTTTTAGATCTAAACTAGATCTTCAAGGCCGTAATCTTAGTTCAGATTACTCCCTATATTCAGGAAATCAACCTTACCTCGTAGCATTCACAGTAGTTTTTTAAACAACCAGAACGTTTACAGTTGCATCCTTTGCTGTGTCTTCTATCAGACTCTCCTTCCTTTCCTTTACCAATTTTTGGTTTGAAAGCTTCAGGATTTCTATCTAGACAGGCCTAGAAACAGAGTGGGAAATGGAAAGAGGCTGTAAAAGGCATGAGAAATAAATATAAATATATATATATATATATATATATATATATATACATATAAAGAAAAACATAAGGGTGCAATAAATCAAAAATAATAATATGCAAAACATTTATCAGCAATGCTGCTGCCTTAGGCCTCATGCACACTGGACGTTTTTGGAGCTGCTGTTAGCAGCGTCAGACGTTTTTTTTTGCAGCTGCAGAACGCCCATCCATGTTATTCTATGGCCTCATGCACACATAGAGCTTTTAGGAGCTGCAAGTGGCATAGGCGTTTTACAGCTCCAAAAAAAACCCAGGAACTGTGCGTTCGGGGGCTGCAGCGTCAGGCTGTAAAAACGTCTGACGCTGCTAAAGGCTGAATAACGTGGCTTAACGTGCGTTAAGCCACATTATACGTTTTTTTTTTCTTCAATTCAAAATCAATGGTTCCCTATGGGAGCCTATTGATTTGAATGGAAGTCGCACCGCAGGTCGGATCAGGGTGATCCGACTTGCGGCGCGACTTGCGCTGCGAGAATCTTGAGGGGGAACTCCACGCCAAAATGGGGAAAAAAAACGGCGTGGGGTTCCCCCCCAGGTTCCAAACCAGGCCCTTCGGGTCTGGTATGGAATTTGAGGGTAGCCCCATGCCGAAAAAACGGCGTGGGGTCCCCCCCAAAATCCATACCAGACCCTTATCCAAGCATGCAGCCCGGCACACCAGGAAAGGGGAGGGGACGAGCGAGCGGCCCCACCCCCCCCCGGATCATACCAGGCCACACGCCCTCAACATGGGGGGGTGTGGGTGCTTTGGGGCAGGGGGGGGGGCTCTGCACCCCCACCTCAAAGCACCTTGCCCCCATGTTGATGAGCACAAGGGCCTCATCCCCACAACCCTGGCCGGTGGTTGTGGGGGTCTGCGGGCAGGGGGCTCATCGGAATCTGGAAGCCCCCTTTAACAAGGGGGCCCCCCAGATCCCGGACCCCCTCCCTATGTGAATGGGTATGGGGTACACTGTACCCCTACTCATTCCCCACATAAAAGGCAGTGTATGGAAATAACGACAGGAGACATTTTGGAAAGTTTATTAAAAATCTTCATCCGACTCTTCGGGGTCTTCTCCTCTCCGGGGGTCTTCTGCTGTCCGCTCCTCTCCGGGGTCTTCTGCTCTTTTGCTGTCCGCCCTTCTGCTGTCCTCTCTGCTTGTCTTCTCCTCTCCGGGGGTCTTCTGCTGTCCGCTCCTCTCCGGGGTCTTCTGCTCTTTTGCTGTCCGCCCTTCTGCTGACGTCACATGTGACACAAGGGGGCGTGGTCTCCGATGACGTCATCTGGCGGCCACGCCCCTAATGGCTATTTAATAAGCTGCAGAGACCAGAGACCAGCATAATCGCCGGAGACGTCGTCGGAGGAGGACCGGAGGAAGAAGAAGAGCCGACAGCCGACAGCAAAAGAGCAGAAGACCGGAGAGGAGAAGACAAGAAGAGAGGACAGCAGAAGGGCGGACAGCAAAAGAGCAGAAGACCCCGGAGAGGAGCAAACAGCAGAAGACCCCCGGAGAGGAGAAGACAAGAAGAGAGGACAGCAGAAGGGCGGACAGCAAAAGAGCAGAAGCCCCCCGGAGAGGAGAAGACCCCGAAGAGCCGGATGAAGATTTTTAATAAACTTTCCAAAACGTCTCCTGTCGTTATTTCCATACACTGCCTTTTATGTGGTGAATGAGTAGGGGTACAGTGTACCCCATACCCATAGGGAGGGGGTCCGGGATCTGGGGGGCCCCCTTGTTAAAGGGGGCTTCCAGATTCCGATGAGCCCCCTGCCCGCAGACCCCCACAACCACTGGCCAGGGTTGTGGGGATGAGGCCCTTGTCCTCATCAACATGGGGGCAAGGTGCTTTGAGGTGGGGGGTGCAGAGCCCCCCCTGCCCCAAAGCACCCACACCCCCCCATGTTGAGGGCGTGTGGCCTGGTATGATCCAGGGGGGGTGGGGCCGCTCGCTCGTCCCCTTCCCTTTCCTGGTGTGCCGGGCTGCATGCTTGGATAAGGGTCTGGTATGGATTTTGGGGGGGACCCCACGCCGTTTTTTCGGCGTGGGGCTACCCTCAAATTCCATACCAGACCCGAAGGGCCTGGTCTGGAACCTGGGGGGAACCCCACGCCGTTTTTTTTCCCCATTTTGGTGTGGAGTTCCCCCTCAAGATTCTCACAGCGCAAGTTGCGCCGCAAGTCGGATCACCAGGATCCGACCTGCGGTGCGACTTCCATTCAAATCAATAGGCTCCCATAGGGAACCATTGATTTTGAATGGAGGCAGAAAAAACGCTGCTAACAGCCACTGTGGCCAAACGTGCAATAATGCTAATTGAAAAAGCTACTGAAAGCACGTTTTTACAGCTGCTGTTTCCCGGCGTCAAGTAAACAGCTTTGGAGCACGTTTTTATGACGCCCTGTGTGCATGGAGCCTTAAAGTTACACCATGCCTCTTTTGTTTTAAATCAATACAAAAAAGATTATTTATCCATACATCTAAAATAACTAACAAATTCCACTGTTCTCACCTTGATTGCTTTTTGTCTTTCATTTTCATGTTCTAGGTTATTGTAGCAATTTGTACAGTTGCAGTTGTTGCAAAACTCTCCATTTGCAAAGCAGTCACAATAGCTAAAATATATAAAAATGAATTAAAAAATCCAAAGTCTAAATGTTATTTAATTGTACTTTATCCCCAAAAGATCACAAAACGTGCAATGCATGCTGAAAAACTAGCACAGTTGTGTCCTGCATCAAACAATCCCCACATGTGATTGGTCATCCTGTTAGTTACCAAAAATCCCCACTTCTTAATTGTACATCACAGGAAAAAGGACGTTTCATATTCATGACTACTTGGGATGTCCCAAAGCACTCAACATGAGGGGTGAACAATACTGCAACAAGGCCAACATGCCAAAAACAGTATAGGGGAGAACACCACTATAAAGCTGCCTACAAGATCTTTCACTCAAAACTGCGGTAGCATTGGCAAAAGCATGATCATCAATCTAGTAGAACTTGTAAATGAGTGAACGGAACAACAGGTATAAACTTAACAAACCTGAACAACAGAAGCTTTATGCTGCATTTCCCAGGAAGCACTGACACTCCTGGTGTAATGAGTTTTTGCAGGAAAAGGGGGAATCTTGCCCATAATACCATAATAATAATAATAATAGGCCTGAAAAAAAAGATGATGAATCCACCCAGAAATAGTAGATTGAGAGGGAGCCTAACCCTTGTGAGGACCTTAAGGTCCGGTTCACACTTATGCGATGCGGGAAGGCTGCGAATCCGCAGCCTGTTCCCGCATCGCACACGCACCCCCGGCAGTTCACACTGCCATATGCGATACACTGGGGGTGTCAATGTAATCTTAACGACACCCCCAGTTTGATCGCATATCGCAGTGCGATCTTACAGTTCGCACAGGATCGGATCACACAAGTGTGAACCGCTGTGCGATCCGATCCTGATGCGGCTGCAAAAAAGGGTCCTGTGCGTGTTTGCTGCGGGTGCGGTGCGAATTTAGCCATACAAAGTGTATGGCTAAACTCGCACCGCACAGCCAATCGCATGTAATGAAGGAGCAGTGCGCTCCGACATTACATGCGAACCCCGAACTCGCATAAGTGTGAACCGGGGCTAAGAACAAACGGGGACTCAGACTGCTAAAACAAAGCTGTATAGTTAGATTAATTCAAATAGCTTGAAATACATCCAAAGAGCGAAGCACCTTCTCAGGATGCTTAAGATTACAACAAAAGTAGGACACAATGTCCTGCTTCAGGTAGAACAAAGAAACCAACTTAGGTAAAAAAAAAGAGGACCAAGGCTCAATGCTACCTTATCCTGGGGAAGAACCAGGTTCCTAACAGAAAAGCGCAGTCAATTCTGATACCGTATGAGTGGGAGTAGGGTTGCACTGAGATCGGTTCTTTACTGCCAAGTACGAATAGCCATACTTTTGGTCAAGTGCTCGCTGATACAGAGTACTAGATACCTTTGCAGTGAAATATGAGCCCATACAAAATGAATGGGCTCAAATCGCACTGCAAAGAATCACATGCAATTTGAACAGAAATGCAGTGTGACTCCTGTCCAAATTGCATGCAGTTTCCTCCCATTGCTCTTGTGTGAACCCAGTGAAGAAAGACACAGAAGCACCATCTAATTGCAGCAAGGGCAGTTCATTAAAAATGATATACAGTATCTCACAAAAGTGAGTACACCCCTCACAATTTTGTAAATATTTTATTTTATCTTTTCATGTGACAGCACTGAAGAAATGACACTTTGCTACAATGTACAGTAGTGAGTGTACAGCTTGTACAACAGTGTAAATGTGCTGTCCCCTCAGACTAACTCAACACACAGCCATTAATGTCTAAACCGCAGGCAACAAAAGGGAGTACACCCCTAAGTGAAAATGTCCAAATTGGGCCCAATTAGCCATTTTCCCTCCCTGGTGTCATGTGACTCGTTAGTGTTACACAAGGTGTGAATGGGGAGCAGATGTGTTAAATTTGGTGTTATCACTCTCATTCTCTCATACTGGTGTCACTGGAAGTTCAACATGTCACCTCATGAACTCTCTGAAGATCTGAAAAAAAGAATTGTTGCTCTACATAAAGATGGCCTAAGCTATAAGAAGATTGCCAAGACCCTGAAAATAAGCTGCAGCACGGTGGCTAATACCATACAGCGGTTTACCAGGACAGGTTCCACTCAGAACAGGCCTCGCCATGGTCGACCAAAGAAGTTAAGTGCACGTGTCATTTTCAGACGTTGTTTTGGGAAAATAGACGTATGACAGCATTGCTAAAGAGGTTGAAGGGGTAGGAGATCAGCATGTCAGTGCTCAGACCATACGCCGCACACTGCATCAAATTGATCTGCATGGTTGTCGTCCCAAAAGGAAGACTCTTCTAAAGATGATGCAAAAGAAAGCCCACAAACCGTTTTCTGAAGACAAGCAGACTAAGGACATGGATTACTGGAACCATGTCCTGTGGTCTGATGAGACCAAGATAAACTTATTTGGTTCAGATGGGGTTAAGAGTGTGTGGTGGCAACCAGGTGAGGAGTACAAAGAAGTGTGTCTTGCCTACAGTCAAGCATGGTGGTGAGAGTGTCATGGTCTGTAGCTCTATGAGTGCTGCCGGCACTGGGGAGCTACAGTTCATTGAGGGAACCATGAATGGCAACATGTACTGTGACATACTGAAGTAGAGCATAATCCCCTCCCTTCAGAGACTGGGCCGCAGGGCAGTGTTCCAACATGATAATGACCCCAAACACACCTCCAAGACAACCACTGCCTTGCTAAAGAAGCTGAGGGTAAAGGTGATGGACTTGCCAAGCATGTCTCCAGACCTAAACCCTATTGAGCATCTGTGGGGACATCCACCAGCTTCATGATGTCCTTATGGAGGAGTAGAAGAGGACTCCAGTGGCAACCTGTGAAGCTCTGGGGAACTCCATGCCCAAGAGGGTTAAGGTAGTGCTGGAAAAAAATGGTGGCAATACACAATATTGACACATGGGGCCCAATTTGGAAATTTTCACTTAGGGGTGTACTCACTTTTGTTGCCAATTGTTTCGACTCCTGTTGAGTTATTTTGAGGGGACAGCACATTTACACTGTTATACAAGCTGTACACTCACTACTTTACATTGTAGCAAAGTGTCATTTCTTCAGTGTTGTCCCATGAAAAGATATAATAAAATATTTACTAAAATGTGAGGGGTGTACTCACTTTTGTGAGATACTGTATGTACAAAAAGTACATATCTTGCATGTCAAATCCCAATCTGCACTGTCATAATGTCCCTGATGATGGAAAACCACAGCCACTTGAGGTGCTCACAGGGTTGGAGGAAATGTGTAGGCAGTCTGCTTTCAAGCTGACATCACTTCAGCCCTATACCCACTTGTGTACTCCAAGCTTGTTTACAGGGGTCCCGAAACTTCCTACATCTCCTCCAGCCCCCATAGCACCACACACAGCCATGGTTTTCCCATCATTGGTGGACACTAAGACCGTGCAAATTTGGATTTGGCATATTACAAGAATTTACTTTTTACATGTGAGTGGTTATAACATTTTTTTAATAGACTGTTTGCCTATTGCTGCATTTCAATGGAGCTTCCCTGTCTTTCTATACTGGGTTCACACAGAAGAAATGCCATAAATTGCATGCAATTCAGACAGGAAGCGCACTGCATTCCTGTTCAAATCGCATGCAATTCTTTGCAGTGCGATTTGAGCCGATTCATTTTGTAGGGGCTCAAAATGCATTGCATCGGTTTCAGGTATTGGAGAATTTGCACAAGTACTCCTGCAAATACTCTGTGTTGGCACTGATGTAGATACCGGTATCAGTGCAACCCTAAGTGAAATTTCAATGCAATCAAAAGGAAAACCTTGTGTGTAAGAAACAACAAGGAAATTTCCTGGAGAGGCTCAAAAGGAGAAGTCTGCAAAAAAAGACAAGAGTAAATTAAGGTCTTGCGGGACAAAGGAGGCCACAAAGATAAAAAAAAATCCCACGTGACAAGCCTGAAACCTGCCCCTTAATGGTACTTAAAGTGATGATAAAGGCAAGATTTGTTTTTTAAATAACAAACATGTCATACTTACCTGCTCTGTGCAGTTGTTTTGCACAGAGCAGCCCCGGTCTTCCCCTTCTTGGGTTCCTCGCCGGCGCTCCTGGCTCCTCCCTCCTGCCAAGCGCCCCCAGAGCAAGGCACTTGCAATGGGGGCACCTGAGCAGGCGTGTTCCCGATCCGCTGCTCTTCGTGTTCATTCACACTCGGCCCCAGCTGCCTCGCTCTCTTCATTGGCTGTGAATGACAGCGGAGGGAGCCAAAGGGTTCCGCTGGTATCTCAGCCAATGAGGAGGGAGAGACCCAGCAGAGTCAAGGCTCCAATGCACATCACTGGAGAAAGATCAGGCTCAGGTAAGTATTGGGGGGGGGGGGGGGGTGGGGGCTGCTGCACAGGGAAGGTTTTCAACCTTCATGCATAGAATGCATGAAGCTCAAAAACCTTGAGACTTAAGATCCACTTGAAAGTGATACAAAGCACATACTGTTTAATTTACACGGTCCCTTCTATTTTTGTATGTGGATGATGGCACTAGAGTTATTTCAATGAAAAAAAAAAAAAAGTCAAAGTACCTTTTGCCTAATTGATATACAGCTGTCACGTGACCCCGCTCTTTCCCAGCCTGTCTACAGGGAAACATGATGCTGATCACGTTTAAAAAAAAAAAAAAGAAAATTGGATTTTTGTCTTGCCGTAAAATCCATTTCTCTGATGTTCATAGACTGACACAGCTCCAGAATCTTCTTGACCATTGGGTTATGCTGCCCCTTATAGGAGTAGGACACTAGGCAGGAAAAAGCTTTACCACGCCTATGGGGCAGCCCCAGGGGGTATACTCCCACTTCCTGCTATAGGCATTGTTTTGTTGCAAGCAGTGTCAAAAGAAAAATAACCCAACTCAATAGAGGGGTGGGTGCTGTGTCCGTCAATGAACATCAGAGAAAAGGATTTTACGGTAAGACAGAAATCCAATTTTGTCTTTCGTTCATCGACACAGCTCAAGAATCTTCTTGACCATTGGGAACCTCCCAAAGCAGTGTCAAAATGAGGGATGTGAAAAAAAACAGCAGAAAAAATTCCCAAAGGCTAAAACTAGCCAACCAGGTAACATGGAGCTCACCTGAAAAAAAAACACCACACCCTCAAAGAGGACCAAGTCCTCTCAAACAGCGGCCTGCAAAACCTTGTGGCCAAAAGCAGTATCCACAGATGCCAACACATCTACTTTGTAGAATTTTGTGAAAGTGTGCACAGACGACCAGGTGGCCGCCTTGCAAACCTGCATCACTGACACACGATGGCGAAAACAGGAAGCACTAAGCGCCTGCATAGAATGCGCCTTACCAGGGAAAGGAGGAACCTGACCCTTGATCGAATAGGCCTGCACTACAGTCTGGCTGATCCATCTGGAAATGGACGTGGCAGATGCAGCCAACCCTTTGCAAGGTCCATCTGTAAGGGCAAAAGTGAGTCTGAATTACTTTTCTAAATGACTCGGTTGCCGCCAGGTACACCCTGATCTCCCGAACCACTTCCAGGGAATGCAAGGCAAGCTCCTTAGGATGCTTAGGCTTAGGACACAGGGAAGGCAACACAATGTCTTCATTCAGATGGAAACCAGAGACAACCTTAAGAAGGAACGACTGACAAGGGCAAAGCACCACCAAATCTCTGTGAACCACCAGAGAAGGTGAACGACAAGACAAGGCTGCTAGCTCGGACACCCTGCATGCAGAAGTAATGGTCACCAAGAAGACTACCTTCTGGGACAATGTGAGCAGAGGAATCTTGCGAACATTTTCAAAAGGCGGTTTCTGAGGAACCGACAGTACCAAATTGTGATCCCACGGAGACAACGGAGAATGCACAGGTGGAGCCAAGTGGCGAACCCCCTGAACAAAGAAGCCAACCAAGGAATGCGTTGCCAATTGGTCCTTGATGGTACCCTGGGCCAGGCGCTGTTCCACACCTCTTTGGAGGAACGCCAAAATGCAAGTCACCAAAAAAGAATGGGGAGAAAACCCCCAGAGACTCACAGCAAGCAATGTATGCTTTCCAAACGCAATGGTAAATCTTCCTTGAGATAGATTTCCTAGCCTTTAACAGCGTTGGATTCACAGAGTCCGACAACCCCCTACCCTTCAGCACCTGGCTTTCAACAGCCATGCTGTTAAAGCCAGCGACTGTAAAGCAGGATGGAAGATCAGTCCTTGGGCCAACAGGTCTTCTCTGAGAGGGAGTCGCCAAGGGACATCGGCGACCAGCCATACTAGATTCGCGTACCAAGACTGACAAGGTCAGTCTGAGGCCACAAGGATGATCAGAATTCCTTCTGGCTTGATCCTCCTTAGAAGTCTCGGCAGACGTTTGTGAGGGGAAAAAGGCGTATATCAGATGGTACTGGCCCCAAGGAGCCACCAGTGCGTCCATGGTTAGATGATCTTGAGACCTTGTCACGAATCTCTGCAACTTCCTGTTGAGACGAGAGGCAAACAGATTCACCTTGGAAGTTCCCCACCGGAGATACACCTTGTGAAACAATTCCGGATGAAGAGACCACTCCCCGTGGTTCAAGGCCTATCGACTGAGGTAATCCACCTGCCAATTTTTCACCCCCAGAATATGCACGGCAGAGAGCTGGAACGAAACGATCCACCCATTTTAGAATGCCGGCTACTTCTCGAGCCGCAAGGACACTTTTTGTGCCCCTTTGGTGATCGACATATGCCATGGCCGGGGCATTGTCTGATTGAAACCGTACCGGATACCCCTGAAGACAAAGTCTAATCGCCCGAAGTTCCAGTACGTTGATTAATAGTCAGGACTCCTCCAGAGTCCAGACCCCCTGAGCACAATTCGTGCCCAAAATACCTCCCACCCAGAGGATTTGCCCAGGCTGGTCCAGAGACTCTTGTCCCATTTGGCAAGACTCTCCCTCTGCAGAGGTCTAGTGTGGAACTGTGTAAACGGAACTGCCTCGAAGGTAGACACCATCAGGCCCAGCACCCGCATGCAAGTCCTGAGAGACAATCGACTGCTGGACAACAGAAGTCGATGAGCATCCTGCAGCTTTTGGAGCTTGTCCAGCAGAAGAAAACACCCTGGCTGAGGCCGAGTCCAGAGTCAGACCCAGATAGTCCAACTTGGTGGACGGAACCAGTGCAGACTTCTGGAAGTTTAAAAACCAACCAAACTCCTGCAGAGTACGCACAGTTAATTCCAGGTTGTCCTGTAGAGCAGTCAGAGACCCTGCTCGCAGAAGAAGATCATCCAGGTACCCCAGCATCGCAATCCCCCGCTGTCGCAACAATGCTAGCACCGGGGCCAACAATTTAGTGAACACCCGAGGAGCTGAAGCGAGACCAAAAGGTAACGTCATGAATCGAGGATGCTCCTCACTCACGGCAAGCGGAAGGAAACGCTGATGACTGACATGTTATGTAATATGATGGTACCATATGCCACAACTGTACGAATGGACCCCAATCAGGACTTCTGTACCCGCACAAGTGATTCAAAGCCTTGAGGTCCAGGATTGGACATACCTTGCCTTCCTTCCTGTAAACAGATTTGACTAGAAACCTTGAAAACATTCCGATTTTGGAACCGGAACAGTCACCTCTTGTGGTAGAAAGACTTGTACCACCCCAAAGAGAACCCGCAGGCGGTCTGGGACCTCGCTGGAGGGTAAGACCAAAAACACGATCTTGTAGCCAGACCAGATCAGCTTGTGGACCCACCTGTCTTCATTCAGGAAGGTCCATGGGTCCGTAAAGAAGCGAAGATGTCCCCCCACATCAGACACCTGTAAGGGTGACCCTACAGGCAGAAGAGGGCTTGTCTGCCGGTCTGGAAGTACCCGCCCTTTGTGGCGGGACTCCTCGCTCCTGGCAGCCTGTGGAAAAAGATTACTCTTTCCCCCTGTAAGCCCCTAAGGATATCATCCAGTCAGATCCAAACAGGCGATTCCCCCAAAAAGGGTAGAACAGATAAGGCTGTCTTGGAAGACTAATCCGCAGACCAGCATTTCAGCCATAGGTGCCGAAGGACCACTGCTTTCACGGACAGCCTAGAAACCAGGGGAGCCCCGCAATCAGAGAGGCACCACAAAAAATGGCAGAATGCTGTCATCCAACAAAGGTGACCAACCCCACAGCGCAGCGCCCCCCCCTAAATTTTTGGTGGAGGTCCAGCTGCACAGATCCCATCCAAGGGGAGGTGGGTGGCAACAGGACACTCACTGACACCCCCCCCCCAATCCCCTCCCTGCAGGTATCCACTTGGCCGGCCGGTAGGCTGCAAAGCCGCGACCTACCAGCCCAACACAACAACCCAGAGCAACCCAGAGGGGGGGGGGGGGGGGGGTGAGTGGGTACGGAAGACCTACGGTGACCCTAGAGGGGCTGGGGAGAAGGAGGGGTACCTGAGGGTCCCACCGCCCACCCCAAAACCCACAAGGGGGGGAGGGGGGACACTACTTACCATACTGTGGAACAGGGTGGACACCACTCCAGGAAGACCACCACACCATCGGAATGGGGGTGCTGCGGGCCAGAGGCACCCTGCTACTCAGGCCGTGATAAGGTTGTGTGCATCCTCGCGAGACGTTTAACTCGCCGGCCAGCCCCCGTCCACTGGGGCTATGTCCCGGCCAAACTAGCGCAGAGTTGAGGTCAGGTCGCGCTTGCTGGCCGGACTGGGGAGACCAAAAGGATCTAGAATATCCAGTCCGTCGACCAGTCCAGCAGTTGATTGTAATTCTCACAGGAACAGAAAAAAATAAAAGAGGGAAAAAAAGAAACTAGGTCCTCACTCCTGGCTAGGCAGAAAAAAAAATAGATGCCTATAGCAGGAAGTGGGAGTATACCCCCTGGGACTGCCCTAAAAGAGTGATAAAGTTTTTTTTCTGCCTAGTGTCCTCCTCCTGTATAGGGCAGCATAACCCAATGGTCAAGAAGATTCTGGAGCTGTGTCCGTCAATGAACGAAAGAGAAAAACAGCCTTTGGAATACAGAGTAAAAATAAATAATAATAAATATCAATAAATTGTTATACAAATATATTCTTGAAATTAAATATTTATTATTTTGTGAAAATAACATGGTGTTAGCGAGTTTCTGCCAGTCACGGGCTGTTTCAAGCCCCTCAAGTCTGTGTCTTACAATAACAGAGGTGAAGCCTCCATTAATCTACATGTAATATCCTGCCCCCATTGTATTTAACTGGTTAGTGGGCATGGAGGAGGAGGGAGGGAGTGGGCTGTCATTTACCACTGTGTATACGCCCACATGTGTGACTCTAAAGTCACAGGAGCTGCTAAGATGTGATCGGGAGAAAATGCTCAGCATATGAACTTACTGAAAACTGAGCATGTGCAGAGTTGCCACCACAGCTGCAAAATTCATTGCTGTGTTGGGGACATGAACAGAAGGTGGCGATAGAGAGCAGCAGGATAAACAGTTTTTTTTTTTTTTGCAGAATGCAGAAAACAAATCTCATAGTGAAACACCTCTATCACTCAGGACCTGAGCTTCAACAATCATGCCATCAAAGCCAGCACCCGTTGAGTAGGATAAAAGATCGGATCCTGCAACAGCAAAGCTGGCCATTCTGGAAGAGCCTGCTGCTCGTTTGCCAATAGATTTAAACATACTTGTTCTTTATGGCCAAACAGGGGTGATCAGAATCACTGGAATGCAGCCCACCTTTATCCTGCACAGAAAGCAAGGAAGAAGCTGACGAACCCAGGTTCTGAACACAAATGTGTCCAGTTTGTCATTGAATCTGGATGCCAAGAGATCCACATCTTGCATCCCCCACTGCAGACAAATCTCTGAAAACACCTTGGGAGACCTATTCTCCTGGCTTCAGCTGCTGACATTTGAGAAAGACCACCTGACATTTTTCAAAGGGGCAGATGAAACATGTTTCGTCCAAGAAAACAGCAGGTCTGTTTCTTCCTGAGCAGCATGACCTGTTGTCCTTCCTTAATGGTTGATGCAAGCCACATTCATGGCATTGTCTGACTGCACCCTGACAGGGAGATCTGAGGCTAGACAGATTAGTTTAAGAGAGTCAACTCAACTACCCGAAATTCCAGGATGTTCATTGGCAAAATCCACTACTCTGACACTTATACTGTCCAAACGAAGAGGTTCTCTGCATCACCACCCCAGCCGAACAGGTTGGCATCTATCACCAAGACCTTCCAATTTATTGTAAGGAAAGACTTTTCCCTGTCCAGCATCTGTGTGCATATTCACCATTACAGAGCCAACCTGCTCTTGGGAGTATGGGCAGGTCCAAAGGACTCCTGTTGTTTATCCTATACTGACAGTATACAGAGTTGAAGAACTTAGAAGTAAAACTGGGAATAGATGGAATTGAAAGCAGTTACCGTCTTTCTACCAGTACCTCCATACAGGCCCAAACTGCTGTTTTGAGGAACAAGCCCAAATACTCCAGATGTTGTCTTGGAACCAAAGTCGACTTCTAAGGGTCAACACTAAATTGAAACTTTTCAGGACCTGTACCATCTCTACCATAAAGTAAAGAGTCCAGAAGTGGAAACATCAAATTAGTATGCACCACATCCACCAGGAGGTCCACTGTGGTAATCTCTGTCAGAGACATACTCACACCTTGAAATCCCTCCTAGGAAGATTCATCTACAGAGTATACCTGATCCTCTACAGCTTCCTACTCTTTCTGTGGATCCTCTGATGCCTCATCCTCCCGCTTGCATCCAAAGCACTCCAAACCAGTGAGAACCAGATAAGGGCAGGTATTCAGAGCTAATCTAACCCCTAGAGAATCCGTTACAGGGAGAACGGTTTAGGGGGTCCTCCCTACCTGATAGAAGGGATTAGGAAGCCCACCCAATTTTCCTTAGCCCAAAATCTATTTGTCTATGCAAGGACATTGTCTGCTGAGGTTTCATTGGTTTATAATACCCTACAGAGGAGTTGCCTCTCAGCTAAAAGGAGTGTCAGACCAAGCCAGAACTCCTAAGTGGAAAGTGACACCAATACAGACAAAAGTGCCAATTCTTGCTATGCCACTGTGCTGTAGCCTGTTACAACTGTGCTCAGGATTAGGCTGAGAGCAGTTGAACCTCTGGAGCTCTACTGTACAGAAGTGCAGTCGCACATGGTGACATCATCACCCACATGCACAATGCCAATCTGTCCCATTTGAACACGGCTAATGCTGTGTAGTGCTTCCCATAGAAATCTAAGCCTATGTTGCCCTAAACACAAAGAACACTGTAAGAGAAAACTGCCACATATTCCACCATCAGAGGAACTTTCTAGTCTAGCTGCAGGGCCAGACAGCCCGATCTTCACCCAATGGCGGGTGAGCCCTTCTTTGCCTTGGGAACTCGACTCCCCCTCAGGAGGATCACTGCCCCAAACCAGTAAAGCTCTCTGACAACAAGGACACATGGCAGATTGTACCCTGGAAATTGTGTTCAAAGGATCCAGTGCCAACCGGCAACATTACAGGCCACCCCCTCTTGACCTGCAGGCAGTAGGCTACTGTTCAGATAAAGCCCATCTCTGCTCCAGCAGGGGTGATTAGAACAGTCCATCTGAAGACACATACATCACCTAAGAACAATTAGGTTTAGCTAGTCTGGGAGGAGTTATGGTTGGGTGGGGCCTTGTTTGGCAAGTGTTCATTCACCTGAAAGCAGCAGCACAACCCAAGTGCTCACAATAATAAAGTGCCCTGTGATATATGATTAAGAAATCTATTTTGCATGTATAGCTCAGTGTACATACCAAAAGTGTACATTTATCTTGCAAGAAGGAAGGTAAGAATTCTATACAGAAAAAACGCCTAGGGGTTTATGTATAAAACATTTGTTGTGCCATATGACAAACATCCACACAAATTTGCATTTTCTGTATTATTTCTAGTTCCTTTATCATCAGCACCATCTAGTGCTTTTCCTCAATCAGGAAACAAAAGCATATTTTGGCCACTAGATGGCAAAAATGATATAGAACCACACATAATAGAAGTATGGCAATTTTTGTCACGTTTGTCACATCTGCAAAACTAATGTTTAAGAGCCGGTTCACATTAGCGCGACTTGTCAGGCGACTTGTCAGCCTGACAAGTCGCGCTCCCTCGCGGTCCATTGACTGCTACAGGACCCGTTCTAATAGGAGCGACACAAGTCGCTCCGACTTAGAAAAAGGGTCCTGTACTACTTCGGGCGACCTCGGAGCGACTTGCATAGACTTCCATTATGTGAAGTCCCTGCAAGTCGCTCCGAAGTCGTGGTGCAATGTAATGCACAAGTCGCCCCCGAAGTAGTAAGGAGTAGTGTCACCTTAGTGTGAACCGGCTCTTATACATAGACCGTATATCCCTTTTTCAATAAAAATCCTTCCTGCACAAAAAATATTTTAAGGGCTAAGTTCCATTTTATTATCATTATTATCAATGGGGCGATCATACACATTCCAATGGCTCCAGAACAAAGTATTTACCTATGCACCTTTCAAGCAATTGTTCTGAAAAGCAGGCCACAAATTTTCAGATCAACAAAGTTTACCAATAACTATGTTAAGGGACAAACTACCCTTTTAACCTTAACTTGAATAGATACTCTAACTATATAACTGCTGAAAAATTGTTAATCTGACACACAGAAATCTAGATACGTTTGTGATTTTCAGTTTAAAGCCTAAATTTAGCTATAAAAAAAACCCCACCATCAAACATGTTTTTATTTTTTAGCTAAACTTAAACTTAATCTTTAATTCCAGGCAGACATAAAAGATCAGCATTTATTCCAATAGTGTATTAACTGAAAATCATTATAGGAAAACTATAGGACCCCTTTCACCCAGTCCGCTGATCCCCGCTGAGCAGGCGGATGACAGGTCTGTTTCTGCTTCGCTTAGGCAAAGTGGACAACTACACAGCCTCTGTCCTCTATAGGCGGTTGGATGTAAAGGGACCACCTGTCTGTTTACATCCGACTGTCATCCGATCGGATCCGCTAGGCAAAAGGGGAACAAATCCCCTATCCATCTGTTTTTGGAGGATTGGATCAGATGGAGGCAGGTGTTAACAGGCACATTTCCGTTTACATCCACCACTCCATAGAGGGCAATGTATCATTCGATCGTGTGAAAGGGGCCTAACTGTTTTATACACACTCTATAATCTTTGTTTTTCAAACAGTTAATACAGGACAATTCCAAGAGCTTTGCAGTTTAGCTAAAGAGACAGCAGGGTAAAAAAATGTATTTCACTCTGAACCCCATTTATAATGTAGAGGGGATATTGCCATCTCATAACACATCGCAATGTTTAATCCACACTGCACTTGCATTTATGACTCATTCATATAATACAGACTGAGGTGTCCCTTGAAATATTCTCTGCAGAAAGTTGCAAAGCAATCTGATAGGTTGAGAGGTCAGTCACATTACTGACAGATCATATGACTTGAATCACCTCCTCACAGATTTCTTTATCCATTTGAATACTTCCTTTGGAATCCTAAATTAAATAAAGGACTAAGCACATTTGTAAAGCATAACGCTCTGCCTTATAAACAGACCCTCCTGTTTTTACTTTATTTTTGATAAAATAGGATATACATATCTTGTTTGCATAAATGTGCAATATATGAAAATCAGCAGCTTCTAAACGAGTACAAAGAATAAACTACTCACAGTTTCAGGCACAATGATTTTGTACAATTACACGGCTTTCTTGGGCGACTTGTTGACTCCGAAGAAATTATGCTATGAAGGTGAAAAGCAAGAAAAATGACAAATAATATACTATTTATTTCCCTGCTTTTAAACTAAACAGCAAAAATATATTTATCTTCAAATCCCTCCCTGTGCAATGGGAATTTAAACTTCTATATCATTGTTTTCACACAAAATCTTCCAAATTGATTCATCATCCTAGTATCATTTTTTTCAGCTGGCGTTGCTCTTTCATGTAAAAGCAATCTTGGCATCTCATAAGTCACTGGATTGCTTTTACAGGAGGTGGAATGCCCCTCCACTCCTTCCCGGTTCTGCCAGCTGACCATAGAGATGAGCGATGATCGGAACGTCCTCAATTATCTCTAGGGTCTAAGAAACTGGAAGTGATGGGTATTTTGTCACTTCCGCATTTGATTTAGGCTCCATGCACACTGGGCGTCATAAAAACGAGCTCCAAAGCTGTTTCTTGACGCCAGGAAAAAGCAGCTGTAAAAACGTGCTTTCAGTAGCTTTTTCCATTTGCGTTATTGCACGTTTGGCCACATAGCTTTTAGCAGCGTTTTTTCTGCCTCCATTCAAAATCAATGGTTCCCTATGTGAGCCTATTGATTTGAATGGAAATCGCATCGCAAGTCGGATCAGGATGATCCGACTTGCGCTGTGAGAATCTTGAGGGGGAACTCCACGCCAAAATGGGGAAAAAAAAACGGCATAGGGTTCCCCCCCCCAGGTTCCAAACCAGGCCCTTCAGAGCCCACGCCGAAAAAATGGCGTGGGCTCTCCCCCAAAATCCATACCAGACCCTTATCCGAGCATGCAGCCCGGCAGGCAAGGAAAGGGGAGGGGGCGAGTGAGCGCCCCCACCCCCCCTGGACCATACCAGGCCACATGCCCTCAACATGGGAGTGGGTCCGGGATCTGGGGGGGCCACCCTTGTTAAAGGGGGCTTCCAGATTCCGATGAGCCCCCTGCCTGCAGACCCCCACAACCACCGGCCAGGGTTGTGGGGATGAGGCCTTTGTCCTCATCAACATGGGGGCAAGGTGCTTTGAGGTGGGGGTGCAGAGCCCCCCCTGCCCCAAAGCACCCACACCCCCCATGTTGAGGGCATGTGGCCTGGTATGGTCCAGGGGGGGTGGGGGCGCTCACTCGCCCCCTCCCCTTTCCTTGCCTGCCGGGCTGCATGCTCGGATAAGGGTCTGGTATGGATTTTGGGGGAGAGCCCACGCCATTTTTTCGGCGTGGGCTCTGAAGGGCCTGGTTTGGAACCTGGGGGGGGGGAACCCTATGCCGTTTTTTTTCCCCATTTTGGCGTGGAGTTCTCCCTCAATATTCTCACAGCGCAAGTCGCACCGCAAGTCGGATCATCCTGATCCGACTTGCGGTGCGACTTCCATTCAAATATATAGGCTCACATAGGGAACCATTGATTTTGAATGGAGGAAAAAAACCGTATAACGTGGCTTATCGCACGTTAAGCAATGTTATTCAGCCTTTAGCAGCGTCAGACGTTTTTACAGTTTGACGCTGCAGCTCCAGAACGCACAGTTCCTGGGTTTTTTTTGGAGCTGTAAAATGCCTATGCCACTTGGAGCTCCTAAAAGCTCTATGTGTGCATGAGGCCATAGAATAACATGGATGGGCGTTCTGCAGGTGCAAAAAAAAAAAACGTCTGACGCTAACAGCAGCTCCAAAAACGTCCAGTGTGCATGAGGCCTTAATGTAAACAGGCCATTACCAGCCTGTGAAAGCATCAGGTAAAACCGATCTTGGGCAGAGGAGAGATCTAGGGTCTAATCTGGGGACCCCAGATTTCTCAGTAGAGAGTACCTGTCAATGCCAATGATATCATGACCATGAATGTTGTTCATCCCTTGTGATGGCAATGTGGAAATAAAAAAAAAAAAAGTGTGTAAAAATAAAAATATTAAATAATAAAATCTTTTTTTAAAGTGCCGCTGTCCCCATGCAAAAGTGAACACACGCATTAGGCCCGGACGAATAGGTAAACAGTAATCTGGCAATCACACCTGTGTTAGATGTATTAGCAAATTTAGAATCACTAGCAAATTTAAGATAGGCTTTTATGGAGTTGAGTTTAGGAGCTTTGACAAAAAAATGCAAAAAGCTCCTAAAGTCAATTTTAGGAGCTGCCAGTGTAGGCTAGTGTACATGAAGCCTAAGATGTGATTATTGCTGCATTAGTTAACTTTTTTAGGCTTTCTTCTGTTTTCCTCTAGTGATCCAGTCAGCAAGTCTGTTTTTCAACAGAAAAGCTCCCCAGCAGAATGTATCAGTTTATATGGAAGAGACAAATCACTAAACACTAGCAGGGGTGATTAAAATTATCAGCTTTTATTTATTCGTGTAAAACCTTTATCGCAAATTTCAAAAACTGTTTGCTGTAACTGCATATAGAGTGCGAGCTGGAGTTTGGCTTCGATTTGTTAGTAATTCTAAATCTGCTAGTACATTTAACACTACCCACCCACCCACCCCAGACTGAAAATGCTGTCATCTGCTTCCTGTTGTCATTACTCCAGTGTTGTGTCTCACTAATAAAGGAGATGCGTCACTGGCCAGATCATCAGGTGAAAACAGAGGGGGAGAAAGCCTAAAAAAAGAAAACTAATGCCGTGAAGACCAGCCCCTGTAGGCATGTCAGTGAATTATTTCTGCCTGGTACTACTCCGCAGGGGGCAGCATAACCCTACCCTACGGTATAAAAAGCATAAGAGCTGCATCTGTCAGTGGATGATAGAGAAACCACTGTGCATATACCGCATGACATAAAAAATTGCAACACCTACCATTTTATGCTCTAGGGCCTCTGCTTAAAAAATATATAATGTTTGGGGGTTCCAAGTAATTTTCTAGCAAAAGAATGTAGATTTTTTACATATATGTGAAAAGTGTCAAAATTGTCCGGGGGTGGCTTAAGTGGTTAAAGAAGTGCGGAAATCCTATTTAAAAAAAAAAAAAAAAACATACATACCTACCAACTGGGTTTCGATGATGCAGCCCCCAACAGATCCCTCACCAGCTCTAAGCCCAAGAATCATCACATGACCGCTAACTGCTCAGTTCTCAGGTCTGCTCTGAGCAAAGAACAGTGACTGTCAGTCACTACTCTGTCCCTCCATCGCCCACTGGCGCCCTGGGCAGGAGAGAGGGTGGCAGCAGCTGGCTCAGGCTCTCTGCAGAGCACTAAGAGGTGGAACCAGATGCCAGTCAGGAATCTGGGTCGATCCTGACATTATTGTTGGGATCCCTCCAGAGTCTGTAAAGGCTCTTATTATGTCAGCTGACAAAAGGCTTTAGCCTGCTGTTGGCTGTTTCTGGGTCACGGGAGAGCACAAGTAAGTGCACTCTTGTGATCCACAAGAGAAATATAGCCAAAAGAGCTTTGGCCTTACTTCTCTTTTAAGCAATTTAAGCATTCAAGGATATAAAAGTAAATACACGTGGCTAAACCAATTTTTGTTATTTGTCCATTGTTTCACATAAGATCTTCCAAAGCTACATCATTACCACTGACTGTGAAGGATAATCTATTCATTAAAATTGTTTTTAAACAGCTATCCTCTGGGATGGAAAGCAGAAATGATGTTGCTCAATGTGGGTCTCCCCCTAACCCCAACAACAATGCCACATATCTATATTAGGGTATAGAAAAAGCACTATCCGGCAGATACAACAGTACAAACATATATGCAGGCACCTTCGAGTGCTTTACATAACTGTTACCAATTTAGCAACTTTAACATAAATAAAAGGTTCAAGTTTAGCATTACGTATTTGGATATTTTATTAACAGCAAAACATTCATAAAAACATACAAGTGTATATGCTACTTATTTTATATCATAAAAGCTTGCTTATAGAATGTCCAATCCCTTAAAAATATATCAGTTTTAAAAAGACAAAACAAAAAATGATATTCACCCATTTAGTGGTCCACGGGGCTGATTCTGTGAGCTCTGAGTACTAGATAATCCTGCATTGCTTGCTATTGAAACATATGAAGACTGCTGCAACTGTACAGGCAACATAAAATAAGTTAACCGATATGAATAAGCAAAAGTTTCAAAATCTATAATTAACAGATTAGTAAATTATGCAGCTGAGCAATGCAAACTAACTGACAAACATTGGTCAATGAAAACAAACAGGCTGTTACAGAAAAATCCTAAAACCACATAAGCGGTTATGTGGTTACTGAAACCACATAAGCAATGAGAAATCCAATGCCCAACTTTGAATCTATACCAGTCATATAATTGGTCATTGTAACACTTTTGCAGATGCTGTGGAAATCAATCTCAATCCTAATCTTGTCCGGTTTCAAACTCTGTTTACAACCCAATTAAAGAAATTCCCCCTCACTTCCTGTTGACATCCTGTCAACAGGAAGTGTTGGAACCATGAATTCCAACATGTACTGTGACATAATGAGCAGAGTATGATACCCTTCCTTTGGGAGACCGGGCTGCAGGGCAGTATTCCAACATGAGAACAACCCCAAACACACATCCAAGACGATCACTGCCTTGCTAAAGAAGCTGAGGGTAAAGGTGATGGACTAGCCAAGCATGTCTCCAGACCTAAACCCTATTGAGCATCTGTGGGGCATCCTCAAACGGAAGGTTGAGAAGCGCAAAGTCTCTAACATCCTCCAGCTCCGTGATGTCGTCATGGAGAAGTGGAAGAGGACTCCAGTGGCAACCTGAGAAGCTCTGGTGAACTCCCATGACCAAGAGGGTTAAGGTAGTGCTGGAAAATAATGGTGGCCACACAAAATATTGACACTTTGGGCCCAATTTGGACATTTCACTTAGGGGTGTACTACTCACTATTGTTGCCAGTGGTTTATACATTAATGGCTGTGTGTTGAGTTTTTTTGAGCAGACAGCAAATTTACACTGTTATACAAGCTGTACACTCACTACTTTACATTGTAGCAAAGTTTCATTTCTTCAGTGTTGTCACATGAAGATATAAAATATTTACAAAAATATGAAGGGGTGTACTCACTTCTGTGAGATACTGTATATATACACACACTCGCATACATACACATATATACACACACACATACACACACACACACACACATTTTGCCTTTCATTTCTATTTTAAATTGAATGGGTTATTTTACAAAGTAAGGGTTCACCTATAAGAATAGAAGGCAAGAAGTGGCGGCACTCCAACGTACATAAACTGGCTTCTTGATTGATTAAATTCATACAGGTAAAAAGGACAAAAACACACAGCTCCAGGACAGCTAATAAACGCGTTTCACATGTCGGTGCTTATTTAATACAGCAATATTTGTGTTGTTGTATTTATACATAGTAACCCCACAAAAAGATTGAATTTTCTATAGACAGTGGAGACAAAAGTACATTATAGCCCTAAAAATATGGTATTTTTTAAGGACTGAACAGGAGTTGTGGCCTAGATTGGGAGAGGTAGGAGAAATTGTTTCCTAATAACTAACCTGAGTCACATACTGAGCGGGTAGGACGGCATAGCCAACGTTTCCAGTTCCTGGAGCAGGTGTCAAAACAGTACCTGGAGGAAGATTAGTGAGGTTGGGCTGAATTTGTGCCAATGGTGTAGCAGGCATGAGAAGTCGCTGCTGTGGTTGACTGGTGGTCACTATCTGTGAAGGTGCATTTATCGGTTTTGGGGCTACCTGAAAAGAGAAAGCCATTAAAAAGAACATATACACCACTAATAATTTTAGGTGGAAAATTTTGATGCAAAGTCTTTGTCAAATGTTTAAGTGGTCCAGTAGTGGTCAACTTTCTTGACTCAGGGGACCTCAAGTGCAGCCCACAATACCACCAAAGGGCCACACATAAAATTAAGTAAACATTCAATATCAGAAATCAGCAAACACAACGGATATGGTTTTAAAAAAAAAAAAACTATGGGCATGATACAAGAGATGGTCACAGATTGCAGATGTGATGCAGGAAAATGTCAGAGACTGTGGACATAACATAGGACATGGTCAGAGATTGCGGACATGCTGCAGGAGACTGTCAGAGACTGTAAACATGCCATAGTTGTTGGAGATCGGGGACATGCTTCAAGAGACAATCATAGACTGGAGACATATTGCATGAGGCTGCTAGAAATCACTACTATAACAGATCAATAGGAAAACACAAATTAGTGTCTGCAGGGGCTCTAAGGGACACCCAAAAAATGTCTAAGGGCCTCATGTGGCCCCCAACTGCAGGTTGGGGTTTAACCTGTTCCTGATATAGGTTTTATTTGTAAATTATTTTTCGCATTTCAGAATTCCAGCAAAGCTCTTTCAAGGGCAACTGCACATATATATGTTTAAATAGTAATGATGGTGTCCATATAGCTATAGTGCAAGAGGTGTGTTACAAAGTTAGGCTAGGTTCACACTTGTGCAGGTGGCTGCGGGTGCAGGGATCACACCTGTTTCTGGGCACACAAAACCAAAACGCTTTTACAGACACGCAGGGCTGCCATTCATGATGGTGTCCATATAGCTATAGTGCAAGAGGTGTGTTACAAAGTTAGGCTAGGTTCACACTTGTGCAGGTGGTTGCGGGTGCAGGGATCACACCTGCTTTTACAGACACGCAGGGCTGCCATTCATTCTTAATGGGGGCTCCCACACATCTAAGCACACAGTGCGTTTGCAGGAAATTCTTGGCTTTTATACCATGTGGTTTTCTTGCTGCTGCAGTTTTAAAAAGGTGCTAATGACCTTTTTTTGCGTGTCTCGCAGGTACAGCAGCCCATTCAAGTGCAAATGCGGGCCACATCAAACGTATAGGTGTGAACCAAGCCTCAAACTGATTGAGTGCCGGTTCACACTTGTGCGATGCGGGAACGCTGCGAATATGTAGCGTGTTCCCCCATCGCATCCGCACATCTGGCAGTTCACACTGCCATATGCGATACGCAGGGGGTGTCAATTAAAAGTTAACGACACCCCCAGTTGCGATCGCATATCGCAGTGCAATCTGCAAGTTCGCACAGAATCGGATCGCACAAGTATGAACCACTGTGTGATCTGATTCTGATGCGGCTCAAAAAAAGCCTCATGTGCGAGTTTGCTGCGGATGCGCTGCAAATTCAGCCATACAAAGTGTATGGCTGAATTCGCATCCGCACCTGAGATCGCATGTAATGAAGGAGCAGTGTGCTCTGAATTACATGCGATCTCGCAAACCGCACAAGTGTGAACCGGCACTAAAGGCACACGTCCATTGAGTTCAAATGAAGGAAAATATAAACAAACAATTTGCATCCTAGAAACCCTAAACCTACTAATGAACTATATCATGGTATATTTTTTTTTCTAGCAGTGAAAAAGTCCTTCTGAATCTACTAAGACAATCACTCAATGAATCACTAATCCAGAATGGTATTTTGTTTTATAATATTGTAGGCGGGTATTGTTTCTGCATTTAAAACCCATTCAGTATTTTTTTTTTTTTACAATCTACAGAGTTGGCTAGAACTAGCTACGGTGAATGTTTCTTTTGCATTTTCACAGCTCTGTAAAGAACCCCTTCTGTATTTAGGGGTTAAATCTCTTTGTGCCCTTGTTATTTGCAAAGACCTTAAAGAGGAAGTAAAGGCGCTGAAAATAAAATGTGAAAAAAAAAAAACCTGTAAAGACAAAGGCATAATGAGCTAGTATGAATCGCATACTAGCTCATTACGAAGTACTTACCTAAAACCGAAGCCGCCGCACTGCCGACAGGACGGCTGACATGTCCGGCCGTCCTGCATCGCGTCCTCCGGCCATCTGATTGGCCGGAGGCGCGATTACATAATTCCCGCGCATGCGCGCTGGAGCCGCCGTTCACAGCACTGGGCTCTGAAGGAACGCACGGGTGGCCGTTCCTTCAGAGCGCATGCGCCGATGACGTCATCTGCTGCATGCACTGTAAATATCTCCTAAACGGTGCATGTTTAGGAGATATTTATAGCACCTATAGGTAAGCCTTAATATAGGCTTACCTATAGGTAAATGTCAACAAAGTGGCTTTACAACCATGGAAGGCTCATTAGTTGCTGCAAACTTAGATCAGATCCATAATGTGAGCCTATAGTTAAAGTTACTAAACCCACAACAGTAAAATTAGTCTGTATATGCATTAAAGCATTCTTTTTTTATACTCACTGTGGAACCTAAGGGGTTAATCCTCTGAATTGTCTAAAAAGGCTGTTTTATCCTGTCTTCTCGGATCCTCCCCTTCTTCCAATGTCCCAAATCTATCTAGGAGACACTCTGCACATGCTCAGTTTGGTGTGTATTGCTAGAGTTGCTAGGGGGGTGCACGCGATCAGCACAGGGCCAATCAGCACAGAGTGTCAGGGGTCCTGCAGCCTCATAGGACATTCAGA
Source organism: Pelophylax lessonae (assembly GCF_965119305.1). Classification (NCBI taxonomy): domain Eukaryota; kingdom Metazoa; phylum Chordata; class Amphibia; order Anura; family Ranidae; genus Pelophylax; species Pelophylax lessonae. The sequence goes on along the minus strand of NC_138768.1, from coordinate 533,129,359 downwards.
GGAGAATGAAACTCCTCCTACAAGCGATAAACTAGACACTGATAGAAGTCAAAAGACTGCTATATACTGCTGATGAAAAAAAATTGGATTTTTGATTTACCGTAAAATCCATTTCTCTTATGTTCATTGATGGACACAGCTCCTGATCTTCTTAACCATTGGGTTATACTGCCCCCTACAGGAGTAGGACACTAGGCAGAAAATAAGTCTGTCTACGCCTCTGGGCAGTCCCAGGGAGTATACTCCCTCTCTCTGCAATAGGTACTCAGTTTTGTTACAAGCAGTGTCAGAAGAATTACAACTCCACAGAGGAGTGGGTGCTGTGTCCGTCAATGAACATCAGAGAAATGGATTTTATGTCAAGTCAAAAATCCCATTTTCTCCTTGGTTCATTGACAGACACAGCTCCTAATCTTCTTAACCATTGGGACTTCCCAAAGCAGTGTTAAACATGAGGGCCAACCAGGTAACCAAAAGCTCAACCAAACAACTGGAGCTCATCTGAAAAAAAAAAAAAAAAAAAAAAACAATACATCCTCAAAGAGGACCAGATCTTCTAAACAGCAGCCTGCAAAACCTTGTGGCCAAAGGAAGCATCTGCAGATGCCAACACATCCACTTTAAAGAACTTTGTGAAAGTGTGCACCGATGACCAGATGGCCGTATTGCAAACCTGCGTCACTGACGCCTGATGACGGAAGGCCCAGGAGGCACTGATTGCCCGAGTAGAATGCACTTTGACAGGGAAAGGAGGAACCTGACCCTTGATGGAATAGGCCTGAACCACCGTCTGTCTGATCCATCTGGAAATGGTTGCAGAGGAAGCGGACAACCCTTTCCTGAGGCCCATCCGTGAGCACAAATAGTGAGTCTGATTTCCTAAAAGACTCCATAGCTGCCAGGTACACCCTAATCGCCCGCACCACCTCCAGGGCATGCAAAGCAATTTACTGTGAATGTTTTGGTCTGGGATACAGGGAAGGCAACACAATGTCTTCATTCAAATGAAAATAAGAGACAGGAAGAAAAGACAGACAGGGGCAAAGAACCACCTTATCTCTGTGAACTACCAAGTAGGATGGACGACAGGATAACACCGCCAATTACGACACTCTGCGTGCAGAGGTGATCGCTATCAAAAAGGCCACATTGTGGGACAGCATAAGCACGGGAATCTCCCGAAGATTTTCAAAGGCAGGCTTCTGGAGGCCTGAGCTCACAAAATTGAGGTCCCAACACTGCACTGGAGAAGCCTAGTGCCAAACTCCCTGAAGAAAAGTACGCACCAGGGAGAGTGTGGCCAAGGGCCGTTGAAAGAAGATCGCTAAGGCCGACACCTGGCCCTTGACAGTACTTAAGGCCAGTTCCTGTTGAAGGAAGGTCAAGATCCGAGCCACCGAAAAAGAACAAGTATGAACCACAAGAGACTCACACCATGCAATGTACGTCTTCCACGTACGATGGTAGATCTTCCTAGAAGTAGATTTCCTAGCTTTTAACAGTGTTGGACTCACCGACTCAGACAAACCTCTATCCATCAGCACCTGGTGTTAGACAGCCAAGCCGTCAAAGCAGGATGGAAGATTGGTCCTTGGGGCAGCAGATCCTCCTGAGAGGAAGCTTCCAAGGAATGTCGGCAACCAACCGCACCAGATTGGCCTACCAAGCCTGGTGAAGTCAGTCCGGGGCCACTAAGATGACTGGAATCCTACGTAGAAGTCTTGGCAGAAGCTTGAGAGGAGGAAAGGCGTAAATCAGACGATACTGACCCCACGAGGCCACCAGCGCGTCAGTGGCGTCGGCCAGAGAATCCAGAGACCGAGCCACATATCTCTGCACCTTTCTGTTTAGCTGGAACGCCAACAGATCCACCTTGGGAATGCCCCATCGGAGACACAACTGATGAAACACCTCCGGATGAAGGGACCACTCCCCTTGGTCCAACGCCAGGTAATCCGCCTGCCAGTTTTCCACCCTTGGAATGGATATGGCGGAGAGGTCTGGAACAAACCGTTCTGCTCACCTTAGAATGCTGGCTACCTTCTGAGCCGCCAGGACACTTCTTGTGCCCCCCTGGTGATTGACATAAGCCACAGCTGTGGCATTGTCCAATTGAATGTGCACTGGACATCCCTGAAGATGATCCGTCCAATGTTCCAGGTACAGTCTGATCGCTCGGAGTTCATTGATCAGTAGTTTGGACTCTCAGTCTCCAGATCCCCTGATCAGAATTTTTGAAGAGGACATCTCCCCAGCCGGACAGGCTGGCATCCGTGGTGATCACTGTCCAATACAAGGGGAGGAGGATTTGCCCAGGCAAAGCTCCGGAGACCGAAGCCACCATATCTTCGACTCTTTTGGTCCCTGGCTGACCCGGATCAGATATTCCAGAGACTGCGGAGTCTTGTCCCATTTGGCCAGAATCTCCCTTTGCAGGGGCTTAGTATGGAACTGTGCAAACGGAACCGCCTATTAGGTAGACACCATCAGGCCCAGAACCCGCATGCAAGTCCGGAGGGGTGACCATCTGCTGGACAGCAGGAGATGAATCGCAGTCTGCAGTTTCTGGAGTTTGTCCAGAGGAAGGAGCAATCTGGCTAAGACCGAATCAAGAGTCAAACCCAGATATAGTCCAGCTTGGTGGCCGGAAACAGAGCAGACTTCTGAAAATTCAGAATCCAGCCGAACTCCCTCAGAGTTTGTATAGTGATTTCCAGGTTTTCCACCAGAGCAGTAGGGGACGCTTGCAGAAGGAGGTTGTCTAAGTAGCCCAGTATCGCGATCCCCTGTTGGCGTAACAATGCTAGCACCAGGGCTAACGCTTTTGTGAAGACCCGAGGAGCAGAGGGGAGACCAAAGGGTAATTCCACAAACTGATAATGCTCCTCTCCCAAGGCAAAGCGGAGGAAGCGCTGGTGACCGGCACATATTGGAATGTGAAGGTAAGCATCCTTGATGTCGATAGAGGCAAGAAAATCCCTCTGACACAGGGATGCCACCACTGTGCGAATGGACTCCATTCTGAACTTCTGCACATGCACAAAGCAGTTAAGCAACTTGAGATCCAGGACTGGACGCACCTTGCCTTCCTTCCTGGGAAATGTAAAAACAGGTTTGAGTAAAAACCATGAAAACGTTCCTTTTGGAACCAAAAGGAAGGTTTGGGACTTTAAATGAGGTGTGTGACCAAGGATGACCATAATGACAAAAAGAGTATGAAAAGTATGCGCATAATTAAACAATACACCTAAGATAAAATCAAAATGTGGACTGTTTTAATGTTATGCAAAAGATGGTAAAAAATATTAAAAAGACCAAGTAATTGCAAAAGTGTGGTTCAAAAATGACCCACACTGTATTTTCATTCTTCTACTTCATGTGCGCCCGGCATGGCTTCCTCAGATCCCGGGTCTAGATGGACCCCCCGTCACGTGTTTCATGAGGCAACAGCTTGGACTGTTTTGTAAGCAATTCATGAATTGTGGTTGACATTGCCCATTTTCGGCGTATATATATATGTACTGTTACATTCATATATATATTTTCTGTAGATTACCTGTTGCACCAGCTCCTGAAGAAGTGTATTCAACACGAAACGCATAGAGCATATATGGATGCAATCTCTACGAATTATGTATTTGTATAATGATTTACAAGAAATTTTGTCTTTACATTTGTGTTCATTATTGTATATCTCCTAACATGTGTTGGTCATTTTTGAACAACACTTATGCAATTCACTGTCTTTTTAATATTTTTTACCATCTTTTGCATAACATTAAAACAGTCCACATTTTGATTTTATCTTAGGTGTATTGTGTAATTTTGCGCATACTTTTCATACTCTTTTTGTCATTATGGTCATCCTTGATCACACACCTCATTTAAAGTCCCAAACCTTCCTCTTGTCTTCCGAATACAGGGATGGAGATGCATTTTCTTGCAATCTAATTTAAAGTCCCACTCCTCTTCCTTTTATACCGATGTTGGAACCAGGACAATCACCCCTTCAATTAACAGGTCTTGTACTGCCCCGAACAGACCCTGTAAGCGGTCCGGGGACAGGCAAATTTGAAGGAAAGAACCTTGCCTTGGGGGGTAGAAGCGAAACTCGATCTAGTAGCTGGACCATACGACTTTGTGGACCCACTTGTTTTGTACCAGGGAAGTCCATGGGTCCAGGAAACAGCGAAGAGGTCCCCCCCCCCCCCATATGGGTGAGGGCGCACCTTCATGCTGAAGGAGCCTTGTCCGCGGGTCTGGATAAGCTCGCTCTCGACTTGCTAGACCAAGTTTGCTTGGATTCACCAGAGGAGGCCCTGACTGGCCTTGATCCCTTGTCAGTCGCCTCTGAAGGACGAAAAAACTTCTTAAGAGCCGAGAAGGATGGCCCACGTCTGCAACAAGGGTCCTTGCCCTTAGTAGCCCGCAGAAGAAAGGTACTCTTACCCTCTCCTCTGTGAGACTCTTAATGAGGTCATCCAAAGTAGCTCCAAACAGGCGATCTCCTTGAAAAGGAAGATCAGTCAAGGCTTTCTTAGAAGTCTGGTCCGCAGATCAGCATTTGAGCCAAAAAATACGTAGAAGGACCACTGCTGAAACAGAGAGCCTAGCGACAAGGGGAGCCACATCCAAAGAGGCATCACAGATAAACTGTAGCCCCTGGACCAACTGGTCTGCCAGCTCAGTAAAGGCAGGGGGGAGCTGCTCCCCCTCCAGGTCACGGCGCAAAAGCTTAGCCCACTCATTCAGAGTTTGCAACACCAGTGCAATGTTAAATACCGGCCTCAGTGCCGAACCAGCCAGGGTGTACATATTACGGGCTACAGCCTCCGCCTTCCTGTCAACCAGGTCTTTAAAGGCTGGGGACTCTTCAACAGGAAACATGGTTGCTTTGTTCAATCTGGAGACCAGAGGGTCTACCACCCGTGGAACAGTTCTCTTTTTAAAAAGAGAGACTCCTCATAGGGGTACCGCATAGCAATCGCTTAGGGTCGGACCACAAGGGGACACTTTGGCCGTTCCCACTCTTTAGCGACAATTCTGTCAAAATAGATGGGAAAAAGGAAACACCTTCGCCGCGCTGGATGGCTTGTGAGTGCCAAAGGGAACCAATGCCTCTGTTGCAGCTTCAGCTGTGTCCTCCATTATTAAGGTCCAATGCACAGATACAATCAGTACATCTACCAGCACTTTTTCGTGCGCAGTTGCAGAAGTGGAGGAATCATCCTCACTATCTGAGAACTCAGGGCACGTGTTCACAGACCCAGCAGAGTGTCTCACGTCCATGGCGGCCGAATCAGATTCAGGATCTAAGGAGACAGATGAGGCAGGGGCACTTTTTGTTAGTCCGTCACCCAAAAACCACCTCCATCCAGGACGAAAAGGACTCCAGGACTGCCGTCAGTGCATTGATGGATGGATGGGACCTGGAGGGCTCCGCAGCCTTTGAGAGGGGATCAGGTAGAGAAATGTGCTCCAAAGACTCCATGGGGGGGACCCCACAAGAAAAGATGTAAAAAACACTGCTAAGGGACACCCCCACCACTACGGCAGCACCACACGGTCACCAGTAACAGAGTACCTAATCAATTCTCAGCAGAGAGGGAGAGAACCTAACAAGAATAACCACCCAGCAGAAACAGGCACCTGCTGCCACCAGGATAATCTGCATTCCATGTGTGTGTGTGGCAACAGGAAGTGAAAAGATCCAGGAGTCAGCACCAAGGGAAGCAGAGGGGCTTCCACTGCCAAAAAAGGCCACCCACAGGGCTCCACTGTCATGGCTGCCGCTATTTTCATTGGCAAACCACCACAAAATGGCAGCCGAACTACACAAACACCGTCGTGCACAGGCTACAGCAAAATGGCGGCACCATGGGGATCCCTAGGCCTCAGAAAATGCGACAGGCAGGAAAGGGAGCCCACGGCAGGAGTCACCACCAGGTACAGCCCCCCACCCCACAGCCGTTTGCCCAGTCACGGGCGGCGCAAACCCCCCCTCCCCCGCCAGCAAAACACCCTGCCCCCACCCCATCAGGCCACCCCACAGCCCCAGCGTCAGTAAAAAAAGGTGGGGTAAGAAGGGGGGGGTCGGTATGACCCACAGGGACCACCAGACCGGGGGTGCCGATGAAGGAGGGCAACCCAGGGGTCCAACCGTACCATGGAGGGGCCCACGTCACCCCAAAACCCTCCAGGGGGAGAGGGGGGACAATTACTTAACATACCAGGAACCAGGCGGGCACCGCTCCAGACAGAACCTCCTCAGTATCGAGATGGGGGGCTGTCAGGCGGGAGGAACGCTGCGACTCGGACCAAGACACAGTCGTATGCACTCGAAAGTCATTTAATTTGCAGGCCAGCCCCCGTCCGGTGGGGCCATGTTGTGGCCGAACTAGCAAGGAGCTGAGGTCTGCGCGCACTTGCTGTCCAGTTGATTGTATATCTCACAGGAAAAAATCCAAGTAAAAAATTCTATCTAAAAAGAAAAAATTGCCAGGACCAGAGATCCCAGCAAGTAATGAGGTCCTTACTTGGCAGAAACAAACAGAGTACCTATAGCAGAGAGAGTGAGTATACCCCCTGGGACTGCCAATAGCCCTAGCCAGACTTTTTTTTGTCCAATTCCTATAGGGGGCAGTATAACCCAATGGTTAAGAAGATCAGGAGCTGTGTCCTTCAATGAACGAAAGAGAAAGGTATTTAGCAGTTTTTATTTACTAAAATAATTGAATTTCCATGTTCTGTGTACTGTGGTAGACCAGATACAGTGATTTAGTGGTTTAGTAACACTTTAATATCTATGTCTAACTAGTAGAGAAAGATATAAACTTGCCTTTGAACAAAGCATTAGTAAGAGCCCACCCGTTTTGGGCCCCAGATGCTAAACAGAATGTTGTAGAAGTAGAGAAAGTTCAGAGAAGGGAAATACAATTAATAGGAGTTATGGAAGACCTCAGCTGTGAGTAAAAATTAACTGAAAGTAATTTATTTCAGTTATTATTACAAAACACTTTTAAAAACGCATTAAAGTGAATGCCATCCAAAACGATTATGTTTGTTTTTTGTAGGTACCTGTGAATTGATTTGCCAACTATTTCTTAGAGATTCAAATATCAAGAAAATTGCACTTACTTGTTTAACAGCCTGTGCTGGAACTATAGGAACAGACATCCGCACTGGAGTGGCATTTACCACCACTGGTTTGGCTGGAAGAAAAAACGAAATTTCTTGTATTACTTTACTAAATTATTAAAAAATATTTCTGTGTTTCACATGTTGTCCACATCTTTTCAACAACACCGGACAATGAAAAGCACTGCCAATCCATATTATTCACTTCAGCTCCGGAAAGGTTTTAACCCCTTCCTGACAAGGCTATTTTTTGCGATACGTCACTGTGTTGCTTTACCTCCCTTAGCGGTATCCCCGAGCGTGACTCGGGGTGGATTTTTCATGCTAGGATCGGTATCCCCGAGTCACGCTCGGGGTAGATGTGCAGAGCGTGCAGCGATGTGTTCCTTACCTTCTTCTGGTGATCCAGCGATGATCTCCCATTGCTGTGATGGCCGCCGAGATCCCCGCCGCTCGTCCGTCGCTCTGATGACTTCCTGTTTCCGTTCCCTGCAGCAGCAATGGTGCATGGGAGCGGAACTGGGAGGGAAATTCAAAAGTTGCACCAACACAAACACATAATATATAATACATTTATATTATTTATATTTTTATATATAATATAAATTTATTGTATATAGTTTCAGATTACATTGTATCACCTCCCTTATATATATATATATATATATATATATATATATATTAAAATTATATTATTGATTAGATTAGAATTCATGCGTTTGTGTTTAAAATTTATCACATCTGGGATGTCTACTAGACTCTTGTTTTGGTCAGGTTTAAGTCAGTAATTACTAAGAATTGTAGGCCTATAATACATAACGCCAAATTTCCATGCAAAAAATTGTACCGTTTTTGGTACATAATTCCTGACATAATCATACCGCCAGGGAGGTTAACTGACAATTGCACGGTCGTGCGATGTTGTACCCAAATAAAATTGATGTCCTTTTTTTCCCACACATAGAACTTTCCTTTGGTGGTATTTGATCCCTTGCGCTATAAACAAAAAAATATCGACAAATGTGGAAATATAAAAAAACAATATTTTTACTTTCTGCTATAAAGCATATCCAATAAAAAGAATGTAAAAAATCTAATTTCTTAATCAGGCCAAGTTGTATTCTGCAACATATTTTTGGTAAAAAAAAAATCCCAAAAAGCATATATTGGCTGGTTTGCGCAAAAGTATAGCGTCTACAAACTATGGGATAGATTTATGGACTTTTTATTTATTTTTTATGTTTTTATTAGTAATGGCAGCGATCAGTGATTTTTAGCGGGACTGCGACATTGGGGCGGACAAATCTGACACTAAGCCTGGATTCACACTGCTGCGATGTCAGACATCGCATGTGATTTGCACCGCATTGCGGTGCAGATCACATGCGATGTCTGAGTAATGTGAATTCAGCCATACAGTAGTCTCATGAAAAAGGTGCAGGAACCATTTTTTTACCCGCACTGAAATCGGATCGCATGTGATCCGATTCCTGTCTGAATTCACAGTTCGTACTGTGTTCTGCGAATCGATCAGGGGGTGTCATTAAATTTGTATTGACAACCACAGCGGTTCGGAGGTGGCAGTGTGAACTGCCTGCAAGGGAGATGCGATGCGGGAACCAGATTCTAGTGAACCCAGTCCAAGTGACACTTTTTGGGGACCAGTGACGCCAATACAGTGATCAGTGCTAAAAAATGCACTGTCACTGTATAAATGATACTGGCAGGAAAGGGGTTAACATCAGGGGCGAACAAAGGTTTGTGTACTTAGGGAGTGCTTTCTAACTGTGTGGGGGATGGACTGACTGCAGGAAGAGAGAGATCTGTGTTCCTGATGAGTAGGAACACAAGATCTCTCTCTTCCTGTCTGACTGAACAACAGTCTGCCTTGTTTAAATGGGCAGACCACCTTTCTGTCATTCCTCTAAACTATCGCGGGTGGGGATCCGCTGATTTGCTCCCACTGTGTCCAATTACAGTGGGAGCATGGCTCCAGCAGTGCATGCGCGCCCCTCGAGCCTTTGTAAAAAATCACGTACAGTAAATGTACGTGAGGCAGTATTTAATTGGCACCATAAGGACTCTTGACCTCAATAGCCTGCATTTGCAATAAGAATTGCCTTATGAAGAAATCCAGGCAAGGTATATTTTTTACAGCCTGGAACAATGTAACTATGTATTCACCATACCTGGGTGAAAACCCTGAAAGCTGAAAAATCACTGAACAGACACCGCTACTTCAGTGATCTCCGCTTGCTTCCATGTCCTGTGCTGAGCAGCCATCCTGATGCATTGAGAAAACAGGAGGTCAGCTGCTCAGCATGGGCGCCATTCTGAAAATGCTTTGGGATTTCTGAAAGAATGCAAAATGTTTACTGATTGGTAATATATATGGATAATAATGAGGCGCTATTCATAAATACGGTGTGACAAAAATCATTGAAAGTGCCTATTCATATACATACAAAAGTTCATAACATATAAACAAATAAAAAAGGTGATAGTCTTTTTGTACAATCCGTGATAAGAAAAGGGGATGATTTAACATACAGTCCGTGATCTCATCAATACAGTATCTCACAAAAGTGAGTACACCCCTCACATTTTTGTAAATATTTTATTCTATCTTTTCATATGACAACACTGAAGAAATTACACTTTGCTACAATGTAAAGTAGTAAGTGTACAGCCTGTATAACAGTGTAAATTTGCTGTCCCCTGAAAATAACTCAACACAGCCATTAATGTTTAAACACCCCAAAGTGAAAATGTCCAAATTGGGCCCAATTAGCCATTTTCCTTCCCCGGTGTCATGTGACTTGTTAGTGTTACAAGGTCTCAGGTGTGAATGGGGAGCAGGGGTGTTAAATTTGGTGTTAATCGATCTCGCTCTCTCATACTGGTCACTGGAAGTTCAACGTGGCACCTCATGGCAAAGATCTGAAAAAAAATAATTGTTGCTCTAAATAAAAATGGCCTAGGCTATAAGACGATTGCCACGTCCCTGAAACTGAGCTGCAGCACGGTGGCCAAGATCATACAGAGGTTTAACAGGACAGGTTCCACTCAGAACAGGCCTCGCAATGGTCGACCAAAGCAGTTGAGTGCACGTGCTCAGCGTCAAATCCAGAGGTTGTCTTTGGAAACATAAGATTTTAGTAATATCTAACCGTAAAAACTTTTCTCTGATGTCCATCGACAGACACAGCCTCATCTTCATGAGCTGACTGGGTATGCTGCCACCTGCAGGAGTGGTCTAGGCAGTACGTTAGTACAAATCATTTAACATATCCATGACCACGGGGCTGTCCCTCCAGGCATAACCCCCACTGCCACAGCCTAGCACATCAGTTTAGTTGCAAGCAGTGAAGACAAAATAACCATCCCCAATCAGAGGGGCGGGTGCTGCGTCTGTCGATGGACATCAGAGAAAAAAGATTTTACGTTAAGATCTTACAAAAATCGTATTTTCTCTATCGTCCATCGACAGACGCAGCCTCATCTTCATGAGCTGAGTGGAACATCCCAAAGCAGTATAAGCACGAAGGGTGGAAAAAACGCAACCAGACAGTAACGTCAACTCCAAAAGGCTAAGCCTAGCCAACCGGGCAATATGGAGCTTAACCAAACAACAGGAGCTCACCCAGACATAAAAACCACTAAGAGAATAATAAAAAAACATGCTCTTATGAAACAGCAGCCTGCAAAACCTTGCGGCCAAAAGAGGCATCTAAAGAAGTCAACAAATCCACCTTGTAAAAATGTTGTAAAGGTGTGCACAGACGGCCAAGTCGCTGCCTTACAAACTTGTATAACAGAGGCCTGGTGGCGAAAAGACCAAGAGGCACTCAGCGCTCTAGTAGAATGTGCTTTCAAAGGGAAAGGAGGAACCCGGCCCTTGATTGAATAAGCCTGAACAACTGTCTGACTGATCCCTCTCGAAATGGTAGCAGCGGATGCAGCCAAAACCATTGCGAGGACCGTCCGCAAAGGACAAAGAGAGTCCGACTTCCTGAACTACTCAGTAAACCCTTATCGCCCGAACCACATCCAGAGAGTGCAAGGCAACTTCCTTGGGATCCTTAGGCTTAGGACATAAGGAAGGCAACGCAATGTCTTCATTTAGGTGAAAATCCGACACCACCTTTAGGAAGAACAGACGGATTAGTTCGGAGGACCACTTTATCCAGGTGGACCACCAAATGAGGCGGAGAGGAAAGTGCCGCCAACTCAGAGACTCTGCGATCAGTAGAGCAACTAGGAAGGCAATCCTCTGTGACAAAGAATGCAGAGAAATCTCCCTAATATTCTCAAAAGGAGGCTTTTGAAGAAGACAAAACCAGATTAAGATCCCACAGAGGTAAGATTGATCTCCTCGGAGGAGCCAGATGACGCTCCCCATGAATGAAAGTGCTAATCAGACTATGAGTAGCCAACGGACGTTGGAAGTAAAAAGCCAAGGCCGAAACCTAGCCCTTGATAGTGTTTAACGCCAAGCACTGCTCAACCCCTTTTTGTAAAAAGGCCAAAACCCTAGCTATAGAAAACAAGTGAGGGTGCAGCTGCAGCGATTCACACCATGAAATGTAATATTTCCACGTACGATGATAGATCTTCCTAGAGGTCGACTTCCTGGCCTTCAAAATGGTAGGAATCACCGAATCAGAGAGACCTCTATCCCTCAAAACCTTGCTTTCAACAGCCAAGCCGTTAAAGCCAGCGACCTTAAAGCAGGATGGAAGATCGGTCCTTGAGACAGTAGATCTTCCCACAGAGGAAGACGCCATGGAGGATCCACAACCATTTGTACCAGCTCTGTGTACCAGGACTGCCGAGGCCAGTCTGGTGCCACCAGAACGACCAGAATGCTTTTCATCGCCACCCGGCAAAGAAACCTCGGCAGGAGAACGAGAAGAGGGAAGGCATAGATCAGGCGATATGGACTCCAAGGAGCCACCAGAGCATCGGCCAGAGGATCCTGAGACCTGGCCACAAACTTCTGAACTGTCCTGCTGAGGCGAGACGCGAACAGATCCACCTCCGGAGTCCCCCACTGGGCACACAAGAGACGAAACACCTCTGGATGAAGGGACCTTTCCCCTTGATCAAACACCTGACGACTTGGGCAATCTGCCTGCCAATTCTCCACTCTCGGAATGTGGACTGTGGAGAGAGCCGGAACATTGTTTTCCGCCCACACTAGAATCTCGGCCACCTCCTTGGCTGTCGGGGCACTCCTGGTGCCCCCCTGATGATTTATGCAAGCCCCAGCCATGGCATTGTCCGACTGGACCCAAAACGGAGAGCCGCCTAGCCGATCCCGTCCAGTGAAGCAGGCAGAGCTTGATCGCTCTCAGCTCCTTGATCGGCAAGGAAGACTCTGCCGTCGTCCAAGTCCCCTTGGCACAGAGCTTTCCCAGCACTCCAACCCAGCCTGACAGGCCGGCATCAGTGGTGACCACACTCCAAAACACCAGCAGGATGGACTTGCCCTGGCACAGGACAGGTGCCTGGAGCCACCAAGAGAGCCAACTTTGTGAGATGGCTCAACCGAATCTTCAGGTTCAACGACCGAGGATCCCTGTTCCATTTTGTCAGAATCTCCTTCTGCAACTGTCTCGTGTGAGAATGAACAAACGGGACTGCTTCGAAGGTCGAAACCATTAGACCCAGAGCCCTCGTGCAGGCCCCTCAAGGAGGACTGATCGGTCTTCATCAGCAACCGGACCAGCCTTTGCAACTTCTAAAGTTTGTCCATGGGAAGGAAGACCCTAGCCAGAGCAGTCGAGGATAAGCCCCAGATAAGTGACCCGCACGGACGGTGTCAGGGCAGATTTTTTTAAATTGATCGTCCACCAGAATTCTTGAAGGGTCTGAATGGTGATAGAGACGTTGTCCAGCAGATCAGAATGGGAGACTGCTCGCAACAGGAGATCGTCCAGATATCCCACAATGGAGATACCTCATTGACACAACAAGGCCAGCACAGGGGCTAGGACCTTGGTAAAAACTCTGGAAGCCAAGGCGAGACCAAAGGGTAGCACCACAAATTGAAAGTGCTCCTCTGCCACCGCAACGCGGAGGAATCGCTGATGTCCCTCGAATAGGGGGACGTGGAGATACGCATCCTTGAGATAGATGGAGGCCAGAAAATCCCCCTGATTCAATGATGCCACCATGGACCGAATACACTCCATTCGAAACTTCTGCACCTGCACAAAACAGTTCAGAGCCTTGAGGTCCAGGATTGGACGCACCTTGCCCTCCTTTCTGGGCACCGTGAACAGGTTTGAATAGAAACCTTGAGAGCGTTCCTGCGGAGGAACCGGCACAATCACCCCTTGAGCCAGGAGATCTCGCACAGCCTCCCGCAAATCTTTCAAACGCTCTAGAGACAGGTAAGAATTTGACTGAAAGAACCTGTCCCCTGGCCAGGACCAGAATTTGATCTTGTACCCGGAGCAAATCAGGTTGCGAACCCAATCGTCCTGAATGAAGTAAGTCCAGGGTTCCTGAAAGAAGCGCAGCCGTCCCCCCTGGTGACAGGTGAGGGCCCCCCTTCACGCTGAAGAAGACTTGTCAGCAACTTTCTTGGTCAGTGTCAAAACGAAAGTAACACATAAGAAACAGGAAGAGAAAGCAAAGGAAAAAAAACGTGCTGCATGCCAGTTCTGCCTCCGGACCACAAGAAAATGGCTGCTATACAGTTGTGTTCAAAATTATTCAATCCCCCAATGCTGTAAAGAGTTTAGGGAATTTAGTGTACATTTGTAATTGTATTCAGAATGAAATCCTACAAGGACTTCTTAAAGAACCATATAAAACTAAAATGACATCAATTGGTTTTGTAATACAGTAGTAAATGTTTATTTTGTGAATTCTTCATTGACACAATTATTCAACCCCTTAAAGACTACCACTCTGAAGAACAGAGGTTCATTGAAGTGTTTTCAATCAGGTATTGAAAACACCTGTGGATGTCAGGGAGCAGCAATAAAGCCTAATATGCACCAATTAGGCAGCTTTAAAATGACTGTGATACTCAGCTCCTTCTAGACATTTACTGGTGTGGTTACAAGCATGGTGAAGTCAAGAGAATGGTCCAGGAAGACAAGAGAAGAGGTAGTTACTCTTCACAGGAAGGGCAATGGCTATAAGAAGATTGCAAAGATGTTAAACATACCAAGAGACACCATAGGAAGCATCATTCGCAAATTCAAGGCAAAGGGCACTGTTGAAACGCTACCTGGTCGTGGCAGAAAGAAGATGCTGACTTCGACTGCTGTGAGCTACCTGAAGCGTAGAGTGGAGAAAAGTCCCCGTGTGACTGCTGAGGAACTGAGAAAAGATTTGTCAGATGTGGGTACTGAAGTTTCTGCTCAGACAATACGGCGCACACTGCGTAATGAAGGCCTCCGTGCCAGAACTCCCAGGCGCACCCCCTTGCTGTCTCCAAAGAATAAGAAGAGTCGACTGCAGTATGCCAAAAGTCATGTGGACAAACCACAGAAGTTTTGGGATAGTGTTCTGTGGACTGATGAAACAAAATTAGAACTGTTTGGGCTCATGGATCAACGCTATATTTGGAGGAGGAAGAACAAGGCCTATGAAGAAAAGAACACCTTGCCTACTGTGAAGCATGGCAGGGGGTGAATCATGCTTTGGGGCTGTTTTGCTTCTGCAGGTACAGGGAAGCTTCAGCATGTGCAAGGTACCATGAATTCTCTTCAGTACCAGGAGATATTGGATGACAATGTGATGCAGTCCGTCACAAACCTGAGGCTTGGGAGACGTTGGACCTTTCAACAGGACAATGATCTCAAGCATACCTCCAAGTCCACTAGAGCATGGTTGCAGATTAAAGGCTGGAACATTTTGGAGTGGCCATCACAGACACCAGACTTAAATCCGATTGAGAACCTCTGGTGGGACTTAAAGAAAGCAGTTGCAGTGCACAAGCCTAAGAATGTGACTGAACTGGAGGCTTTTGCCCATGACGAATGGGCGAAGATACCCGTAGATCGCTGCAAGACACTTGTGTCAAGCTATGCTTCACGTTTAAAGCTGTTATAACTGTAAAAGGATGTTGTACTAAGTACTAAGATTGAATGTCACTTGGGGGTTGAATAAAACTGAGAATGATGTGAGCACAGAAAAGACATTTGTGGTTATTTCATTATAAATTTTATGTTATATTTGTGTGACCTACACGTGCCTCTTTAGATTTAATTGTAAGCAGGATGACTGAATGATCAAAATCAATGTCAAACTGGCCAAAACAATCAATTTCAGTGGGGGTTGAATAATTTTGAACACAAACGTACATTCTCAAAGGGGAATTTCAGAAAATGGCTGCCCATACAAACTAATGGGAACACAGAGGTCATGAACTACGGCAAAATTGCGGCCCCCATGCGGTATGCCAGTTAGGCTTCCGGGGTGCCAGGGAAACAAGGGAGCTCCTAAGGTCCAACCACTCCAGGGAGGGGCCGCGCTCACCCCGCAACCTCCAGGGAAGTGGGGGGACGTGTTACTCACCATACCGCGGTACCAGGCGGGCACCACTCCGAAACAGATCCCCTCCCACCTGGGATGAGGGTGCTGTTATCCAAGGGGAGGCTCTGACTCACGGCGTTCCAGGTCGTCTGATTCCCGGCGAGATGATCCACTCGCAGGTTCGTCCCTATCCATCGGGGCACTGTCGTGATGAGGCCTAGTAGTGGACCTATAACCTGCTCACGCTCGATGGCCAGGCTGAGAGACCTTAAGGATCTATAATATCCAGTGTGAAAACCACAGCCGGCTGTTGCTTGTAGTTCCTCTGGATCTTGGTCCTCAGGAACTAACTAGAAAAATAAAAAAAAATCACAAACTTTCCCTGTTACAGCTAAGACCGAAGTCCCAGCAGGGAACTAGGTCCTATCCCTGTCACTAGGAAGAACAAACTGTTTGAGTATAGCAGAGCCTGAGGGGTTATGCTTGCTCGGACAGCCCCTATAGGTGTGGACAAGCCTTTCATCCGCCTAGTGCCTATCCCTAGTGGGAGGAGCATAACCCTATAGTCTATGATTAAGCAGAGCTGCGTCTGTCGATGAATCATAGAGAAAACTATATCAGTCAAATGATGTTGTAAAAACTCTGGTTTGAGTTTGGTCTAAAACTAGATCCAGATGTTCAAAGCAATGAGTACCAGTGCGGATTTTTGAAGGTTCAAAATCGAATCGAACCTCTGCAGGGTCTGGACAGTCAAAATTATGATGTGCCATCTGTTTCCTCATCAGTTATTTCAACGAGATATCCCACAAGGAATGCCTTAAGAGCATAGTAAGGCTAGTACAGAGGCCTGCACCTTGGTGAACATCATGAAAATTCATGATGCGCTGAAAAGATTGGGACATGTAGCTACACGTTCTTGATGTTCACAGACACCAGAAAATCTCTATTTTGCAAGAAGGCTGAGAGACATGGTAAAGTCTATGCAAACTTTCTGAGCCCAAATACCTTTTGATCCAAGATGGGTGGATGTCTCCATTTGTTTGTGGAAGTTCGGCCTTCCCCCGCAGTCTCTTGTGACACATCACACGTCCCAGAAGACTGTGGGACCAATCAAAGAGCGCAGATCGCACATGCACAGTGGGCAGCTAGCTGTGAAGCCGCAAGGAGTCACAGTTGGTTGCCCACAGTTAAGATGCCGGCCTTTGCACCCAAAGACCGGCAAAGACCTGGGTCAGGTAGAACATTGCTGGATCCAGGACAGATAAGTGTGTGTTACAGTATTTGTAGCTGTTAATTTTTACATTTTTTTTTATAGATGGAGCTCCACTTTTAAGAGATTGAGTCTGAAAAGTAACAAGAGAGACTTTTCTTGACTTTCAACAGATGAGTCTTCATAGACGGAGACTAAAGGCCCGTACACACGATAAGATTATCGAACGATCTGTCGTCCGTTATTTGTGGCATGCTAGTCTGATGTGGAAAGTGAAGAGGTTATTTTCATACGAATTTTCCCGTATGACAGAATTCTAATTCAGAAGTGATGTCATGTGTTGGACTGCTTTGTATGTGTTCTTTCGTCTCTGAGCATGCCTAGTCTTGCTCTTAAGATTTTTTCCGTCGAAATCTGTACTAATGAGAGGAAAATCGGACATTGTATTACGGACGACAAAAGTTTTATATGATAGAAAAATAGCCTAGGCTATATACAGCGCTTGCCGCAAAAAAAAAACAATTATCTTAATGTATGTGAACAATGTTGAAAACTTATCTTTACAGTATAAGTGAAAATACAAATCAATTGAACATATGAAAATGAATAAAAAGTTCCAAGAAATTGATAAATAGATAAATAAGTCTTTTCCGGTGGTGATCAATAGATGTGAATAAAATAAATGTAAAATTCAATAAATAAAGTCTTATCAAGTGGTGATCAGGTGCACAGTGCTTCATGCTCAATAAATAAAAGTTTGTGACTTTCGTGACGTGGACGTTATATTTAATCAAAACCTTTTCTGAGGCACGGGAAGATACACTAGTATAGTGTTAACTTTTTTCTATCTTGACAAAAAATTTATAGCCTGCACATCAGGATTTTGTCAGCCGAAAAGTCGGAGTTGGCTGTCGAAAGCACCATACTAACAATCCGAAAATCGGCAGATCGGTCGTCGGACGAATTTTCCCTACAGATTTTCTTATCGTGTTTCCGAGGCACGGGGAGATACACTAGTATAGTGTTATCTTTTTTCTATCTTGACAAAAAATTTATAGCCTGCACATCAGGATTTTGTCAGCCGAAAAGTCGGAGTTGGCTGTCGAAAGCACCATACTAACAATCCGAAAATCGGCAGATCGGTCGTCGGACGAATTTTCCCTACAGATTTTCTTATCGTGTGTAATGGCCTTTAGACCTCTTTGGCTGAAGAAGGTGGGTGTGGATACCATCAGTAGCATACCCCAGAACATACCTCAAGCTGTTATTTCTCACAGACCATACGGAGCAAGCACTTCTTAGATTTGGCTTTCACAGTCCAAAGTGTTCTCTACATGCGAGCTGACATGAGACTCATGCGTGAAACATGACAGGAAACCTCCAGTGGCCAACGAACGTTGTAGTTCAAAGCTACAGCCATTTGATCCAATCATTATGGATCAAAGACCATAGTGATCAGAGCTCTAATAACCTTAGACCTGTCAGTCAAGGTTTGACAGATCATGGTCACAACAAAAGCAGAATGCAAAGCAAGGCCTGCCAGAAAGGACAAAGTTGTAGAAAAAAAACTTCTAGACTCTTGTTGATGAGTCCT
Organism: Pelophylax lessonae; assembly: GCF_965119305.1. Taxonomy (NCBI): domain Eukaryota; kingdom Metazoa; phylum Chordata; class Amphibia; order Anura; family Ranidae; genus Pelophylax; species Pelophylax lessonae. The sequence goes on along the minus strand of NC_138768.1, from coordinate 533,110,922 downwards.
TAAGGACAGGTTCATGCTCCACTGAAATAGTGGATGCTTTGTTAAGACATGACACTGTCAGATCCACAAAGAGGGAAGGCCACTTTTGACAAAGTCCTCCTAAAAACGGCACAGGGCTAACAGGTGCTTGAGAGGTACAAATATTTTGTCAGAATATTTCCAGTCTTCATAAAGGAAGACATAGAACAGTGGGTGCACCAGAAAGGTCTTGGCAGTCTTAAGAATTTTAAAGGATCCTAGACAGGGGGGACATCAAAACCAAAACGGTCTCAACGTTTGGGAGTGATGGTAGAAGAACACATTTCCTCATAGGCAGGTTCATTCAGAAAGGCCGGAAAGATTCAGCATCATACATATATGCCATTTGGCCAATTAAGTCATGCATGACTGACGAATAAACCTCCCTAAACAGAGTAGAGAAGTTGACCATTAGCAACAAAGCTAGGATGAACTCAGAAGATGGCCCAGACCCGAGGAGCAGAGGGCACAGAGATTCTAGGCTGCACACATCACCTGCACATGAATATCCAGTGTAGATATATAGCTTGGAGAGGGATTAAAAAGCGGATTAGAGCGTGTATCAACACTACCTGGTCACTGTCCGAAAATTAAAAAACCAACACAGTACACATGCATTATATTATACCTGGCCAAATAAATATACATATAAATATAAGCTAGATAAAGAAAAGCATACCTTGCTGGAGAGGCTGAGTGCTGGTGCTTGGGTTCTGACTAGATGTGGAGCTGCTTGCTGTTGATGCAGTAACAAGCCTTACATAATGAAACTTGCTTCCAGGGACTTGAATCTGCTGTACATTTGGAGCTGCTGCAAGCGGTATGATTGTTTTGAACTGTGGTGTTGCATTAACACCACCAACTGTTATTGTCTGAACTGCTGGTTTTACAGTCTGAAGAAAAAAAAAAAAAAAAAAACAGAGGCAAATTACATGTAATTTAGAGTTTAATAGTATAAACACACCTTTTTATTTTTAAAAAATGATTGACCCGCTGTACAATTCTTTTCTTGAGTCCATTGAGGGACACAGGAAGATATTTGGGTTTTACAGTGCTCAGGATTGAACAATGGCAAATAAAAAAAAAAAAAATGTAAGCCAGCCCAAGATAAGCTCTCTTACTATTAGCATGCAGCAGTTTTGTATCTAAGCAGTACTGAGAGTATAAAAAAAAAAAAGATGGGTGTGACTTGTATCTCTCAACAGACTTCAGACTTTAACGGAGAGCAAAAAACCCTGTTCTCTTTCTCATCCATTGAGTGACACAGAGAGTTTAAGGAGGAGTTTTGCCTGGAGAAAAAAATAAATAAAAGTCAGCAGCTACAAATACTGTAAGTTTTAATATATAGGCACTTACCTGGGAGCCTGCAATGTCAGCACCCCAGCCAAATTTCCGATACGGCTGCTGGGTGCTGCCACCGCCATTCTTTCTAATGGAAGCTGGCAATGAAGCCTTTCGGCTTCACAGCTGGTTCCCTACTGCGCGAAGCGCGCTGCGCATTCTCATAGGCTCGGTGGCGGGGGAAGGAGGAGGAGAACGGATTTTCCGGAGGACGGTGCCACGGCGCTGTCTTCCGAAAGTGGGGAAGGGTACCTGTTCCCTTCTCCCCCTGAAAGGTGCAAAATGTGGCACCGGAGGGGGAGAGGAAGCAAATGTGCGGAAGTTCCACTTTTGGGTAGAATCCCGCTTTAATCTTGAGGACTTCCAAAAGCAGTCAAATGAGGGGTGGGCAACAACAAGCAAATGCCAACAGGAGCCCTAAACAAAACAAAAATAGACAGCCTGCAGGTAAAAGAGCTTCTTGAAGGACCTTATGCTAGAAGCTGGCATTGGATAATTGAACCTGGTAAAATAAAATGACTATTGAACCTGGTAAAATAAAGAAAAGGAATACCTGTTGGTCAATTTCTCAGACTGAGACGCATTTGTAGTGAGGACGCAGATTTTAAGGAGGTAGTTACACTTATGACACATCGCTTTATGGAAAGAGGATACTCCAATAGCATTCTTAAGAGAGCTATTAAAGGGCATACTCCACGTCACAATTAAGAGAAAGGAAAAAGAACACGCATAATAATAAAACCGCACATAATAAAAATAAAAACACACGAAAACGCACTTTGGTTGAAGTTTCCCATCAGGTGAATGTTCCTATATTTTCTACTGCGTTCAGTACAAAATATGAGAAAATTATCCTCAAGTATCTTCCGGTATTAACTAATGATCCCACTTATGCTAAGATCTTATCTGACAGGATAAAAATGGAATCCCATAGAGCACCCACTTTGGGCAATACTTTATCCCCCAGCCTTTATACCAATAGTAGATCCAATGCACATTGGCTGCAATTTAAATGTGGTTTAGTGCATGTGTGTCAGCACATTAAAAAAGGAGATTTGGCTCGATCTACCTCTACTGGCAAAACATTTAAAATAGGATCATTTATTAATTGTAATATGAAATATGTTATCTATGTCATTACATGTAGATTGTGCCACGTTCAGTATGTGGGCAGTACAACACACAGATTAAGAGATCGCCTAAGTGACCATCTTTATGATATTGAAAAAGATCATGCTATCAATGTAGCTAAACACTGGGGTGATTTTCACTCCAAAGATGTATCTAGTCTTGAAATTCAGGGTATAGAAAAGATCTTGCCGCCCACTGAGGAGGTGATAAATTTAGAATGCTTTGTAAAAAATAAGTTTTCTGGGTTTTTTATTTAAATACCAGAAAACTAGTAGGCTTGAACTTTGAATGGGATGTTTACCATTTTTATGATTACAGTGGTTGTATACTCACCTAAAAAAAAAAACAAAAAAAAAAAAAAAAAAACAAACCCTGCAGGAGAAAGGCATAATGAGCTAGTATGCATCGCATACTAGCTCATTATGAAATACTTACCTTAAAACGAAGCCCCGACACGGTCACCCGATCACCTCTGAGGGAGCCGTCATGTTCCCTTGGCGTCTCTTCCTGGTTCGGCGGCTCTGGCGCTGTGAGTGGCCAGAGCCGCGATGACGTCACTCCCACGCATGCGGGCGGGAGTTACTTTGCGGCAAGGATCCGGCAAAGAGCTCTGAAGGTCCGCATGCAGGACGAATATCTCCTAAACCTTGCAGGTTTAGGAGATATTAATTATACCTACAGGTAAGCCTTATTATAGGCTTACCAGTAGGTAAAAGGTAAAAAGTGGAGTATACTACCATTTTAACATCTTACCCTTTTCTCCTTATCCATTTCATTGTGTACTATTAGACAGCTTTATATGCGTGTTGTGGATCAGAATGATCTTTCTTTGTTTGTACCATTTGAGTTCATCTGGGGACAAAGACATAGTTCCCACTAGTATTTAATGATAAATTAATGGATATACTGATCTGTGTGGATATATTTGTGTAGCACAATTCCCAGCTGTTTTGCTGGATATGGGTCCCCCTGGGTAATCGCTAGCAACAACAGCACATTTAGGCAGGTTTCTCCAAGTGTGAGCACTGAGACAATGACCAGTCCAGTATCTTTTGGTTTTTGTATTTATTTGGTAACTTGGATGGGAGAAGGGATGAGTGGGATACTCCTTTGGCTCAACTATACACAAATTGCAAAGGGGACAAATGAAAAATGCTGTTTGGCACAGATTTGACGCTGGCTGGATGCCGGTCAATGCCGATTAACGATGGTTAACGCTGGCCTGCTGCCTGTTAATGCTGAACTGACTTCTGACTGCTTTCCTGAATGAAGAAGTCAACTTTAAACTTCCTTAAGCACTCCTTGCTGAGGTAGCTACATGTATACTCACTGCCGAACACTTCAGGGCCCACACCGGCGCCCCCTTTCACTCTCTTATCTTCAGGGCTTAGACACTGGAACCCCCTTTCCTAAGCCTCCTCTACTGGTTAGCTGGCTCCCAGATCCCTTTGACCTTCTGGACTGGTCCCCTCTCCTAGGCAGACCCCTGGGTGGTTTCAAGAACTCAAGACACTGTTTTTTCCCGAAACTTCTGCCCAGCAGCTCCACTCGGCCCACAGCACTCTGGATCCCTCTCTGCAGCCCAGCTCAACCTTCGTCCTCTAGGCCGACTGCCCAGGAGGCCTTCTCAAGATCTTACAGGAGGAGAGACAGCAGTCAGCCTCCTCCTGGGACTCTGCTTCCCGCCAAAGACCCCTGTCACATGCTCCCCTCAGACTTATAACTTATCCCAGGGTGCATTGTGGAAAACTCCGCCCACTGAGACAGCTATAAGCCCTGGTGTGCTATTGGCTAGGTTTTCTCCACTGTCCAATAATAGCCCTCATTGGAAACAGTGGGGAGACTCCCCAGGCTCAACAGATCACACCTGGAAATATGTGACAGCCCAACTAAATGATCAGGCCCCCCTGATAAGCAGACAGGGCCACATATTTGCTTTTTCCTAGCACCTACCTAGGAGGGTGCTACATCTGTATTTGTCTTTGTATGCTGCAGTAAATGTAAATGATATGTTTTGATGGTATTTAGTCTTCACACTATGGCGATCCGACTTCGGGGGCGACCTGTGAAGTCGCGTGCACCGCGACTTCGGCACGACTTGCACAGACTTCATAAAATGAATGTGTATGCAAGTCGCTCCGAAGTAGTACAGGACCCTTGTCAGAGCGACTTGTGTCGCTCCTATTAGAACCGGTCCTGTACTACACTATGGGACGCGACGGTGCGTGACTTGTCAGGCTGACCAAGTCGCCTGACAAGTCGTACCAGTGTGAATGGAGACTTAGAATTTTGGTCTTTGGACTTATATTTACTGTTTTTTTTAATCCCTGTCTTTATTTTTGTTTATATATTCTGTACACTAGTTTGATGTTTTTATTATATCATATTTTTTATTTGCTCTTTTCATGGATTTATACCCATGCTGAGAATGTATTCGGTGAAATTGTAGGTGAATGACTGTTTCATTTTATTATATCTGAGACTGAGTTAATGCAGCTCTACCCCGGTCTCTTTCCCCACTTCATCATCCTCATTTGTTGGTTTTTGCGCTTAACATTCACATGTGGTTTGTAACAGGTGTATATCATTTGTAACCAATTAGCTAAATTGCTATGCATTTATGCTGAATATATATATATAACTTCCTGTCCATTTATGAAGTCAGCTATGATTAAGCACCAGACTATGGTGTGAAATGCGTCAGCTGTTATTGCTGCTTGCTGTACTTGATCTCCATGTTGCTGTATGAGTTTTTTTATACACAATAAAAAGGTGTTGCATCTGGAGTACGGCCATCCAGGACTTTTTTGCTTTACTTAAAACTTAGAAAACCTGTTAACAAAAGACTATGTGGCAGCTATGCAAATCTGGGAAACAGTAGCCTGATGTCAGAGTTTAAGAAGCACTCACAGTAGTAAGCGTCGATTGTGCCTTGTCAGGAAAGGCAATAACCCGACCTTGAGACCATAACCTTGGAGAATCATCTAATTAAGGCCTTGCATTTTTTACCATGCAAAGGATGCCTTCCACATAAGGTGTTAGACCTTGTGAGAAGTAGACTAACTTTTAACAATGTTGGAATTACTTATTCAAAAATGGGCCCTGTCCCTCAGAATCTTGGTTTTAAAAGCCTTGGTTTCCAGCCTGATTCCCAGAACCTCCTGTATAAAAGTCAACACCTCGTCCCAGAAACAAGACGAGGTGTTGACTTTTATACAGGAGGTTCTGGGAATCAGGCTGGAAAAATCCCCCCACTTGTTCTTATTCGGCTACGAAGAGCCATCACAGTCCTCAACTGCTCCAAATCGGAAGGGTAAATGGCTACCCCCTTGGACCCATTTATGTACCTTGGCGGCCAAAAAAGCAATTCTAAAGACTTGGACTTCCAACACTCCCCCGTCGATTTCCATGGTTTGCAATGATCTTAAAGCACTTCTTCACATGGAAAAAGGAAATCCGGATATTGATAAATTCTCGTCTATGGAAACGTTTTTCTCCAGATGGCGCTCTTTCCTGCAATACACCTTTAACGCAGACGAACTGAAAGTTTGGATGGTTCCCTTCCAATTCACGGAATGGTATTTAAAGGCTTCCATTTCCGATACATTAGGCAGGCTGAGAATTTAAGGCAACACCCTTCATGTTCCCTCCTTTACAGGACCGTACCCATCGCCTACTCATTGACTGCCTCAAGCTGGATCTCATGGATACCTCTATTCCTCTTCACCCCCCTTCTTCCCCCCCCCCCCATATCTAAACATACTGTCATAATGCTAGTAGACTATGTGTATAGTTCAGCCAGTAAGAGTCACCTTTTTCTGTACTTAGCTTACATGATTGACGTTCTCTTCACGTCCCATGCGAGAGTGTCAATCTCTTTTTCCTATCCTTACTCCCTCCAAATCCCCCCTCTCACAGTATCTTTCATGTTTTGTTCACTAATACCCTTGAGTATAATATGTGTGATACTGTTATTATAAAATGCAAGAACTCTCTGTCTGCATACATAATTTTTGCTGTTTAAAGAAATGTGTTATTTGTATGCAACACAGGCCTTGTAATTGTTTCATATGTTCAATAAAAATATATTTAAAAAAAAAAAAAAGCCTTGGTTTAACCTTGGTTTAAGACTAGAGCCATGAAGCAGGATAGAAAATTGGTCATCTCGATCCTGCAAATCGGATAAAGAAGTAGTATCGGGGAGAAAAAGCATAGATCAGAGTAAAAGGCAATTGCTTAGCGTAATCCTAATCAGGTTGAAAAAAACGGGTGATATCGGACAGTCTATAAACGAACATTTACTCTCTATGGACTAGGCCCCTATCTGCATCGATCCTTGTGCTCAGTACATCGCAGGGATTTACACATTTTTTTTCAGCCCAATAAGAAATACGTTGGGAATTTGCTTTTAAACAGCGACATTGGAGGACACTATCTGCTGGTAGAAGAGAGGTTTGGGATTGTGAAGGTGGTTAGGTTATTCAGCATACTTTGGGACGCTGGGGGAGGGGGGCCCTTTTGGGTTGGGGGATGATGGGATGGGGGGGGGGGGTTTGCGGGTGGGAGGCAAGTTGGGTTTGGGGTTCCCTCTCCTTGGGTAACTGACACACTTGTTGTATGGCTTTTGTAGGTTGTATTTTTGATGTCCAATAAATATATTTTTTTATCGCTATTATTAGCCTTTGAGGTGCTCTATCCTGGTGGGGTTCTTTTTCTACTAGATTGGCTATTGGATGCACTTCCCCTGAAAGGGTTTGACATTTAGCGAGTTGTCCACTCCCAGGACTTGCTTTAGTTTTGTTTTTTTTTCGGAAGTGAAGAATCAGGCAAGAAATCGAGAGCCGAGAGTTTGACGTTTTAGATCAGACATAGATTTTTCAAACGATGAGTCAGTTCTCCAGCACTGATTTTTGAAGATTTAGGAGCAGCCAAACTTCTTTAACCACTTAAGCCCCGGAAGATTTTACCCCCTTCCTGACCAGGGGGTATTTTGCGATTCGGCACTGCGTGACTTTAACGGACAATTGCGCGGTCGTGCGACGCTGTACCTAAACGAATTTGACGTCCTTTTTTTCCCACAAACAGAGCTTTCTTTTGGTGATATTTGATCACCTGTGCGATTTTTTGATCATGCGCTATAAACAAAAAAAGAGCAACAATTTTGCAAAAATAACAATATTTTTTTATATGAAATTCCCCAGAAAAAATGTAAAAATCAAAATTTTTTAACATTTTCGGCCAATTTGTTTTATGCTACATATGTTTGGTAAAAAAAAAAAATCGCAAAAAGCGTATTTTGATTGGTTTGCGCAAAAGTTATCGCGTTTACTAACAAATGGAAAGATTTTTGTCATTTTTGTTGTATTTTTTTTTTTTTAACGCGTAATGGCGGCGATCTGCAATTTTTTTTGCGGGACTGCTACATTGGGACGGACAGATCGGACCCTTGACTGACATTTTTGACACTTTTGGGGTTACCAGTGACATTTCTACAGTAATCAGTGCTATATATATGCAATGTTACTGTAAAATGACACTGGTAGTGAAGGGGTAACTTTTTTTGAGAGGGAGGGGTGGTGTGTGTCCCTAGGGGCGTGATTCTAACTGTGATTGGCTGTGGCTTGAGCTGTAGGAACAGTGATCAATACATAGTAGAACCGTATAATCACTGTTTCTACACAGGGAAGAATGACAGGCGGCTTGTTTACACTAGCCGCCTGCCTTTCTCCCTCTCCACCGACGATCGCCGAGTGACCAGCGGACATCGGGTCCGCCTGTCACACGCGCGGGGGGGGGGGGTCCGTGAGCGCTCCTCCGGCGGCGTGCGCTCGCTCCCCAGAGCCTCACAGGCTAGTGACGTACCGGTACATCACTTTGCCTGTGAGGGGCTGACCGCCGCAGTATATGTACTTGCGGCGGTCAGCAAGTGGTTAAAAAGGAGTCAGCCAGAACAAAAGGTGATTGTTCCCCCTCAGCAAAAGGTTGTCAAGATATCCCACAAGGGATGCCCAGAAAGCAGGGTAAGACTGACTGGGGTCAGCACCTTGATAAATGCCCGAGGTACAGAAAAAAAAGGCAACAAATTGCAGAAGACCTGCAGCAAAGCTAAGGAAATGCTGATTATTTAGGACATGCAGGCATATTGGTACCTTGTACCATGCACTTTTTATACATAGGTCTATAAAAGAATATGCAGGGGAAGACACAGAAGCATGCTTTGGCTTCTGTAGTCATAGTCAGCAATCACTACTGTAGTGCCATTTGGTTCAAACAATCTTACACGACTACAATGAAGTAACGGGGCACTATAAAGGAGGGCAAAAATCTAGGCAGCTAAAAGTCGGGATTCTCAAGGGGCACAATGAAGGCATCACCAAAACTATTAGAACATGAGCTGAAAGAACCCTGTACAGTGACATTGTTCCCTTTGTCTACAATCAAACATGCTGGACTGCAAAGCAGAAGAAAGCAAAGTTTAGGGTATATGGCTAGGCCCCAGATATTCACAAACTCAGCTGCCTGGGTAGCAGGTTTAGAGTCAGCTGGCCGAATGTGTCCAGGTCACGATAAGTTGAGAGCCTGACACAAAATGAGGATCCAGTTCAATGTCTCTTTAATCAATACTATAATTGGATGGTGCTTCCTATACGCTAAATGGCAGAAAAGCGTACATAGCCCACCACACTTCATTCATCAGACGGTGTTAGCGTCCAGTTCCTCTTTCATGGTGAGAAACTTAAAAGCCACCCAGCAATAGCGGGAAACTTACAGGGGTCAAGAGTTCCTAGTCTCGAGGTAGCTGGAAAGAGCCACAATGCTGGCTAGATCCCCACATCCAGTGCAGCAGGGTGCAGGTATAGCACTTTAACTGAGGCTTAGAAAAGGCCGATCCTGATAGCTGTATAAAACGTAGCAGCAATGTGGCAGCAATCTTGATTGAAGAAAACAGTAGCTAGCAAAAAAGTTTAACCTTTTGCAGCAGAGCAAACATGTCCATCCTCCTAGGACACTAGAAAAAAAATAGGCATGCTGGGAGCAGGAGGGGTTTATCCTAAGGTGGCCCTCAATTTTTCTGTTTGCCAGTGTTCAGTCCACCTGTGGGTTGCAGAATTACCTAGCAATACAGTACAGGCCTTCCAGTGTCCCTGAATTTACTGTATTATTCTCCAACTCATAAATATTGAAATTAAATGTTGAACCAAAACAAAAATCACTTACTTCTGGTCTCATCTTATCTTTTTTGAAAAATTAAAAAGAAAGAAGTAAAAATCAAAAGTAAGAAGTGAAAAACTGGCAGAAGTGAAACCACAGGGATTACCTGAGCAGTTGTACTATTAGTAACAGCCTTTGCAGGAGAAGAGGAAGTGGATGTCTGAACACTCAGAAGTTGGGCCATACTTATGGGCACACTAACTGTCTTCTGAGGAGAGCTGGTGGGCTGGGATGCAACCGATACCACTGTGACCTGAGGAGTATATTACAAGATAGATTTAAAAATGCTGAAATGGAGAGGAAAAAAAAAAAGGCAAAATAATCTTTACATTAACCCAATTACTGCCAGGTCACGATTTTTATTTGTAAATCATACATTTTATGAAAACACAGGAGGCTAGAAAAAAAAAAAAAAAAAGAAGATGGTGATCCTGATTTTGTACATCCCAAAATAGTTACAAATGTCTATCAAAACTGTATTTTCCATAAATATACCCTAAAATCATTATTAGCACACAAAAAACACAACATAGCTTACAACATTCCATCTAAATGTAAAAGATAATCTGTGTCGTTAATAAATTGCAAATATAGATGAGTTTTAAATTATTTAGTAATGTTCCCGCGCTCTGTGCTAAGTAGGGGTTAAATTTGTAATTAGACTGCTGCCAGGTAAAAGGTGTGATGTCCTTTGAAAATTAGAAGTGTGAGATCCCAGTGCTGTCTGTGCTCTTCTCAATATGGGTTCTAACCAAACAATCCAAGAAAAACTCAAACACATTGCGGCACTTGATTTATTTACCGGTATTTATTTTTATTTTTAATTTAAAAATAAATTCCATTAATTCAACCAAGCACAGCACCATTCTGAAACATCTTGCACCGTGTGTAACGTGCTGGATTGTGATAAAATATATGCCTGGATCTTTTTATCGCAGCCCACACCAATACAGTGCACGCACGGCCAGAAGGCATAGGTGTGAAGCCAACTTTCAGATTTTTAAAGTAAGTTGCTTATTTACAATATTGCGTACCTTTGATTTTCACGGTTTTGCACAAATGCACAATTTAAAACTTAGTGTGAGATACCAGCACTGTCTGTGCTCTACTCAATATGTGTTATAACCAAACAATCCAAGAAAAACTCAAAATATATATAGGTGTAAACATCCAATTCTATGAAGTTTTGGGTGATGGTGTACAGTGCCTTGCGAAGTTATTCGGCCCCCTTGAACTTTGCAACCTTTTGCCATGTTTCAGGCTTCAAAGATAAAGATATAAAACTAAACATAAAGATATAAAACTAATTTTTTGTGAAGAATCAACAACAAGTGGGACACAATCATGAAGTGGAACAAAATTCATTGGATATTTCAAACTTTGTTAACAAATAAAAAACTGAAAAATTGGGCGTGCAAAATTTTTCAGCCCCTTTACTTTCAGTGCAGCAAACTCTCTCCAGAAGTTCAGTGAGGATCTCTGAATGATCCAATGTTGACCTAAATGACTAATGATGATAAATAGAATCCACCTGTGTGTAATCAAGTCTCCGTATAAATGCACCTGCACTGTGATAGTCTCAGAGGTCCGTTTAAAGCGCAGAGAGCATCATGAAGAACAAGGAACACACCAGGCAGGTCCGAGATACTGTTGTGGAGAAGTTTAAAGCCGGATTTGGATATAAAAAGATTTCCCAAGCTTTAAACATCCCAAGGAGCACTGTGCAAGCGATAATATTGAAATGGAAGGAGTATCAGACCACTGCAAATCTACGAAGACCTGGCCGTCCCTCTAAACTTTCAGCTCATACAAGGAGAAGACTGATCAGAGATGCAGCCAAGAGGCCCATGATCACTCTGGATGAACTGCAGAGATCTACAGCTGAGGTGGGAGACTCTGTCCATAGGACAACAATCAGTCGTATACTGCACAAATCTGGCCTTTAAGGAAGAGTGGCAAGAAGAAAGCCATTTCTTAAAGATATCCATAAAAAATTGGATTTTTGTAAGATCTTACCGTAAAATCCTTTTCTCTTAGCTCATTGACAGACGTAGTCCTCTTTGATTCACATCAATTGGGTTATGCTGCCTCCGCAGGAGTAGGACTAGGCAGAAAGAAAAAACGTTCTGGCTCCACCCTAGGGGCAGTCCCAGAGGGTATATCCTCTTCCTGTCTGCTACAGAGAATCAGTTCTGTTACGAAGCAGTGTCAGAGAATTTAACCCAACCCAACTCAATGATAGAGGGGCGGGTACTACGTCTGTCAATGAGCTAAGAGAAAAGGATTTTACGGTAAGATCTTACAAAAATCCAATTTTCTCTGTCGCTCATTGACAGACGTAGTCCTCTTTGATTCACATCAATTGGGACATCCAGAAGCAGTGCCACAAATGAGGGGTGGGATTGACAGAAATCAAAATCCAATCTAGAAGGCCCAACCGGAGCCAACCAGAAGTATCAAGGGACTCATCGAGCACACAGATGAGACCTACCCGAAAAAACCCTCGAGGTAGACCAACAGTCTCCTCAAACAGCGGCCTGCAGGAACCTTGTGGCCAGAAGAGGCATCTGACGATGCCCTCACATAAACCTTATACAATCTTGTAAAGGTATGAACCGACGACTAGGTAGTCGCCTTGAAAACCTGAACCACTGACGCCTGATGGCGGAAGGTCCAGGAAACACTAAGCGCCCGAGTAGAATGCGCCTTAACAGGGAACGGGGGATCCCGACCCTTAGATAGAATAAGCCTATACCACCGTCTGTCTGATCCATCTAAAGATGGTCGCGGCAGAAACAGGCAACCCCTTCTTAGGGCCATCCGTGATCACAAACAGTGAATCCGTCTTACAAAATGAATCCGTAGTATTCAAATATATCCTAATCGCCTGAACTACATCCAAGGAATGCAACGCAATTCTCGAGGATGATAGGGCTTAGGACATAGGAAAGACAATACAATGTCCTCATTCAAATGAAACTTTGAAACCACCCTAGGAAGGAAGGATGGATTCGGATGAAGAACAACCTTATCCCTATGAACCACCAGATCTGGGGAACAACAGGATAATGCAACCAGTTCTGACACCCTGCGTGCAGAAGTGATAGCCACCAAGAAGGCCACCTTCTGGGATAAAGTAAGCAAGGGAATCTCCCTGATATTTTCAAAGGGAGGTGTCTGAAGAACCGACAGCACCAAATTAAGATCCCAGGATGGTAACGGCGCGTGCACTGGCGGAGCCAGGTGTCGCACCCCCTGGATGAAATTCCGCACCAAGGAATGAGTAGCCAAAACCTTCTGAAAGAAGATAGCTAATGCTGAAAACAGACCCTTGATAACACTCAAGGCCAGCTTCTGCTCAACTCCCTGTTGCAGAAAAGCCAATATTCGGGCTACCGAATAAAGACGTGGAGGGAACCCAAGGAATTCACACCACGCAATACAAGACTTCCATGTACGATGACAAATCTTTCTGGAAGTCGCTTTCCTTGCTTTAACTAGAGTAGGAATAACTGAAGCTGACAATCCCTTGTCCTTCAGCACCTGGGTCTCAATAACCAGGCCGTTAAAGCCAGCGAACGTAAAGCAGGATGGAAGATCGGTCCCTGCGACAGCAGATCCTCCGTAAGAGGAAGTCGCCAAGGAACGTCTGTGACCAGCCTGACCAGGTCGGCGTACCAGGCCGACTAGGCCAGTCCTGATCTACCAGGATAATTGGAATTCCCTCCACCTCTATCCTGCGAAGAAGCTTCGGCAGTAACTTGAGAGGAGGGAAGTAGCTGATACTGCCCCCATGGGGCGATCAGCATGTCTGCGGTGTCTGCTAGAAGATCGTGGGAACGAACCACAAACCTCCGCACTTTCCTGTTGAGCTGAGATGCCAACAGCTCCCATTCGGAGTGCCCCAACGGAGGCACAGTTGGTGGAATATCCCTGGATGAAGAGATCATACCCCTTGATCCAGAATCTGACGGCTGAGATAATCTGCTTGCCAATTCACCCCCGGAATGAATACCGCAGAATGAGCTGGAACATTTGTTCCGCCCAACGAAGAATGCTGGCCACTTCTATGGCCGCCAGGACACTCCTGGTGCCCCTTTGATGATTGACATAAGCCACTGCTGTGGCATTGTCCGACTGGATCTGAACCGGGCTGCCCTGGAGCTGCTCGGTCCAGTGAATCAGACAAAGTCTGATCGCTCTCAGTTTCAATACATTTATCGGTAACCTGGACTCTTCCAGGGACCAAAGCCCCTGAGCCGAGAATTTCTCCTCACCCGGATAGACTGGCATCCGTGGTGATAAGCGTCCAAATATTGGTAGGAATGACTTCCCCTGGCTGAGCATCGGAGACCGAAACCACCAGACCAGGGACTTCCCTGGTCCGCTCGCTCAGCCGGATCCGATTGTCCAGGGAATCTGGATTTCGGTTACACTTGAGAAGAATCTCTCCTTGAAGGATTCGGGTATGGGACTGGGCAACTGGTACTGCTTCAAAGAAAGCCACCATCAAACCCAGTACCCTCATGCAAGCCTGGATGTGTCTAAAATTAGACCCAAATATTCCAGCCTTCTGGTGGGAACCAAAGATAACTTCTGCAGGTTCACCAGCCACCCGAACTCTTGCAAAGAGGTCATGGTGATCTCTAAGTTTAGTAATAGAGTCTGCGGAGACTCCACATGGAGCAGAAGATCGTCTAGGTGACCTAGAATCGATATGTCTCGTTGTCGTAACAACGTCAAGACTGGGGCCCACACCTTTGTGAAGACCCGGAGAGTCGAGGCGAGACCAAGGAGTAACGCCAGAAACTGAAAATGGTACTCTTTCTACGGAAAAACGCAGGAAACGCTGATGTCCTGCATAAATAAGAAAGTGAAGATAGGCATCCTAGATGTCTATGGACGCCAGAAAATCCCCCTGATGCAGGGAGGCCGCTACTGTGCGAATGGACTCCATCTTGAATTTTTGTACCCTGACAAAAAAGATTAAGTGCTCTTAAGTCCAGAATTGGACGCACTTTGCCCTCTTTTCTGGGTATTGTGAAAAGGTTCGAATAGAACCCTTGAAATGCTCTGTCCAAGGAACGTGGACCACCACTCCTTGTTGCATTAAATCCGTGACTGCCCCCCGTAAGCTCTTAAGCGATCCGGGGATAGTCGAATATTGCGGAAACCGGCGAAGACGTCCCCCTGCCCCAGCTATGGGCAGGGGTGCACCTTCAGGCTTTAGTAGTCTTATCTTCAGGTCTGAAAGAGCCGGGCTTTTGCTTGCCTGACCAGCGCCCCTTAAAAAAACCTCCCAAAGGAGTTTTGGCGGACTTTGCTTTTTTCGCCCTTGGGCTGAAAAAACTTTTTATGAGCGGAAAAAGAAGGCCCCCGTCTCTGACGGGATCTTTTACCCTTAGTACTTGGTGGCAAGAAAGTGCTCTTTCCTCTAGTGAGATCCTTAATAATCTCATCTAAATTGGCCCCAAGATAGGCGCACACCCTGAAAAGGGAGATTTAACCAAAGCTACCTTGGAGCCTTGGTCTGCCGACCAATATTTTAGTCACAGTGTATGCCTGAGGACCACTGCTGAAAACTGATGCTCGCCCCAATAGTGGAGTGGCGTCTAGTGCAATGTCGCAGACAAACTGTAACTCTTGTATCATCTGTTCCACCAGATCTGATACCGCCTGGGGGATATCTCTCCCCTCTAAGCCACTTGGTCCATTCTAGACCAGTAGCAATTACTGGTCTGAAAGCTGACCCAATTAGGGAAAGGATGGCGCGAGACACAGTTTCCACCTTACGATCATCTTTAAAGGACGGAGCATCCACCAATAGGATAACCGTAGCTTTGTTCAATCTGGAGATTGGAAAATCCACCACAGATGGTACTATCCATCTCTTGAGGAGTGATTCCTCGAACGGATAACGCCTATTAATGCGTTTAGGAAATAGTAGTGGCTCGTCCTAGATAACCCCATACCTCCTTAGTTACATTACCGAAACACTTGGGTAAGGAAAATACTTTCGCCATCTTGGTGCGTTTCTTAGTACCAAATGGGATCTCAGTATCAGCTACTTTTGATGGTGTAACCTCCGAACAGATACAATTAGTGCGTTTACTAACGCTTCCTCCCGGGCTATGGTAGATGCCGAAACATCTTCCTCACTGTCTGAAGAGACAGTACCCGAGTCACCAACCCCAGATGAGGTACCTGCAACTGCAGGAATAGGCTCAGACTGAAGTTTCAGATGAAAATGGGGCGGGGGTCGCTTCCTTGCGCCCTGTCCCTGACAAGCCAATTCCACCCGGGATAGACCAAAAACTGCTGACAATGACTCACTATTAAGTGGGGAACTGGAGGGTCCTGCAGCCACTTCGAGGGGATCAGGTGGAGATACATGTGGCAGGGTCCATGTTAATCCAGGACACTTTGCCGGTAAAAAAGAAAAAAAATAAAAAAATACCTCTTTTAATTCACCAGCGCAATAGCGCCCCTCAGCGTACCTGTTTAGGACCCCCAGAGAGAGAGAGAGACCCCAAGGGCTCATCACCAGATGCAAAGAAGTTTCTTATTAAAACTGCTGTCAGCGTTGTCTTGTGCAGACTGGAAGTCTTGCACTAGATTTCCCGGGTGAAAGGAAGTGGCTCCGCCCCCTGTGTACGCCTTCCGGCGTTCCCAGCTGCTCCTCGAGGTTTGCTGGGCACATCAAACATGGCCGCCCCCATGCAGGAGACAATAGGCTACGAAAAAATGGCGGCCTGCGTGACCTGCGGGCGGCTTGTGTAGACAATGCAGACATGCGGTCTACAACAAAATGGCGGCGGACTGCCGATCTAGCGTGGCTCCTCCAGTACAGCGGCCTGCATGCTTAGAAAACAGCTGATGGCGGCCTGTCGGCCTGCGGGAGTATGGCGATCTAAGGTAGGCTATACCTCCTATGTGTTTACTACAGCAAATCGAACTCGGCTTCCTTGCTAGAGAACCCAAGACTTGCTGAAGTATCAGCTCCCAAACCAAGCCTGCTGGAGTGTCAGCTCCTAAACCAAGGATGCTAGAGTGTCAGCTCCCAAACCGAGGTTTGTTTAAAGTGTTAGCTCCCAAACCAAGCCTGCTGGAGTGTCAGCTCCCAAACCAGATCACACTATCACAAGGGATATGTGAACATGTCATAGGCTACAAGGGGGAACTTTAATGTCAGAAAGGATCCGACCATACACAGAGGGGCCCGTATTCCAAAGACCCCACAGGGGGGAACATTTACTCACCATACCGAACCGACAGGCACCCTCTCTTCACAATACCCTCTCCACCGAAGTGGGGGGTTGTTGACCAATACGGACGCCTTGACTCTCTGGTTCTTGGCGTCCAAGCGAGACGTTTAACTCGCAGGGTCAGTCCCCGTCCAATGGGACTATGTCGCGGCCGACCCAGCGCGGAGCTCTGGTCTGCACGCGCTCGTAGGCTGAACCGGGGTGACCACTGGATCTCAACATCCAGCCCGTCGCCCGGTCCCGCATAATTACTTAAATGTGTCGCGGCCGACCAAGCGCGATGCAATGGTCTGCACGTGCTCGTAGGCCGGCTGGGGTGACCACTGGATCTCAACATCCAGCCCGTCGCCCAGATCCGGCGTGATTTGCTTGAAGATCTCACAGGAAAACTGGAGACAAAAAAACTACCTAAAAGAAAAAATTTTTCTAAAAAATCTTGCCAGGACCAGAGATCCCAGCAAGGAACTTAGGTCCTTACTCCTGACTAGACAGAAAAAAACTGATTCTCTGTAGCAGACAGGAAGAGGATATACCCTCTGGGACTGCCCCTAGGGTGGAGCCAGAACATTTTTTCTTTCTGCCTAGTCCTACTCCTGCGGAGGCAGCATAACCCAATTGATGTGAATCAAAGAGGACTACGTCTGTCAATGAGCGACAGAGAAAGTGTCGTTTAAAGTTTGCCACAAGCCAACTGGGAGACACACCAAACATGTGGAAGAAGGTGCTCTGATCAAATGAAACCAAAAATCGAACTTTTTGGCAACAATGCAAAACGTTATGTTTGGCGTAAAAGCAACACAGCTCATCACCCTGAACACGCCATCCCCACTGTCAAACATGGTGGTGGCAGCATCATGGTTTGGGCCTGCTTTTCTTCAGCAGGGACAGGGAAGATGGTTAAAATTGATGGGAAGATGGATGGAGCCAAATACAGGACCATTCTGGAAGAAAACCTGATGGAGTCTGCAAAAGTCCTGAGACTGGGATGGAGATTTTTCTTCCAACAAGACAATGATCCAAAACATAAAAGCAAAATCTACAATGGAATGGTTCACAAATAAACATATCCGGGTGTTAGAATGGCCAAGTCAAAGTCCAGACCTGAATCCAATCGAGAATCTGTGGAAAGAACTGAAAACTGCTGTTCACAAACGCTCTCCATCCAACCTCATTGAGCTCGAGCTGTTTTGCAAGGAGGAATGGGCAAAACTTTCAGTCTCTCGATGTGCAAAACTGATAGAGACATACCCCAAGCGACTTACAGCTGTAATCGCAGCAAAAGGTGGCGCTACAAAGTATTAACTTAAGGGGGCTGAATAATTTTGCACGCCTAATTTTTCAGTTTTTCATTTGTTAAAAAAGTTTGAAATATCCAATAAATTTCGTTCCACTTTATGATTGTGTCCCACTTGTTGATTCTTCACAAAAAATTACAGTTTTATATCTTTATGTTTGAAGCCTGAAATGTGGCAAAAGGTCGCAAAGTTCAAGGGGGCCGAATACTTTCGCAAGGCACTGTATATACGAATACCTCATTATTAAGATGCATAGTGGATAGAAGCATGGAAATGGAAACCTATATTACCATGACGCTACCTTTTAACTGCATGTTCTGATATTAACCACTTGCCTACTGGGCACTTTGAGCCCCTTCCTGCCCAGGCCAGTTCTCAGCTTTCAGCCCTGTCGCACTTTGAATGTAAATTGCGCGGTCATGCAACACTGTACCCAAATTACATTTTTATAATTTTTTTCAAACAAATAGAGCTTTCTTTTGGTGGTATTTAATCACTACTGGAGTTTTTTTTTTTTTTTTGCTGAACAAACAAAAAAAGACCGAAAATTTAGAAACAAAAAAAAAAGAAAAAAAAAAATCAGTTTTTATAGTTTGTTATAAAATTTTGCAAACAGGTAATTTTTCTCCTTCATTGATGTGCGCTGATGAGGCGGCATTGATGGGCCCTGATAGGCTGCACTGATGGGCACGGATAGGCTACACTGATGGGCACCGATAGGCTGCACTGGCCTAAGGCGGCACTAAAGGGCACTGGTAGGTGCAACTGAAGGGCAATAATAGGCGGCACTCATGGGCACTAACAGGTGGCACTGATGGGCAATGTTAGGTGACACTTATGGGCAGCACCCATGATGGGGCACTGATTGGCACTGATAGGTGGCACTAGTGGGCATTGGTAGGTGGCGCTGGTGGGCAAAGATGCCCCTCTCCTCTTCGGGACCGATGTCCCTCTGACAGCATCGGCGATCTGCCTTTTTTTTCTCCTCACACTGTCACACCAAATACAGATGATGAAAGGTATAGAACTCCGCACTAATGGTCTATCTGGATATAAGGCAAAAAGATGTGTACAAAAATATATGTGCAAATGGGAAATATGTAAAAGTAGTGTAAGATATGATATATAATGTGTGAAGAAGATGTAAAAAAGATATGAGATATAGGCTACAGCCTCCCTTGATATTAGTCCGAAGACTAAAAATAGAATAAGGAAGGTAGGGTGGTGGCGCTGCCTAAAATTAGAAAATGCTAAGAAATATATATAGTGCAATAGAATATCAGTGATAAAAACTCAATATGCAGAAGTGTTTAACATATACAGTGACAAGTGCATATAAATGTGATTCGATGAGAATCTTTGGAAGAATCAAAAATAAAACAGATATAATGAATATAATAATAGTGCAAATCTAAAAGTGCATATCAAAAAAAGTGCTGGAATGCATATGGAATCTCCCAACTATACCACACACCTCAATGTGGTGACGTTATATGTGTGGTGACAATATAAAGCCATTAAAAAATTATTTTAAAAAGCACTGGCCCATATTACGTAGTGATCCAAAATTAGAAAAAAATCCTCCCCAAACACCCTCAGTTCATATTTGCCCGCCAACACACCCTGAAAAATAGATTGGTCAAAAGTATTCCAGATCCTCCTAAAAAAACAGTAATGTTTTTAGATCAAACCAGTTTTTTCAGATGTGGAAAAAGTCTACCATGCAGGGTGCGCAGAGGCAATAGAAAAACGACACAATTTCAATCAAAACAAACGGGAGAAACATACATTAACAATTTAGTTTATTCCGCATGAAATGGAGCTTAGTTATGTAGCATAAGGCTGTATATTCTGCAATATTTATATTTTTGGTAAACTCATTCAATGAATCCAAGCTCTGCAAGCTGAGATAACCTGCACTGCATTGATGCATTTACACAATTTCACACCAACTACCAGCGAGAAAGAGCACCTGTCATTTCAGATCCATCAAGGCAGCGCCTGTTAGCGGGCATCGACTCACCTGCTGCTGCCATGTCCCTCACCTTGTTGTGTCACTGCCGCATCACCAGCTGTCCCATTAAAGTGAATGGGACTGTCAGTGAGTCAACAGTGGAGTGGGTCAGAGGAGGAGCCGCTGCAGGACAGGGATAACAGTTGCTCTTTAAAAATTATTTAAATCGAATGGATTTAAATCAAATCCACCCCATTTTTCTCCCAGCAACTGAAAAAGTAGGGGAGGCATTTATTTGCTGCTAACCAGGCTGCCCTTAAAATGAACTTGTTGCTTTGTCCTGCATGAGCAAGGCACAATCTGCTTTACAGTAGACCCATCATCATTTCAGGAATAACAGGAATTTTTACGCTGTGTATACAAAGTCATAAGCACCCAGTAGAATAAAAGTCAATCTTTCTATTAAAAAAAAAAGTACCTTGGTAGGGGGAGACTTTAGAGGGGATATGGCAATTTTATTGGACGTCTGTGTTGTGGACTCCAGGGATGTCCCAGTGACTGCTCCACTTTCAGTGATAGTAATTGGCTTGGACTGAGATGCAGAATTAACATGAGAAAGCACCTTGCCTATGAAAGAAAGGAAACATCTTGAAAGGCTTGATTCAGACTGCTGTGCTGCAGTTGGTGCAGTACAGTGCAATTCTTTCCAAATGGCACCCCAACACACCTTGCCAATGCACTGCATTGCAATGTGCCACAACACATAGTAAATCATTACTAATAATGCATGCATTAGGCACCCCAATTCAAACTAATAACCTGCCTTAATGCAACACACTTTAATGTGATTGTAATGTTTATTTATTTATTTATTTAATAACAAACATGTTATACTTACCTGATATGTGCAATAGAATTGCAAAGAGCAGCCCTGATCCTCCTTTTCTGGGGTCCCCCACCCTGACTCCTCTTCTTGGTGTGCCACCATAGGAAGCCACTTCTTATTTTGGCACACCTGCAGGCTTGATCCCGAACCATGCTGACTGTGTCCATAAACATAGACACAGCCAGCGCAGCTTGGCCCACCCCCGCTCCTTTGTTACAGGATTTCACTGACCAATGGCTGTTACTTGCTCAGCAAAGCCTGTGAGAGCAGGGAGACACTACAGAGAGGCTCAACAGTGGATCGAGTAAGGGCTCGGGTAAGTATAAGAGGGGAGGCAAAATTACTTTTTAAACATTTTTACCTTATGCAGGGAATTTGTTAAGAAAAAAAGGTTTAGGCTTTAGAACCACTTTAATGAGTGCCACAACAAAAGTTATTCCATTGAGTAATGTGGGTTAACATGCATGGACTAATGCACCACTACAGTGTGAATCCAGCCTAAAAGACAATAACCGTTCAGACATTTTAAAGAGGCACAGATGTGCACAACCTTATAACTGATGTATGCATAAGGTCACCTGTGAGGTTATTTGCTGTGCAGGGTGACTGGTTGCATCACCTTTATTGTGGGAGAGACCATACTTCTAAGGCTCCGTTCACATCTAGGCGTTTTGGGGCGTTTTTGGGGCGTTTTTCTGCTCTAGGATCAGCTCTCAAAACGCCCAACAAGACAAATCCTATTCATTTCAATGGCCCCTGTTCACATCTGAGCGTTTTGACGCTGTATACAAAACGCCCAACGCTCAAAAAAGTACATGAGCTTCTTTTTGGGCAGATTACAGGCGTTTTCCATTGATCTCTATTCAATCTAAAAACGCCTGCACAAAAATCGCGGTAAAAATCGCGGTAAAATCGCGGTAAAAACGCCGCAAAAATCGCGGTAAAAAACCCGCGAAAAACGCTACGCTCAGGTGTGAATGTAGCCTAAAAACATAAATTTATTGATACAGCCTTTATACTGTTTATATGTTCGAATTGATCAGGCAAGGACTTTATAGGCACAATTTGTTAAAAAATCAAAACAACAAAAAAGTGTATGTTTGACAACTGTTTCGGTATCAATACTGGTCAGCTAATTATTTGGATACATCTACTCATATGTATCACTATGGCTGAATGATTTCTTGTTCATTTTTTTACACAGAAACATGATTTAAGCTCCCGACGAAGCTTTATATAAAAGCGAAACATGTTGAGCATTGTAACTATCTACCATCTACCACTCGAATGTAACATCATGGGACCCTGACGGACGACAGTTATCTTTCCTGTCACCGATCACAAAGCCCACTTTGTGATGTAGCAGGATATTACCTTTATAAATATATATTCTGTGTATATTGTGATATTCACTGTTATTTGTTGTACTCTTTGTATGAGGTATATGCACCCATATTGTTGATTTGAATAATTTCTTAATAAATTGTGATTTTTCTAACAAATTGTGCCTATAAAGTCCTTGCCTGATCAATTCGAACAATCTCTTCATTATATTTGGGATGTGGCACATTCCTTACCTGTAAAACAACCCTTTCTCCTTGGCGCTCAGAGTACTGCTATCTGAGGACGCCATATTTACTTGAATACTGTTTATTTGGACTAAATTATTTACTTGGGATTCTGTTATGTTATGTTTTTTTACACCCCATGATGGGTGATTTTCAATTCAACAGCGTTTTCAACCATACTTTTTCCTGCTGTGTGACAAACAAAAACACTTTTTCTTAAATAATTGTAAAAAAGAAAAAAAAGAGACACAGATGTCAGTGAATTACATGCAAAGATGATTTGAGCATAAGGTTTTTTTTACTCTTTACAGACTTTACTGTGTTTGTCAGAATAGTATCCATGATATATTTTTGTGGAGTGAAAAAAATACAGGCAAGCCGGTACCCAACCTATGAATTACTGTATGAAGACACAGGTAAAAGATAGTATCCAGAAAAAGGAAATTAATCCCCTTTCATTTTTTTTTTTGTTGTTGTTGTTGTTTGTATTTAGACAATGTGAATGACATCAACTTGATGCAAAGGTCATCAATGTACTGATCCAAATTATTTCTATGTACTGTATAGTCCACAATTATGTACTCACCGGAAAATCCTTTTTTTTTGGGAGTCTATTGAGGCACACAAAAAGTCTTTGAACTTCAAGGTTTACTGCTTCGTACAGGAGAAATCAGACACCGGCTAACAAAAAATTGTAGGGTGGCGCAAGTTAACCCTCCCACAAGTATCAAGAGCATAATTTAAAAAAAATAAGTAGTGAGACCTGCATTCCTGAAAGGACTCCAAGAAAAAGGATTTTTATAGGTGCAAAAAATTGTATTCCTGCCCAGGCCAATTTTCAGCTTTCAGCGATGTCGCATTTTGAATAAAAATTGCACGGTCATGAAACACTGTACCCAAATTACATTTTTTTCCACACAACTAGGGCTTTCTTTTGTTGGTATTTAATCACCACCAGGTTTTTATTTTTTTGCTAAATAGCCAAAAAAGACTGAAAATTTTGAGAAAAAAAGTTTTTCTTTGTTTCTGTTATAAAATTTTACAAGTGAATAACTGTTCTTCATAAATTTAGGTCAAAATGTATTCTGCTACATTTCTTTGGTGAAAATAACCCAAATCAGTGTATATTATTTAGTCTGTGTGAAAGGTATGGTATATATGTGAGAATTGATCAATCCTGATGTACGTACAATCTAATTTCTTAAGACTTATGCCAGGACAGTACAAATACCCCCCAAATCACCACTTAGACAGTCCAAGGTATTTAAAAAGAGGCATTGTGAGTTTTTTGAAGTTGTAAATTTTTTTACATACGGTCACCAGTGAAGTATAAGGTTATCAAATAACTGATGTGGCAGTGATCAGGGACACTGACTAGTGACAGTACGAAAAAAAAAATGGGATTTTTGACTTACTATAAAATCCATTTCTCTGATATTCATTGATGGACGCAGCTGTTTATCTTCTTGACCATTGGGTTATGCTGTCCCCTACTGGAGGAGGAGACTAGGCAGGAAAAAGCTTGACTATGCCTATGGGGCAGTCCCAGGGGGTATACTCCCACTCTCAGCCATAGGCACTCAGTTTTGTTACAAGCAGTGTCAGAAGAAAGCCAACTCCATAGAGGGGTGGGTGCTGTGTCCGTCAATGAACATCAGAGAAATGGATCTTACGGTAAGTCAAAAATCCCATTTTCTCTTTCGCTCATTGACGGACACAGCTCTTTATCTTCTTGACCATTGGGACATCCTAAAGCAATGTCAAACATGAGGGGTGGGAACAGCAAGAAAAATTTCCTAAACCGTAGACAACCAGGTAACATGGAGCTCAACCACAAACAACTGGAGCCCACCTAAAAAAAACAATACACCCTCAAAGAGGGCCAGGTCCTCTAAAAAGCAGCCTGCAAAACCTTGCGGCCAAAAGAAGCATTTGCAGATGCCAAAACATCCACCTCATAAAACTTTATGAAAGTGTGCATGGACGAAAAGGTGGCCCGCCTTGCAAACATGCGTTACAGACGCCTGATGAGGGAAGGCCCAGGAGGCACTAAGCCCCCTAGTAGAGTATGCCTTGACAGGGAAAGGAGGAACCTGATCCCTGATGGAATAGTCTGTCTGATCCATCTGGAAATGGTCACAGAGGAAGTGGGAAACCCTTTTCTAGGTCCGTCTGTGAGCACAAATAGAGTCTGACTTCCTGAAAGACTCTGTAGCTGCCAGGTACACTCCAATTGCCCAGACCACATCCAAGGCATGCAAGGCAATTTCCTTTGAATGTTTAGGCCTGGGAACACAGGGAAGGCAACGCAATTATTTATTTATTTATTTCAGGTACTTCTATAGCGCTGTCAATTTATGCAGTGCTTTTACATATACATTGTACATTCACATCAGTCCCTGCCCTCAAGGAGCTTACAATCTAAGGTCCCCAACTCACATACATACACAGTAGGGCCAATTTTTTTTTTTTTTATACAGGATCCAATTAACCTACCAACATGTCTTTGGAATACGCAATGTTTTCATTCAAATGAAAGACAGACAACCTTATCCCTGTGAATCACCAGTTAAGGTGAACGACAGGATAATGCCGCCAGTTCTGACACCCTGGGCACAAAGGTGATAGCCACCAAAAAGGCCACCTACTGGGACAGCGTAACATCAGTTCAACCCCCCTGTTGAAGACACAGAGAAGGAGCGAGGATGAACCCTAAGCGACTCACACCATGCAATATACGTCTTCCACGTACAATGGTAGATCTTCCTAGAAGTAGATTTTCTAGCTTTCAACAGTGTAGGAATTACCGATTTAGGTAAACCCCTATTCTTCAGCACCTGGCGTTCAACAGCAAAACCGTCAAAGCCAGCGACTGTAAAGCAGGATGGAAGATCGGTCCTTGGGAAAGCAGATCCTCCCTGGGAGGGAGCTTCCAAGGAAACGTCGGTGACCAGTTGCACCAGATCGGCTCACCAAGCCCGACAAGGCCAGTCCAAAGCCACTAAGATGACCAGAATCTCTTCTGCCTCTATTCTACGTAGAAGTCTTGGCAGATGTTTGAGAGGAGGGAAGGCATAAATCAGCCAATACTACAAAAGATTTTTCAGATTGGGATAGGTGTCGTTTGCCACCATCCCTAGTCACATATAGGAATAAAAAAGTTTTTCTCCTCAATTTGGGATTTTGTCGGCAAACAAGTACAAAAGTATAAAATTGTAGAGTTTTATTCAAAAAATACACATAGAAAAATTGGTCAAAATAGTTACATATATGGATATAAAATACATGTCATGGAACGCCAAGAATTGCTATCAAACATGAATAATCTAGTGATACATGGGGTGAAAGGCCCCCCCAAAATGACAGAGTACAAATCCTGATCCAACGCGTTTCAAATTTTGTGGAACTAACAGTTCAGTTCTTCATCAGGGAAGAGTAGATTTTACACTCTGAAGAAAGAATGAAAAAAACATAATAAAACAATAAGAAAACAGCCACACAGTCAAAAACAAGCATATCACCCAAAGGGGTGATTACAACATATGTGTAGAGAGGACGAGGAGAAAGGAAAAAAAAAAAAACCCAAAAACACCAAACCAAAAAACGCACACAATATCCAGACTGACCATAAGAGGGGAGGAGGGGAAAACAAGCAGATGGAGGTTCGTGAATCATTTCTTTGAAAAAGTGAGCATGGAGTTTGCATCCCAGTCCCTCCTGAAGTGGGTCAATCCCATGTTTTTCCTGTAGGGCCGCAGGCGGAATAAAGAATATTCACCAACCGACCGGCAAAAACACACTGAAAGAAAATACGGTATATATATGTATGTATCTGTATATAGTAGGTGGGAATAGACAAGGATTGTAAAATAAGGTCATTGTACTGTATCCTAAATATTTCAACGATCTGGATCAAAAAGCAGCTTTTTGAATGGTGCGTCCAAAGAAAAAAAGGGGATGCATCCAAGAGCAAAAAGCTATTACACATATACGGACAAAACCCATCAACCCAATAGAGATCCTATAATAAATAAACTCACATGATATTCCAAGAAGAGTGGGTTCTATGGTGAAGCCACAAGTCCTAGGATCAAAGGTTCTTTCCAAATGAGTAGTAAGTAAAATACATGGAGGCTAAAAAGCAAAAAGAAGCCCCCAATACCAGTGTTGATAGGTCCTCACATCATGGAGCACCCCTTCGGCAAGAGGGCTCCAGAGGACTGACGCCGGTCACGGACCTCGGCGTCCTAAAAAGGGCGCCCGAGCGGGAGAAATCCGCGCCAAAAAGCACCCCCACTTCCGCCGGAGGTGACATCATAAACATGGCGCCAAACCGGAAGTGACGTGGGCTGGCTGACCCCCAGTCCCAGAGGGAGACAAAGCATTTACCTCCCTACGAAGACTGGGCGATCTGAATCATCCGCCCAACATCACAAAGATGTGGGAGGATGAAATACCAGCCACCCGCGCCGGACAGGAAATTACATGGGACAAAACAACCCCCCCATCCTGATGGGGGGAGAGACGGGGAGCAAGCACACAAAGCAGGCCAAGGGCAACACTCATAAGAAAAAAAATCAAAAGAAAAAAATCAATGGCAAAAGAAGGGGTCTGCAACCCCCAAACCCCCTCAAATGGCACAGCTGAAGGAGAAAAAAATCCACTGACAAAATACAAGGAAGAAAAATAAACAAAAATTGTCAAAAAGGTAAACATGAAAAACCAATAAAGTTATTGATTAAAAAAAATATATATATATGGTTTTTCATGTTTACCTTTTTGACAATTTTTGTTTATTTTTCTTCCTTGTATTTTGTCAGTGGATTTTTTTCTCCTTCAGCTGTGCCATTTGAGGGGGTTTGGGGGTTGCAGCCCCCCTTCTTTTGCCATTGATTTTTTTCTTTTGATTTTTTTTCTTATGAGTGTTGCCCTCGGCCTGCTTTGTGCGCTTGCTCCCCGTCTCTCCCCCCATCAGGATGGGGGGGTTGTTTTGTCCCATGTAATTTCCTGTCCGGCGCGGGTGGCTGGTATTTCATCCTCCCACATCCTTGTGATGTTGGGCAGATGATTCAGATCGCCCAGTCTTTGTAGGGAGGTAAATGCTTTGTCTCCCTCTGGGACTGGGGGTCAGCCAGCGCCCGCGCCGGCGGCCATTGGCCCTATTGAATGGTGATGTGCGGGAATCGGCGGTAACCGCGGTGTGCGGCGCCCGCCGATTCCGACATTTCCGGCCACTTCCGGTCCGGCCCCATGGTTATGACGCCACTTCCGGTTTGGCGCCATGTTTATGGCGTCACCATAGGCGGAAGTGGGGGTGCTTTTTGACGCGGGTTTCTCCCGCTCGGGCGCCCTTTTTAGGACGCCGAGGTCCGTGACCGGCGTCAGTCCTCTGGAGCCCTCTTGCCGAAGGGGTGCTCCATGATGTGAGGACCTATCAACACTGGTATTGGGGGCTTCTTTTTGCTTTTTAGCCTCCATGTATTTTACTTACTACTCATTTGGAAAGAACCTTTGATCCTAGGACTTGTGGCTTCACCATAGAACCCACTCTTCTTGGAATATCATGTGAGTTTATTTATTATAGGATCTCTATTGGGTTGATGGGTTTTGTCCGTATATGTGTAATAGCTTTTTGCTCTTGGATGCATCCCCTTTTTTTCTTTGGACGCACCATTCAAAAAGCTGCTTTTTGATCCAGATCGTTGAAATATTTAGGATACAGTACAATGACCTTATTTTACAATCCTTGTCTATTCCCACCTACTATATACAGATACATACACATATATATATATATATATATATATATATATATATATATATATATATATATATATATATATATATATATTCTTTCAGTGTGTTTTTGCCGGTCGGTTGGTGAATATTCTTTATTCCGCCTGCGGCCCTACAGGAAAAACATGGGATTGACCCACTTCAGGAGGGACTGGGATGCAAACTCCATGCTCACTTTTTCAAAGAAATGATTCACGAACCTCCATCTGCTCGTTTTCCCCTCCTCCCCTCTTATGGTCAGTCTGGATATTGTGTGCGTTTTTTGGTTTGGTGTTTTTGGGTTTTTTTTTTTTTTCCTTCCTTTCTCCTCGTCCTCTCTACACATATGTTGTAATCACCCCTTTGGGTGATATGCTTGTTTTTGACTGTGTGGCTGTTTTCTTATTGTTTTATTATGATTTTTTCATTCTTTCTTCAGAGTGTAAAATCTACTCTTCCCTGATGAAGAACTGAACTGTTAGTTCCACAAAGTTTGAAACGTGTTGGATCAGGATTTGTACTCTGTCATTTTGGGGGGGGCCTTTCACCCCATGTATCACTAGATTATTCATGTTTGGTAGCAATTCTTGGCGTTCCATGACATGTATTTTATATCCATATATGTAACTATTTTGACCAATTTTTCTATGTGTATTTTTTGAATAAAACTCTACAATTTTATACTTTTGTACTTGTTTGCCGACAAAATCCCAAATTGAGGAGAAAAACTTTTTTATTCCTAAATCAGCCAATACTGACCCCACGGAGCCAACAGCACGACTGTGGCGTCCGCTAGAGGATCCCTTAACTTGGTCACAAACCTCTGCACCTTTCTGTTGAGCCGAGAAGCCAACAAATCCACTTCAGGGGTGCCCCACCGGAGACACAAGTGATGAAACATCTCTGGATAAAGGGACCACTCCCCTTGGTCTAATGCCTGCCGACTGAGAATCCACGAATTATCCACCCCAGGAATGTTTACTGCGGAGAGGGGTGAAACGAAACGTTCTGCCCACATCAGAATGCGGGCTACCTCCAGAGCCTCAAGGACACTTCTTTCCCCCCTTGTTTTTTAAATAAGCCACGGCCGTGGCATTGTCCAATTGAATGCGCACTGGACAACCCTAAAGATGATCTGCCCAATGATCCAGACACAGTCGAATTGCTTGGAGTTCCAAGACATTGATCGGTAGTCTGGACTCTTCCAGTGTTCAGATTCCCTGAGCAGAATGCTTGCTGAGGACGCCTCCCTATCTGGACAGGCTTGCATCCGTGTTGACCACTGTCCAATACAAGGGGAGGAAGGATTTTCCCAGCCGAAGCGCCAGAAAATGAAGCCACCATATCACGGACTCCCTCGTTCCCGATTCAGCTGGATCAGGGCGGCACAGTGGTGTAGTGGTATGCGGCACAGTGGTGTAGTGGTTAGCACTTTCACCTAGCAGCAAGAGGGTCATGGTTCGAATCCCAACCACGACACTACCTGCCTGGAGTTTTCATGTTCTCCCTGTGCCTGCGTGGGGTTCCTCCGGGTACTCTGGTTTCCTCCTACACTCCAAAGACATGCTGGTAAGTTAATTGGATCCTGTATAAAATTGGCCCTCCTATGTATGTATGAATGTGAGTTAGGGACCTTAGATTATAAGCTTCTTGAGGGCAGGGACTGATGTGAATGTACAATGTATATGTAAAGCGCTGTGTAAATTGACAGCGCTATGCAAGAACCTGAAATAATAAAATATTAATCTGATTGTGCAGAGATTGCGGAGTCTTGTCCCATTTGGTCAGAATCTCCCTTGCAGAACCTCGTATGGAACTGTGCAAACGGAACCGCCTATAAGGAAGGCATCATCAGGCCCAGCACCCACAAGTCCAGAGGGATGACCATCTGTTGGACAGCAGGAGGCAAATCGCAGCCTGCAATTTCTGAAGTTTGTCCAGAGGTAGAAGCACTCTGGCTAAGGCCGAGTCCAGAGTCAGGCACAGATGGTTCAGCTTCGTGGACGGAGCCAGAGCAGACTTCTGAAAATTCAGAATCCAGCCGAACTCGCAGAGTTCGTATTCAGAGCTCCAGGTTGTCCACCAGAACAGAGGGAGACTCCGTTCGCATAAGGAGATCATCATAGTAGCCCAGTAACATGATCCCCCATTAGCGTAGCAAAGCTAGCACCGGGGCTAACACTTTTGTGAAGACCCGAGGAGCAGAGGCGAGTAAGGGATAACGCCACAAACTGATAATGCTCTTCTCCCACAGCAAAGTGAGTAAAACACTGGTGACTGGGACATATTGGAATGTGTTCCTGCACAAAGCAGTTGAGCGCCTTGAGGTCCAGGATTGAACACACTTTGCCTTTCTTCTTGGGGACTGAGAACAGGTTTGAGTAAAAACCCTGAAAGCGTTCTGAAGTCGGATCCAGACTATCACCCCTTGAAGAAACAGGTCTTGCACAGCACAGCCCCAAAACAGGCCCTTAAGCGGTCTGGGGACAGGTGCAAGTTGGAAGGGAAAAACCTTGCTGGAAGACCAGAGCGAAACTCTGTCTTGTAGCTGGACCGAATGACTTTGTGGACCCACTTGTCCTACACCAGGGACGTCCACAGATCTAGAAACCAGTAAAGACGTTCCCCCACCCCCGATACAGGTGGGGGCACACCTGCATACAGAAGGAGCCTTGCCCACTGGTCTGGAGAAGCCCGAGCTTGGCTTGCCAGACCAGGTTCATTTGGATCCTCCTGAAGAGGCCCTGAAAGGCTTTGAGCCCTTGTCAGTCGACCCTAAGAAGGAGGGCCTACGTCTATGAGGAGGTTTTATTGCCCTTAGTGGCCTGCGGAAGAAAAGTACTCTTTCCCCCTGTGAGACCTATAATGATGTCATCCAGGGTAGCTCCAAACAGGCGATCTCCTAGGAAAAGAAGTCAAGGCCTTTTTTGAAGTCTGATCCGCAGACCAGCACTTAAGCCAAAGACACGCCAAAGGGCCACTGCCAAAACAGAGAGACGAGCCCTCAGGGGAGGCGCAGCCAAAGAGGCATCATAGATAAACTGCCGCCCCTGGACAAGCTGGTCCGCCAGCTCGGCAAAGGCCGGGGGGGGGGGGGGGCTGTTCCCTCTCCAGATGATGGCGTAAGAGCTTAGCCCACTCGGACTGAGTTTACTACACTAGAGCAATGGTGAATACCGGCCTTATTGCCGAACCAGCCAGAGTGTACATATTGTGGGCCACAGCCTCCGGCTTCCGGTGAGCCGGATCCCTAAAGGTCGGGGACTCATGAACTGGAATCATGGTTGCCTTATTTAATCTGAAAACCAGAAAGTCCACTACTGGTGGCACAGTCCACATCTTAGGAAGGGACTTCTCATAGGGGTAACGCCTAGTAAAGCGCATAGGAACCCCACGGGGACGCTTTGGTCCCCCCTACTCTTTAGCGACAATTCTGTCAAAATAGGCAGGGAAAGGAAACACTTTACTGCTCTGGATGGCTTGAGAGTGCTAGAGGGTACCTGCGCCACTGTCGCAGCTTCAGCTCTTTAGGGTCTCACGCACAGATACAATCATTGTATCCACCAGTGCCTTTTTGTGCGTGGACGCAGACGTGGAGGAATCATCCTCACTATCAGAGGATTCCAAGCATGTGGTTGCAGACCCAGCAGGGTGACCCATGTCCGCAGCGGCCGAATCAGATGCAGGATCTGATGAGACAGATGGAAGGCAGGGGGCGCTTTTTGCTAGCCCGTCACCAAAAGCCACCTCCACTCGGGACACAAGGGACTCCAGGACCGCCGTCAGTGTATGGATGGATGGCTGGAACCCAGAGGGACCCGCAGCCTCCGGGAGGGGATAAGGTGGGGAAATGTGCTTCAGGGACTTCATTAGAGAAGAGGGGGACCCACACAAAAAAAGGTGTATAGCGCCGCTATGGACACCCCCACCACGCTGGCAGTAAAACGGGGTACAGCACAGAGCACTACCACTGCTATAGCAGAGAGAAAGAGAGAGAAAACCCCACAAAAAGACTCACCAACACCGATCAGGCACTTACAGCACCGGGCAAACTGCACACCATGTGGCAATCAGGAAGAGAAAAAGAGTCAGCACTAGGGGATGAGGAGGGGCTCCCACTGCCGAAATCACTGTCATACAGCCTCAAAAACATAGGCACCGCTATTTTCAATGAAAAAAGCCACAAGAATATGAAAAATAATACAAAACGAGGATCAATGCGCTACCTGAGGTATTCAATATCACGTAGAAAAAACAGTTAAAAATGTGAAAAAAACTGTATGAAAAAGATATGATAAAAAAATTAAAGTTACTTACTGGTAACGTCTTTTCCAGTAGTCTTTCAGGACAGGCACTTCTGAGAGAACCTGGCTCCTCCCTTCTTAGGAAACACCGCCCCAATTTATTGGATTTAAGCCTCCCTCCAGCTGGCTGCTTCAGTTCTTTACAAGTACCTCCGGCCACTGGGGAGACACAAAGATATATCATACTAACCTCCATCCTCTGATCATCTTATATTCAGACCTTCTTCGGGTGGGTATTAGTGCTGTCCTGAAAGACTACTGGAAAAGACGTTACCAGTAAGTAACTTTAATTTTCCCTTATCGTCTTTCAGGACAGGCACTTCTGAGAGGATAAGAGAGTACTTACTTTCAGGGTGGGACTACCGCTTGCAGGACTTTTCGCCCAAAAGCCTGATCTTTAGCGGATAGCAGGTCCAGTCTATAGTGTTTGGAAAAAGTTGTGTAGCTGGACCAAGTTGCTGCCCGACAGATCTGCTCCGGGGTAGCACCAGCTCTTTCCGCCTGAGAGGCCGCCATTGCTCTTGTAGAGTGCGCCTTAATACCCATAGGGACCTCCTTGCCGGAAAGCCTATAAGCATCACAGATGATTAATCTAAGCCATCTGGCTATTGAACGCCTGGACGCTTTAGTACCCTTCTTTGAACTATTAAATAAAACAAAAAAAGAGTCTGACTTCCTGAACTCCTTCGTGATGTTTAGGTATTGCAGAATGCATCTTCTGACATCTAAACTATGAAAACGAATTTCCTGTTCCCTCACAGGCTCTGAACAAAACGTCGGTAGCACTATCTCCTGGTCTCTATGGAACCTTGAGACTACCTTGGGTAGAAACGGTGGATCGGTTTTAAAGATAACCCGATCTGCAAAAATTTGTAAAAAAGGTGCTTTAACCGAAAGGGCCTCTAGCTCACTAACCCGCCTGGCGGTCGTGATTGCCACTAAAAAAACTGTCTTGAGGGTTAAATTTCTCACCGAACAAGACTCCAATGGCTCAAATGGCTCTTTAATGAGAGCCTGCAAAACTAAAGACAAATCCCACATTGGAAATGGGAGATTTCTTGTTGGTCTTTGCCTATTCAGGGCTTTGAAAAAACGGATCACCCAGGGATCTTTTGCTAAAGGTATTTCGAGGAATACGCTAATGGCTGAAATTTGGCCTTTTAGGGTGCTGATGGCTAACCCTTTGTTAGCCCCCTCTTGTAGGAACTCGAGTACTGATACTGTACTTCCTGCGTCTAAAGAGCTTGCTTTGCACCAGTTTCTAAAAAACTTCCAAGTTTTTAGGTAGATGCTCTGTGTCTCTTTCTTCCTGCTTCCTAGCAGAGTCTGCACCAGTTGGCCCGAGAAACCCTTGCTCTTTAACAGTTCTTCTTCAGTAGCCAAGCTGCAAGGTTCCAATGTTGTGTCTGAGGACAGAGTACTGGGCCCTGGGAGAGGAGATCTTCTCTCACTGGTAGCAACCAGGGGGGCTCTACCGCTAAGCGATTTAGGGTCGAGAACCACGGTCTCCTCGGCCAATGTGGTGCTATAAGTATTAGCGTCGTACTTTCCTCCTGAAACTTCCTCAAGACCGCTGGTATTAGCACTGGTGGGGGGAAGGCATAGGATTTGGGGAACACCCAGGGTTGAGCTAGAGCATCCACCCCTAGAGCTCCGTCCCATCTGCTCAGGGAAAAATATTGAGGTGTCTTTGTGTTCTGCCGTGAGGCAAACAGGTCGATGTTTGGCATTCCCCATCTCTGGGTAATTCCATTGAACACCTCCTGATTTAACGTCCAGTCTCCTTCTCTTACCTTCTTTCTGCTGAGAAAGTCGGCTAGTTGATTTAACTCTCCCTTGAGATGAACTGCCGAAAGAGAGAGAACTTGGACCTCGGCCCATTGCAAGATCTTTTTTGCCAGACCCCATAGGAGATTGCTTCTGGTTCCCCCCTGTCGGTTTAGATATGCTACCACTGTGGCATTGTCTGACCGTACCTGAATTCGGTGTCCCTGCAAGTCCTCCTGGAAGGCTCTGAGGGCTAACTCTACCGCCCTCAATTCCCTCCAATTGGAGGATTGTTTTGCTTCCTCCAGTCCCCAGGTCCCCTGGGCTAGCTTGGATCCCAGATGGGCCCCCCAGCCTATGCCGCTTGCATCTGTGGTGATGATGGTGGAGGCTATCTGAACCCAACAGAGGCCTTGTGATAGGTTTTCGGCTTTTCTCCACCACCACAGAGATCTTTTCACTGCGGTTGGGATCTGTATGAAGGTATCCAGGGAATCCTGGCTGCGGTCCCAAGCTTCCAGGATGAATAGTTGCAGGGGACGAAAGTGCAGGCCTGCCCACTGAACTGCTGGGATGGTTGCTGTTAGTAACCCCAGTATAGACATGGATTGTCTGACTGAGATCGCTTGGTTTGCTTGCAACTGTCCTACTGCCTTGTTTATTTTCTGCTTTTTGTCCGGGGGTAAGAAGATTTTTTGGACCCTGGAGTCTATCTCGTACCCCAAGAACAATATCCTTTGTGTTGGTACTAAGGAGGATTTTTCTAAATTTAGTAGCCAACCCAGGTCTTCCAGAATCCGTGTTGCATCCCGGAGATCCCTGGACAATTGTTCTTGGGAGTGGGCGAACAACAGCAGGTCGTCTAGGTATGCGATTACCGACAAACCCTGTAGTCGCATAAAAGCCAAGGTCTCTGCCATTACCTTCGTTAATATTCGGGGGGACGAGGAGAGGCCAAAAGGGAGGGCCTGAAATTGCCAGTGCTGAATGTCCTCCCCTGTTTTTACGGCTAACCTCAGGAATTTTTGGCTTTTCTCTGCAATGGGAATGTGCAGGTATGCATCCTTGAGATCTATCGAGGCCATATAGCACTGTGGGGGAAGGATGGTTCTTATCGAATAGATAGAGTCCATCCTGAACTTCCTGTATCTGATTGAACGATTCAGGGGTTTTAAGTTTAAGATTAACCTGTAACTGCCTGAGGGCTTTATCACCACAAAGATGTGGGAGTAAAAACCTTCTCCCACTTCCTTTGCTGAAACTCTCCGAATGACGTTTTGTATTTTTAGTTCCTTGAGAGAGGAGAGTATGGCCCTGGACTTCTGTTCGCATTTTGGCAGATGGGTGATTAACATTCTGGCAGGAGGGGGGCTTGAGAACTCCAGCTGATAACCCTGTCTTATTATCTGCAGGATAAAGGGGCTGGAGGTGATCTCTTCCCACCGAGGGAGAAAGGTCCCCAGTCTTCCTCCCACAGTGGTGAGGTTGTCATTGAGACTTCTTGGGCTGTTCAGGAGGGCGAAAAATAGCCCCCCCGCGGCCCTTCCCTCTTTGATTCCAGGATCTTTTCTGTCCTTCAGATTTCTTTGGAGCCAAAAAATTTTTCTGGGGATAGGACTTTCTATTGAATCCCGTCTTTTTCCCCTGTTTAATTGGGAAGGATTTCTTTCGGTCTGCCGTGTGATCCAGGACTGTTTCTAATCCTGGACCAAATAAGCGGTCCCCTGTAAATGGGATCCCACACAATTTGGCTTTAGAGCCCCCGTCTCCTTGCCAAGTTTTTAACCAGAGGGCTCTTCTAGCCGAATTGGTTAAGGCTGATGACCTGGCCGTCATGCGCACCGACTCCGCAGAGGCATCCGCTATGTATGCTACTCCCCGTAGTAACATGGGAAATGAGGATAATATGGTCTCCTTACCAGTCTCAGCCTCAATATGTGCCTTTATCTGAGTTAGCCAATACTCCATGTTTCTGGCTACTACCGTAATTGCCATGGCAGGCTTAAGATTTCCTAGAGCTGAGTCCCAGGCTTTCTTCAGGAGGGAGTCTGCTCGCTTATCCATGGGATCAGGGAGTGATCCCATATCCTCGAAAGCCAAGTCCGTATGCCTGGAGACCCGCGAAAAGGCTGCGTCCAGTTTAGGTGATTTGTTCCAGACCGCCGAATCATCCTCAGAAAAAGGAAATCTTCTTTTCAGAGCTCCTGAAAAGAAGGGTTTCCTTTCTGGATCCTGCCACTCGCTCTTTATAGTGTCTACTAGGACTTTGTGTACTGGAAAAACCTTTTTCTTTGGTTTGCCCAGACTTGCGTACATTTGATCATGCAAAGATAATGTTTTCTTCTCTTCCTGGATTCCTAGAGTGGTGTGGATAGCCGCTATCAGGCCTTCCACCTCTTCCAGAGACAGCTTGTATCTAGAGGTTCTTTTGGATTCCCCATCCGACCCCTCTGCCTCAGATTCCCCTGGGGAATTGGGGGGTGTGCTATCGCACTCTTCCCCTTGATGTACAGAACCCGCAGGTGCCTCCCCACTTGTAGAGGGTAGTAACTGCGGTGTTGGAGCATTTTCCTGCCGTGCCGACTGGGGGGAATTCTGTGGAAGCTGGGTGTTAGCAAACAATTCCTTAAAGGATTGGAAAGTGCTAGCAAGCTCCTTGACAGAGGTGGCTAAATCTGCGTTTTGACTTTCCGTGTGTTCCTTCACTAAACTCTCCAGACATTCTTTGCATAAGGGTTTAGTCCAAGTTTCCCCCATATTCTCTTTGCAGGAAGGGCATCTCTTCTTGGAAACATGGGCTGGCTTTTTCTCTGAGGCTTTCTGTAATTTCAAATATAAAAGGCATAGTTTAAAATCCACTACCTAATGCTCCCCAGCCTGCACAGCTTGCCCCACCAGAGGGTGTTGCTAGGGACGACCATCACCAAGAAGATCCCACAGTGTGACCCTCAGCCTCCCTACTCCCCTTAATTCTAAGGGAAACAGAAAATGGAGCTAGTGGGAGAAGTAAGGGAGAACCACCCCAGGCCTCCTTACCTTATGGTGGCTGGTGCTGTTATCTCCCGGAGCGGTAACTGAGGTATGTGCCTCCGACATGCTTCCTGGAGTGGCTCTTCTTAACCTGGCAGCTGTCCCCCAGCTTGCAGGACGCACCAGCCTTTCATATCTGGCGCGCTCACCGCCGCGACCCGGAACCGGAAGTCGCGGTTTGCCGCCGGAAGTGCCCGCCCCTACCGGAAGTGACATCCCCCGTCATCCGGCCCGGCTGCTCCACACCGCCGCAAGCGGGGGGCGGAATGCACCATGGCGGACGCTCTCCCCGAGCGTGGTGAGCGGGCCCCCCAGCCAAGAAACTCCGCTGAGCGAGGCTGTGGTGATAAAGATTTTCTGCGGCCGACAGGTAAGCGGGTCCCCCCCGGTGCTGTCTTTCTTGGCCGCCTTCTGAGAGTACCTGACTCCCTCTAACTTCAGCCTCCTGGCTTCAGCTAAGGCTCCTCTTGGACGGTGTCTCCCCGCTGGAGGAAACACCAGAACTGAAGCAGCCAGCTGGAGGGAGGCTTAAATCCAATAAATTGGGGCGGTGTTTCCTAAGAAGGGAGGAGCCAGGTTCTCTCAGAAGTGCCTGTCCTGAAAGACGATAAGGGAAAAATATGTTAGTTGTAGGTGAAAAAGCTGCCAATCTAAATCGGTGTCCCCACCGTGAATTG
This sequence comes from Pelophylax lessonae, assembly GCF_965119305.1. Classification (NCBI taxonomy): domain Eukaryota; kingdom Metazoa; phylum Chordata; class Amphibia; order Anura; family Ranidae; genus Pelophylax; species Pelophylax lessonae. Next base: position 533,072,699 of record NC_138768.1, on the reverse strand, counting down.
TACTGTATATGGTGAATATGATTGGCGCTATTTCAAAGTGGTCAATTTGTAAAAAATATTCAAAATAATAATCTGTGAATCGCTGTGAACAAAATGTATATCTCCAAACTTAAGTTTCCCAAAATCGATAAACAAAATTGTACTGTGTATGGTGAATATGATCGACGCTATTTCAAGGTGATCAAATTGTGAAAACGTATCCAAATGATAATCTGTGAATCACTATGAACAAGATATATATCTCCAAACATAAATATCCCAAAATAGATGAACAAAATCAATTATGCAGTCAACCGTGAGAAAAATAAATTGAATAAATATCCAAAAAAAAACGTTTCAAAAAAATATATATGTACCAAGTCCCAAATCGATGAACAATTCAATCATTGGTGTGGAAAAATATTACTGAAATGAAACTGTGTGATCAAAACGAAAAAAGTTCCAAAATACACAGTCCTAAAACGTAGATCCTATTACTGTGAATGAATCTTCAACCAATGTTTAAATCAACCAATCGTGAAGTGTAACATAAAACGTCTGGATACCGATCCAATCTCAGACACAAAGGGTGTGTAGTGGCCGCTTACATCTAACACACACTATATGCACATGTGTGTAATCTCCAAGTGAAGATTCTTTGCTCCCCTGCAGGCTTCCGACCACGATCCTCTCCAGCGGGACTGTTGTTGCTGTTGACCGCAAACACGCTGATCTCCCGGTACTATTTGAATCCTCCGGTGTGTAATACGATCACTCAGAGCAGTTCAGCCTCATGGGGATATAAAATAAAACGCTCATGGTGCAGTATCATCGATACCAATTTAATAGAAAAAAAGGATGCACTTACATATGAATAAAATTAAGCAGACAAACAGAACACTGAAAGCGATACAATGTAGAACTTCCGGTTACGGCCGTGAACACGGAAGTGACGTCACCCGGCTACTCCCGACGCTTTGCGTCACTACGCACGTGACTTTATCAAGGGATGTGAGCGTGGGTGACTCGCTGCCGGTATTTATAGCATAGCTGTGGTCATGGAAACGTTCAGCTGGATTTCATTCACCATTTCGCTGCCGATATTTAACACTTGTTATATAGAGTATGCATACAAATGGATACACCTCTGAAGTACTATTAAACATCTATGAATATCGTCCGATTTAATTGGCTGAATGAATGAGGTCGCTACAGAATGTCATACCTCACATATTAAAAAAAAAAAAATGGATTTTTGTAAGATCTTACCGTAAAATCCTTTTCTCTTAAGCTCATTGACAGACGTAGTCTTCTTGATTCTCAAGAGCTGGGTTATGTTGTCTCCGCAGGAGTAGGACTAGGCAGAAAGACAAAACGTTCTGGCTCCACCTTAGTGGCAGTCCCTGAGGGTATATCCTCCCTCTCTCTGCTACAGGGAATCAGTTCTGTTTTAAAGCAGTACAGAGAATTTAACCCAACCCAACTCAATGATAGAGGGGCGGGTACTACGTCTGTCAATGAGCTTAAGAGAAAAGGATTTTACGGTAAGATCTTACAAAAATCCATTTTTCTCTATCGCTCATTGACAGACGTAGTCTTCTTGATTCTCAAGAGCTGGGACATCCAGAAGTAGTGCCAAAAATGAGGGGTGGGATTGACAAAATCAAATCCAATCTAGAAGGCCCAACCAGTGCCAAACTAGAAATTTTAAAGGCTCATTATAAACAAAGAATGAGACTAAAGAAAAATTTTCCAACGGAAAAAACCCTCGAGGTAGACCGCTGGTCTCCTCAAATTGCGGCCTGCAAAACCTTGCGGCCAAACGAGGCATCAGACGATGCCATTACATCAACTTTATAATGTGTAGTAAAGGTATGCACCGACGACCAGGTAGCCGCCTTGCACACCTGGACCACTGACGCCTGATGGCGAAAGGCCCATGACGCACTAAGTGCCCGAGTGGAGTGCGCCTTAACAGGGAACGGGGGCTCCCGACCCTTAATAGAATAAGCCTGTACTACCGTCTGTCTGATCCATCTGGAAATGGTCGCGGCAGATGCAGGCAACCCCTTTTTGGGTCCATCTGGGATCACAAAAAGTGAATCCGTCTTGCGAAACGAGTCTGTCGTTTTCAAGTATACCCTGATCGCCCGGACCACATCCAAGGAGTGTAAAGCAAACTCCCGAGGATGACTGGGCTTAGGACACAGGGAAGGTAATACAATTTCTTCATTCAGATGAAATTCTGAAACCACTTTTGGTAGGAAGGATGGATTCGGACGAAGAACCACCTTATCTCTATGAATCACCAGATATGGTGAACGACAAGATAATGCGGCCAGTTCTGACACCCTGCGTGCAGAAGTAATAGCCACCAAGAAGGCCACCTTCTGGGACAACGTAGGTAGAGGAATCTCCCTAATATCTTCAAAGGGAGGTTTCTGAAGAACCGACAACACTAAATTAAGATCCCAGGGGGGTAACGGCGCGTGCACTGGCGGAGCCAGATGTCGCACCCCCTGGATGAAATTCCGCACCAAGGAATGAGTAGCCAAAGGCTTCTGAAAGAAGATAGCTAACGCTGAGACCTGACCCTTGATAGTACTCAAGGCCAGTTTCTGTTCAACCCCTTGTTGCAGAAAAGCTAATATTCGACTAATCGAATAAGACCGAGGACGGAACCCCAACGGTTCACACCATGCAATGTAGGACTTCCATGTGCGATGATAAATCTTTCTGGAAGTCGCTTCAACACCTTGCTTCAACTAGAGTAGGAATAACTGAAGCTGACAAACCTTTGTCCTTCAGCACCTGGGTCTCAATAGCCAGGCCGTTAAAGCCAGCGATCGTAAAGCAGGATGGAAGATCGGTCCCTGAGACAGTAGGTCCTCCCTGAGAGGAAGTCTCCACGGGACATCCGCCACCAGTCTGACCACGTCGGCGTACCAAGCTCGACGAGGCCAGTCCGGAGCTACCAGAATTACTGGAATTCCTTCCTCCTCTATCCTGCGAAGAAGTCTTGGCAGTAACGCGAGAGGAGGGAAGGCATACATTAGCTGGTATTGCCCCCACGGGGAGATCAGTGCGTCTGCGGTTTCTGCTAGAGGATCGCGGGAGCGAGCCACGAATCTCTGAACTTTCCTGTTGAATCGTGATGCCAACAGATCCACATCCGGGGTGCCCCACCGTAGGCACAACTGGTGGAAAACGTCTGGATGGAGGGACCATTCCCCCTGATCCAGAGTCTGACGGCTGAGATAATCTGCCTGCCAATTCTCCACCCCCGGAATGAACACCGCAGAGATTGCTGGAACAAATCGTTCCGCCCAGCGAAGAATGCAAGCCACTTCTTTGGCCGCTCGGACACTCTTGGTGCCCCCCTGGTGATTGACATAAGCCACGGCCGTGGCATTGTCCGACTGGATCCGAACCGGGCTGCCCTGGAGCTGCTCGGTCCAGTGAATCAGACAAAGTCTGATCGCTCTCAGTTCCAATACATTTATCGGTAACCTGGATTCTTCCAGGGACCAAAGTCCCTGGACAGATAATTGACCGAGAATTCCTCCCCATCCGGATAGACTGGCATCCGTGGTCACTATCGTCCAATATATTGGCAGAAATGACTTTCCCTGGCTGAGCATCGGAGACCGAAGCCACCAGACCAGAGACTCTCTGGTCTGTTTGCTCAATCAGATCTGATTGTCCAGGGATTCCGGATTCCGATTCCATCTGAGAAGAATCTCTTGCTGAAGAAATCGGGTATGGGACTGGGCAAATGGGACTGCTTCGAACGAAGCCACCATCAACCCCAGAACCCTCATGCAAGTCCGAAGGGAAGACCAGCTGTTGGACAGTAACAACTGGACTGCTGATTGAATCTTTCGGAGTTTCCCTACTGGAAGAAAAACTCTTGTCCTGACTGTGTCTAGAATTAGACCCAGATATTCGAGCCTCTGGGTGGGAACCCGAAATGACTTTTGCTGGTTCACCAGCCACCCGAATTCCTGTAAAGAAATCATAGTAATTTCTATGTTTTGTAGCAAGGTCTGAGGAGACTCTGCATGAAGCAGAAGATCGTCTAGGTAACCAAGGATCGATATGCCTCTTTGGCGCAGAAGTGCCAACATTGGGGCCAACACCTTTGTGAAGACCCGCGGAGCCGTGGCGAGACCGAAAGGTAACGCCACAAACTGATAGTGGTTCTCTTCTACGGAAAAGCGTAGAAACCGCTGATGTCCTGCGAGAATGGGAATGTGAAGATAGGCGTCCTTGATGTCTATGGACACTAGGACATCCCCTGGATGCAGGAAGGCTGCTACTGTGCGAATGGACTCCATTCTGAATCTTCTTATGTTGACAAAGGAATTGAGTGCTCTTAAGTCCAGAATTGGACGCACTTTGCCCTCTTTCCTGGGTATTGTAAATAGGTTTGAATAAAACCCTTGAAACCGTTCTGTCCAAGGAACGTGGACTACCACTCCTTGTTGTAGTAAATCTGTGACTGCTCTCCGCAGATCTTCTAAACGATCTGAGGATAGTCGGATATTGGAAGGGAAGAATCGCGCCGGTGGGAGAGATCGAAACTCGATCTTGTACCCTGACCTTATGACTTCGCAAACCCATTTGTCCGGGATTCTGGAAAGCCATGGATCCGGGAACCGGCGAAGACGTCCCCCCACCCCAGTTATGGGTGGGGGCGCACCTTCAGGCTTTGGACGGTTTATCTTCAGGTCTGGAGGGGGCGGGCTTTTGCTTGCCCGACCAACGACCCCTGACGCCTCCTGCAGGAGCTTTTGAGGACTTAGTTTTTTCACCCGCGGGACGAAAAAACCTCTTGTGAGCAGAAAAAGAAGGCCCTCGTCTTTGACGAGTTCCTCTACCTTTAAAATTTTGCGGTAAAAAGGTGCTCTTTCCACCCGTGAGATCCTTAATGATCTCATCTAAGTTGGCTCCAAATAGACGCTCTCCTGAAAAGGGGATATTAGCCAATGCTTTTTTGGAACCTTGGTCGGCTAACCAACCTTTTAGCCACAGTGTACGCCTGAGAACCACTGCTGAGACTGATGCTCGCGCCAATAATGGAGTGGCGTCTAACGCCGCATCAAACACAAACTGTAACCCCTGTATCATTTGTTCCAACAAATCTGATACCGCCTGAGGGACCTCTTCTAAGTCCCGGCGTAACCACTTGGTCCATTCAGTTACAGCCTGCGAAACCAGACCAATAGCTATTATAGGTCTGAAAGCTGATCCAATCAAGGAAAACATGGTGCGAGACATAGCTTCTATCTTGCGATCCACTGGATCTTTAAAAGACGGAGCGTCTTCTAGAGGAATAACCGTGGCTTTATTCAATCTAGCAATTGGTGAATCCACCACAGGTGGTTCTGTCCATTTCTTAATGAGGGTTTCCTCAAACGGATAACGCCTGTCAATGCGTTTAGAAATAGTGAAAGTGCGTTTTGGCAGACGCCATTCTTCTTCGATTGGATTGCCAAAACATTTGGGCAATGGAAAAACCTTCGCCACTTTGATGCGTTTTTTAGTCCCAAAAGGGATTTCAGTTTCAGCTATTTCCGATGGAATACCCTGTAACCTTAAGGTCTCTTGAACAGATACAATGAGTGCGTTTACCAACGCTTCCTCTCGGGCTATGGCGGATGCCGAAACATCCTCCTCACTGTCTGAAGAGACAGGACCCGAGACACCAATCCCAGATGAAGTACCTGCAACTGCAGAAATGGGCTCAGAGTCTGAATCCGAGGTTTCAGATAATATGGGGTTAGGCGGGGGTCGCTTTCTCGCGCCCTGTCCCTGACAAGCCACTTCCACCCGGGACACAAAAGTTTCCATAATAGCTGACAATGATTCAATTGTCAATGGGGTGCTGGAGGATCCCGCAGACCCCTTGAGGGGATCCGGAGGAGATACATGAGTGGCAGGGTCCATGTTAATTCAGGACACTTTTGCCAGCAAAACAAAAAAACTTTTTTTTTTTTTTTTTTTTTGTGTGTCTCCCCCTAGCGCAATAGCGCCCCTCAGAGTACCTGCTTCTCGATCCCACAGAGAGAGAGAGAGGGACCCCCAAGGCTCACCAACCGATGTAGTGCAGCTTCCAACCAACTGCAGTCAGCGTCTGTCTTACACAGACTGGAAGGAGCTGTTTGCTTTTTCCCGGGTAGAAGGACGTGGCTCCGCCCCCTGTGTACGCCTTCCGGCGTTCCCAGCTCTCCACGAGGTAGCTGGGCTCACAAAACATGGCCGCCCCCATAGAGGAGACATAAGACTCCAAAAACATGGCGGCCGGCGTGACCTGAGGACATACATGCACTAGGTCTACAGCAAAATGGCGGCGGACCGCCGAAATCGTTTTCCCAGCACATCCACCTTGCTAAGAGGCGATATATGGATCTACAGGAGATACACTACAAATAAGGTAGGATTATACCTCCTATGTCTGCTGTAATGTTACAGTCTGCTGGGTAGAGTGTTAGCTCTTAAACCAAGTCCACTTCCCACAAACACATGCTGTATTACAAGGGGGACTTGTAAGTATCAGATATATACTGACCATATATGGAGGGGCCCATAATACATACTGCCTCATAACGAGGAAAAAAAGGGAACGTTTACTCACCATACCGAACCGACAGGCACCCTCTCTTCACAATACCCTCTCCACCGGGGTGGGGGTTTGTGGACCACTCCGGACGCCTCTACTCTCTGGTTCCTGGCGTCCAAGCGAGACTTTTAACTCGCAAGGTCAGTCCCTCCACTGGGACTCCGTCGCGGCCGACCCAGCGCGGAGCTCTGGTCTGCACGCGCTCGTAGGCAGAAACCGGGGTGACCACTGGATCTCAACATCCAGCCCGTCGCCCGGCCCTGCATACTTACTTGAATGTGTCGCGGCCGACCAAGCGCAATGCCATGGTCTGCGCGCGCTCGTAGGCCGGCTGGGGTGACCACAAGTGTCGCCCAGTCCGGCATTTTTGCTTGAAGATCTCACAGGAAAAACACTGGAGAAAAACTACCTAAAAAATGTCTTTTTCTTAAAGAAAAAAGTCTTGCCAGGACCAAAAGATCCCAGCAAGGAACTTAGGTCCTTACTCCTGACTAGACAGAAAAAAACTGATTCCCTGTAGCAGAGAGAGGGAGGATATACCCTCAGGGACTGCCCCTAAGGTGGAGCCAGAACGTTTTGTCTTTCTGCCTAGTCCTACTCCTGCGGAGACAACATAACCCAGCTCTTGAGAATCAAGAAGACTATGTCTGTCAATGAGCGATAGAGAAATATATATATAATCACCAATATGAGATCAGCAGGGGAATCGTGATGAACAAAACATTACATAATTTTATAATAACAATATAAAATCCATGATGGTATACATAATAAAATAAATAAAATGTAATAGATAAAATTTCAAAAAGACTAAAATGTAACAATAAAATCTTCCATATAAAATGAATGTATATAAAATGCATAAATGTGTAGAAATGTATATAAAATCCAGAGAAGATCACTCATAAAATTAAACAATCTGAAATAAAACAATTTAAGTCAAATTCGACATTAAGACCTGACGGAATAAAACTCAATTTCAAAGATCCATCTGGATTCGGCTTGACTCAAAGTTCTGATCTTGTTGCTGCCCCTCCAGTGGGCTTTAAATCTCTCCAACCCCCCCCCCCCCCCCGAATTTCAACAGTTTTGGATCTTTGTTGTGTTTTTCAGCAAAATGTTTAGACACACTATGTTTAGGGAATCCCTTTTTAATGTTTTGAGTATGTTCTCTCAAACGCTTCCAGAGGGGTCTTTTTGTGCGCCCTACGTACTGGAATTTACATGGACATTCCAGCATGTATACCGCTTCTTCTGTCCTACAGGATATAAAATCCTTAATTTTATAAGATCTTCCTGTAACTGTAGAGGTAAATTCTTCTCTCTTCTATTACCTATGGTGTGTTTACAAGCATAACAGGTTTTACAAGGATAAAAGCCTTTTCCTTCAAAGAAGCTTAAGAAATTTTTCTTTGGTTCTTCAATAATATTTTTAGCTACTCTGTCTCTTAAAGTGGGGGCCCTCCTGTACACAAATTTAGGTCGCTCTGATAAAAATGAAGCAATAGTTCTATCAGCTGTCAGTATATTCCAATGTTTACATATGATTGTTTCAATTTTTCTATGTTGGATATTGAAATCCAAAATCATTAGCGGGTTTTGAGAGAAAGACTGTTGTGTATTAAAGTCTTCTTTATTTTCCAACAATTTTTTCCTTTCTAGCTTTCCGACTTCTTTAATTTCTTCTATAAAATTTTCACATTACTGTACCCCTTTTCTCTGAATCTCAATCCTAGTGTTTTTGCTTGTTCTTCATAATCACTTTGTTTTGAACAATTTCTTCTTATTCTCATGAGTTGGCCTTTTGGTATGTTGACCAGCCACGATTTATGATGGCAACTGTTAATGGGCAAATAACTGTTTCTATCAACAGGTTTGAAGTATGTTTTCGTCTGTAGAGTATTGTCTTCATACCAGATTTCTAGGTCCAAAAAGGAAATTTTATCTTCTGTGATTTCCCATGATAAATTGATGTTTTTTTCGTTTTCTGCCAGGGTATTTTTGAATGTCATTAAACTCTCACGACTTTCAGACCAGATGATAATCACGTCATCAATGAAACGTTTGTAAAATAATAGTTCCTTTGGCCTATTTTCATATATGGCTGACTCCTCCCATCTGGCCATATATAAATTTGCTACGCTCGGCGCAAATTTGGCGCCCATCGCAACACCGCGTAGCTGTTTATAGTAATGGGAGTTGAACCAAAAATAACTATGATTGAGACAATATTCCAAACATTTCATAATAAATTTTCTTTGCTTATATTTCAAATCGCTAAAATTCCTTAATGCCCATTTTGTGGCCAAAATCGCCTCTTCGTGATCTATAATAGTGAACAAACTGGCTACATCCGCTGTGTGAATGTAGCTGTTATGAAGAACAAGCAAAAACGCTAGGATTGAGATTCAGAGAAAAAGGGTACAGTAATGTGCAAATTATAGAAGAAATTAAAGAAGTCGGAAAGCTAGAAAGGAAAAAATTGTTGGAAAATAAAGAAGAAGAATTTAATACACAACAGTCTTTCTCTCAAAAAGCTTCTTTGAAGGAAAAGGCTTTTATCCTTGTAAAACCCGTTATGCTTGTAAACACACCATAGGTAATAGAAAGAAGAGAGAAGAATTTACCTCTACAGTTACAGGAAGATCTTATAAAATTAAGGATTTTATATCCTGTAGGACAGAAGGGGCGGTATACATGCTGGAATGTCCATGTAAATTCCAGTACGTAGGGCGCACAAAAAGACCCCTCTGGAAGCGTTTGAGAGAACATACTCAAAACATTAAAAAGGGATTCCCTAAACATAGTGTGTCTAAACATTTTGCTAAAAAACACAACAAAGATCCAAAACTGTTGAAATTCTGGGGGGTGAAGAGATATAAAGCCTACTGGAGGGGCAGCAACAAGATCAGAACTTTGAGTCAAGCCGAATCCAGATGGATCTTTGAAATTCAGAGTTTTATTCCGTCAGGTCTTAATGTCGAATTTGACTTAAATTGTTTTATTTCAGATTTTTAAATTTTATGAGTGACCTTCTCTGGATTTTATATACATTTCTACACATTTATGCATTTTATATACATTCATTTTTTATGGAAGATTTTATTGTTACATTTTAGTCTTTTTGAAATTTTATCTATTCAATTTTCTGTTTCAAGTATTTTATTAAATAATGCAAGTGAGTAACAACGTTTGACATACAGAATAATGCAAGGTAATGTAATCAAAGCTCGGTAACAGAGCATGACCAATAACTGTAACTACAGCAAATCGTGAGGGTTAGTAGACAAGGGGTGGTAAATGGGTTGTCACGAGAGAGTAGTGATTGGCATTACCAACCCACCGGCACCCCATATAGGGATCACACTGTGCCTAGGTGGGGAGGCAAAACCAACAAATTGTTAAACTAAAAGGGAACAGTACCCAAGTCTACCGTATCATGTGGGAAAAGGCAGGGGGATGAGAGGATCCTCACGGGTATCTACCAAACAGGGAAAACATAGGCTACAGTAAGCCAGAATGAGGGAACAAGTCGAACGGGTAACCTGTAAACTGTAGTTAAAATGACAAGGTAGAACAAACTCAGACGTTGTAGGAGCTACAACATATGTATGCAGAAGGAAGGAAGCAGGGCGTGGGGGGGACAGGGAGAAGGGGGTAACAAGAGGGGACAAGGAGAAAAGGGGAAGGGGTAGAATGAGGGGGAAGAAAAAAGGATCGCCGGGGGGGGGGCCAGTACACAAGGAGTGGGGGTTTTGGGTCCCCAGGTTTGGTTCAGGGCAGCAGTAGGGAGCCATCAAAATTGGGGGGGAAGAAAATTGTCAACCCAAGGTTGCCAGATTCTATCATATTTCTCGACTGTATCCGTCAAAACAGCATCGATTTTGGCGTGGATCATAGCGTTGGTGATTCGGTGTTTCACTTCAGTCAACGGCAGGTGTGGGGATTTCCACGCTTTGGCAATGGTTTGTTTAGCCGCTGTTGTGACCTGTAGGAACAGCTTGTGGCGAAATTTGGACACATTATCCGGTTTTACATTCAAGAGAGCCAGTAGAGGGTCAGACGAGATCGGAACGTCCATCAGGGTGGAGAGAATATGGAAGATGGCCTGCCAAAACTTTTGCACCAATGGGCAAGTCCACCAAATGTGCAAGTGTGTGCCTGGCTCCAGGCAACCTCGAAAGCATGTTGCGGAGTAGGAGGGTGAAAATTTTGCAATGCGTGCGGGTACTAAATACCACCGCATCAGCACTTTGTAGTTTGTTTCCGAGGCTACAATATTTTGTGAGGCCGTCTTCGTTGATTGCCAGATTTTGGACCAATCTTCAACATCTATGGCGGACCCAAGATCCTGTTCCCACTTAGTAGTATACGCGGGAGGAGTACGGTCGGGGGAGTCAGTGAGTCTGGTGTATAACGAGGATATGAGGCCCCGGGCATGTGGGTCATGGAGGCAAGTGTGTTCAAAAGAAGTCTTGTTGGGTAAGGAAGAGTCAGTGTGGATACATTTGGCCAGGAAGTGCTTAATTTGTAGGTAGCGAAAGATTTCCGAGTTCGGTATATTGTGAGATTCACAAAGCATTGGAAAAGGCTTAAAGGAGTTGAACGTGATCATGGAATGTGCTCTGAGAAGGCCAGCGGTCACCCAATTACGGAATGCCGATGGGGCTTCCCAGGCTGGGGGGAAGGATGGGTTGTGTAGAAATGAAAGCAGGGGGTTATGGGGGGATTGGAGCTGATACTTAAATTTAAGGGTATCCCAAAGACGCAGGGAATGACATAGGATAGGATTCGAAACAGACCGACGGTCCGACGGTGTCAGCCATAATAAATTAGCAACAGAGAGGGGATCGCATTCGACCGCTTCGAGGGACACCCATAGGGGGATTTCATGAGCAGCATGCCATTTAGTCAGCTGAGCTAATTGGGCCGCCTGATAGTACTTGGCGTATTGTGGGAGACCCAAACCGCCTTGTAGTTTGTGAAGATGGAGGATTCGGCGTGAAACTCTAGGTCTGGTCTTACCCCAGACATAGGAGAAAGTTCGTCGTTGGATTTGACGGAGGTAGTAAGAGGGGACACCAATAGGTAGCACTCGAAAGAGATACAAGATTTTAGGCAGGATAGCCATTTTGGTAACGGTGATGCGTCCCAGCCAGGCAAGAGGCAGGGAAGACCAGGAGTTCATCAATTTCGTAAGGTGAAGTAGCATGGGTGGATAGTTGGCTGTAAAAAGCTCCCGGGGGTCTGCTGTCAACTTAATTCCTAGATAGGGCAGGTAGCCGGTCGCCCAGGAAAAGGGGAGTACCGTTTGTAGGTGGGAGAGGAGAGGGGGGGGTAAGGAGACATTGAGCGCTTTTGATTTAGTGGGGTTAACAACTAGGCCCGAGATTTTCGCGAACTGTGTCAGGGTGCGAAGAAGATTAGGGGCAGAGGTGAGAGGGGACGTGAGGAACAAGAGGATATCGTCTGCGAACAGACATAGTTTGTGGTGATGACCACCCAGTTCAAGGCCTTTGATATCAGGATTGGCGCGGATTTTGAGGGCTAGTGGTTCAATTGCAAGTGCAAAGAGGAGAGGGGATAGGGGGCAGCCTTGTCTGGTACCGGATTTGATAGGGAAAGTAGAAGATTGAAAACCAGCATAACGGACAAACGCTGACGGGGAAGAATATAGCGAGGAGATCCAGGAAAGAAAGTGAGGACCAAAACCCCATCTGTGCAGTACAGTTTGTAAGTAAGACCAAGACAGAGTGTCAAATGCCTTTCTGATATCGAGGGAGACAAAGCATGCAGGGATGTTACGACGACGGGCAAGATAGGTAAGATGTATGGCCCTACGCACATTGTCTCCAGCTTGCCGGCAAGGGATGAAGCCTGTTTGGTCTTTATGGATCAGCGATCCTATGATCGGGTTAAGGCGTGTAGACAGTATCTTGGTCATCACTTTTATGTCAATGTTAAGAAGAGAGATTGGGCGGTAATTGGACCAGGAGGAGTCATCAGCTTGTGGTTTAGGTATCATGGAGATGGCTGCTTTGAGGGAATCCAGGCCAAAGGAGTGGCCTTTAAGTATAGAGTTGTAAGCCTTAGAGAGCATGGGGGTTAGGAGGTCAGAAAAATGTTTGTAGTAGGATGCGGTGAAACCATCAGGGCCAGGCCGTTTGTTAAGCCTAAGGCCTTTGATCGCATTACTAATTTCCAGATCTGTGATAGGCTGTTCCAGGGCTTCGCGTTGAGAATCAGATAGAGTGGGCAGGGTAATGTCAGAGAAAAACTCGGAGACTTGGGAGTCAGTTGGGGGCTGAGACTGGGAGTATAGTTTGGTGAGTTGTTGGCGAAAGGTTTCAAGAATTTTGACGGGGTTGCTAGTGTGGGTTGTGGGGGAAGTTTTCAATCGGATCGGTTTTCGGGTGACAGTGGCATTGCGAAGAGAAAGGGCAAGGAAGGTGTCAGGTTTATTCGCTTTAGTATAAAACTTATGTTGGGAGCGTCGGATCTGTTTTTCGGCTGAATCAGTCAGGAAGAGGTCTAGTTCCAGAGTGGCCTTGTCAAGAATTTTCTTATTTTCAGGGGTGGGGTGAGCTTGGAAGCAGTCATGGGCCTGGGTAAAAGCGGAGTCTAGGACTTGATAGGTTCGGCGGCGTTCCTTCTTACGTCGGGAAGCTAAGCTGATGAGGGTGCCTCTGAGTACAGATTTGTGGGCTTCCCAAATCGTGAGTGGAGTAACGTCAGTGGTGTCATTGTGAGTGATATAGTCTTTTAGTGCAGCTGCTACTTCAAGTCGATGGGCAGGGTGAGTAAGAAGGGTATTGTTCAAAGACCAGGAGAAAGTATGTTGTTTAGGGATGAGGGAATCGAAAGAAGAAACGACTGCCTGGTGGTCAGACCAGGGAATTGGTAAAATAGAAGATGCCAAGAGAGAGGGAGAAGTCGCCACGGAAGTGAGGATATGGTCTATACGCGAGGAGGTTTTGTGAGGATTAGAATAAAAAGTGTATTGTCTCCTGGATGGGTTGTGTTCACGCCAAGTATCGACTAAGGAATGAGTTTGGAGTAGATGCTGAAAGGTGAGTCGATGCGGGGAGTGAGAGGGTGCCAGAGGAGATCGGTCCAAAAAAGGATAGAGGACCTGGTTAGAGTCCCCACAAAGAATAGTCGTACCTTTCTTATGATGGTCAACAATTTGAAGAAAATGAGAAAGAAAGGAGTTTGGTTTGGAGTTGGGTGCATAGTAAGATGCCAGGGTCACGTCTGTGTCCAGTAAAGTGCCAACTAGTATAAGGTACCTACCCTCAGGGTCCGCAATAGATGTATGAAGCGTGAATGGAGCAGTCCGATGAAACGCTATCAATACCCCCCTCTTCTTGACAGTGGCAGAGGCTGTAAAAAACTGAGGAAAAGAAGCAGTTAGGTAGTTAGGGGTATGTGAGGCAGAAAAGTGAGTTTCCTGCAAACAGGCAACATGCACATCCAGCGAGGCTAGCGAACGGAAGGCCTTGCGGCGCTTCTGTGGGGAATTAAGACCCTGTACATTAAGGGTCAAAATGTTCAGGGCGGCCATGGGTCAGTAGGGAGAGAATAGCCACACTCAGAAAACGTGGATAAGGGAGTCGGAACCCCCCGGCGAGCAAAGGGAGGGGAAGGAAAAGACAGAGGAAAGAGGATCGCGGAGAAGCACCGGGAGGGAAGGGAAGGGGACAAACAAGACTTTGGAGTAGACAGGGAGAGGAGTGAGGTCAGGGGGAGGGAAGACAAAAACAAAAAAAAAAAAAAAAAACACAAAATCTTTCCGTCAGTGCAGAGATTAACTGACCGCACTGAGGGAGACGAGCCACCTCTGGAAGTCTCCAAAAGGGAGGGTTCCGGAGGTGAAAAGGAGGCAGCAGTGGCAACCGACAGGTGACACAACCGCCATTAAATATTGCTAGTAGACAAGATGTGTGGTGGTGACCAGGGGATACTTTCAATAGCAAGCAGGTAGCAGTAAAAAAGGGCCTAACTCAAAACAAGTCAAGTAAGTTCGGCAAGCAGGAGGAGGAGCCTCAGGTGGGGCTAGTGCCCGCAAAACTCGAACATGGCAGGTAGAGTAGGGGATCCAAGAGGTAGCACAGTGTGGGACTTTCAGTCCATAGAGTCAGCAGAAGTTGGTATCGGGGAAAGAAGTCGGCTCCTCTTAGGGATAGTTGAAGTGGAGGTGGCAGGTTTCTGCGGAGAGCGCGATGCAGAGCGTCTGCGCTGCGGAGGGGGTGCAGGAGTGGATGGTGGTGAAGGTGGAAGCAGGTGCAGCTCCTGAAGAAGACACCGTAGCTCAGCAGTAGTTTTGCAGGTATGCTTGCGATCTTGATGGGTAACTCGTACCGAAAACGGAAAACCCCAAGAATATACGATGTGATTCTGCTGGAGGGTCTGCAGCAGGGGTTTAAATTCTCTGCGTTTAGAGATCGTGTCTTTGCAGAGATCCGTGAAAAGTTGGTAGTCATAGCCTTGAAATTGAAGGACGCCCTTGCGTCTGGCGGCCTGCATGAGCTGCTCCTTGGTTCTATAGAAGTGTAGTTTTGCTATAATGTCCCTGGGTGGACCCTCGGGTTTGCGTGGGGCCAGGGCTCGGTGAACACGATCCATTTCCAGGCGTTCAATGGGGATAGAGGGTGAGAGCTCCTGAAAGAGTGCCGTGATGGTGGACTGCAGATCCACCACGGTTTCAGGTATCCCCCGGATCCTGATGTTAGAGCGTCTGGCCCTATTTTCCTGATCCTCCAATTGGGCCTGCAGGGCCTGATTTTCTTCTCGTAGGGCTTCCAAGTCTTCAGAGTGATTAGAGATGCATACTTCAAGTTCGTCGGCTTTAATTTCCAGATCCGAGGTACGTTGGCCTAGCTCCCTGATCTCCCTAGTGAGCTTATCTGTGATCTGTTCTGAGGTGTGCTTCAGTGCCTTCTGGAGAATGTGCTCAAAGTGTTGGAGGAGTTCAGACTGTGGGGGACCATAGGTACCGACCCCCTGTGTAAGCGGAAAGTCCGTATCAGACTCACCTTCGTCAGGGTGGGGTAGGGCAAACCTGGGAGTCCTGGAGGTGCCGGAGCCCGAGCTGGAGGCTAACGGTGATGCCATTTTGGTGGAGGCCCTCACCAGGACATCGCGGATGTTACGGCTTTTGAGCTTAGATTTGGCGCCCCCTGACACCATGGTGGGGTGGAGGGTGTTTGAGGTAGGCTGAGAGGGGTTTTCAAGTTAGGTGCGAGGCGGCTGGTCACCGATGCAGGCGGCGGGGTGTCACGCGTCAGAGCGGAGCTCAGGCAGACATGGCAATCTCACTGAGTCCCTCACATGCGCCCCCTCAAAGGATAGTGATAGCGGAACTAGTCAGCGTTGCTGGGCAGGTGATAGTTCATCCAGTATAGGGCCCATTAGCAATGGACTGGGAATTAAGTGCGGCAGCGGGGAGGAGGAAGTCTATGCTGACTGGTTTGGGGGTAGAGGCTGTACTAGGTGCAGTGAGTCCACAGAGAGAGCCCCGAAGAAATGGAAGGCGTTGGGGCCTAGTAAAGATGGCAGCCGGCTGCTGTGGGCCCTGTCTGGGAGTGCTGGCAAATGTCCTCCCTGCACAGTGGTGGCGGTGGGGGGGTGCTGCGGAGGTCACAAAAGAGGAATTCAGGATGGCCGAGGGCCTGATGGGACACCCCCCCACAGATGCGGCCTGCGCAAGTCCGGGGATCCGGTTCGCGGTTAGGCCGCGGGTCCCGCCGATCGGCAATTCGGCCTGCCTTCCCTGCCTATGGTCCACGGGCTGCGGATGGGGCTGCAGGAGACCCGGAGGGGATAGCCCTAGGCAGGATGGATCGTGGATGCGCCGGGGCTCCGACTCGCGGATCGCGGCCTCCGGCAGGAAAGACCGCGGCTTCAGCCGGCAGGTAGGCCTCAATGCTGCAGAGGTAGGCGGAGGGCCCCCCGGGTGTCAAGAAGCGGCTGGGCAGGTGCAGATGCATACGGGGAGCCACCCCAGTGATCTATTCAATTTTATTTATTTTATTATGTACACCATCATGGATTTTATATTGTTATTATAAAATTATGTAATGTTTTGTTCATCACGATTCCCCTGCTGATCTCATATTGGTGATATATATATATATATTTTTTTAATATGTGAGGTATGACATTCTGTAGCAACCTCATTCATTCAGCCAATTAAATCGGACGATATTCATAGATGTTTAATGGTACTTCAGAGGTGTATCCATTTGTAGGGTGGATGCATACTCTATATAAAAGTGTTAAATATCGGCAGCGAAATGGTGAATGAAATCCAGCTGAACGTTTCCATGACCACAGCTATGCTATAAATACCGGCAGCGAGTCACCCACGCTCACATCCCTTGAAAAAGTCACGTGCGTAGTGATGCAACGCGTCGGGAGGAGCCGGGTGACGTCACTTCCGTGTTCACAGGCGTAACCGGAAGTTGTATCGCTTTCAGCGTTCTGTTTGTCTGCTTTATTTTATTCATATGTAAGTGCATCCTTTTTTTCTATTAAATTGGTATCGATGATACTGCACCATGAGCGTTTTATTTTATATCCCCATGAGGCTGAACTGCTCTGAGTGATCGTATTACACACCGGAGGATTCAAATCGTATCGGGAGATCAGCGTGTTTGCGGTCAACAGCAACAACAGTCCCGCTGGAGAGGATTGTGGTCAGAAGCCTGCAGGGGAGCAAAGAATCTTCACTTGGAGATTACACACATGTGCATATAGTGTGTGTTAGAGGTAAGCGGCCACTACACACCCTTTGTGTCTGAGATTGGATCGGTATCCAGACGTTTTATGTTACACTTCACGATTGGTTGATTTAAACATTGGTTGAAGATTCATTCACAGTAATAGGATCTACGTTTTAGGACTGTGTATTTTGGGACTTTTTTGTTTTGATCACACAGTTTCATTTCAGTAATATTTTTCCACACCATTGATTGAATTGTTCATCGATTTGGGACTTGGTACATATATATTTTTTTTAAACGTTTTTTTTTTTGGATATTTATTCAATTTATTTTTCTCACGGTTGACTGCATAATTGATTTTGTTCATCTATTTTAGGATATTTATGTTTGGAGATATACATCTTTATCATAGTGATTCACAGATTATCATTTGGATAAGTTTTCACAATTTGATCACCTTGAAATAGCGTTGATCATATTCACCATACACAGTACAATTTTGTTTATCGATTTTGGGAAACTTAAGTTTGGAGATATACATTTTGTTCACAGCGATTCACAGATTATTATTTTGAATATTTTTTACAAATTGACCACTTTGAAATAGCGCCGATCATATTCACTATACACACCACAAGAATATGGGCACCGAGGCTGCACGAACATGGCTGACGATCTACAGCACAAAAGGCTACAAGAAAATGGCGGATCCCGGGGGGCCAGGGGGGACCCCAAAAGCACTGAACACAATCTCAGCAGGAAGGAGGGCCCTGGCAGGAGCCCCCACCAGGTAGAGCTCCCTCCCAAAGGTCGATCCCCCCCCCCCCAATCGCTAGCTCGACGCCCCAGACCGACCTAAAAGGTATAGCCACCCCATAGGAGGGAGGGGGGTGTGGGCAAATGGGGGGTAACAAGTCCGCAGAGGACCACAGAGAAGGGAGGGATGCTGCGTGGGAAGAAGGGGAACCCGGGGGTCCGACCATCCCAGGGAGGGGCCCACGTCCACCCCAAAAACCTCCAGGGTTAGAGGGGGGACAGCTACATACCATACCAGGAATAGAGTGGGCACCGCTCCTGACAGACCACCGCTCCATCGGAATAGGGGAAGCTGTTGGCAAGGAGGAACGCTGCATCGTATGCGCCCTCATGGGACGTTTAACTCGCAGGCCAGCCCCTGTCTAGTGGGGCTATGTCGCGGCCAAACTAACATGGAGCTGAGGCCTTGCTGGCCAGACTAGGGAGACCCTCTGGATCTAGATTATCCAGTCCATCACCCAGTCCGGCAGTTGACAGTAGATTCTCACAAAAACAAAATAACAAATGTAGCACCCTCCTAGGTAGGTGCTAGGTAAATTATAGGTTTGCTCCATCTGCTTATCAGGGTAGCCTGATCAGCAGTTAGGCCTGCTCATTGTGCTCAGTGTTTATTCATCTGGTCTGAGGGAGTGTCCCCACTGTATCCTAAAGGGAGGCCAATGATACACAGGCTTTTGTTACCGTCTCAGTGGGTGTGGGTTGGCACACGGAGAGGTGCATCATGGGATAGAATATAAAAGCCAAGAGCACATGAGGCAGGGTGTCTTTGGGTGGGAATCCAGGTCCCAGGAGGAGGGTGATGGTTTGTTTCTCCTCTTGTCAGCATGGAAGGTGGTCACAGGCAGTCAGCCTAGTGGACCAAGTGTGTGATGCTGAGCCGGGAGGTCCAGGATACTGACAAGTGGAGCTGAAGGCAGAGCAACCCAGGGAAAAACAGTGTCCGTGAGTACCAGGAAGCTTGCCAGGGGTCTGCCAAGGAAGGGGACCACTCCAGTGGAGAGTCAGTGGACAAGGGGCTAGCATGTACGGGAAGTGAGAAAGGGGGTGCCAAGTCAGGACCCTGAAGAGAAATTCAGTCAGGAACCTATTTACTACTTCACTTCAGTGGCAAGTTGAAGCAGCGGCCTTGCCGCACTCATTACTGTTAGTGTCCTCAGAAATTGTGCATAGTTCAAGTTGGAGTATCCCACTCATCCCTTCTCCCATCTAAGTTCTAAAATAAAACACAAAAAAACAAATCCCCTGGACTGTTCATTGTCTGAGCCATGTCTTGAAGTTATACGTTTTACGGACTGTTGCTATGGGTAACCCAGGGGAATCCACACTCAGCAGCTCCCAAGGGGGCAGTGCCACACAAAGATAGTAAAAAAATTCAATTTAAAAAGGTAAAAGGAAAACATTTCCAGGACCAGAGATCCCAGCAAGGAACTAAGTTCTTACTCCTGACTAGTCAGAAAAAAACAATGCCTATGGCTGAGAGTTGGGAGTATACCCACTGGGATTGCCCCATAGGTGTAGTCAAGCTTATTCCTGCCTAGTGTCCTACTCCTGTAGGGGCAGCATAACCCAATGGTCAAGAAGATAAAGAGCTGTGTCCGTCAATGAACAAAAGAGAAATATATATATTTTTTTTCCCTTCTTGAGCCACTCCTTTTCTATAGGATTAAGGCCTGGAGACTGACTTGTCTTAAGGCCATGTGCTTCTGCTTGATCCTCTCCTTTGTTGCCTTGGTGGTATGTTTCGAGTCATTGTCATGCTGGAAGACCATTCCACCACCCATCTTCAGTGTTCTGGCTGAGGGAAGAAGGTTCATCCAATATTTTACAATACATGGCCCCGTCCATTGGCCCCTCAACGTGGCAAAGTCGGCCTGTACCTTTAGCAGAGAAACAGCCCTAAAGCATGCCAAAAAGCTCAATTTTGGTCTCTGAAGTTTGCCAGTGAACATCTAAATGATTCAGAGGATTGGGAGAGTGCTGTGGTCAAATGACAAATGAGACCAAAATTGAGCTCTTTGGCATTAACTCAACTCGCCGTGTTTGGAGGAATAAAAATGCTGACTATGACCCTAAGAACACCCTTCCTACAGTCAAGCATGGAGGTGGAAACATTATGCTTTGGGGCTGTTTCTCTGGTAAAGGTACAGGCTGACTTTGCCACGTTAAGGGGCCAACGAACAGGGCCATGGATGGTAAAATCTTGGATGAGAACCTTCTTCCCTCTACCAAGGCAACAAAAGAGTGGCTCAAGAAGAAGCACATTAATGTCATGAAGTGGCCTAGCCAGTCTCCAGACTTTATTTCTTTAGAATATTTATGAAGGGAGCTGAAACTTCGAGTTGCCAAGCAACAGCCAAGAATCCTTAGGGAATTAGAGAAGATCTGTAAAGAAGAATGGACCAAAATCCCTCCTGAGATGTGTGCAAACCTGGTAACCAACTACAAGAAACGTCTTACCTCTGGTGCTTCCCAACAAGGGTTTCTCCACCAAGTACTAAGTCATGTTTTGTTTGAGGATCAAACACCTGTTTTACTTACTGAACTGCAACTCAATTTATAACATTTGTATCATGTGTTTTTTTCTTGATTTTTGGTTGTAAGTAGGCAAACCCACAAAATCTGCAGGGGATCAAATAATTATTTTCCCCACTGTATAGAGAATCTTCCAATAGGCACCATCAGTTCTGGTGACAGCTGTCTAAGAGAAGATTTTCCTCACTTGGAAGAGATTTCCTCCTAACACACCCCGTAAAAAAAAAAAAAAAACAACAACAGGTTCTAACTATACTCTACTGCAATTATGCAATAATAATAGCTAAAAATGTGTGCTCCCAAAAAGAATATACTTCTAGATTTCCTTTAAAACAAAATAATGCAACATAAACAGGTGCAGGGAAAGCTACTGGTCTTTACCTGCAAACACAGATGATACTTGGGTAGTCTGCCCAGGCTTGCTGTTTAACGGTTTTGCAATGATCAGTTTTGTAATAACAGCACCAGAAGACGAAGCAGGAACTTTCTTAGCAATCTGAAAAACAATAAGTTGACTATGATATGAGCCTATGTCATATTGTACATTAAAGAGGAACTTCACCATTCCCCCATTTATTTATTTTTTTACATTCACGGCTTACCTGATGCTAGGTTCTGCATGGTTCAGATACTCACCCACTCAGCAGATGCAGAATTGCCCTGCTGAAATCTATTTCCCTGCAGCCATGTCTCAAGTCCCATGCTGCCATTTTCTCCTGTGACGCCATCAGGATGATGCTGGCTCTTATAGGTTCAGACACTGCTTCCCAATGACATGCAAGTAAGCCCACCCTCTCCTCCTTTAATGAATGGAATGATGATATGTACTTTACCTAAAAGGGACACTAAACAATATTCTTATTTTTCAAAAATTATACATATACATCCACTACTTAATGGCCCTGTAATCTATTTTTTATGTTTCTTACTGTACTTTCCTGCTTCCTTGTAACGTCCTCCATGAGCTCCTCTTCGTTTCCCCGCACTTTCCTCTGTTTGAAAGAAGCAATGCACATAACCTTCAATAATGTGCACTGCTCTTTACAAACACTACAAATCCCATAGTCAACAGTCCATCTTTGCTCTTACTTATGGTGAAACCATAGATAAAGAACACAGCCACCTTCTAACAGAGTAACGGAAAAAAAATGTTTGGAAATTTGGAGGGAGCCGAGAACAATAGAAGGTAGAGCTGCACGATTAATCGCTAAAAAAAAAAAAAATCTCGATTCCCGAGACACTTGTTGCTTACAAGTTAAAATCAGTATTTTTTTTTACTAGAAAATTACTTAGAACCCCTCAAACATTATATATATATATATATATACACACACATTTTTATATATATATATATATATATATATATATATATTATTTTTTTTTTTTTATCAGAGACCCTAGAGAATAAAATGGCGATCGTTGCTATCTTTTATGTCACACTGTATTTGCGCAGAAGTTTTTCTTAGGGACAAAATAAGCTTTAATAAAACTTTAAAAAAATTAAACAGTAAAGCTAGCCCAATTTTTTTGTATAATGTAAAACATGATGTTACCCCAAGAATTGTGAGAATCGTGATCTTTATTCTAAGCAAAAAAATTGTGATTTTATCCAGAATCGTGCAGCTCTCATAGAAGGTTTTTTTTTTAGTTAGAATACATACTTAAATAAAATATATTATTAAAATTTAAGTTGTGTCACTTTAGGCAAAGCAGTCACTAATGGTGGGCAAGCTGGTCTAAAAGGTGAATGCAGATTTTTAAACATTTTTTTAACATTCCACCACCAGATAAATACGTTTAAATTACTAGGATTTTAGGGCAGAACTTAGATTTTTGGGTGATGACTCTTAATTCATGTCTCAACCCTACAATATACAAACATCAAAAACAAAAAGCACAACATTTTGTATTACCACCCTCAATTTTTAAGATATTACCTAAAAGGCAAAAGGAATTAACTTGCTGATTATCTTACATGAAGCGAAGGCGTTACTGGCAAGATTTGGGGCACGTAGGGGACAATGATGCAAACCGATGACTGTTAGCACTTGTACATATGGGTTTCAGTAGAAAAAACAAAATACAGAAATTGGTATGTATATGGGTGTGAGTCTCGTGCTGTCTTGAGGATTGTAAGTCAGGATACCCTTAATGCTGCGTGTACCAGTTACTGTAAACCATACAGTTGTAAGATAGATATGAGTGGGGGGGGGGGGGGGGGGGAAGTACCGCGCTTCAGGGAAAATTTTAATGTAAATTAAAAAGATAAGTATTATAATCATTGTGTATATAAAATCAATATTGAATGAATAAATATACACTGTGATAGTGCTGAATAAATCTAGTGTAATGTCTTCTCTAAAAAATAATAGTATAGATCTCCAATAAATCAATAAATCTTAAAACCCCTCATTTCCCGAAAATGAATCTATAAATATAAAGTGCAAAGGTGCATATACATTTAATACATAAAGGTGCTTATAGTGTTATCTGTATTAATACCAAGTGTTTAAACATATTCATAAAAAAGATGACATTGAAGTGTTCAGTGCACAAAACATCAACAAGTAAATAGTTCTGTGTATTGCACAATATAGAAATAAAGTGCTCCAATCTTTAGAAGGTGCTCGAGTGTCCCAAAGCAGATAGGAGATACAAAGACGGTGCTCTTCCTTTTCCAGGTGTCACAATCTTATTACCTCCCCTGAAGAATTCACGTGAGCGGACGTGACATAACGCGTAGGGCAGAACACTGGAAGTGACGTATAGAATGCGGAAGTAAGTCCCACAGCTGATTGTATACGGGGAAAAGGCTAAGAAACTTCAGTTTTTATGTGAGTTAATATTGTGCAATACACAGAACTATTTACTTGTTGATGTTTTGTGCACTGAACACTTTACTGTCACCATTTTTATGAATATGTTTAAATACAGATAACACTATAAGCACCTTTATGTATTAAATGTATATGCACCTTTGCACTTTATATTTATAGATCCATTTTCGGGAAATGAGGAGTTTTAAGATTTATTGGAGATCTATACTATTATTTTTTAGAGAAGACACTACACTAGATTTATTCAGCACTATCACAGTGTATATTGATTTATTCAATATTGATTTTATATACACAATGATTATAATACACTTATCTATTTAATTTACATTAAAATTTTCCCTGAAGCACTGTACCCCCCCCCCCCCCTCATAAAAAATAGAGAAAGCTTTTCAAGTATGTAGTGAGGGTTTTACTTAAGTGTAGCGTGTTTCCAGTGAGTTCATTCCAGGTCAGGAAATACCATTAAGGCTAGGTTTGCACTAGCCCACACTGTGCGTTTCGGTTGTGGGAATCGCATTAATTCCCGCACCCACAACGACCCACTGGTGAATCGCACTGCTCCTGCGAGATGCGCAGGGAAGTCTTTCATTCTGAAGAGCATCCACATGCATCTCAGCCCGCAGTGTGATCGCAAATAGGGGAACTGCAGAGAAACCGCATGATCAAAAAAAATGCAGTTTCTCTGCAACGCATTTTTAAAAAGGTTTTTTCCCCCCTTTTTTGTGCGGTTCACACGGCACAGTAGCCCATTCAAATTAATAGGCTGCTGTGCCCAAAACAAACGCGGGCCACATGGCCTGCACTAGGGTGAACCTAGCCTTAGGGCTTGCTGGCCCACTTTTATTTAGAAGGAAAAATAACATTTTCCACAAATGAAAGGTTATCTTTGCAGGGGTTTCCACCATCACTTCAAACACGAACGTAAAAAACATCAGCTTCCAGGTTTGCTCTTGCATTGCTGCTACTCAGGCCTCAAGCCTGGGCCTTTTGTCAGATCCTACAGCTTATACCACCACACTGCTGAGCCTCTCAATCAGATCTCTAAACCTTTGCAACTCCCTGCTGCATTGGACTATAAAGGGTTTGCACATCTGCATGCACACACAGCCTGCTGGTCTCTGGTAAAACCTGGACATGAGGGGTAGAGGCATTTTCTCTACCAAAGCTCTTCAAAGCCTCTGGAATTCAGACCCCAATCCTGCTATTACAGAGCCCAGGAAAATGGGATTTTTGACTTACCGTAAAATCCATTTCTCTGATGTTCATTGACGGACACAGCTCCTGATCTTTATAACCATTGGGTTATGCTGCTCCGTACAGGAGTAAAACACCAGGCAGAAAAAGAATCTGGCTACGCCTATGGGCAGTCCCAGGGGGTATACTCCCTCTCTCTGCTATAGGTACTAAATTTAGTTACAAGCAGTGTCAGAAGAATTACAACTCCACAGAGGGGTGGGTGCTGTCTCCGTCAATGAACATTAGAGAAATAGATTTTATGGTAAGTCAAAAAACCCTTTTTCTCTTTCGTTCATTGACAGACACAGCTCCTGATCTTCATACCCATTGGGACATCCCAAAGCAGTGTTAAACATGAGGGGTGGGAATAGCAAAAAAATTCTCAAGGCTAAACAGTAGCCAAACAGGCAACAGGAGCTCAACCAAAACAACAGTAGCCCACCTGAAAAAAACAATACACCCTCAAAGAGGATCAGATCCTCTTAACCGCAGCCTGCAGCACCTTGCGGCCAAAGAAAGCATCCACAGATGCCAACACATCCAATTTATAAAAGTTTGCGAAAGTGTGCACCGACGACCAGGTGACCGCCTTGCAAACCTGCGTCACTGACACCTGATGACAGAAGGTCCAGGAGGCACTAAGCGCCTGAGTAAAGTGAGCTTTGACTGGGAAAGGAGAAACCTGACCCCTGATGAAATAGGCCTGAATAACCATCTGTCTGATCCATCTGGAAATGGTCGCAGAGGAAGCAGACAACCCTTTCGGGGCCCATTCATGAGCACAAATAGCTGCCAAGTACTCCCTAATTAGCCGGACCACATCCAAGGCATGCAAGACAATTTCCTTTGGATGTTTGGGCCTGGGACACAGGGAAGGCAACACAATGTCTTAATTCAAATGAAAATCAGAGACAACCTTTGGGAGGAACGACGGACAGGGGCGAAAAACCCACCTTAACTCTGTGAATCACCAGGTAAGGTGAAAGACAGTAGAACGCCGCCAGTTGCAACACCCTGCGTGCAGAGGTAATAGCCACCAAAAAACAACCTTCTGAGACAACGTAAGCAAGGGAATCTCCTGAACGTTCTCAAAGGGAGGCTTCTGAAGGAATGAAGGCACCAAATTGAGGTCCCAAGGCAGCAACGGAGTCCGCACTGGAGGAGCCAAATGTAGGACACCCTGAAGAATGGTACGCACCAGGGAGTGCGTGGCCAAGGGTCGCTGGAAGTAGACCGCCAAAGCCGACACCTGGCCCTTGATGGTACTAAAGGACAATTTCTGTTCAAACCCTTGTTAAAGGAAGGTAAAGATCCAAACCACTGAGAAGGAGTGTGGATGAACTTCAAAAGAGACTCACACCACGCAATGTACGTCTTCCATGTACGATGGTAGATCTTCCTAAAGTAGATTTCCTAGCTTTTAACAGTGTAGGGAGACAGACTTAGATAAACTGCTTATCCTTCAGCATCTGGCGGTCACCAGCCAAGTCGTCAAAGCCAGCGACTGTAAAGTAGGATGGAGGATTAGTCCTTGGGACAGCAGATCCTCCCTGAGAGGAAACCTCCAAAGAACGTTGGCGACCACCTGCACCAGATCAGCATACCAAGCCCGGCGAGGCCAGCCGGAGCCATTAAGATGACCGGAAACCATTCTGCCTCGATCCTGTGTAGATGTCTTGGCAGAAGCTTGAGAGTAGAGCTGCACGATTCTGGCTAAAATGAGAATCACGATTTTTTTGCTTAGAATAAAGATCACGATTCTTTCACGATTCTCGGCGCAACATCATCTTTTACATTATATAAAAAAACAATTGGGCTAACTTGTATTTTTTTCCCCAAAAAACTGCGTTTGAAAGACTTCTGCACAAATACCGTGTGACATAAAAGATTGCAATGATCGCCATTTTATTCTCTAGAGTCTCTGCTAAAAAAAATATATATAATGTTTGGGGGTACTAAGTAATTTTCTAGCAAAAAATACTTTAAGAGTTTAAACTGCTCTCCCTTACAGCCGGAAGTTCATTCCTTTTACAGCTGTGAGAGCAGAAAACGGCTCAGTAAGAATTGAGGACATGCAGTTTTTGCAGTTTTAAGATCGTCAGGGGGGGTGAATCGAGATCGCGATTTTTTAACGATTAATTGTGCAGCTCTACTTGAGAGGTTTAAATCAGACGATACTGACCCCATGGGGGGCCACCAGCGCGTTTGTGGCATCTGCCTGAGGATCCTGTGATCGAGCCACAAACCTCTGCACCTTTCTGATGAGCCGAGACGCCAACAGATCCAACTCGGGGATGCCCCACCGGAGACACAACTAATGAAACCCCTCCGGATGAAGGGACCACTCCCCTTGGTCCCATGCCTGCCAACTGAGCGATTACGCCTGCCAGTTTTCCACTGTGTACGGCGGGGAGGGCTGGAACGATCCGTTCTGCCTTCCTTAGAATGCCAGCTACCTCCAGAGCCGCAAGGGCACTTCATGTGCCCCCCCTGGTAATTGACATAAGCAACGGGCGTGGCATTGTCCGATTGAATGCTCACTGGACATCCCCGAAGACGATCCGTCCAATGGTCCAGACAAAGTCTGATCGCTCAGAGTTCCAATACATTGATCGGTAGTCTGGACTCTTCCAGTGTCCAGATCCCCTGAGCAGAATGTTTGCCAAGGATGCCTCCTTAGCCGGACAGGCTGGCATCCGTAGTGATCACTGTCCAATACAAGGGGAGGAAGGATTTTCCCAGACAAAGCGCTGGATAACAAAGCCGCCATATTAGGGACTCCTTTGTTCCCTGGTTAAGCTGGATCCAATCTTCCAGAGACTGCAGAGTCGTGTCTCATTTGGCCAGAATCTCCCTTTGCAGAGACCTTGTATGGAACTCTGCAAACAGAACCACCTCGAAGGTAGACACCATCGGGCTCAGCACCCACATGCAAATCCGGAGGGATGACCATCTGCTGGACAGCAGGAGACGAATTGCAGCCTGAAATTTCTGGAGTTTGTCCAGAGGAAGGAGCACTCTGGCCAAGGCCGAGTCCAGAGTCAGACCCAGGTTGTCCACCAGAGCAGTAGGAGACTCCGCTCGCAAAAAGTGGTCATCCAAGTAGCCCAGTACCGCAATCCCCAGTTGGCATAACAAAGCTAGCATCAGGGCTAACACTTTTGTGAAGACCCGAAGAGCAGAGGCGAGACCAAAGGGTAACGCCACGAACTGACAATGCTCCTCTCCCACGGCTAAGTGGAGGAAGTGCTGGTGACCGACACATATTGGAATGCGAAGGTAAGCATCCTTGATGTCGATAGATGCAAGAAAATCCCCCTGACGCAGGGATGCCACCACTGTGCGAATGGACTCCATTCTGAACTTCTGTACCCGCACAAGCAGTTCAGCGACTTGAGTTCCAGGATTAGACGCACCCTGCTTTCCTTCCTGGGAACTGTAAACAGGTTTGAGTAAAAACCCTGAAAATGTTCAGAAGTCGGAACCGGGGCAATCACCACTTGAAAAGAACCTTGTCGGGGGACAAGAGCAAAACTCGATCTTGTAGCTGGACCAAATGACTTTGTGGACCCATTTGTCTTGTACCAGGAAAGTCCAAAGGTCGGGGATGCAGCAAAGATGTCCCCCTACCCCTGATACTGGTGAGGGCGCACCTTCATGCTGAAGGAGCCTTGTCTGCGGATCTGGAGAAGCCCGCTCTCAGATTGCCAGACCAGGTTCATTTGGATCCTCCAGGAGGCCCTGAAAGGCTTCGAACCCTTGTCAGTGGACCCTGAGGGACAAAAAAACTTCTTATGAGTCAAGGAGGGCCCACATCTATGACGAGGTTCCTTGCCTTTAGTAGCATGCGGAACAAAGGTACTCTTCCCCCCTCCTGTGAGACCCTTAATGATGTCAACCCAGGTACCTCCAAACAGGCAATCTCCTTGAAAGGGAAGATCAGTCAAGGCCTTTTTAGAAGTCTGGTCCGCAGACCAGCATTTGAGCCAAAAGACACGCCGAAGGACCACTGACGAAACAGAAAGTCGAGCCACTAGGGGAGTCGCACCCAAAGAGGCATCACAGAGAAACTGCAGCCCCTGGACCAGCTAGTCTACCAGCTCAGCAAAAGCAGGGGGGAGCTATTCTCCCTCCAAGTCACGGCATAAAAGCTTAGCCCACTCGGTCAGAGTTTGCGACACCAGGGCAATGGTAAATGCCGGGCTTAGTGCCGAACCAGCCAAAGTGTACATATTGCGGCCAACCGGAATCATGGTTGCCTTGTTCAATCTGGAAACCGGAGGGTCCGCCACTGGTGTAATAGTCCACTTAGTAAGGGGCTCCTCATAGGAGTGATGCCTAGAAAATCGATTAGGGACCCCAAGGGGACGCTTTGGTCGTCCCCACTCTTTAGCGACAATTTAGTGAAAATAGGCGGGGAAAGGAAACACCTTTCCCGCTCTGGATGGCTTGCGAGTGCCAAAGGGAACCTACGTCTCCTCCATCTTCAAGGTCTCACGCACAGATACAATCAGTGCTTTCACCAGCGTCTTTTTGTGCGCAGTTGTAGATGTGAAGAAATCATCCTCACTATCAGAGGATTCCGGATGCGTGGTTGCAGACCTAGCAGGGTGACCCATATCCGCAGCGGCCGAATCAGATTCAGGATCTGATGAGGCAGGGGAAGGCAGGGGGTGCTTTTTGCTAGCCCATCACCCGAAAGCCACCTCCGCCCGGGACACAAAGGACTCCAGGACCGCCGGCATTGCATCGATGGATGGTTGGGACCCAGAGGGCCCCGCAGCCTCAGAGAGGGGGATCTGGCAGCACCACTCGGTCGCCAGGCACAAGCACCAAGCGATCCTCAGCAGAGAGGGAGAGAACCCCACCAGACTCACAACTCAGAAGAAACAGGCACCTGCAGCCACCAGGATAATCTGCACTCCAAGTGCGGTGATCAGGAAGTGAAAAGATCCAGGAGTAAGCACCAGGGGATGAGGTGGGGCTAACCCCGCTGAAATGGGCGCCCACAGGGCTCCACTGTCATGGCCGCCACTATTTTCAATGGCAAACCACTGCAAAATCGCAGAGGGACAACACAAACATGGCCGCATTGCATAGAAACACACAGGCTACAACACAATGGCGACCCGCGTGGCACCACAAGGCCTCTAGGGACCTCTAGGGCTATAAGGACCGGCCCAGGCAGGACCGGGGGCGGGGGGGGGGCCCTGGTAGGAGCCCCCAAGGTACAATCTTCCCCCTGTACAGTTGAACATCCGGTCACCGGCTGCGCATCCCCCCCCCCCCCAGGTCCCCATCGCCAGCATAGGAGATGGACCAGACCACCCACACAGCCCCAGCATATGTGAAGGGGGGTGTGGGGGGGGTAGGATGGGGGACAGATGAAAGAATGGTGCCTGATGGGAAGGAGGGGAACCCGGGGGTTCGACTGTCCCAAGGAGGGGCCAACTTCCACCCCAAACCATTCTAGGGGAGAGGGGGGACAGCTACTCACCATAGCAGGAACCAGGTGGGCACCGTTCCAAACAGAATCCCTCGCCATCGAAATAGGCGGGCTGTCAGCCAGAAGGAACGCTGTGACTCGGGCCGAGACCCAGTCGTATGCTAATTCGCGAGACGTTAACTCGCAGGCCAGCCCCTGTTCAGTGGGGTTATGTCGCGACCGACATAGCACAGAGCTGAGGTCTGCGCTGGTCAGACTGGGGTGACCACTGGAACTGGATTATCCAAACTGTCGCCCAGTCCAGCAGTTGATTGTAGATCTCACAGGAAAAACCAGGAGAATAAAGTTCTATCTAAAAAGAAAAAAATTGCCAGGACCAGAGATCCCAGCAATGAACTAGGTCCTTACTCCTGACTAGGCAGAAAAAAACTGAGTACCTATTGCAGAGAGAGGGAGTATACCCCCTGGGACTGCTCATAGGCATAGCCAGATTCTTTTTCTGCTTAGTGTCCTACTCCTGTAGGGGGCAATATAACCCAATGGTTATGAAGATCATGAGCTATGTCCGTCAATGAACGAAAGAGGAAAGGTGATTTTCTCTGCTCAAAGCAGACATTATGGAGTCCCTCAATAATTATCTGTGAGGACTATATATATATATATATATATATATATATATATATATATATATATATATATATATATATACACACACACACGTATATGTTATTCAGTTTGCAAAAATAAAAAAACCTTCCAATAACTATGCAGGACCAAATAATTGAAACTGTAATGTGAGCTGAATGTAGATCATCACTGCTGCTCTACCCTTCTGAAAATGCTAGTTGTTGGTTACTTTTAATTTAAACGTTTTTCTTAAAGACTTCCTAAATTCTGAAGCCAGACAACTAGACAACCAGCATTAAAGGATTTGAGACCGCATATTAGTTGGGAGGGGGTAGGGTTCCATTGAATCCTTTCTGATCTAGGCTTGGGGTGATGAAAATTAGTGTCTCCATTGTCAAGCCTGGGCTTCTGAACTCTTAGATTCGCTGATGTTCTAAAATGAATGGGTTTGTAACCCTGATGAATATGGGTTATGATCGTACGTATGCTCTGGACTTTGTATTGTTTATGCACAACACTCAATAAAGTTCTTTGATATAAAAAAAAAAAAAAAAGGATTTGAGATTAGCAGTAGCAAACCAATAGCATAGCATGGCAAATGTTTAACAGGTACACGATTAACATCCACTTGAGGGCCAAGCAGGACAGGTGAGCCTACAGCATCTGCATCCCAGCACCCTAACCAAAGTGCACTGGACATCTGTATAGACAACAGACCCATATGGGATGCAAGTTTAGTTGCATATAGCAAGACATTACAACTAAAGCATAAAGCTCCAGAAAAAGGGGTCCACTGCAGCAGTGAAGAGATCTTTTTTTGAGGGATTTCATCTATCCTGCCACTGTTTAGCATCCACCAATAAAATGTGAATGTTAAGAAGGGATTCCAACTGCTGGTCTGTAAAATTCTTTAATGTAAGCACGCCTTCTACTGGTCCAATGGCTTCCCTGTTAAGGTGGGTCATTGGCCAACCTACAGTAGTGTTCCAAATCAAAGGGAAGCAATTTAAACACCCGCTTCAGTGGGGCCTTGGACCCTTCACAGTGCTTCCAGTCCATGTAGAAGTAAACCTCAAACAGCAAGTAAAGTGGAAAGACTCAAGGTTGGAGACAGCAGGCTGATCCTCCAGATGCAGAGTAGTACGTGCAGCATAAACAAGGGCCAAAACAGTCTCTTGTACTTCAGAGGTAATAGCAGGAGAAAAACTGATGGTGCTTAGTCTCTCGCCTCTTCTAGGGCCACAGGGAGTTTAAAGATAGACTCTGCAAGTAAAGATGCAGGAGAATGTCACTGGAACTATTAGAAGAGTTTGGGTTGGGATCAGCCACTGTAGAGGGGCCATATCCTGTGTGTCTAGATGTAGACTACTGCGACCTCTTTACGGTGAGGCAAGGTCTCTGATACAAATTCAGGCAACAAAAGCTTTGTGGTCAGCCCTTCTGCCTTGCAGTACTGGGATCCTAGGGCACTATCTGCCCGTACTTTGCATGGGTTTCCTCTGGGTACTTGGGTTTCCTCTAGGTACTTCGGTTTCCTCCCACACTCCAAAGACATGCTAGTAGGTTGATTAACGGCAGTGTCAAGTGGCCTAAGTATGTGTTTGTATGCATGTGAGATAGGAAGCTTGGACACTAAGTTCCTTGAGGGCATGGACTGATGTGAATGTATAGAGTACAAAGCGCTGCATAAACTGTCAGAGAGAGAGCACGGAGCATACCCAGCAGATAGTGTCATCGTTTAATCCCTAAGCATAAACCCATTTCATAGTAAAACTGGTAGTAGAAGAAATTTAAAAAGGTGTCCACTGATGCAGAGACTGAGGTAGCTCTTCCTACTTAGACTGACCAGCTTTCTCACAGAGTGAGACTTCAGAGACAGGGCAAGCATTGAGGTAATGTTGGTAGTTATGGACCTGGAAAGCAGTACATGGCTAACTTGCTATGGGTAGTCACAAAACACAAATTCTCCTGCACTTGGGAGTGAGCCCGCACAGAGTGAGTGCGTTACATCTAGGGATGCACCGAAATTTCAGCCACCGATATTTTCGGCCGAAAATGCAACTCTCTCATTTCGGCCGATAGGGGGTTAAATATGCCGAAAATGTATAGCCGCTGATCCGTGCAAAAAGTGAGCTATTAACTTCCCTGTCCGCTGCGATCCGATGCCTATGCCTTCATTGTGATTTACAGCTTGCTAAACCAGCGAGGTCCCGGGGGAGAGGGACCAGAATGCAGAGTGTAGGAGGATCTCATTCTCCTCCGCGCCGACTGCTGCATGCTCCACCCACCTCCTCCCTTCAGTGCCTTCACGTGGTGTTCGCTGCGGAGGAAGGTAATGTTGATATGTGCTGTAAAAGAAAAAAAAAACAGTTTCTCCCCTTTTGTCCTGCATAAGTGTCAGTAGTAGAATGGATTCACAGCCTAGTGCTCATCCCCTTCTAATTGCAGCGTGCGAGTTAGTGAGTCAGTGTCATTCAGTCAGTGTCAGTCAGTAAATGTCAGTCAGTCAGTGAGTGTCAGTCAGTCAGTGTCAGATAACTTATTTAAAATCATTTGGGGAAAAAAGTCATTTTCGGTTTCGGTTTTCGGCCAAGGGCATCCTGAATTTTCGGTTTCGGCCCAGTATTTTCATTTCGGTGCATCCCTAGTTACATCACCCTCTTGGTTCTATAAGTATAAGCCATGTTTTGCTGCCCTAAACACTGGGGAGTCTAATATTCTGAAACCATAAAAAGAAGAAAGAAAAGGCGCACCAACCTAGTGCATTATCCTAAAACCAGAATTTTATTTATTAAAAGTATTATACTTGCAAAATCACAATTGAGTAATAGCTCATCACATGGTCCAGCATCAAAGATATAGGGCACGGTAGTGTGTTATTCAGTCCATAGTGCATCAACATATAGGGCAGCAGGAGGTAAAGATCCAATAGGCTAATAATTGTGATTTTGGGAGTATAATGCTTTCCACTTTTCATATATAAAATTATGGTTTTAGGATAATGCACAAGAGTTGTGCGCCCTTTCTTTCTTTTTGTGGTTTCATGGCTAACTTGTTATCAGAACAGTCTAGAAAGTGCCTATAGTGGAATCCAGAGCCCACAGGTCACTTCCAGACTGGCACTGTAACATCCAGTACAACATAGTCCAGGTACGATACTCCAAAGCTAGCCTGAAGAAAGGCCAATCCAGAAAGCTACCATATAGAGGCCAGCTCAAGATCGACATAACAAGGTCTCCAGAATGAGGAGAAATAACTTCTAAGAAAAATCTAACTAGAAACTGTTAGCCTTTTCCCAGAATTTCTTTACTCCTGTAGGCAGCAGTATAAATCAACAAGATCTGACTTTCTCTGCTCCTCAATAAACAAGAATAACCAATAAACGAGGAAGAAATACTTTATATTATTAATATAAACTTTACCTGTACATTCTGTACTTGTTGTGTCTGGAGAATAGAAGACTTGGCAGTGGAACTAACAAGTTGAGCAGACGTTATTGAGGACATGCCCAGTACAGGCTTGACATCAGAACGGCTTCCAATAGTAACCAACTTGATCTGCTGTGGTGCCCCCTTGCCATCTACATGCTGGAGAGGAGTGACTTTCTGGGCACCCGACATCTGATTTTGAGGAATCAGTACAATGGGATGGCTTGACTTCCCTATAGTTGTTACGATCAGCTTTTCCTGTTTCACAAATCTATTACCAGAGGTGACGTCAGAAGCCTTATTAAGAAGCATTTGTCCAGACAACTGTGTACCCAGTTTATGTATGCCACTTTGTAGAACAGTTTTCATAGCTGTAGCTGAAGGTCCTGGGCTGGGTTTTGAAGCAACGCTTACTACGGCCAGATGGCTGGCATGATTACTAGTGGTTGGAACGGTTTCCTTAGGAAAAGACGTACTAACACATTCTCCAATGCTATTTACTTCTACTATTTCCTCCAGTTCGGTTTCCATAGGCACCTCTTCTGCAATGGGAGAGGAAATTGTAATGGCTTCGATGTCGTCATCCATGTCTCACTTTCTAAGATGAGAAAGAAGGATTTTTAGTGCCCAAAGCTTTAGGCCAAACAAAACTCCACCCCCACCATACCTTTATCACTATAGATGGAAAAAAAAAAAGAAAAGAAAAGGGCAGCAATATCTTGTGTGTGAAATACATATTATTGCAATTATGGATAGTTACAATGGTCAGCTTCAGCAAAATAAAAAAAGAAGAAACCTAACCCTACCCCTTTCTATCCCCCCCCCCCCCAAAAACAAAACAAAACAAAAAAAGGTTTAGAGCCGGTTCACATACAGGCGACCCGACTTCCCGGGGCGACCTGTGAAGTCGCGGTGCACAGCTCGCACCGCGACCTCGGAGCGGCATGCACGGACTTCATATCATTGAAGTCAATGCAGGTTGCCCCAAAGTAATACAGGACCCTTTTTCTAAGTCGGAGCAACTTGTGTCACTCCTATTAGAACGGGTCCTGTGCTACTCTATGGCAGGCGACCCACGGCGACTTGTCAGGCGACCAGGTCGCCTGACAAGTCGCCCCAGTGTGAACGGGGTCTTAGGCTTGAGATACATACTCAGTCTTGTTCTGAATTCATTACAAATTCGTTTTTTTTGCTTTTTTTTTTTTTTTCACTTGGTGATCAAAGTAGTGTATTATTTTTTTTATTTCCTTTTAACTGATCAAGCTGTTCAGCAAATGTGGCAGCTAGAGGGTTGAAATAAACCATTTACCATGGACAAGGGTGCTTACAATGGTGAGCTTTTATTCAATTATGTAAAATCAGTATCCTAAAAGGAAAAAAATCTGTTGCCAATGCCGCTGTCCAAAAAGCATGTCTGTTGCTTCTAAATCCAGAGTGGAGACACCCTTAGACAGGAAGTGTGTTAATGGCTAGATCACCTGGGGAAAGTAAAGCTTAGAAAAGAAAATTAATTAAGCCGCTATGTTTAAGAATAGGTAATATATTATTTTTATATTTTCGGTTAAACACCTCTTTAAAATCTTAAAAAAAAAAAAAAAAAACAATACAAAATTCTGTATCATTTACCCAGCCTAAGCAACTCAATTATATTCTATTTATTCTGGTAGATCTTTATGCTACCCTGATCCTAGTAGATTTTTTTCTTTTGCCAAACCGGCTACCTGAAGGCCCGTACACACGTACCGATCGTCGGCATACAAACGTCGGCGGACGAAAGATCTGCCGATTGTACGCGTGTTAGTATGGTGCCTCCGACAGATGTCTGCGCACAATCCGCGGACAAAAGTCTTTCGTGCAAACATGAAAATTTTTGTCTGCGGACACCAGAACGGACGATTGTTCGCCTGTCAGTACAGAATTCGGCCGACAGACCGCAGATTTGCAAGACTGGGCATGCTCAGAAAATTAAAAACACAGGGAAAGTTAACCATTACATGACATCACTTCTGAAGTCTGCAGACAAAATTCTTGTGCTGTCCTTGTGCTGTCTTTGCACTTTTCAACAGACACCGACATCCCGGGGAGAAAAGACGAACATTTGTATGCCGACGATCGGTACGTGTGTACGGGGCTTTACACCTGAATGCTGAGCAGAACACAAAGAGAGCCTGCAAACACAACACAGAGCTTGCACAGAGATGAGGATTGTAAATGCTATTACTGGAATAGAAGCGGTTTCCATGTTCTCCCATACCAGGAAGGATCAGGTATATAACCTTACTTACTGGGCAAACTGAGCAAGTAGGCATTGAAGGAAAGGCAAGCATGCAGAGCTTGGGGATATCAGCAGGTAAAGTGACTGCGTATTGAGAGAAAAATGAGGCTGGGTTCACACTATTGCCATGTCAGACATCGCATGCGATTCGCACCGCATTGCTGTGGAGATCACATGCAATGTCTGTGCGATGTGAATTGGCATCACATTCTGGCCAAAATGGTGCACCACCCTTTTTTTGGTCCGTACTGGAATCGAATCGCATGGGTGTTCACACCTATGCGATCTAATTCCTGCACCATTTTACAGTTCGCACTGCGATCTGCGAACCAATCTGGGGGTGTATTGTATTGACATCTGCATTGGTTCGCATAGGGCAGTATGAACTGCCTGCGAGAGACATGCGATGTAGAAACTTGCGCAGGAATTATGCTGGTTCCCGCATCTCGTAAATGTGAACTCAAAGCTTTCATCGTTGGCCTCTTTCTGAAAATTCTTGATGCTGGGCTGTATATGAAATCAGTTTTATTATATAGCCAGAACACCGCCTAAAATGTAGCTCCTGGTGTTTCTAAAGGGTCTCATATAATGTTTTATATCTAACGCCACAGAAAACGGTCATGGACTAAAAGATGTATTAATCCCAAAAGCAAATATATTGCAGTTTACCCATTCTTTTTTAGGTTTTCTTTATTTTCACCTGGTGATCTAGTCAGTAAGTCTATTGTTTTTCAAAAGAACAAGCTCTTGTAGATGTAGCATTTACAGGGATGAGACAAACCATTTACTACTGACAGGGGTGCATACAAAGAACAACTTTTATTTATTTAAAACCTTTATACCAAAAGGGGGGAAAAAAAACTGTTTGCTGTAACTGATATATAAAGTAGGGATGCACCGCAATTTCGGCCACCGAAATTATCGGCTGAAAATGGGCCTATCCCATTTCGGCCGATAATGGGTTAAACATGCCAAAATTAATGGCCGCCGTGAGAAAGTAGAAGGGCGAAAGGTTTAAAAAGTCCCACCTCTGGCCGGCCGCCCGCCTCTCAATGATGTCCCTACTACTATGATCTGTGTATGAATGAAGTGACACACCGGGCGGGAGGGCAGGGGAGCGGCCGCTAATAGCTATAACTATGTGAGCTTCACTTCCCTGTCATGCGGGTATCTCCTCTGACAGGGAAGTGAAGCTCACATAGTTATAGCTATTAGCGGCCGCTCCCCCCGCCCTCCCGTCCGGTGTGTCCGTTCATTCATGCTCATTGTCCCGCTGACAGGGAAGTGAAGTGAAGCTCACATAGTTACAGCTACCATATTAGCGGCCTCTCGCCCGCCCGGTGTGTCACTTCATTCATGCACAGATCGTAGTAGTAGTGACATCACCGGGAGGCGCTTCTTTTGAATGAAGTACACCCGAGGAGCACTCAGCAGAGTGAGAAGTATGGAGATTGAATCGTTGGGATGGGGAGGAACGCTGAGGCAGAGGGGGACGCTGAGGCAGTGGGGGGGGGCTTAGCTGAGGCAGCTTACCAATGGTATTAGTATTATGGAGCATGAGGGGGTTAATGTATTGCCACTGCTGGTCACTGGTGCATTAGTGACCGACAAGTGGCAGTTAATTAACCCCTTTGTGCTGCATTAGTGCAACCAGTATCAGTGCAACCAGTGTTATTTAACACTGATACTGGTTGCACTAATGCAGCACAAAGGGATTAATTAACTGCCACTGGTCGGTCACTAATAGATGAGTCAGGGCTTGACAAATTTTCCTGAAATCCAGGAGCCGGCTAAAAAAGTTAGGAGCCAGTTTTTTTTTTTTTTTTTTTTAAAACAAACAACCAAGCTTTATTTTCAAAAAATAACATACTAAATTTACACAAAGACGACTAGAACCCCACTCTCCTTTATAGCGCAATCGGATGGAAACAGACTGTCTGTCTGTTTCCATCCGATGCCATCTGATCCGATCCACGGGATGGATAGAAAATAGAACCACCATCCGTCTGTTTTTGGCGGACAGGATCAGATGGCGGCAGATTACTGCTCCATAGAGGAGAATGAAAGGTCCGATCAGGTCTGCCTGAGAAACTGACAGGCGGACCTGATCAGACAGCCCGTGTGAAAGGGGCCTTCAGCTGTGGCTGTGGCATGGCGATGAGGGAAAAAAAAAAATTATATTATATAATATAATTTTTTTTTTTATAATAATTGAAAAAAAAAATAGAAAAATATTTTTTTTTTAAATTGAAAAAATATTGTTTTTTTTAATAATTAAAAAAAAAAAGAAAAAGAAAAATTATTATTTTTTTAATAATTTAAAAAAAGAAAATAATAATAATAACCACCACACTCCCTGT
The DNA here is from genome assembly GCF_965119305.1 of Pelophylax lessonae. NCBI lineage: Eukaryota > Metazoa > Chordata > Amphibia > Anura > Ranidae > Pelophylax > Pelophylax lessonae. The sequence continues at coordinate 533,033,814 of NC_138768.1, read as the reverse complement.
CCACTTATCATTTAAGCAAAGGTAAGTGGACAGGGAGATGAAGCCTGCAAAAACTTCCCTCTCATCTCCACTTATGCCCCATACACACGTGCAGATTATCTGCAGACTTTTGTCTGCAGACTTACCAAAACCATATAATATGAGGTCAAACCTAAATACTTTCAATTTGTATGCAATCCGGCAGGCCCTTGCACTACATAGAAAAGGTAAGTCTGCAGACAAAAGTCTGCAGATAATCTGCACGTGTGTATGGGGCATTAGGGAAGGAGATGGACAGGCAGGAGAAACAGCCATTAGTTTACTGCTTGTAAAACTCCCAGCCACCACAAGAGGGCGCCAGTTCCCCGTTCTCTCACTGAAGAAGGCCGAAAAGCCGCGGCCTCAATTTTCAGACGGCGCGGAAGTCCGTGCACTCGGTGAGTGGTTGGGGGGGGCGCAAAAGGACCGGACACCTCTTGGAGTGCACCCCAGGCGCCAGGTCGCTAATTCTAGTCGCCAATGCGACCTGGCGCCCGGGGTTTGTCGAGCCCTGAGATGAGTGACCAGCAGTGGCAATACATTAACCCCCTCATGCTGCATAATACAAATAGCATTAGTAATTAAATTAACCTCTTGCCAACCCATCACAGTACATATACTGTGACAGGGTGGCTGCGACAGGTGTACGTCACTGCCTGTTTTTGGTGTATGCCCCTGTTCTATCTATTTTAAAATTATTTGGGGGAAAAAGTCATTTTCGGTTTTCGGCCAAGGGCATCCTGCATTTTCGGTCCAAAATTTTCATTTCGGTGCATCCCTATTATAAAGTGTAAGCTGGAGTTTGGCTTTAATTTGTTGGTGTATCTAAATCTCCTAATACATTTTACACTACCTCCAAACTGACAATGCTGCTGTCTAAAAGGTACTCCCTGTGCTCCTTCATCCAGAGCAGAGACACTCTAATACAGGAGAAGGTTACTAACCAGGTCACCAGGTGAAAACAGAAGGAAATAAAAAAGCCAACCAATGCAGCCACTACATCTAATGATTGATAAGAAGAAATATATTACATAACATTTTTGGTTTGGATTTTACAGCATTATTATACACCTAACAACTGCCCACCGCACATATATTGCGGCAGTGCAACCGTTCTGCGCCAGATCATGTTCCTAGTATGTGATCTGACACCTCCAGGTCTAGGGTGCAAGAGCCACCCCACACAGCAATGGGTACCGTGGACTCAATGTCCGCTGGCACCCGCCAATTGCACAGGACACAGACAGAAAGGGTCCTTTCACACGGTCAGCTCTGGGTTTTTTTTTTTTCCGTTCAGTCACTTTTTTTTTTTTTTTTAAACAGACACGGATGTCACTTTTGCATGGTCCGTTCCGTATGTCCGTTTTTCATCCATCCGTTTGCGGATGAAAAATGGACATAAAATGGACATAATGTATGTCTATGGGCTAGCGGACGTTAGCGGATGACATCAGCTGACATCAGCTGACATCCGTTTTTCATCCGTTCTGTTTTTAAAACGGAAGAAAAATAGGGTTCTCTTGTGTTGCCAATCTGCCTATGTAAACAAGGCAGATTGTCATTCTGTCAGAAGGAAAGGCCTTGATCCTGAGTTTCTGCTAAGCAGGAACACAGGTCTTTGCCTTCCCCTTGTCAAAACACCTCCCCCACAATGAGTAGGCACAGTTAACCCTTTGATCTCCCCTGATGTTAATCCATTCCCAGCCAGTGTCATTACTACAGTGACAGTGTATATTTTTAGCACTGATCCCTGTATTATTGTCAATGGTCCCCAAAAAATGTCATTTATGTGTCCAATTCATCGCAGTTCCGCTATAAGTCGCTGATAGCCGCCATTACTAGTAAAAAAAATAAATTAAAATATTCTATAATTTGTAGACATTTGCGCAACCCAATCAATCATTGGGACTTTTTTTTTACCAAAAATATGTAGCAGAATACATATTGGCCTCTTTACATTTTTTTTATGAGATATATTTTTTACTTTCTACTATAAAACGTGTTTTTTTTAATTGACAGTATTTTTGTTTATAGCGCAAAAAATAAAAACCGCAGAGGTGATCAAATACCACTGAAAGAAAGCTCTATTTGTGGGGGAAAAAAAAGGACATACACTTTTTTGGGGTACAGCGTCGCATTTGTCAGTTAAAATAACGCAGTGCTGTATCGCAAAAAATGGCCTGGTCATGAAGGGGACTAAAACCTTCCGGAGATCAAGTGGTGTTAGTAAATGGTCAGGAATTGTTTTACAGGAGAGGTTGATGACTAAAACCATGCTGAAAAAGACAGTCAGAGATTAGGTACCTATTACATTAAACTGTTAGGTCTTAGGCTCCATGTACACGGGACGTTGTTAAAAGTCCCTTTGAATGCTGGAATTTTTAGGACGTTTGAAACGTCCGTTCGGTCGCGTTTGTACCCGCGTTTAGAACCGTTCCTAGAGGTCAAAAAAAGGATTCCCCTTTAAAATGGAAAAACGCGAACGCTAAACGCGGGTCATCACGTTCGGACGCGTTTGTGCGTTTGAAACGCTGGGAAACACACGTTCGAATGCAAATAATTGCGTTCTAAAAACAGTCCCTAAACACAACTGCCTGCAAATGACTGTAAACGACCTGGTGTACATGGATAGATAAGATAAAATGTAGATGGGTTCAGGGGCTTCTGAAAAAAACGCCCAACTGCTCCTAAACGGCCATTTCCAGGCGTCCCGTGTACATGGAGCCTTATTCACATGGGTGTATTACACCATGCACCCGTGTAAGAGTCGGTTCACACTAGCGCGACTTGTCAGCCTGACAAGTTGCGCTCCCTCACGGTCCATTGACCGATACAGGACCCGTTCTCATAGGAGCGACACAAGTTCCTCCGACTTAGAAAAAGGGTCCTGTACTACTTCGGGGCGACTTGCATAGACTTCCATGTGAAGTCCCTGCAAGTCGCTCCGAAGTCGTGGTGCATGGTAATGCACAAGTCGCCCCCGAAGTAGTAAGGAGTCGTGTCGCCTCAGTGTGAACCGGCTCTAAGAGCCCATTCACACTAGCGCGACTTGTGAGGCAACTTGTGTTGCCCCAGGTAGCTTGACATAACAAAAGCAATGTTAATCAATCAGTGCCGTCTTAATTGGCACTACTGAAGTCGCTCTGACTTCAGAAAAGGGTCCTGTACTACTTTGAAGCGACCTGTGATCCGACTGTCCCATATACTTCAATGGGAGTTGCCTCCTTATCTTAATTGACACGACTTGTTATCAGACTTTCCAGGAAGAAGAAAGAGATTACCCAGGCATTCCCCACAGACAAAGTCGCCTGTCTTTTCAAAGTAGTGCACAAGTCTCTTCCAAGTCTCTAAACAAGTCTCTTTAAGTCACGGGGCGACTTTCTGGTAGTGGTAGTGTGAACCAGCTCTAAGAGTCATGTTTACTTTCGTGGAGAAGCAGAGGTGTTCTATGTATCCCCGAGCAGGCAGTCCCATGCATGTCAACTGGGATGCAGTGGCTGCATGGACACAGCTGCCACACCCAATTTGACATCTGTGCATGGCCCCCAAGCCCTGGTTCATACCGGTGTGGCTTGTCATGCAACTTGACAGTTCAAAGTCACATGACAAGTTGCACCCCATTTGTGGCAAAAGAACCGTCAAAATTTTTACGACTCACATTAACATCTGCTGAATTAAGCTGCACAGATGTCAGCAAGCCGCACATGAAATCACACTGATAGTTAACGTTGAAGCTGCACTGGTGTGAACCAGGGTTAATTCAGTGCGCAGTCGGAGCTGTGCATCTGCACAGATGTCAAATTGGGAGCAGCAGCTGTGTTAGTGCAGTTGCTACATCCCAAATGACATGAATGGGACCACCTGCACAGGGATGAACAGATCATGAGTATACACGAGCGTACGCTTATGTGAACATGACAGCTAATATGGGCCTCTCAAACAAAATCAATGCTTTCACTGCTGTGACCCTTGGGGTGCACTTCAATGGACAGCAGACTGAGGATCAAGACAGTCACCGATTGTCAGAACTTATCTGTATACTTTGTTCAGGTCGGTATGTATTGAAATCAAAGCATCAGCCAGGGAACTAGCATTCTCAAAACCAGAGGTTAGCACTGGCAGCCTGCTTAGTGTTTTCATACCAGATCCCCTTTACGTGAGCCTGTTTTACATAGGCAAGGCACTAGTTCACTTAAAGTGAACACTTTTTCCGTTTACTAAACCTTTTTTTATATACAGATCAGTACACCAGACACAAACAGAAAAATTGGTGGGTTAATTCAAGTTTAAAAGTGAAAGCGATGGCCCCAACATTACATGCTTGCTCCCCCAGACACTATAGCAGAGATTTACTAAAACAAACACTCAGAATCTGGCGCAGTTGTGCATGGGAGCCAATCAGCTTCTAACTTCAACTTGTTCCAATAAGCTTTGACAAAAAGAAACCTATAAGCTGATTGGTTTCTGTGCAGAGCAGCACCTGATTTTGCCCTCTCCAGATTTAGTAAATAACCCCCCTGTGCCATCTAATGACTTACATGTCCCCTGTTACTTTGCATCCACAGGCTGTGTACATAATGCCCCCCTCATTACAATTCATGGCTACTTAGTTTTCCTCACATAATGCACTGCCAAAAACTGTGCCAATAATGTGCCCTTTTATTCCATGCATACACTTACACCCTACCGGCTCATTCCATTCAAGCCCCCACACTCTGCCCACTTATCACCAACCTACCCCCAAACCTGTGCCCTCTTATCATAAACATACTCCCCGACACTACTACCCCTTTACTCCGACTCTGCCGCTCACTAATTGCCCCCCCGCAGGACAAACCTGCTGTGGAGCAGCTGCGAGCTGACTGAAGACTTCCCGGGCTCTGCTCAGATCACGGGACAACAGGCTCCGCCTCCTTCCCCTTCTACTTCCTGGAGGAAAAAAGTCTCTTCTCGCGAGGCTTTCGGGGTTTCCGTAATTGGGAGGGCGGCTGTTACGTCAGGCAGGCTTTGGGTTACTGACTGAGGGAATGCATGCAGTCTGGGGAACAGAGAATATGTGTGGAGAGGGATATTAGCGTGGGGTGCGAGATGTTCAGACGTGTATAGGGCGGCAGTAACCTTTGTGGGAGGCCACAACTCTCCAGGAATAGGTTTTAGAAGTTCGCTTCGTATACACTTGTTAGACGTATACGGTCATGATAGTGCGACTCCCTTCGTGAACACTGTTACTAGATAGACTGCACACATGCTATAGAGTTGTTGGAAACCAGGGATAGACTGCACACATGCTATATAGAGTTGTTGGAAACCAGGGATAGACTGCACACATGCTATAGAGTTGTTGGAAACCAGGGATAGACTGCACACATGCTATATAGAGTTGTTGGAAACCAGGGATAGACTGCACACATGCTATAGAGTTGTTGGAAACCAGTGATAGATTGCACACATGCTATAGAGTTGTTGGAAACCAGGGATAGACTGCACACATGCTATAGAGTTGTTGGAAACCAGAGATAGACTGCACACATGCTATAGAGTTGTTGGAAACCAGTGATAGATTGCACACATGCTATAGAGTTGTTGGAAACCAGGGATAGACTGCACACATGCTATAGAGTTGTTGGAAACCAGAGATAGACTGCACACATGCTATAGAGTTGTTGGAAACCAGTGATAGACTGCACACATGCTATAGAGTTGTTGGAAACCAGTGATAGATTGCACACATGCTATAGAGTTGTTGGAAACCAGGGATAGACTGCACACATGCTATAGAGTTGTTGGAAACCAGTGATAGATTGCACACATGCTATAGAGTTGTTGGAAACCAGGGATAGACTGCACACATGCTATAGAGTTGTTGGAAACCAGAGATAGATTGCACACATGCTATAGAGTTGTTGGAAACCAGGGATAGACTGCACACATGCTATAGAGTTGTTGGAAACCAGGGATAGACTGCACACATGCTATAGAGGTGTTGGAAACCAGGGATAGACTGCACACATGCTATAGAGGTGTTGGAAACCAGGGATAGACTGCACACATGCTATAGAGGTGTTGGAAACCAGTGATAGACTGCACACATGCTATAGAGTTGTTGGAAACCAGTGATAGATTGCACACATGCTATAGAGTTGTTGGAAACCAGGGATAGACTGCACACATGCTATAGAGTTGTTGGAAACCAGTGATAGATTGCACACATGCTATAGAGTTGTTGGAAACCAGGGATAGACTGCACACATGCTATAGAGTTGTTGGAAACCAGAGATAGATTGCACACATGCTATAGAGTTGTTGGAAACCAGGGATAGACTGCACACATGCTATAGAGTTGTTGGAAACCAGGGATAGACTGCACACATGCTATAGAGGTGTTGGAAACCAGGGATAGACTGCACACATGCTATAGAGGTGTTGGAAACCAGGGATAGACTGCACACATGCTATAGAGGTGTTGGAAACCAGGGATAGACTGCACACATGCTATAGAGGTGTTGGAAACCAGGGATAGACTGCACACATGCTATAGAGTTGTTGGAAACCAGTGATAGACTGCACACATGCTATAGAGGTGTTGGAAACCAGGGATAGACTGCACACATGCTATAGAGTTGTTGGAAACCAGAGATAGACTGCACACATGCTATAGAGTTGTTGGAAACCAGGGATAGACTGCACACATGCTATATAGAGTTGTTGGAAACCAGGGATAGACTGCACACATGCTATATAGAGTTGTTGGAAACCAGGGATAGACTGCACACATGCTATATAGAGTTGTTGGAAACCAGGGATAGACTGCACACATGCTATATAGAGTTGTTGGAAACCAGGGATAGACTGCACACATGCTATATAGAGTTGTTGGAAACCAGGGATAGACTGCACACATGCTATAGAGGTGTTGGAAACCAGGGATAGACTGCACACATACTATAGAGTTGTTGGAAACCAGTGATAGATTGCACACATGCTATAGAGTTGTTGGAAACCAGTGATAGATTGCACACATGCTATAGAGGTGTTGGAAACCAGGGATAGACTGCACACATACTATAGAGTTGTTGGAAACCTGGGATAGACTGCACACATGCTATAGAGATGTTGGAGACCAGAGATAGTCTGCGCACATGCTATGGAATTGTTGCAGACCAGAGATAGTCTGCGCACATGCTAGAAGAGTTGCTGGAGACCAGGGATAGATTACACACATGCTATAACATAGAAACATAGAATGTGTCGGCAGATAAGAACCATTTGGCCCATCTAGTCTGCCCAATATATCTGAATCCTATGAATAGTCCCTGGCCCTATCTTATATGAAGGATAGCCTTATGCCTATCCCATGCATGCTTCAACTCCTTCACTGTATTTGCAGCTACCACTTCTGCAGGAAGGTTATTCCATGCATCCACTACTCTCTCAGTAAAGTAACACTTCCTCATATTACTTTTAAACCTTTGCCCCTCTAATTTAAAACTGTGTCCTCTTGTGGTAGTTTTTCTTCTTTTAAATATGCTCTCCTCCTTTACCGAGTTGATTCCCTTTATGTATTTAAAAGTTTCTATCATATCCCCTCTGTCTCTTCTTTCTTCCAAGCTATACATGTTAAGGTCCTTTAACCTTTCCTGGTAAGTTTTTTCCTGCAATCCATGTACTAGTTTAGTAGCTCTTCTCTGAACTCTCTCTAGAGTATCTATATCCTTCTGGAGATATGGCCTCCAGTACTGCGCACAATACTAAGTGAGGTCTCACCAGTGTTCTGTACAGCGGCATAAGCACTTCTCTCTTTCTACTGCTTATACCTCTCCCTATACATCCAAGCATTCTGCTGGCATTTCGTGCTGCTCTATTACATTGTCTTCCCACCTTTAAGTCTTCTGAAATAATTACTCCTAAATCCCTTTCCTCAGATACTGAGGTCAGGACTGTCAAATATTCTATATTCTGCCCTTGGGTTTTTACACCTCAGGTGCATTATCTTGCACTTATCCACATTAAATTTCAGTTGCCAGAGTTCTGACCATTCTTCTAGTTTTCCTAAATCCTTTTCCATTTGGCGTTTCCCTCCAGGAACATCAACCCTGTTACATATCTTTGTGTCATCAGCAAAAAGACAAACCTTACCATCGAGGCCTTTTGCAATATCACTTATGAAGATATTAAACAAAATTGGTCCCAGTACAGATCCCTGAGGTACCCCACTGGTAACATGACCTTGTTCTGAATGTTCTCCATTGACTACAACCCTCTGTTGTCTGTCACTCAGCCACTGCCTAATCCCCTCAACAATATGGGAGTCCATGCTCAATGACTGCAGTTTATTGATAAGTCTTCTATGTGGGACAGTGTCAAAAGCCTTACTAAAATCTAGATATGCAATGTCTACTGCACCTCCACCGTCTATTATTTTAGTCACCCAGTCAAAAAAAATCTATAAGATTTGTTTGACATGATCTCCCTGAAGTAAACCCATGTTGTTTTTCATCTTGCAATCCATGGGATTTAAGATGTTCCACAATCCTATCCTTTAATAGGGTTTCCATTAATTTGCCTACTATTGATGTCAGACTCACTGGTCTATAGTTGCTCGATTCCTCCCTACTACCTTTCTTGTGAATGGGCACGACATTTGCCAATTTCCAATCTTCCAGGATGACTCCTGTTACTAATGATTGGTTAAATAAATCTGTTAATGGTTTTGCCAGCTCACCACTAAGCTCTTTTAATAATTTTGGGTGTATCTCATCAGGACCCTGTGACTTATTTGTCTTCACTTTAGACAGCAATCTTAGAACATCTTCCTCTGTAAAGACACATGCATCAAACGATTCATTAGTCATCCTTTCAAGTGGAGGTCCTTCTCCTTCTTTTTCTTCTGTAAAAACTGAACAGAAGTATTCATTAAGGCAGTCGGCTAGCCCTTTATTCTCTTCTACATACCTTCTGTCCTTTGTTTTTAATTTAGTTATTCCTTGTTTTAATTTCCTTTTTTCATTTATATATCTGTAGAATGTCTTATCCCCCTTTTTCATAGACTGAGCTAGTTTTTCTTCTGCCTGCGCTTTAGAAGTTCTTATAACTTGCTTGGCCTCTTTCTGCCTAATCTTGTAGATTTCCTTATCTTCATTGCTCTGGGTTTTTTATAATTACAAAATGCTAGCTTTTTATTTTTAATGATTTGGGCCACTTCTGCTGAGTTCCACAGTGGTCTCTTCCTTTTTTTGCTTTTACTGACAAGTCTAATGCAATTTTCTGTTGCCTTCAATAATGCACCTTTTAAGTAGTCCCATTTCTCCTGGACTCCATGTAGTCCGTTCCAATCTGATAAGGACTCATTTATGACTAATTTCATTTTTGAAAAGTCTGTTTTTCTAAAATCTAAAACTTTTGTTTTTGTGTGGTGTGACTTATATTAAACCACACTGACTGGTGATCACTAGATCCCAAGGTTTCGCCTACAATGACATCATATACCGAATCCCCATTTGTGAATACCAAATCCAAAATGGCCTCCCTCCGGGTTGGCTCCTCAACCACTTGTTGCAGAGACAACCCCAGTAGGGAATTTAGAATCTCTGTACTCCTGGTAGAACTTGCTATTTTGGTTTTCCAGTTTATATCTGGAAGATTGAAATCTCCCATAATGATAACTTCTCCTTTCATTGTCATTTTAGCTATTTCTTCAACTAGTAGATCATCTAGTTCTTTAACTTGACCAGGTGGTCTATATATCACACCTACACGAGTTACTGCATGATTAGCAAACTGCAACGTAACCCAAACTGACTCTATGTTGGCCTCACCAACTTGTATTAGGTTAGATTTAATGCTATCTTTCACATACAACTATAAGAGTAGTTGGAGACAAGGGATAGACTGCACACATGCTATAGAGTTGTTGGAAACCAGGGATAGACTGCACACATGCTATAGAGCTGTTGCAGACCAGAGATAGTCTGCACACATGCTATAGAGTTGTTGCAGACAAGAGATAGACTGCACACATGCTATAGGAGTTGGAGACGGGATTGTTGGAGACCAGAGATGGACTGCACACATGCTATAGGGTTGTTGGAGACCAGAGAAAGACTGCACACATGCTATAGAGTTGTTGGAGACCAGAGATAGGCTGCACACATGCTACAGTGAAGAAAAAAAAGTATTTGATCCCCTGTTGATTTTGTACGTTTGCCCACTGATAAAGAAATGACCAGTCTATATTTTTAATGGTAGGTTTATTTTAACAGTGAGAGACTGAATAATATAAAAAAAAAAACATTTAAAATAAAATATAAATGCATTTTAATGGATGAAATAAGTATTTGATCCCCTATCAATTAGCAAGATTCTGGCTCCAATGTGTCTTCTATACAGGTAATGAGCTGAGATTAGGAGCACTCTTTTTAAGGGTGTGCTCCTGATATCGGCTTGTTACCTTTATAAAAGACACCTGTCCACAGAAGTAATCAGTCAGATTCAAACTCTCCACCATGGCCAAGACCATAGAACTGTCCCAGGATGTCAGGGACAAGATTGTAGATCTACACAAGGCTAGAATGGGATACAAGACCATCGCCAAGCAGCTTGGTGAGAGGGTGACAACAGTTGTTGCGATTATTGAAATTGAAGAAACAAAAAACTGTCAATCTCCCTCTGGGGCTCCATACAAGAGCTCACCTCATGGGATGTCAAAGATCATGAGACCGGTGAGGAAACAGCCCAGAACTACTCAGGATAACCTTGCCAATGATCCCAAGGCAGCTGGGATGATAGTTACCAAGAAAACAATTGGTAACACACTATGCCGCAAAAGGACTGAAATCCTGCAGCGCCCCCAAGGTCCCTCTGCTCAAGAGAGCACATGTACAAGGCCCACATGAAATGCTAATAAGCTGAATGATTCAGAGGAGAACTAGGTGAAAGTGTTGTGGTCAGATGAGACCAAATACAAGCTCTTTGGCATCAACTCATCTCGCCGTGTTTGGAGGAGGAGGAGGAATGCTGCCTAGGACCCAAAGAACACCATCCCAACCATCAAACATGGAGGTGGAAACATTATAATTTGAGGGTGTTTTTCTGCTAAGGGAACAGGACAACTTCACCGCATCAAAGGGACAATGGATGGGGCCATGTACCATCAAATCCTGGGTGAGAATCTCCTTCCCTCAGCCAGGGTATTGAAAATGGGTTTTTCAGCATGACAAATGAAAACACATGGCCAAGGCAACAAAGGAGTGGCTCAAGAAGAAGAGCATTAAGGTCCTGGAGTGGCCTAGACAGTCTCCAGACCTTAATTCCATAGAAAATATTTGGAGGGAGCTGAAGGTCCGAGTTACCAAAGGTTGGCCTCAAAACCTTAACTTGGAGAGGATCTGCAAAGAGTGAGAAAAAAATCCCTCCTGAGATGTGTGCAAACCTGGTGGCCAACTACAAGAAACGTCTGATCTCTGTGATTGCCAACAAGAGTTTTGCCACTAAGTATTAAGTCATGTTTTTCAAAGGGGTCAAATGCTTATTTCACTCATTAAAATGCAAATGAATGTATAACTTTTGAAATGCGTTTTTTGGGATATTTTTGTTATTCTGTCTCTCACTGTTCAAATAAACCTACCTAAAATTATAGTCTGATCATTTCTTTGTCAGTGAGCAAGTGTACAAAATCAGCAGGGGATCAAATACTTTTTTTCCCTCACTATATAGGAATTGTTGGAGACAATATAGACTGCACACATGCTATTGGAGTTGTTGGAGACTGAGATTGCTACAGGTCCCTGATATTACAGGTTTAGGCCTCATTTACACAGGAAATTTTAACCACTTCAATATCGCGCACTTTCACCCCCTTCCTGTCACACTTTTAATGTTAATTGCACGGTCAAGCAATACTGTACCCATATGAAATTTTTTTTTTTAGCCACACAAATAGAGCTTTCTTTTGTTGGTATTTAAACCCTTCTTGTCCGCTCTATAGCTGAAAGCTTCTAATCCACTCCCTGGTCATCTCTTCCTCGGCTACTGCAACTCTCTTCTCATTGGCTTACCTCTAAATAGGCTATCCCACTTTCAGTCCATCATGAACTGCTGCCAGGCTCATCCACCTTACCAACTGCTCAGTGTCTGCTACCCCTCTCTGCCAATCCCGCCACTCAACTAACAAATTAAATTCAAGATACTAACAGTAACTTACAAAGCCATCCACAACCTTGCCCCCAGCTACATCTCTAACCTGTTCTCAAAATACCAACGAAATCATGCTCTTCGCTCCTCCTGCTCTCTAGCTCCCTTGTTACATTATCCCATGCTTGCCTCCAGGACTTCTTCCAAGCCTCTCCCATCTTCTGGAATGCTCTACCCCAAGCTGTCCAACTATCTCCTACTTTGTCTACTTTCAGATGATCCCTGAAAACTTATCTCTTCAGAGAAGCCTATGTGGCCCCCACCTAACAACTGTACATATATTTTCTCCATCAGCACATCTCTTACAGTTATTACTTTTTGTATCTCTTGACCCTCCCTCTTAGACTGTAAGCTCTAACGAGCAGGGCCCTCAGATTCCTCCTGTAATAAAGTGTATTATATTTGTACTGTCTACCCTCGTGTTGTAAAGAGCTGCCTAAACTGTTGGCGCTATATAAATCCTGTATAATAATAATATAATATAGCACGGGTTTAATTTTCCGGGAGGGTGTACATGGATGTCTCCCCATGATCACGCGCTCTGTGATCGCTAAGTCCTGCGGACTCAGCTGATCATATATCGGGGTAAAGGGCCAATCACAACGGCCCTTTACCACATGATTAGCTGTGTCCAATGAAAGCTGATCACGGAAGATAACAGATGCAGGTGTTCTGTCAGATTAGCAAACCTGTCAGATCAGCTAACGGAAATGATGTTCTGTCAGTGGATTTACCAAAAATACTTACTGCACATGTGTTCCACCGCTAGCAGGTTTGCTAATCTGACAGAACACCTGCAGTTAAAAGACTTTGGCACTGATTTTCAGTGCAGTCCCAACAGTGCTGCCAATCAGTGCCTCCTCATCAATGTCACCTATCAGTGCAGCCTCAAAAGCACACATCAGTGAAGGAGAAAAATCTATTTTGCTAAATTTTAAAACCGACTATGAACTGTTTTTTTTTTTTACAAACCCAATTCCAAAAAAGTTGGGACACTACAAATTGTGAGAAAAAAAGGAATAGATTAATTTACAAATCTCATAAACTTATATTTTATTCACAATATAATATAGATAACATATCAAATGTTGAAAGTGAGACATTTTGAAATGTCATGCCAAATATTGGCTCATTTTGGATTTCATGAGAGCTACACATTCCAAACAAGTTGGGACAGGTAGCAATAAGAGGCCGGAAAAGTTAAATGTGCATATATGGAACAGCTGGAGGACCAATTTGCAATTTATTAGGTCAATTGGCAACATGATTGGGTATAAAAAGAGCCGTTGCCGGCTAAAACTCTATAGGCCAAAAAAGAAGCCATATCTAAACATAATCCAGAAGCGTTGGCGTTTTCTCTGGGCCAAGGCTCATTTAAAATGGACTGAGGCAAAGTGGAAAACTGTTCTGTGGTCAGAGGAATCAAAATTTGAAGTGTCATCCAGACTAAAGAGGACAAGGAAAACCCAAGTTGTTATAAGCGCTCAGTTCAGAAGCCGGCATCTCTGATGATAGTTGCATGTGGCATGGGCAGCTTACACATCTGGAAAGGCACCATCAATGCTGAAAGTTATATCCAAGTTCTAGAACAACATATGCTCCCATCCAGACGTCGTCTCTTTCAAGGAAGACCTTGCATTTTCCAACATGACAATGCCAGACCACATACTGCATCAATTACAACATCATGGCTGCATAGAAGAAGGATTCGGGTACTGAAATGGCCAACCTGCAGTCCAGATCTTTCACCCATAGAAAACATTTGGCACATTATAAAGAGGAAGATGCGACAAAGAAACCTAAGACAGTTGAGCAACTAGAAGCCTGTATTAGACAAGAATGGGACAACATTCCTATTCCTAAACTTGAGCAACTTGTCTCCTCAGTCCCCAGACGTTTGCAGAATGTTATAAAAAGAAAAGGGGATGCCACACAGTGGTAAACATGGCCTTGTCCCAACTTTTTTGAGATGTGTTGATGCCATGAAATTTAACCGCTTGCCGACTGCGCACAGTATATTTACTGCGGCAGTCGGCCCCGGCCAGGCAGAGTGACGTAGGTCTACGTCGCTCACCTGTCACTCCTTCCAGAGCCAATAGCGGGCGGGCGCGCGCCCGCTGAGGCGCGCGCCCGCCTCGGCTCGTTCACGGAGGAGTGCGGGAGTGTGACTGGCGGACCCGATGTCCGCCGGTCACACTACGATCGCCGGTACAGCGGGAGAAAGACAGAGCGGCTTGTGTAAACAAGCCACCTGTCAGTTCTCCCTGTGTAAAAGTGAAGATCAAACAGTTCTACTATGTAGAACTGTTGATCTTTGTTTTTACACTAGTAGACCTGTCCCTGCACAGTTAGAATCACGCCCCTAGGACACACTTAACCCCTCCCTGTCCAATACTGTTAACCCCTTCCCTGCCAGTGTCATTTTTGCAGTAACAGTGCATATATATAGCACTGATTACTGCAGTAATGTCACTGGTACCCCCAAAAGTGTCAAAAATGTCAGTCAAGGGTCCGATCTGTCCGCCGCAATGTCGCAGTACCGCAAAAAAAATCGCAGATCGCCGCCATTACTCGTTAAAAAAAAAAACACCAAAAATGACAAAAATCTTTCCCTTTGTTAGTAAACGCGATAACTTTTGCGCAAACCAATCAAAATACGCTTTTTGCGATTTTTTTTACCAAACATAGGTAGCGTAAAACTTGGCCGAAAATTTTAAAAAATTTTGATTTTTACATTTTTTTTGGGGGGAATTTCATATAGAAAAAAGTGAAAAATATTGTTGTTTTTGCAAAAATTACGCTCTTTTTTTGTTTATAGCGCGTGATCAAAAAATCGCACAGGTGATCAAATACCACCAAAAGAAAGCTCTGTTTGTGGGAAAAAAAGGACGTGAAATTCGTTTAGGTACAGCGTCGCACGACCGCGCGATTGTCCGTTAAAGTCACGCAGTAAAAAATCGCAAAATAACCCCTGGTCTTTTAGCAGGAAAATCCTCCGGTGGTAAAGTGGTTAAAATCAACTTATTTTTCCCTTAAAATTATACATTTTCTCAGTTTAAACATTTGATATGTCATCTACAGTATGTTGTATTCTGAATACAATATTGAAATTTGAAACTTCCACATCATTGCATTATGTTTTTATTCACATTTTGTACAGTGTCCCAACTTTTTTGGAATCATGTTTGTATTTTTTGGTCTTTTTTCATTTGTTTAGCAAAACATAAAAAACCCAGTAGTGAATAAATACCACAAAAAGAAAGCTCTATTTGTGTGGAAAAAATGAAAAACAATTCACTTTGGTACAGTGTTGCATGACAGCGCAATTGTCATTTAAAGTGTTACAGCGCTGAATAATGAAAGTTGGCCTGATCAGGAAGGGAGTGAAAGTGCTCAGTAGGCAAGTGGGTAATCACCCCTGGGTTGTTTTGTTTTTTGCTTAAAAAAAATGAAAAAAGACCAATAATTTGGGGGGAAAAAAAATTTTTTCTTTATTTCAGTTATAAAATTTAGAAAATAGATAACTGTTATTCGTTAATTCTGGTCAAACTGTGTTCTGCTACATTTCTTTGGTGAAAATAACCCAATCAGTGTATATTATTTAATCTGAAGAAAAGTTATAGAATCCACAAACTATGGTATATAACCAGTGTTGGAAGTAACTGCGTTTAAGTAAACGGCGTTACTTAACGCAGTTACTTTTCAGGGTAACGAGTAATCTATCAGATTACTCGTCCTATCCCTGTAATGCCGCTGCCGTTACTTTCGGCTGCGTTACTGCAATTACATCTACCGCCACTAGATGGCAGTAGATGTCATTGTATTCCCCCTCTCCTCTATGACCGCTGTCCGCGGTACTGGAGAGAAGAGGAGGAGACTCAGAACGGAGGAGTGAGTCACGAACGATCCTCTCGTGGGGGACACAGCAACAGGTCAACAGGAAGCGCGCCATAGAGGGCAGGGCAGCGGATCGGCGAGCCGACCAGGCGGCAGGCACTGCAGTCAGAAGAATCAGTGCCACTGCCAGCCTGGCTGTTATATAATATAAAATAAAACATAGCCCAGGACTCCACCAGTGCCACCACCTGTGTTGCTCAACAATCAGCAAGAAGTCCACCACTGACTCCACCAACGCACAGCCCAGAAGAAGAGGAGAGAGGCTGAGGCACAGACAGGCAGGCCTGAGGAGCCAGAGGGACTCGGACAACAGTGTGCCAGCCCAGGCCACACCACCAGCAAGTCCAGCACAGCAGGTACCAAAAAAAAAAAAAACTCACAGTCAGTCACAGACAGTCAGGAGTCAGGTCTCAGACCCCCACCAGCCACCACACCACCAGCAGCGTGCCACACCACCAGTGTCCCACACCGCCACCACCAGTGTGCCACACCGCCACCACCAGTGTTCCACACCACCACCACCAGTGTTCCACACTGCCACCACCAGTGTTTCACACCGCCACCACCAGTGTGCCACACCGCCACCACCAGTGTGCCACACCGCCACCACCAGTGTTCCACACCGCCACCACCAGTGTGCCACACCGCCACCACCAGTGTTTCACACCGCCACCACCAGTGTGCCACACCGCCACCACCAGTGTTTCACACCGCCACCACCAGTGTTTCACACCGCCACCACCAGTGTGCCACACCGCCACCACCAGTGTTCCACACCGCCACCACCAGTGTGCCACACCGCCACCACCAGTGTGCCACACCGCCACCACCAGTGTTTCTCACCGCCACCACCAGTGTGCCACACCGCCACCACCAGTGTTCCACACCGCCACCACCAGTGTTTCACACTGCCACCACCAGTGTGCCACACCCTCCACCACCACCAGTGTGCCACACCGCCACCACCACCAGTGTGCCACACCACCAACAGCCAGCCACTCCAGACAGCAGGTACCAAAAAACAAAACAAAATACAGTTACTCACAGTCAGGAGGACTCAGGACTCAGACCCCCACAGTGTGCCACACCGCCACCACTATTAAAGATCTCATAGAACGTAATTGCATTATAGAATAGTAAAAAAAAGTCACAGTTACTTTGCTGAGTAACTAATTACTTTTTCAATGTGGTAACTGAGTCAGTAACTCAATTACTTTTTGGGAAAAGTAATTTGTAACTGTAACTAATTACTTTTTTAAAGTAAGATGACCAACACTGTATATAACTGAAAATGTATCAATCCTGATGTACTGGCAGCCTATCTCATTTCATGAGGCCTTAAAATGCCAGGAGAATACAAATGACCCCTCTTTGGAAAGTATTTAGTAAGAAGGATGGTGCATTTTTTTTTTACAATTTGTGATTTTTTTCACTTTTTTTGGAAAATGAAGAAATAAAAAAAATGTGTTTTTGTTTTCAAATTTTTTTTTATTTTATTACATACTGTCACCAACTTTATCATATAAGTTGTCATAAAATGAATGGTGTGGCGGTGATCAGGGACACTGACTGGTGACTGAAAAAAAAAAAAAAAAAAATTATGGTTTATTTTCCTTTTTAAGTAATTTTTTTTTATTTTACATTTTTTTTAACACACTGACCAGAGCAATACAGTGTTACCATAGTAAGTGATCAGGTTTTTTTTTTTGCGCATTATGATCGTTTATACCAGTGAATATCAAATCACTTTTATTAGTGTGTATTGTTGTGATTAGATATGATTAGACACAGCTAATCACATGGTACAGATAGGCTGTGACGTGATTATTGTAACCAATCACAGCTAGCTACACAATGGCATGAATAAAAAAGCCATTCATTGTTTACAATTGTCATGTGATCTTCTGGGATTGGTCACAGCGACCACATGGTACCAGCAGCAGGCCAGTACACCGATCAGTCATCGGCTGTGTGCGGTGGACACAGATGTGGGGTGCGCAAGGCACATTTCAGGAGGATGTCATATGACAAATACCACAAATGTGGTTAATCTGTGCCTTGTGCAGGGCCATGTTTTGAGGGTGCATGGACCCGAACACATCCTGGTTGCATTTGGGGCTTTGGAATTGACAGCTATGAGACTTCAGGCACGATGATGCATGCAACACCTGTGCATCCCCATGCCAGTAAACACAGCCCTGCACAGATTAAAATGCCCCATGTGAACAAGGCCTTATAACAAATCAATGCTTCTTTTCATGGTTTGTTCACACTACTTGCATGGTAAAATTCTGTGTTTTACAGAGCAGGAAGTGTCCCTTCTGACTGGCCGTGCCTTGTTCTTTTAAAGCTGATCTCCACATTTAATCTCCCTGGCAGTATTCCCGAGTGTGGCTCGGGGTGGAATTTCAGTGCTATTAGCAGTAACCCTGAGCCACACTCGGGGTACCGCCAGGGAGAAATCGCTGGATCCTGGAAGAGGTTACTTACCTTGTCCCCGGGATCCCGCAATGTATTCCAGCATTGTACGGCGGCCGGATCTTCCGCTTGATGCTGGGCTTCCGTTCCCTGCAAGCATCGCGTCACAGGGGTTTGGAACCGGGGGCAAATTCAAAAAGTCAAACACACTGATAAATTACTAAATAAAATAAATTGACCTTAGTTTGCCCCCAGTGCTTTCTTCAGTGCCCTTGCCTGCAGTTTTACAGTTTGTACACACTCATATTTATATATATATATAACTATACATAGTGTGCAGTGCTAATTAAATACAAACTTCATGACAAAGTTCAAAAATCATTAATAAAGTGAATAAGAACACAATCACATGCAAATATAGGGTTCGGCAAAAAGCATAGATAGGAAACAATCACCAAGAAGAATCCCCTGAATAATCAATCCAATATATGGATGGATAGATGATACCAAATCACCGGTAAGTGACACCGCATAAGAGAGCCTCTACCAGTCACCCAAAAGTGCAGCAGCTTACCAGAGGGTGCAGATCCCCACAACAGAGATCTACATTAGCTCCAATGACATCCACTGCCCCTGGGCGTACTCCTATTGCAGGTAATCACCATCTAGGTGAATGAATCATGAGAAAATGTATTCCTTGCAAGGCTCTAAATATTCTTCTTGTATGACCTTATGATAGATTCACAGGTTTATGGTATAATGCTCCCTAACGACTGGGCTGATGTTCCTGTCCTGAATTTGAGGTCCTCAAAACTTTTTCTGTTTGTCATACACCTCCTGCATTCACCGATAAGGCATCATTCTAAGCAATAATCCTGTGCGCTTCTCTCAGACACACACATTGTAGGGTTATATGAGTGTAAGGGTTACGTTATATATATATATATATATATATATATATATATATATATATATATATATATATATATATATACAGTGCATTGCGAAAGTATTCGGCCCCCTTGAACTTTTCGACCTTTTGCCACATTTCAGGCTTCAAACATAAAGATATAAATCTGTAATTTTTTGTGAAGAATCAACAAGTGGGACACAATCATGAAGTGAAAAACGTGATGCGCCAGATGTGCACAAAATTAATAAATGTCCGTGTAAACAATAAAAATTGTTCATATATACAGTCCAAATAATGCTGTGCTCAAAGTGCAATACAATTAGTGCTGTGCTCAAGTGTCCATATAGCACAAAAAGGGGCCTTGATCCCGTGAGAAATAAATCAAACACCAGTGTGTCAGATCCCTCCACCAGGAAGATTGGCCTCTCACCTCAGCTTTAGGCCTCTTTCACACATGCTGTCCGTTTGTCCGTTTTTCATCCATCCGTTGACGGATGAAAAACGGACATCAATGCCTCTCTATGTAAAAACGGATGACAACTGATGATCATCAGTTAACATCCGTTTTCATCCACTTCCGTCAATGTCCGTTTTTTTGAACGGATGAATGCCCTATTTTTCATCCGTCAAAAAAACGGATCGGACGAAAAACGGATGACAACGGATGAAAAACGGATGTCAACTGATGACAACGGATGACAACGGATGAAAAACTGATGTCAACTGATGACAACGGATGAAAAACGGACGACAACGGATGAAAAACGGATGAAAAACGGATAACAACTGATGAAAAACGGATAAAAAACGGATAACAACTGACGAAAAACGGATGAAAAACTGATGACAACTGACGAAAAACGGATGAAAAACGGATGAAAAACGGATGAAAAACTGATACATTTGACGTGACTGAACTGATGAACTGAACGGACTGTATGTGTGAAAGGGGCCTAAGACCCAAATGGGCCATCTTGATAGGTGAACAGAGAAGCCAAACACCACATGTGATTGTGAAATGGAGTCAAAGATCGAGCAGAACCCTGCAGCAAGGTGAGAGCACTAGATTCTTTCCTTATATTCCCACTGCATGTCCCGGCGACCTCCGGAGGTGAGAGGCTGGAGAGTCATCCCTTGGAATTTGTATACAGGTTAATGCTGGCCCGTTTGGGTCTTAAGCTGAGGTGAGAGGCCAATCTTCCTGGTGGAGGGATCTAACACACTGGTGTTTGATTTATTTCTCACGGGATCAAGGCCCCTTTTTGTGCTATATGGACACTTGAGCACAGCACTAATTGTATTGCACTTTGAGCACAGCATTATTTGGACTGTATATATGAACAATTTTTATTGTTTACACAGACATTTATTAATTTTGTGCACATCTGGCGCATCACGTTTTTCATTTATATTTCTTTGATTGTGTGGACACGATTGGTGTATGCTGCCGGTATTTTATATGCATATTGATTTTTTATGCACATTGATTTATTGCACTTTATGTGAATTCTTCAAAAGGTTTTTGCGCTGATAGTTTTTCAATATACAATCATGAAGTGGAACAAAATTTATTGGATATTTCAAACTTTGTTAACAAATAAAAAACTGAAAAATTGGGCGTGCAAAATTATTCAGCCCCTTTACTTTCAGTGCAGCAAACTCTCTCCAGAAATTCAGTAAGGATCTCTGAATGATCCAATGTTGACCTAAATGACTAATGATGATAAATAGAATCCACCTGTGTGTAATCAAGCTTTCAGTCTCTCGATGTGCAAAACTGATAGAGACATACCCCAAGCGACTTACAGCTGTAATCGCAGCAAAAGGTGGCGCTACAAAGTATTAACTTAAGGGGGCTGAATAATTTTGCACGCCCAATTTTTCAGTTTTTTATTTGTTAAAAAAGTTTGAAATATCCAATAAATTTCGTTCCACTTCATGATTGTGTCCCACTTGTTGTTTCTTCACAAAAAATTACAGTTTTATATCTTTATGTTTGAAGCCTAAAATGTGGCAAAAGATCGCAAAGTTCAAGGGGTCCGAATACTTTGGCAAGGCACTGTATATATGTGTAGCACTGCCCCCTTGAGGACTGCTGTATTGTTCACCTTGGGATCCCCCTGGGTTACCGTTAGCAACTGCAGCAGGCACAATTTAACTCCTTACTCTCTGGCTCAGTCAATGAACAGTCTAGGGGATGTAGTTGTTTTTGTGGTTTTATTTAGATTAGGGATGGGAGAAGGGAAGAGTGGGCTACTTCAACTTGAACTAGTCACAGTAGATGAGGACTCCTGTCTGAAGATGCAGCCAGTCTGCTGATTCACCTTGCCACTTAGATGAATTTAGGATTAAGCCTTTATGTAGATGAATTGTCAGGATGAATTATCTTCGGGATACACACCTAGTACCCCCTTTCACTCGACCTGCTGACACCCGTCCTCTGACTATCCTACACCGGGGTGGCCCCCCTCAGGTCAGGCCCCTAGATATGATCCCCTGTACTCACGATACTGTTTTTCGAGGGTCTCCAGTGTCTCTACCCCTTCAGTCAGCTCTCATGGACCTCTGGGTTCAGCTCCTTCCTTCTGGTCCCCAGGCCGACTACCTGTGACAGCGTGCCACTGCTACAGAGGAAGAGGCAGCTGCCACCCTCCCTCCGGGACTCTGCTCACCAGCCAAAGACCCCGCAGCACGTGTGCGCCTGGCTTTTATACCACACTAGACAATGCACTGAGACAATCAGTCTGTGCCTATCACTGGGGCTGTATCAAAGCCTGTGTACCCATTGGTCAGATTTCCTCCACTGTCTAGAGGCAAATACCTTATAAAAATGGGGATATTGCTGCGCTAAAATGTAAAGATAAAAACATACATGAATAAAAAGTCAACAGACCAAATGAAAGCAGCCAGCACCTGATCTAGAATCAGAAATACCAGATCTAAATAGCAATATAGAATGGGATTGGTGCAGCGCTAACACAATTGAATCCACAGTCCATACAAATGTTCAAATGGATCAAATACAAAAGTGCAGTAAACAAAAGTTCATCAGAGAGTGCTCCAATAAAGAAGGGAAACTGTCCACCACTTCAAACTTGGAAAAAGCCCCGAGTGCAGGAACCGCCACCAAGATAATAAATGGCCTCTTACCAAATTGCAATGACCCCCATTACAAGGATCAAAGACAGCCTGTGTGATCAAATCAGTGCCCAGATCGACATGTATCGATTCCCAGTGTTCCCTCAGCAGCTCCGACCGGAACAAGTGAACATAAGGAAAAGAGGGACAACTCCAATAGTGAAGTACGTTCACAGGTTTATTCAGTAAAAGCAGAGTGGCAACTCACGTTTGCATGAAGAAATCACAGCATGTCTCGGAGCTATACTCTCAGAACCTTTGTTTCCAACCAATAAAATGGCCGCCGTGTCTCCTTGCTGGCCTCAGCACGACGAACCGCAGGCTCCTCCTCCGACCGGTTTCATCAACACGTGACTTCGTCAGGGGGTGTGGCCTATGGCAGAACGTCTTTCCTTATATGCTGGGTGAGACAGGGCGGAACTCGCTGCGTCCAAGATCCTGTTCTTTATACCCCTTCTCCAAAAACTTGGACTTCAAGGAGCTAGCCTCCCGCAGGAAGTCCGCTCTATTGGAACAGTTCCTCTTGAGTCTGAGGAACTGACTGACAGGAACGGATCTAAGCCACGACACATGGTGGCAACTAGATGTGTCAATAAATCCGTTCCTGTCAGTCTCCTTGAAGAAAGTAGAGGTTTCAAGGGAACTACCAACCACTTTAATTTTAAGATCTAGAAAATGAATTTCAGATCTACTGCATTCGTGCACCAATCTAATTCCTCTGTCATTGTCATTCAGTGCAGAGATGAATGATTCAAGGGACTCAGAGTCACCATCCCATAGGAGGAGGATGTCATCGATGTATCTCCGCCAGAGAACTATCTCTGGTCTCGGAACGTCACCGATGACATCCTCCTCCCATTTGGCCATGAACAGATTGGCCATACTTGGCGCAAACTTCGCGCCCATGGCCACCCCCTTATTTTGTCTGTAATAAGTGCCATTGAACCAGAAGAAATTATGGGCCATAGCATAATCCAACAGGGATAAGATGAATTGACTCTGAAGACCTAACAAAGTGCTCTGACCCAAGAAATACTCAACAATTTTATTTTGTTTTTATTTGTGGGATAGTTTTAAATGTTTTTATTCTATATTTTTTGTGATGCTATTAAACTGTCATATTGTGTATCATATTTAGTTCACATTTTTAGTTACATTTATAATTTTCCCTTCATGTCAATGTAAGTTATGTAATGGAGCACTCTCTGGAATTTTTGTTTCTGGCCGCTAGATGGCGGTGTTTCCCTGCAAAGTCTAGCACGGCTAGAGTAGAGCACTGTTCCCCTGGTTACCTATAGGTTTCCCCCGTTTTGAAGCTCTTTTAAATAAGGTTTCTTTCTTAAGATCAAATATGCACTAGAAGTCCTTTGAAATATAAGGCACATATATCTCTTGTGCAATCATGTTAATATTTGATCGGTTTATCGCTGTTTGCGGTCTCCAATTCCGGGTTTAGCTCCGGATGTTGACATTCAAAGGTCACACATCCTGTTCCGGGTCGTTGGTCTCCTTCCTATTGATGGTTTGGGATGACCTCTTCCTGCTGGCTCCGGATTGGACGCAGCAAGTTCCGCCCTGTCTCACCCAGCATATAAGGAAAGACGTTCTGCCATAGGCCACACCCCCTGACGAAGTCACGTGTTGATGAAACCGGTCGGAGGAGGAGCCTGCGGTTCGTCGTGCTGAGGCCAGCAAGGAGACACGGCGGCCATTTTATTGGTTGGAAACAAAGGTTCTGAGAGTATAGCTCCGAGACATGCTGTGATTTCTTCATGCAAACGTGAGTTGCCACTCTGCTTTTACTGAATAAACCTGTGAACGTACTTCACTATTGGAGTTGTCCCTCTTTTCCTTATGTTCACTTGTTCCGGTCGGAGCTGCTGAGGGAACACTGGGAATCGATACATGTCGATCTGGGCACTGATTTGATCACACAGGCTGTCTTTGATCCTTGTAATGGGGGTCATTGCAATTTGGTAAGAGGCCATTTATTATCTTGGTGGCGGTTCCTGCACTCGGGGCTTTTTCCAAGTTTGAAGTGGTGGACAGTTTCCCTTCTTTATTGGAGCACTCTCTGATGAACTTTTGTTTACTGCACTTTTGTATTTGATCCATTTGAACATTTGTATGGACTGTGGATTCAATTGTGTTAGCGCTGCACCAATCCCATTCTATAAAATACCTTATAGACAAATGTGTACAGCAAAGAGTAAAAAAAAATAGCATTTTAACATAACAAACACTTCTATCAACTCCAAAAAAAAATGGGGGGAGGGGACATTTTTTTCTCCCCAAATTGTTTACACATGTGCAGCAGATGGCAAAATATTCTAAACTGGAAATATTAATATAAATATTTGACAAAATAGCAATGCTCTTACTATGGGTTGTCTCTTTAAACATGTAAAGTCATTGCTCCTGCATTTTGAAATAAACAGAACCTGTCACGTTTGCTAAAATGAAGATTAGACTAGGGATGCTGACCTTGTGCATCTCAGTAATATGGTACATTTACCAAAAAAAAAAAAGCCTTAGAATCGCTAAAAAATTTTGCCTGGTATGACTTTTCATACTATGGTTAACCACTTAAGGACCGGAAGGTTTTACCCCCTTTATGACCAGGCCGTTTTTTGCGATTCGGCACTGCGTTACTTTAACTTACAATTGCGTGGTCATGCGACAATGTACCCAAATAAAATGAATGGCCTTTTTTTCCCACAAATTGAGCTTTCTTTTGGTGGTATTTGATTACCTCTTTGATTGCGCTATAAACAAAAAAAATGAGTGATAATTTTGAAAATAAAAAAACTATATTTTTTTCTTTCTGCTATAAAACATTTCCAATAAAAAAAAATTAAAAATCAATTTTTTTCATCATTTTAGGCCAATTTGTATTCTGTCATATATGTTTGCTAAAAGAAAATCCCAATAAGTGTATATTGATTGGTTTGCGCAAAAGTTATCACGTCTACAAACTAGGGGAAAGATTTTTTTTTTTTTTACTAGTAATGGGGGCGATCAGGAATTTTTAGCATGGCTGTGACATTGCGCTGGATAGATCGAACATCTAACTGACATTTCTGACAGTTTTGGAGGACCAGTGAAATTACTACAGTAATCAGTGCTAAAAAATATGCACCGTTAATGTACTAATGACACTGGGAGAGAAAGGGTTAACACTAGGGGTTAAATGTATGCCTAGGGGGTGTTTTCGAACTGTGAAGGGCATGGGCTTATGGAATCAACACAGGGACCTGTGTTCCTAAATAGGAGGAACTAAGGAGCCCTGTGTTGATTGCTGACAGAACAACGGTCTGCCATGTTTCTGTCTCCCCAGGGAGTGATCCCGGGTGCCCGGCGGCAATCATGGCCCTAGCCCCGCAGATCAGCTTCCTCTCTCACGAATCGCCTCACGTGCATGCCTCCTTGATCGCTTTCGAGGAGCGACATAAAGGTAAAGCGATTTGCACAGCCGAGCCACCTTGCCGCAGTATATCTGCGGCAGGTGGTCGGCAAGAGGTTAAAGGAGATGTACAGCCAAAGCTCTATGGATCACAGGAGGGCAGTTTGTTCTGCACTCCTGTGATCCGTTTTCAGCAGAGAGCGGTCTGAAGTCCGCTCTCTGCTGACATCACAGATGTCGGTCCAGGCACCGCGTCACCGCCACGGAGTCGAGATCCGCCAGATGCCTGGACCGACAACCGACTCAGACTCTCAGCAAGCCGCTGGGAGGCTGAGCTGGCCGCTCCACACCCCTCCACAGCTCAGTTCTCCAATGATCGAGGAGGGGGCAGAGCAGAGAGCTGCGACTGACAGTCAGCAGCTCTCTACTTGGGAAGCTGTCAGAAATTAGTGATCGGCAGTGTTCGATTTCTAGGTTCTCAGTGTAGAGGCTCTGGGGAACAGATGCAGCTTTGGACCAATACTGCATCCACCCAGCTAAGTATAAATGGGGAGAAAAAAGTAATCCCATACATCTCCTTCTATTGGCAATAACCACTATAAAAATTAGTTTACATAAATTCCGCGCCAGGACATTCAAGGAAAATAAAGGCTGCTGTCTACCTCAAATACCCCCAAAGGGGTAAAGCAATGTGAAACGAAGGGGAGGGTAAAGTGTCATATATGCAAAAGAAACAAATTTGTAAAACTACATAAACTGTATATAATGACCTAACGTGAAAGTGTCAGTAGTGCTCAAATGTCCCTATGCAAAAATCATTAATTAATTAAATAAATAAGGCGTTAATTAATATATCATAATATATATATATATATATATATATATATATATATATATATATATGTATATATATATATATATTGTGAGGGGTTAGCTCTGTAGCGGGTGTGGATGACCCCTTGGGGGGTCCGTTACACAGAGAGATAGCCGAGGAGTGGTTGAAAACAACAGTCTATGGTTTATTCTTCCAATTTTCTTCAAACAAGTGCAAGCATCCAAACAGCATAAATCAAAATAACATAAAATAAACCCTGGCCACTGTGGGCGTCTACCTTCACAACACAGGAACCTACCTATGGTGTCTGACCTAACCTACTGCTGGGCAGACACTGCTGGTCATACAGCAGAAAACCAATAGTCCATTTGTTTTCTTTTCACACAGAAAAAGTCAACACCACCTCACCTTCAGAAGTCTTTCAGCTCACTGCTCTCCTTCACGCACACAGCTTCAGGAGGCAGCAATCAGTAGTCATCCTCTGGATAACTTATAGAGGCCTTAATTGCCTCATCCTGAATAGCTGAAGCCTTTTCAACGTCCTAACACCTTTCTGGCTACCTCTCGCAGCCGACACCCGATAGTAATTGGTGAATTGTCTAAACAAAGCAGATATGTATCTCCCGTCTGTGACAACACCCACAGATTTACCTGACTTCCTGTCACAATATATATACAGTATATATATATATATACACACATATATATAAAAAGTGCTACTTCACAAATTCAACCCTACAACATCTGATAAATGTTGGCGATGTTCTCAAGAGTCAGGGTCTATGCTACACTTATGGTGGTCTTGTCCACATATACAACCATTTTGGTCCCAGGTACTTCAGATTACAACGCAAGTGTCCTCGTACTCCCTGGAATATACCCAAGCACAATTTTTACTTCACCACTCTGACACATACTGTAAGACTCTCCCCATACATATGATCAATGCGGTCAAACTATGTATCCCTCTACACTGGGGGTCCAGTCATGTCCCCTCAATGGAGGAATGGTTTAAAAAGATAAATAAAATTGCAGAGATGGAGGAACTCATCCACATAGCCCGAGACACTCCAACAAAATCTACAACACATGGGCATGCTGGATTCATTTGCAAACTTCAAGGCCATACTCTGCACTGTTGGCTCCAGATAATTCCCAAAACCCAAGTTAGAAGGTCCATACTCACGGCCTGGCCATAAGAGCATTACCATATGCTCAGACACACTTCCCCGCCTTTGTCAGTGTGGGTCCATTCCCCCTTAACCAGGGATGAGAGGGGAGACTCCCATCGGTTATGTCTTTTCTTATCTCATACTCAGGCTACCACATATAGAGGATTCATGTTATCCCTATTTCAGCCCTATAAGGTTAACATATCTCATCTCACACAGGAAGCCCGAACCTAGATTCCATTTCTGCCAAGGGGACATTACAATGATTCACTGTGCTTACACCTAACCTACTCCCATACCAGCTATAGACATGTGTTTTAGCGAGCAATTATGTAGGTAATCTGATATTCTTTACCCTCCCCTGTTTATTAGTATAATCCTTTGTTTAAGTAATACTACGTTATCCATGTATATCTACTGTTACCAGAAGAGTGTTACTACAGACAAAACAACGTGGTAAATTCCTTTGCTATGTCAATGTTTATTGTTCTTGTGTTTTGCACTTTTATTCTCAATAAAAAATTTTATGGGAAAAAAAGGAAATCAAGGTCCCAGAGTCTGCCGGAAGAGTGGAGAGGCACAGAATCCAAGTTGCATGAGGTTTAGTGTCAAGTTTACACAGTCAGTGATGATTTGGTGTCATCTGCTGGTGTTGGTCCACTGTGTTTTATCAGATCCAAAGTCAGCGCAGTCCTCTACCAGGAAATTCTAGAGCACTTCATACTTTCCTCTGCTGACCAGCTTTATGGAGATACTGATTTCATTTTCCAGCCAGACTTGGCACCTGCCCACACTGCCAAAAGTACCAATACTTGGTTTAATGATCATGGTATCTCTGTGCATGTTTGGCCAACAAACTCGCCTGACCTAATTCCCATAGAGAATCTGTGGGGTATTGTCAAGAGGAAGATGAGAGACACCAAACCCAACAATGCAGATGAGCTGAAAGCCACTCTCAAAGCAACCTGGGCTTCCATAACCCACTTTGTAGTGCCACTGGCTGATCGCCTCCATTCCACGCCTCATCGATGAAGTAATTCATACAAAAGGAGCCCCGACCAAGTATTAAGTGCATACTATACTGTACTTGGACATACATACAAGTAAGCCAATATTTCTTTATTAAAAAAACTTTTTTTTTTATTGGTCTTATGTAATATTAATATTTTCTGAGATACCGAATTTTGGGTTTTTACTAGCTGTAAGCCATAATCATCAAAATAAAACTAAGAAATGCTTGAAATATATATATATAAACAAACTGTATATAATGACCTAACGTGTAAAAAAAAGTTTCAATAGTGCTCAAATGTTCCTATACAAAAATATCATACAATAAATAAATAAATAAGGTGTTAATCAATATATCATAATAATGAATATATAAAAACAGTGATAAAAATCATGGAACCAATCATAAATCAATATCATCATCCAAAAATAAATTATGTAATCCAATAGTCCCAGTAGTGCAAAGTGCAAAAAATGTTCGTAGTACTGAAAATAACTCCGTGCAGATAGGTGCAATAGTGCTCCCCCAATTGGACCGCACTCACCAGATGTAGGTACCCCAACAGGGGTCAGAGGTATGTAGCCAAAAAACAGGGTCAGACTCCCCCAACCGTTGTGGCACCGATCAGCCCAGATGGTGTTTCAGCCACACATTTGAAAGGGTAGTTCCTATCCAATGGTATTATGGGTGGTGGATGGTCTTAAATCCATAGTCACGGACAGGGGAGGACTGGCAGCCTTGGGCCTGGGGGGCAAGTCCAGTCAAGTGGCCCATTGAACCACCGAGCTCACCATCTATGCCCACCTGGTTTATAACGGATATTGATGTTATAAAGCAAGACAAATATGATACAATGTGGTAACATAATTTAATGTTAATAGCAACAAAGGAGGTTTAACAAAAATAATGCATCAATGCAGCCTCACCAGTGCCCATCAGTCCAGCCTCATCAGTGCCCATTAATGCAGCCTCACCAGTGCCCATCAGTCCAGCCTCATCAGTGCCCATTAATGCAGCCTCACCAGTGCCCATCAGTCCAGCCTCATCAGTGCCCATTAATGCAGCCTCACCTGTGCCCATCAAGGCATCCTGATCATTGCCCATCAATGTAACCTGACCAGTGCCCATCAATGCAACCTGACCAGTGCCCATCAATGCAGCCTGATCAGTGCCCATCAATGCAACCTGACCAGTGCCCATCAATTCAGCCTCACCAGTGCCCATCAATGCAGCCTCACCAGTGTCCATCAATGCAGCCTCTCCAGTGCCCATAAATGCAGCCTCACCAGTGCAGCCTTATCAGTTCCCATCAATGCAGCCTCACCAGTGCCCATCAATGCAGCCTCACCAGTGCCCATCAATGCAACCTGATCAGTGTCCATCAGCTCAGCCTCATCAGTGAAAGAAGATTATTGGTGAACCCAACAAAAACTGCGCAAAATGAATGTGATGTATAAATAAATAAACACTACTCATATCTATAAATGTGTTTAGGGTGAAATTGCTTCCACTCTGCGAGCTGCAAAATCAACGTGAATAACGTGACAAATGAAAAAGTGAAAAAATGTGGCGCTCAACAGTTTGATAAAACACAAAGTAAATTATTCCAATGTGCAAACGTTCATGCAAAAAAACTGTTTCTAGTGTCCAAAAAAAAAAGGGCTAAGCAAACAGCCAATGATGGAAACACAGACTTGATAGGAGTGAATCTCAAAAAAGCCTCCACCTCCACACGATCACCCAGTGAAATGTATAGGTACCGCTTACCAGAACCACTGGACCCCTTAGTTATAGGGGGTCAAACATGCTTATTGATCCACATCAGATCCGACCTTGCACATCCCCCTCTCACACAGGCGAGATAGGAGCCGCCGCTCCACGCCTGCGTTCCTTAGACCCTTAGATTGGGAACGTGAGACCGTAAACTTCCGGGTCTAAGGAACGCAGGCGTGGAGCGGGGTCTCCTATCCCCAGCAAACTGAAAATGATCCTTTGATGAGTAATACTGCACCATGAGAGCCCGTTTGTCATTTCTCTCCATCTATGAATTGGTTCTTTAATGCTCCATCGATTTGGCTACACACTGTCGCCTGTGTGAGAGGGGGATGGCTCTGAGGAAGAGGCACAGCCTCGAAACGCGTCAGCCCTCTGCTTCCAGTAAAGACGTTGATCCTCTGGTAGGAGGCAGGCGTATGGAATTGATGTGCCTGAAACTTCTTGTTTGTTTGTGAGTATTTGATTTTAAACAATTTTATCCAAATAAACTTGCTGAGGATAATGCGCTAGGCTGGTGCGCCCTTTTTTTGCTTTGTATTTTGAGAGGGGGATGTGCAAGGTCGGATCTGATGTGGATCAATAAGCGTGTTTGACCCCCTATAACTAAGGGGTCCAGTGGTTCTGGTAAGCGGTACCTATACATTTCACTGGGTAATCGTGTGGAGGTGGAGGCTTTTTTGAGATTCACTCCTATCAAGTCTGTGTTTCCATCATTGGCTGTTTGCTTAACCCTTTTTTTTTTTGGACACTAGAAACTGTTTTTTTGCACGAACGTTTGCACATTGGAATAATTTATTTTGTGTTTTATCAAGCTGTTGAGCGCCACATTTTTTCACTTTTTCAGCCTCATCAGTGTCCACCAGTGCAGCCTCATCAGTTTCCATCCATGCAGCCTCATCAGTCCCCATCAACGCAGCACCACCAGTGTCCATCAGTGCAGCCTCATCAGTGCAGCCTGATCATTGCCCATCAATGCAGCCTCACCAGTGCATATAAGCTCAGCCTCATCAGTGCAGCTTGATCAGTGCCACCTATCAGTGTCCATCATTGCCACCTACTAGTGCTGCATATCAATCCAGCTTAATCATTGCTCCTGATCAGTGCTTACCATTGCCGCCACATTCTCTGCCCTGCTGACCCCATCCTATGTCCCACTGACCCCCATCCTCTGCCCTCATGTCCCAGGGTCTGATAAGGAAGCCGCAGCCATTCATTGTGAACAGCTGTGGCTTCCTCATCAGACCCTGAGACAAGAACAGTATACTGTGGCTGGGGTGGTATACATTTAGATGGGGGTGCCCGATTTAAATCTTGCCTAGGGTAGCACAAAAATAAAATACACCACTGGACACTGATGCATAGTGACTAGTGGCAGTCACTAACCCCTTTGTGCTGCATTAGTTGTACCAGTGTCAGTGTTTATTAACCATCTCATGCTGCACAATACAGGGGTTAATTAACACTGACACTGGTGCCACTGTCACTAATGCAGCACAAAGGGGTTAATTAACTGTCACTGGTCACTAATGCATTAGTGGCCAGTGGCAGTACATTAACCCCCTCCATGCTGCATTTTACAAACAGCATTGTAAATTAACTCCTCGCCTCAATGAGTTAATTACTTGAGCCATTTCACACATCTACAACACTGACATAACATTGCCTTATGTAAGGTGTATTATCAGCCTGAGCAGCCTCTGAAAACTCACTATTCCACAGGGCTTCACTGGGCTGGCTCCTCGCAGTTCCTTGCAGAAGCACTCTCCTCCGTCCTTTCTTCCCGCCTCCTGGCCTCTGGATGACATCACACTCGGCCGGGACTAGAAAGCATCTGTCGGGTGGAGATCACTCCGCCTGACAGGGAAGTGACTGGACTCACCAGTCAAAAAGGCCACTCGCTCCGCACCGATTCCACCCCTGCAGACAGGCATGACACCCGCCGGCCACCGCTACATTATAGTATACTTGCAGAGCTGCAGCAGAGCAGTGATGCTCCGCAAGTATAACACAATGTAGCGGCGGCCGGCGGGTGTCATGCCTGTCTGCAGGGGTGGAATCGGTGCGGAGCGAGTGGCCTTTTTAGGAAGCATCAGAGCGGCCTGGAGGGCAATCGCCTCCCTGCCTCCCGGCCCAGTCCGCCTCTGGTCACGGACTTGTCAGGTCCTGAGTCTTCTCTCTTCTTCACAACTTAGGTTGCCCAAAAAATTGAATTTGGGCTCAAACAGCAAAAGATCCTGAATAGATGGATGATCCAGACCAAGACTCATGTATATTTAAGCCTGCTTCCTTTATCATAAATCAAATTTAAACTTCTGAAGCAGGTTTAAAATACCTGGGGGGGGGGGGGGGGGGGGAACAAAAGTACAGAGCAAATATGTTATACACCTTGTATGCATTGCAAGGTTTCATTACCAGCTTTGACAGTCATGTACAGTAGTACCTTTAAATAATTTCACAAGAAAAGGTTGTGTGAAACTACCCAGTTAATCACCTATAATTGCCTTGATATAAAAACCAAGAGCAAACACCGCCTATAGAAAATTTCACAGATGTTCATTATTCAGTGGCTGTGAACAGGTATTACATGCTGTTCTTGGCTCGTGTAACATCGTTGGCACCAACACATGTTTGTTTAATAGGACCAAGGCTGCTTTATAAGTCCAGCAGAAAAGACTCTGACGTGGGCATTGTATACTTAGACTCAAAGTGGAAACATGGCAATCATTCTAGAGTGTATAGCTCTGTTTTTCATTGCCATTTATTCATACCTGGAAGCCTTTGTCAAATTATTTATCCCAGCAAAAAAGAAATCTGTTAGTGGAGACATTGTACTGATTACTGGAGCTGGACATGGAATTGGGCAACTTGTAGCCCTGGAGTTTGCCAAACTAAAAAGCATTGTGGTTTTATGGGATATCAACAAGGTAAGTAAATGAGTATTGTATCTCAATTATTATTAGGTTATTAGATCAGATGTCAATGTACAAATATATGTACAGGCTATATGCATAATGGTGTCATTATATTGACTCTGTATTTTAGATATTATAGGAATAAATGTAAAAACATTTCTATCGAAATTTTATTGTGGATCCAAATTTTTGTATTTCAGAAAAAAATTTGATAGCTAAAAGTGAACAGGTGACTGTGCTAGTGTAACACACTGCTCAATTGTTTAACAATCCAGAATTGATGCTTTGTTTTTTTTTAAGTAATAAGCAAGTTAAGATTGTAAGATTGTAAATGCCTGCAGATGTGCACAAACCTACTGTTTAACCACTTGATCTCCAGAAGATTTTACTTCCTTCATGATCAGGCCATTTTTTGCTTTTTAGCACTTTGCTATTACAACTATTATAATTATGATTGCACGGTCATGCAACACTGTACCCAAAGAAAATTTGTAACATTTTTTTTCCACACAAACAGAGCTTTCTTTCGGTGGTATTTGATCACCACTGGGTTTTTTTTTTAATTCTTTATTTATTGGTATGTGTCAAAAAATGACCACATAACAAGACAATATGAATGGGTACAAATCGGCCATGAAGAACACACATCATCAACACAATTTTAGAAAACCATAAAAGAAGAGTGTACAGAAAATTGCACTGCAGTAAAAATCAGTCACTAGCACTATAAGCCTCGGTTCACATTTATGCGATGCGGGAAGGCTGCGAATTCGCAGCCTGTTCCCGCATCGCACACGCACCCCCGGCAGTTCACACTGCCATATGCGATACGCTGGGGGTGTCAATGTAATGTTAACGACACCCCCAGTTTGATCGCATATAGCAGTGCGATCGTGCAGTTCGCACAGGATCGGATCGCACAAGTGTGAACCGCTGTGCGATCCGATCCTGATGCGGCTGCCAAAAAGGGTCCCTGTGCGTGTTTGCTGCGGCTGCGGTGCGAATTTAGCCATACAAACTGTATGGCTAAACTCGCACCGCACAGCCGATCGCATGTAATGTCAGAGCAGTGCGCTCCGACATTACATGCGAACCCCGCACACGCACAAGTGGGAACCGGGGCTGAAGGTACATTTCTAAATCAAAACTACCATGGAGATAAAAGGTGTTTGACCTCCTTAATTACCACTGGGTTTTTTTATTCTTTGCAATATAAACAAAAAAAAAGAAAAAACACGAAAATTTTGAAAAAAAAAAACAATATTTTTTACTTTCTGCTATAAAACATATCCAATAAAATGTTTTTTTTTTTTAATCTAATTTCTTCACAAATGTTGGCCAAAATGAAATATATTCTGATACATGTCTTTAATTTAAATTTAAAAAAGTGTACAGTGATTGGTTTGTATGAAAATGATAGCGCCTAAAAACTATGCTATATATATATATATATATATATATATATATATATATATATATATATATATATACATATATATATATACAGTATCTCACAAAAGTGAGTACACCCTCACATTTTTGTAAATGTTTTATTATACCTTTTCATGTGACAACACTAAAGAAATGACACTTTGCTACAATGTAAAGTAATGCGTGTACAGCTTTTATAACAGTGTAAATTTGCTATCCCCTCAAAATAACTCAAGTGAGTACACCTCTAAG
This sequence comes from Pelophylax lessonae, assembly GCF_965119305.1. Classification (NCBI taxonomy): domain Eukaryota; kingdom Metazoa; phylum Chordata; class Amphibia; order Anura; family Ranidae; genus Pelophylax; species Pelophylax lessonae. Next base: position 532,998,448 of record NC_138768.1, on the reverse strand, counting down.
TCAAGATGTCCAAATTGGGCCCAAAGTGTCAATATTTTGTGTGGCCACCATTATTTGCCAGCACTGCCTTAACCTGGACATGGAGTTCACCAGAGCTTCACAGGTTGCCACTGGAGTCCCCTTCTACTCTTCCATGATGACATCACAGAGCTGGTGGATGTTAGAGACTTTGCCCTCCCCCACCTTCCATTTGGGGATGCCCCTCAGTTTCTCAATAGGGTTTAGGTCTGGAGACCTGCTTGACCAGTCCATCACCTTTACTCTCAGCTTCTTTAGCAAGGCAGTGGTCGTCTTGGAGGTGTGTTTGGGTTTGTTATCATGTTGGAATACTGCCCTGTGACCCAGTCTCCAAAGGGAGGGGATCATTCTCTGCTTCAGTATGTCACAGTACATGTTGGCATTCATGGTTCCCTCAATGAACTGTAGCTCCCCAATGCCAGCAGCACTCATGCAGCCCCAGACCATGACACTCCCACCACCATGCTTGACTGTAGGTAAGACACACTTGTCTTTGTACTCCTCACCTGGTTGCTGCCACACACGCTTGACACCATCTGAACCAAATAAGTTTATCTCGGTCTCATCAGACCACACAACATGGTTCCAGTAATCCATTTCCGTAGTCTGCTTGTCTTCAGCAAACTGTTTGCGTCTTTCTTGTGCATCATCTTTAGAAGAGGCTTCCTTCTGGAACAACAGTCATGCAGACCATTTTGATGCAGTGTGCGGCAGTGGTCTGAGCACTGACAGGCTGACCCCCCACCCTTTCAACCTCTGCAGCAATGCTGGCAGCATTCATATGTCTATTTCCCAAAGACAACCTCTGGATAGAACACTGAGCAGGTACACTCAACCTCTTTGGTCGACCATAGCGATGCCTGTTCTGAGTGGAACCTGTCCTGTAAAACCGCTGTATGGTCTTGGCCACTGTGCTGCAGCTCAGTTTCAGGGTCTTGGCAATCTTCTTATAGCCTAGGCAATTTTTATGTAGAGAAACAATTTTTTTAAGTTCCTCAGAGAGTTCTTTGTCATGAGGTGCCATGTTGAACTTCCAGTGACCACTATGAGGGAGTGAGAGTGATAACACCAAATTTAACAGACCTGCTCCCCATTCACACCTGAGACCTTGTAACACTAACGAGTCACATGACACCGGGGAGGGAAAATGGCTAATTGGGCCCAATTTGGACATTTTCACTTAGGGGTGTACTCACTTTTGTTGCCAGCAGTTTAGACATTAATGGCTTGTGTTAAGTTATTTTGAGGGGACAGCAAATTTACACTGTTATACAAGCTGTACACTCACTACTTTACATTGTAACAAAGTGTCATTTCTTCAGTGTTGTCACATAAACATATATTATGAAATATTTACAAAATTATGAGGGATATACTCACTTTTGTGAGATACTGTATACATACTGGAATGTTTTTTCTTATACTGTACTACTAATGGCAGTGATTAGCGACTTATAATGGAATTGCAATAGCACGGCGGAAAATCTAACACTAACTGACGCTGGGGGGAGCTGGCTAACTGCCACTGATATCACTAGTGACATTAACCACTTAAACTCTGGAAGATTTTCCCCCCTTCCTTACCAGGCCATTTTTTGCGATACGGCACTGCGTTAAACGAACTGACAATTGCGTGGTGGTGAGACGCTGTACCTAAACAAAATTTATGTCCTTTTTTTCCCACAAATAGAGCTTTTTTTCAGTGGTATTTAATCACCTCTGCATTTTTTTGATTTTTTTGCACTTTAAACAAAAAAAGACCAATAATTTGAAAAAAAATATATATATTTTTTACTTTCTGCTATTAAACATATCCAATTAAAAAATTGAAAAAATCTAATTTCTTCATCATTTTAGGTCAATATGTATTCTGCTACATATGTTTGGTAAAAAAAATAAGTGTATATTGATTGGTTTGCACAAAAGTTATAGCGTCCCACCAGCCGCCTTTCTGCAGTACATTTGCTGGGGGTGGGGGGGGGGGGGCTGTCAGAAAGTGGATATAGTATATATATTTTAATCCTCTGTACCATGGGCAAGGGTGGGTTTTATGTAAGGCCGAGGCACTAAATGACTGCCTATGACTAAGTAGCCAGTCAGCCTTTACCTTACCCACAACCACCCTTGGTAGCAAGTTATAAAGGGTAATGAGGCAGTCGCCAGTTGAACCCAAAAGCTCAACCTCCCCTCCTTTTCTGACTAATAAATTGCAATATGTGAATCTTGGCCTTTGTCATGAAATATAGGTGTCGGTACAAAAACTGCATACAAGAGGGTAAAAAACTGCATTCTGTATTGTTGAAATAGTGACTTAAGCTGAACCATTTGAGTGTTTCCTACACCTGGGGCAAAAGAACAAAAGGTCTTTTTTGACCGTGGTCATAAATTCTTGCTATAGAATACAAAAATATCACAAAAAGAACACAAAAAAATGTAATCACGACAAAGGCAAGAGGACAAGCACTCTGAACCCTGATGAAGTCGGCAGTAATGTATAAATCAAACCCTCTTGCACCTGATGTATTGTTTATGTCCCCATGCCAATGCCATGCTTCAGTGCCCCCAGCCCCCTATAATACTTTCCTGAGCCCCATCTCGATCCAGCGATGTGCACAAGTGCTGCAGCTCTCCAGGGACTCTTCCTCCTCATTGGCTGAGACAGCAGCAGGAGCCATTGGCTCCCGCTGCTGTCAATCAGAGCCAGTGAGCTAATGAGAAGAGAGGGGGTGGAGCCTAGCCGCTGCTCAGTGGATGAATGGACATGCAGAGCCGCAGCTCGGGAACAAACCTGCTTGGATGCCCCCATTGTAAGCTGCTTGCTCTGGGGACACTTGGCAGGAGGGAGGGGTGAGGAGCACCAGTGAGGGACAGAGAAGAGAAGAATCAGGGCTGCTCTGTGCAAAACCACTGTACAGAGCAGGTCAGTATGAAATATTTGTTATTTAAAAAGAAAGCCTTTAATATCACTTTAACCACCTCCCTACCGGCCCATAGTATATATACGTCCTGAGTTTAAAGCTAAATACCGGTGTTATGGCAGCAGATAGCTGCCATAACCCTGGTATTTTTTTAAACTGCAGGCGATCGGCTTTCCGATAAGGGTGGTCCCAGCGGCGGATTCGCCGCAAGATCACCCTCCGGGATGGTGGAAGGGGTGCCCCCCCCCGGTCCTTTTTCCCTCGCTTACCGGACACGCCGGCAGCGGGGAAAACGATTGGGTCCCGGATCCTCACAGACAGGATGTCGAGTGAGGGCAAGCTTGCCCCCACTCGACTCTATTGTCTTGGAGGACCGGAGCGACGGCAAACGTCGTTGCCGAGCAACCGGCTTAAAGGTCCCTTTTTTTTTTTTTGTCATTTTTTTTTTTTTTTTTCCTTTCTATCTTTATTAGTGTACTTGTGAGATCTGAGGACTTTTTGACCCCAGATCTCACAAAAAAGAGGTCCTGTCGTGCCTATTTCTATTACAAGGAATGTTTACATTCCTTGTATTAGAAATAAAAACGATCAATTTTTTAAAAAAAAAAAAACGGTGTATAAATAAAAAATAATAAATAAAATAAATAGTAAAAAAAAAAAAAAATTAAAGCGCCCTGTCCCCGTTAGCTCGCGCGCAGAAGCGAACGCACACGGAAACCCCGCCCACATATGTAAATGGTGTTCAAACCACACATGTGAGGTATCGCCGCGATCGTTAGAGCGAGAGCAATAATTTGAGCCCTAGACCCCCTCTGTAACTCTAAGATGACAACCTGTAGAAATTTTTAAAGTGTCGCCTATGGGGATTTTTAAGTACCAAAGTTCGTCGCCATTCCGTGAGCGTGCGTAATTTTGAAGCATGACATGTTGGGTATCTATTTACTCGGCATAACATTATCTTTCACATTATGGAAAAAAATTGGGATAACTTTACTGGATTCTTATTTTTTAATTAAAAAAAGTGAATTTTTTCCCAAAAAATTGCGTTTGGAAGACCGCTGCGCAAATACGGTGTGATAAAAAACATTACAATAATTTCCATTCTATTCTCTAGGGTCTCTGCTAAAAAAAAATATATAATGTTTGGGGGTTCTAAGTAGTTTTCTAGCAAAAACAACTGATTTTAGCTTATAAACACCAAATGTCAAAAATAGGCCTAGTAGGCAAGTGGTTAAGGCCCCATTCACACGAACGTTCTGTTCACACGATCTGTTTTTCAGGCAGACCTGATCTGACCCTCTATTGCTCTCTATGGAGCGGCGTCCACTGATGTGTCCACATGTGTCCACTGATACCTGCCAACATCCGATCTGGGCTGCTAAAAACCAACAGATAGGGATATGTTCGCCATCCATCTGAAATCGGATGGCAGTCGGATATAAACATACAGTACATGAGAGTCCATTTGCATCCGACCGCCCCATAGAGGAGAGCAGGTTGTGTCCGTGTCCGCTCTGCATAGCAGAGCAAACACGAACCTGTTATCTGCCTGCTCAGTGGGGATCAATGGAGAGATCCCCAGCTAAGCAGGCGGATCTACTGGACGAAATCCACCTCGTGTGAAAGGGGCCACACACATACGGACCATTTGTCTGTTTTTTATCCATCCGTTGATGGATGAAAAATGGACATCAATGCATCTCTATGAAAAAATAGATTTATTTGGATGATTGTCCAGTTTTTGGAATGGATCAAAGCCCTAATTTTTTCCGTTAAAAAAACTGATCGGACGAAAAACATATGTAAACGAACAAACGGTCCATTTTGCATTCGTTTTTGGATCGGTAGTGGAAGTAAAAAAAAAAAACTGATGTAAATACTGATGAGAAACCAATAAAAGGCAAATTACTGTATATAAACTGAAGAAAAACTGATGTTAACCGCTTCCATACAGAGCAGTTAGACCCCCTTCCTGCCCAGACCAATTTTCAGCTTTCAGCACTCTCACACTTTGAATGACAATTGCTCAGTCATGCTACACTGTAACCAAACAAAATTTTTATCATTTTTTTCACACAAATAGAGCTTTCTTTTAGTGGTATTTGATCACAACTGGGGTTTTTTTTTTTTTCGTGATATAAGCAAAAAAAGAGCAAAAATTTTGCAAAAAAAACACTTTTTTTTAGTTTCTATTATAAAATTTTGCAAAAAATTAATTTTTCTTCATACATTTGGGCCAAAATTTATACTGCTACATATCTCTGGTAAACTTAACCCAAATTAGTGTATATTATTTAGTCTGTGTGAAAGTTATTGAGTCTAGAAGCTATGGTACCAATTACTGAAAATTGATCACACCAGATGTACTGATGGCCTATCTCCTTTCTTGAGGCCCTGAAATGTCAGGACAGTACAAATACCCCCCAAATGACCCCTTTTTGTAAAGTAGACAGTCCAAGGTATTTAGTAAGAGGCATGGTGAGTTTTTTGAAGTTATAATTTTTTCCCACAATTCTTGGGAAAATGAAGAAAATTTTTTTTTTCTTTTTTTTCCCAAAACGTTGTCAATTTATAAGCTATTTCTAACACATCAACAGCATGTACACAGCAAAAATGACACCCCAAAATTCATTCTGCTACTCCTTCTGAGTATGGTGATACCACATGTGTGAGACTTTTACACAGCCTGGCCACAAAAAGAGACTCCACGTCCATGTAGCACCATAAGGCGTTTTAGGAGCATAAATACACATAAAACTTTCTTACTACCTATCACACTTTTCAAGGCCCTAGAGCACCAATACAATGGAAAAGTCCACAAAATGACCCCATTTTGGAAAGCAAACACTCGTATATTCTATGAGGCATTATGGGTCCTTTGAACATGCCATTTTTTTCCACAAGTTTTTGGAAAATGTGGGAAAAAAATAAAAACTTTTTTTTTTTACACAAAGTTGTCAATTTATAGGATATTCCTAACACATAGCATGTACATAGCAAAAATGACACCCCAAAATACATTCTGCCACTCCTCCTGAGTATGGCAATACCACATGTGTGAGACTTTTTCACAGTCTAGCCATATAGAGGGGCCCAACATCCAAGGAGCATCATCATGCATCCTAGCCACTTGCCTAGGCCTATTTTTGACATTTGGTGTTTACAAGCTAAAATCAGTTGTTTTTGCTAGAAAACTACTTAGAACCCCAAAACATTATATTTTTTTTTTTAGCAGAGACCCTAGAGAATAAAATGGAGATTATTGCAATATTTTTTATCACACCGTATTTGCGCAGCGGTCTTCCAAACGCAATTTTTTGGGAAAAAATTCACTTTTTTGAATTAAAAAATAAGAAACCAGTAAAGTTAGCCCAATTTTTTTCCATAATGTGAAAGATAATGTTACGCCGAGTAAATAGATACCCAACATGTCATGCTTCAAATGTGCGCACGCTCACAGAATGGTGACAAACTTTGGTACTTAAAAATCCCCATAGGCGACATTTTAAAAATTTCTACAGGTTGCTATCTTAGAGTTACAGAGGAGGTCTAGGGCTCAAATTATTGCTCTTGCTCTAACGATCGCGACGATACCCCACATGTGTAGTTTGAACACTGTTTACATATGTGGGCGGGGTTTCTATATGCATTCGCTTCTGCGCGCGAGCTCACGGGGACAGGGCGCTTTAATTTTTTTTTTTTTTTTTTTTACTATTTATTTTATTTATTATTTTTTATTTTTACACTGTTTTTAAAAAAAAAAAATTGATTATTTTTATTTCTATTACAAGAAATGTAAACATTACTTGTAATAGAAAAAGGCACGACAGGACTTCTTTTTTGTGAGATCTGGGGTCAAAAAGTCCTCAGATCTCACAAGTACAATAAAAGATAGAAAAAATAAAAAAAAAAAATAAAAAAAAATTAAATAAAATGAAAAAAAAAAAAGGGACCTTTAAACTGGTTGCTAGGCAACGACGTTTGCCGTAGCTCCGGTCCTCCAAGACCATAGAGTCGAGTGAGGGCAAGCTTGCCCTCACTTGACATCCTGTCTGTGAGGATCCGGGACCGGATCGTTTTCCCCGCTGCCGGCGGGTCCGGTAAGCGGGGAAAAGGACCAGAATGCGGTGGGAGGGGGGGGGCACCTCTTTCGCCACCCCGGAAGGGTGATCCCGCGGCGAATCCGCCGCTGGGACCACCCTTATCGGAAAGCCAACCGTCCACCGTTTAAAAAAATACCAGGGTTATGGCAGCTATCTGCTGCCATAACACCGGTATTTAGGTTTAAACGGAGGACGTATATAAACCTTTTTGGACTTAGACATGGTGGCTGTATGAAGGGTGACAGGTACTCGGGTACTTTGCTGGGCAGGTGACAGGTACTCTGGTTTTGATGAGCAAGTGGCAGGTACTCGAGTACTCCGATAGGCAGGTGACAGGTACTCGGGTACTCTTATGGGCAGGTGACAGGCAGGTGATGGGTACTGATGAGTAGTACTGATACTGATAGGTGATACTAATACTGTACTGATGGGTACGGATGATCAGTACTGATACTGATAGTTGATAGGTACTGATGGGTACTGATGAGTACTGATGAGTAGTGATGGGTACTGATGAGCAGGTGGCAAGTACTCGGGTACTTCAGGTGTCAGGTACTCTGATGAGCAGGTGGAAGGTACTCGGGTACTCTGATGGGTAGGTGACAGGTACTTGGGTACTCCGATGACGGGTACTCGGGTACTCCGGTGATGGGTACTCAAAGTACCAGAGTACCTGTCATCAGAGTACCCGAGTACCTGTCATCAGAGTACCCGAGTACCTGTCAGAGTACCCGTCAGAGTACCCGTCATCAGAGTACCCGAGTACCTGTCATCAGAGTACCCGAGTATCTGTCATCAGAGTACCCGAGTACCTATCATCAGAGTACCCGAGTACCTATCATCAGAGTACCCGAGTACCTGCCATCAGAGTACCCGAGTACCTGTCACCAGCCCATCAGAGTACCTGTCACCAGCCCATCAGAGTACCCGAGTACCTGTCATCAGAGTACCTGATAAGCTGGTGACAGGTACTCGGGTACTTTGATGGGCTAGTGACAGGTACTCTTTATTGGGGGGGGGGGGCAATCAGTGTGGTTAGGGTGCACTGTACTTGGTAACTAGCTGTTACCACACTCTCCTCCTCACACAGGATCAGTGTGTGAGGAGGAGAACACGGTGACAGCTAGTTACCGTGTTCTCTGATGACATTTGTGACCGGCTGTGATTGGACACAGTCGGTCACGTGGTAAAGAGCCAATTTCATTGGCTCTTTACCTAGATCGGGGATGGGCTCTGTCCGAGGGACGAGCCTCACCCCCGACGTCCGCCCGGATCGAGAAAGGATTTGTGCCGACGTCATTTGACATGGCGCGGTAAGGAAGGGGTTAACTTCAAAGAATTTTCTTTGAAAAAACTTGATTGAACTGATGAAATGAATGGTCCGCATGTGTGAAAGGGGCCTAAGTCATTCTTTTAAAAGGACTTTGACCATGTACGCAGCAGATAAAGAAATATTTGGCTGGTTCAATTCTGTTTGCATAACATTTACATAAACTACATGAACTTATCATGCTTGTATTTGAATAATTTTATTAACGATCCTATTGTTTATAGTTGTTTTTTTCAAGATTTCAATGATTAACAAAAATTACGGGAACTAACTGCTAATAAAATGCAAACTAACTTTGGATGATTTGTATTCCTGAAAATGATTAAACCAGAGTTAACAAACAAACTTTATGTTGGTACCAAACCGATGCCACAGTAATCTTTGTCCAGGGAATGTTTCTCTGGTTGTATATAATGTTTCTCTGGTTGTAGAATAAAGCAGTACTTGTGACTGTACCATGTTTTAAAACATGCTATAAATTGAAAAATAAGAAGGGGGGATCTATCTATTAAAGGTAAATAGACTATGCACTTTACAAGTGCAGTTGCACTCATTTTCCCCAGAGCTTAGTATATGTGGTAAAGCTTCACGTTGTAAAGAATATCTAATCAGGCGCAAGGAAAAAAAAATAAAAATCAGCATTTTGGCTAATTAGATGATGGAAATCAGAAGAGCAGGAGGCAGTTGGCAGACCTTTTTCGGTCATGAGTCTTCGACAGGTTCTGTCGAATCATCTGTCGTACATAGGGGCCGAATGTTGGCCCGTGCATATTAGGCTTAGGAGCCCAACAGAGGACTGATACTTTGCAGCTTTAAAATGTTCCAACGTTCAGATGGCCGAACGTATACGAGCTCTCCCGAGCGGTGGCGGCGCATGCGCAATGACGTGTTGGCACCAGGCGGCGCTATTTTTAAATCTAAAGCGCCACAGGAATAGGCGAGATTCCTCCACAGCCGCACTTTTTTATTTATTTTTGTACTATGTCAGTTTCTACTTACGCTGTATATGGGTTGTGCTCAAAAGAATAGAATACTTTATAAATGTGGTTGTTTTGCACTGTATCTTAGAGGCTGTCTTTACAAGTCTCTTTACTATAAAAAACAAGTATTGAGTGTTTATGGGATGGTAGCACCAAGAATTTGTCTGAGCCTGTACCATGCCCGCAGCACTGCATCTCCTGTAGTATGCCCGCAGTCCCGCATTCTCTTGTACTATGCCCACAGCCCTGAAATCTCCTGTACCATTACCATGTCCACAGCCCTGCATTCTCCTGTACCATGCCCACAGCACTGCATTCTCCTGTACCAAGCCCACAGCCCTGCTTCTCCTGTACCATACCCACTGCCCTGCATTCTCCTGTACCATGCCCGCAGCCCCTCTTTTGGGTCTCCTGGTGGTCCAGTTGGGTGCAGTAGCTGCTGCATTTCCCACCCTAGGCTTATACTCGAGTCAATCATTTTTCCCATTTTTTTGTGGTAAAATTAGGGACCTAGGCTTATATTCGGGTCGGCTTATACTCGAGTATATACGGTATGTTAAATTTTTGTATCACTTTTGCTACAGTATTCTGACTGATAAGTAATGCTTTGCTGACCTTCTTGTAACTTTCACTTTTCTTGTGTAAAGAAATGTTTGTTTTTTCAGGCCTTGTGACAGCATGAAATGGGAAGGGGATTTCTTTGTTAAAGTGTTTTTAATCCCAATAAATGTCACTGGCAGCCCCTCTCGTGGAAGTATTTTTTTTAAATTGCTGCCTCTAAATACCTATATTATATAGGTACTGTATTTAAAATACATAAGATATAATATTTTTTTCTCAGAGATCTTTAGGCCGGTCACGTGACTCCCGGCCACTCTCCTCCTTCGATCCAGGACTACAACGGGGGGGGGGGGGCTGAGCTCTCCCTCTGACGTCAGCCGGGGAGGTCACATAACCACTGTGCTGGCCCCTCAGCCCCTCCCGCCGTAGCCCTGGATCAGAGGTGTAGAGCGGCTGGGAGTCACATGACCAGCCAGAAGCTATCTGAAAAAGGTATTTAGAGGCTTTGTTTTTTAAAAAAAATACTTACACTGTGCATTATGGCTGGGTACACGAGAGGGGCTTACAGTCATATTATTGAAAGTTTAATTTTCTACAGATAGTGGCAGGAGGGTGGGGGGTGGAGACACAGACATGGAGCTGACAGGCAGGGAAGGAGGGAGCGAGGAGGACAGAGGAGAGCTGCGGATGACGGAGGCACGCAAACTGAACACAGTGATCAGGGCTTAGCAGCCATGGTTATCGGTTGGTTCAGAGAGGGGGGACACAGGAAGTGGCAGGATCAACCAGGTTTTTTACAGTTTAGAAAGGGACAGATTAGACAGCACAAGCACTGTGCTGTTTAATCTGCTATAGGGGAACAGGAGCTCCTTATTTATTTATTTTTTTAAAGGCCCCTTTCACACTATCCGTCCGTCGGATGGATCCCGTTTTTCTTGGCTGGGGATCGAGCCGCCGATCCCCCGCTGAGCAGGCGGATGACAGCTTTGTCTCCGCGCTGTGTGCGGAGACACAGCTGTCAGTTCCCCATGCATCTCTATGGGGGAAATCGGATGGGAACGGACCGTTGGTGCGTTCTCATCCGATCCCATCAGATCCGATCCGCTGGACAGATGGAAAATAGGGTTTCCATCCGTCCAGATTTGAAGGATCGGATCGGGTCGGATGTCAGTGGACATGTCTCCACTGCCATCCGATGCCCCATAGGAATGCATGGGGGGACCGTTCAGATCCGCCAAAAAACGGACAGGCGGATCTGAACGGTCCGCCTGTGTGAAAGGGGCCTTAGGGTTTACGACAACTTTAAGTAACACCCTTTTATAATCAACTGTCTGCTGGACACCTGTTTAATGAGTAATTAGACCCACCTGTAGTTGAATTCTTGTTAATTAGGATTTTGTTTTCTGAAATGTAGCTTTGCTTCTAATGGGCCATACACACTATACAATTGTCTTTAGATTTTTTCCTTTAGATTAACCAAAACCATATAATATGAGGTCAAATCTAAACACTTTCAATTTGTATGCAATCAGGCATTCCCTTGCACTACATAGTTGAAGGTAAATCTAAAGGAAATCCATAGGCCCGTACACACGTACCGATTGTCGGCCGAAACTGTTCGGCCGCCGAATGATCGGCCGATTTTCGGCTTGTTAGTATGATGCTTCTGACAGCCGACAGCGCACTTTCGGCCGAACAGAATCTGTCGTGCAAGCATTAAAATTTTTGTATGCCGACACCAGAACGGCCGATTGTTCGCCAGTCAGTACAGAATTCGGCCGACAGACAGCAGATTTGCAAGACTGGGCATGCTCAGAGAAGAAAAACACACGAAAAGTTAACCATCACATGACATCACTTCTGCAGTCGGCTGTTGTTGGCCGACAAAATTAGTGTGCAGTCTTTTGCAGTTTTCAACAGACAAGACAGCCCTCGGACAAAAGACGGCCGATCGTTCGGCCGACGATCGGTACGTGTGTACGGGGCTTAACAACAAAAGTTGTATAGTGTGTATCCAGCTTAAGACTTTCATTGGAGTGTATTCATTGTTTTGCAACATGATCATAAATTAATTTGTTAGGAAAAAAATACTTTTTTTGTGTTCACATCACTGTATGCCTTCTGGCAGAGTTTTGTGGATTACAAAATTGGTGAACAGATTTACAAATCTTTTGGCAGTACAATCTTTTGATAAGACAGTTCACGTGTACTGTACAGTATGTACTCAAACTCTGTATTTAGCTATGTATCTGGAACTCAGTTTTAATTTTTTTTTGTGTTGGGTTGTTTTAGTTGACCCATCTCTGTACCAACATGCACTGCAGAAATAGTTAAGTAAGCATCATTTTATTTTTTATTAGCATAAGGTATAGGCTAATTATAACCGAAGCAGCACATTGTTCACACCAAAGCTATTGGTGTACGTTTTAGTCATGGTAAAATTCGATTAGTGAAACATAAGTAAAGTGACCTTGTTTAGCAATCAGAACATTTGGAGAACTAAGGTAATGCGGTATAAAATAAATATATATTTTTTTTAATACACTTGATAAGTGAAAATTCAGGAAAAATTGATTTTCTGAAGAATGCTCTGAAAACAAGTTAGCTCTAATGGTAATTCCCTTCAGTGCTCCTGCTTGACCGTTTAATTTTATCTGGATACTGCAGACAGAGCTCTTCTTCAACAGGCTACCTCTGGCTAGTGTAGAGGGAAAAGTCATGCCGTCCACTCTCCCCTTCCTTTCCCCTCGTCCATTCACACAAAGCCTTCTATTCTGTCCCATTAACCACTTAAGGACCGCAAGGTTTTACCCCCCTTAACCACTTAAGCCCCGGAAGATTTCACCCCCTTCCTGACCAGGGGGTATTTTGGGATTCGGCACTGCGTGATTGTAATGGACAATTGCGCGGTAATGCGACGCTGTACCTAAACGAATTTGGCGTCCTTTTTTTCCCACAAACAGAGCTTTCTTTTGGTGGTATTTGATCACCTGTGCGATTTTTTGATCATGCGCTATAAACAAGAAAAGAGCATAAATTTTGCAAAAATAACAATATTTTTCACATTTTTTTATATGAAATTCCCAAAAAAAAAATGTAAAAATCAAAATTTTTTAACATTTTAGGCCAATTATTTTTTTTACCGTATGTTTGTTAAAAAAAAATCGCAAAAAGCGTATTTTGATTGGTTCGCGCAAAAGTTATTGCGTTTACTAACAAAGGGAAAGATTTTTGTCATTTTTATTGTTTTTTTTTTAAACGCGTAATGGCGGCGATCTACGATTTTTTTTGCGGGACTGCGACATTGGGGCGGACAGATCGGACCCTTGACTGACATTTTTGACACTTTTGGGGTTACCAGTGACATTGCTACAGTAATCAGTGCTATACATATGCACTGACAGTACACCCTCCACTACACTGGCAGTGAAGGGGTTAACTTTTTTTTTGAGAGGGAGGGGTTAAGTGTGTCCCTAGGGGCGTGTTTCTAACTGTGATTGGCTGTGGCTTGATGTGTAAGAACAGTGATTAACGGTCCTACATTGTAGAACCGTTTGATCACCATTCTTACACAGGGGAGACTGACAGGCGTCTTTGTTTACACTAGCCACCTGCCTTTCTCCCGCTGTCACGGACGATCGCGAGTGCCCGGCAGACATCGGGTCCGCTGGGCACACACGCGGGGGGGTCCGTGACCGAGCGGGAGCGCGCATCCGGCGGCTGGCGCTCGCTCCCAAAACCCTTACAGTCTAGCGACGTACCCCTACGTCTCTTTGCCTGTGAGCGGCTGACTGCCGACGTAAATAGTCGTGCGGCAGTCGGCAAGTGGTTAATGACTAGGCAATTTTTTGCGATACGGCACTGCGTTACTTTAACTGACAATTGTGTGGTCGTGTGACGCTGTAGCCAAATAAAATTGATGTCCTTTTTTTCCCCACAAATAGAGCTTTCTTTTGGTGGTATTTGATCACCTCTGCTACTGCCAAATCCTCTGGTGATATTTTATCACCACCTTTTGATTTTGTGCGCTATAGACAAAAAAAAACAATTCTGAAAAACAAAAATATTTTTTACTTTCTGCTATAAAATATTCCCAATAAAAAAAGAAAAAAAATGTTTTTCATCATTTTAGGCCAATATGTATTCTGCGTCATATTTTTGGTGAAAAGAAACCCAATAAGTGTATATTGATTGGGTTGGGCAAAAGTTATTGCGTCTACAAACTAGGGAAAAGATTTATGTCATTTTTATTTTTTTATTTTTCTGGTAATGGCAGCGATTAGTGATTTTTAGCGGGACTGCGTGTAGTGCGACATTCAAGCGGATTGATCGAACACCTAACTGACACTTTTGGGGGGACCAGTGACATTACTACAGTAATCAGTGCTAAACATTTGCACTGTTTCTGTAATAATGGCACTGGCAGGCAAGGGGTTAACACCAGGCGTAATTAAAGTGGGGCGTTACCAGGGTCGTTAAATGTGTGCCTGGGGGACACGGCGGCGTGCTCACGCCCCCACTATCTGCTACACGAATCGACGTACAGGTACATCATTTCGCGTAACAGAGCCAACCTGCCACAGCATAACTATGTCGGCTGGTTGGCAAGTGGTTAAAGAGGTAATAAACTCGAAAGCAAAAATGTAATAAATTGCAGCTTACCACATCTAATAATTAGTAAGCTGTAATATATTACATTTTTGGTTTTGGGTTCAATACTGCTTTAATATAAGGCATTCTGTGAAAGGGCAAGAGGAAATCTTGCCGTTTATCTAATCATCCATTCTCTTCTGCATGTTCATTGTAGTGCATTGCCTTTCACTTTCAATTGCACCCAATGCAAAATACATGGGCAAAACAAACACATGCCTTCAGGCGCAACACAGCGTATATAGCAAGAATGGTTAGATAAATTTAGTACTCATTGAAAATGAATTGGCAACACAATTCATGATGACATACAATAGAAATAAGCATACATAATAAGTGTGATAAGGCCCTGAAAGTTTTATACAGTAATTTCTCCTTAAAGTGGTTCTGCGGAGACCAGCGGAGAGCAAGAGCGGTCCAGTCCCAGGAAAGCCTACACAGGTTGTGAGTACTGAGGATTGCCCCTGGGGGTCTGCCTAATGTCAGTGGGGTCCACTCCGGAGAAGGTTCTGGAATCCAAGTATCAGCTAGCTGTAAAAGGGGTACATGGTCAGAGGACCCTGAAGTGGAAAGGGGGCGCCTGCAGTTTGGGCCCTGAAGAGTTAGTACACAGTGTGAGTGCATCAGTTGAGAGTTGCAGCCATACAGGAATTCACAGCAAGCTACCTCAAGTCAGTGCAAAGCTGGAGGGAGTAGTCAGTGACTTTGCAGTGTAAGCAGTGTCAGATGCAGGGCCGATCCCAGGGTCACAAACGCCTGGGTGCAGAAATATTTCTGGCGCCCCCACATGGTCGTGGTCATCTTACTAACTCCTCCCCTTTACAAATGTTTCTATGGCAACGACTTAAACACAGAGATGCTCCCCTAAGGAGTCTTCCTTACCCCGGGACCCTGCCACGATCTCTTAACAATAAACAAATTACAGAAAGAGAAGCAGAGTACTCTAATAGGACCTGGAGGGGGGTCTCTCTAATGGACACAGAGAGGGCCTCTGTTAGAGAGTCTGTTAGACAGAGCCCCCAGACATACTATAGGAGATGGTCAGAGACTGCAGACTTGATACAAGAGATGGTCAGAGACTGCGGATATGATACAAGACATCAATGTATCGATGCAGCCTCACCAGTGTCCATCAAATGCAAGCTTATTAGTGCCCATAAAATGCTGCCTTATCAGTTGTGCCCACCAAATGCAGACTCATAAGTGCTCACCAAATGCAGACTCAACAGTGCCCACCAAATGCAGCCTTACCAGTGCCCACCAAATGCAGCTTACCACAGCCCACCAATTGCACCCTTATCAGTGCCCACCAAATGCAGCCTACCAGTGCTCACCAAATGCAGCCTTATCAGTGCCCACCAAATGCAGCCTTCCAGTGCTCACCAAATGCAGCCCATCAATGCCCACCAAATGCAGCCTAGCAGTGCCCATCAAATGCAGCCTACCAGTGTCCACCAAATGCAGTCTCATCAGTGCCCACCAAATGCAGCCTCATCAGTGCCCACCAAATGCAGCCTTCCAGTGCCCACCAAATGCAGCCTTCTAGTGCCCACCAAATGCAGCCTACCAGTGCCCACCAAATGCAGCCTTCACTACCTCCACCTAACCTCCTAAACCCTCCCCTACCTCTTCCCTGCAACATGCATGCCCCCCAATACTGCACCTTCACTACCTCCACCTAACCCCTCTCCTACCTCCTCCCTGCACCATGCATGCCCCACTCCATACTGTACCTTCACTACCACCACCTAACCTCCTAACCGCTCTCCTACCTCATCCCTACACCATGAATGCCCCCCTCCATACTGCTCCTTTACTACATCCACCTAACTCCTCTCCTGCCTCATCCATGCACCATGCATGCTCCCCCCCCCCCCCATACTGCTCCTTTACTACCTCCACCTAACCTCCCAACCCCTCTCCTACCTCATCCATGCACCATGCATGCCCCCCAGTACTGTACCTTCACTACCCCCACCTAACCTCCTAACCCCTCTCTTACCTCATCCCTGCACCATGCATTCCTCCCAGTACTGTACCTTCACTACCCCCACCTACCCTCCTAACCCCTCTCTTACCTCATCCCTGCACCATGCATTCCTCCCAATACTGCACCTTCACTACCTCCACCTAACCTCCTAACCCCTCTCTTACCTCATCCCTGCACCATGCATGCCCCCCAATACTGCACCTTCACTACCTCCACCTAACCTCCTAACCCCTCTCTTACCTCATCCCTGCACCATGCATGACCCCCAAAACTGCTCCTTCACTACCTCCACCTAACCTCTTAACCCCTATCTTACCTCATCCCTGCACCATGCATTACCCCCTCCCTAATACTGCACATTCACTACCCCCACCTAACCTCCTAACCCCTCTCTTACCTCATCCCTGCACCATACATGACCCCCAATACTGCACCTTCACTACCTCCACCTAACCTCCTAACCCATCTCTTACCTCATCCCTGCACCATGCATGACCCCCAATACTGCACATTCACTACCCCCACCTAACCTCCTAACCCCTCTCTTACCTCATCCCTGCACCATGCATGACCCCCAATACTGCACATTCACTACCCCCACCTAACCTCCTAACCCATCTTTTACCTCATCCCTGCACCATGCATGACCCCCAATACTGCACATTCACTACCCCCACCTAACCTCCTAACCACTCTCTTACCTCATCCCTGCACTATGCAGAACAGGCGCTTCTGCTACTTGGCCAAAACCGTCCCTCACCTCAGTCATTGCAGGCTGCCCAGGAACTTCATTCAGAGCTGATCCATCCCACAGGACCCACACCAAGACAGGAAGACCGCGGGAAGAAGATTTAAGGCATGTGATGGACAGCGCTTCCGATGCACCCATTGGCTGTGTAAGCAGCAGTAGGCGGTGCAGCCTGCAAGATTTAGGCTGCGCCGACTCCTGCTGCCTCCCCAGCCAATGGGTATTTGAGGTTCTCCTTAGTCCCTCCCTCATAACATCACCCAGAATTGGGAGGACACAAAGTAAGATACAGGACGATTGTCCGGTCCTGTCTTGGTGTGGGATGGATTGGCGCTCCCCTGTGATTCCCTTGCTCCTCCTCCCTCCCTCTGACCTACCAGCTCTGCATCCGCCTCCCTCCGCAGCTCCCGTACGGCGATCCCCTGTGATCCCTCCGCTGCCATAGAAACTTAAAGCGCTGCGGCGCCAAGCAGTGGGAGGCAGCGGGAGGCTGAGTGCCACTTGAGCCTCGGCGCCCCCCTTCTGCCTAAGCTTGCAGCGCCTGGGTGTGGTGCACCCCGTGCACCCGCCCAGGATCGGCCCTGGTCAGATGTTCAATGTTCTCCAGTCCTGGATCTTCTGGACTTAAAGCGGTTGTAAACCCTATACAAAAAAGAATAAAAAAAAAAAAACCTGCAAGACAAAGGCATAATGAGCTAGTATGCATCGCATACTAGCCCATTATGTGTAACTTACCTTAAAACGAAGCCCCGACACGGACCCCCGGACATCGATGCGGGCGCTGCCATGATCCCTCGTCGTCTCTTCCGGGTTCGGCGGCTCCGGCGCGCTGATTGGCCGGAAGAATCGGCTTCAGCGCGCTGATTGGCCGGAGCCGCGATGACGTCACTCCCGCGCATGCGCGCGGGAGTGATTTTTCCGGCAAGCTCCCAGCAACTTAATTGAAGGTCCCCCCGGACCTTCAGAGCGCATGCGCCGCTCGCGCGAGCGGCTGCATGCACTGTAAATATCTCCTAAACCATGCCGGTTTAGGAGATATTATTTGTACCTACAGGTAAGCCTTATTATAGGCTTACCTGTAGGTAAAAGTGTCAAAAAGCGGGATACAACCGCTTTAAAGTCGAGGTTCCAGCACCAGTTTCAGTGCTTGAGTGTGTTTTAAGTGTCAGTGAGCGCTGGCTAGCGTCGGCTGGCGTCAAGGCAGTGTTAACGGACAATCTTCTAGAAAGTCCCAAAGTTGTACCTAGTTGAGCCTAAGGAGTATCCCACTCATTCCCTTCTCCCTTTCCCTAAAATACAAAATAACAACAAAACAAAGATGCCGGAGTTGTCGATGTCTCAGTTCTCACACCCAGGGTCGCAGCTCACATGGGCTGGAGAGGTAAACGGTAACAATGGCAGACCCACATCAGGCCCAATGCCTGGAAAACCTGCTACACTCCCATGACACAAATTTCAGCCTGGTTTTATCTTGGTTGACAGAGAACTTGTCAGAAGTTATCATGCTGATAACAGGGCAACGAAACAGCAGAAAGACTAAAGGGCCATATACACTATAAGATTTTCTGAAGACTTTTTCCTTCAGATTTACCTTTTCTATGTAGTGCAAGGGCCTGCCAGATTGCATACAAATTGAAAGTGTTTAGGTTTGACCTCATATTATATGGTTTTGGTAAGTCTGAAGGAAAAAGTCTTCAGAAAATCTTATAGTGTGTATGGCCCATTAGTGCTTTGGAGAGAGATAAGAAAACACTACAGATATATGCGCTTAGGTCAGATTTTATGAATCAGGTTTAAAGCCACTTTAATACATTTTCTGCATCAAGATAAAAGACCGTCTGCATGCAGCTCCCCTCAGCCCAGTGGCGTACCAATGGGGGGGCGGCCCGCCCTGGGTGCCACGCTCTCGGGGGTGTCAGCCGGTGTCCTGCCTGTGTGTTCAGACAGATCCCGCAGTGTGAAGGCAGCTGCAGTGGCAGCTCCTTCAGTCTGTGCTGCTAGCGGGGGAGCGGAGCCGCGGCGGGAATATGGGGGCGGGGCCGTGACGGGAAGAAGGGGGCGGAGCCTCGGCGGGAAGAAGGGGGCGGAGCCTCGGCGGGAAGAAGGGGCGGAGCCTTGGCGGGAAGAAGGTGAGTGCCCATTTCCCAAGTGTGTGTGCTGGATAGGAGGGGGATGGGGCTGCTGCATATAGAGGAATTCATCTTTCTCTATTCTTCCTGCAGCTGCCTAATGAATAACTGATTCTCCTCCTCTCGCAACTGCAGGAAGAATAGGGAAAGATCAATTCATCTATATGCAGCTGCCCCATCCCCCTCCTATACAACTTCTTTTGCTGACCCCCCCTGTTCTTTAGCCCCCCCATGCTCTTCAGCTCCCCACAGTGCTTTCTCCCGCCCCCCAAGTGCTCCCTGTCCCCCCAGTGCTCTCCACCCCCCTGGTTTTCTCTGCTCACCCCCCAAGTGCTCCCTGTCCCCCCCCCAGTGCTCTCCACCCCCATGGTTTTCCCTGCTCACCCCCCAAGTGCTCCCTGTCCCCCCCAGTGCTCTCCAACCCCTGCACCTTCCAACCCCCCTACAATGCTTTCCAAACCCCCTCTTAATTCTCTCCAGCCCCCACCGTGCCCTTCAACTCCTCCAGTGCTCTCTGCTTAGTCTGTGCTCTCCGCCCCCCCTAGTGCTCTTCTATCTTCTATCATGTCCTCAGCCTCTGAGCATCTACTGTATCATGTCTGTAGTCTCTGACCATCTACTGTATCATGTTCTCAGTCTCTGACCATCTCCTGTATCATGTCTGCAGTCTCTGACCATCTCCTGTATCATGTCTGTAGTCTCTGACCATCTACTGTATCATGTCTTCAGTCTCTGACCATCTCCTGTATCATGTCTGCAGTCTCTGACCATCTCTTGTATCATGTCTGCAGTCTCTGACCATCTACTGTATCATGTCTTCAGTCTCTGATCTTCTACTGTATCATGTCCTCGGTCTCTGACGATCTCCTGTATCATGTCTGCAGTCTCTGACCTTCTCCTGTATCATGTCTTCAGTCTCTGACCATCTCCTGTATCATGCCCTTAGTCTCTGACCATCTCCTGTATCATGTCTGCAGTCTCTGAGCATCTCCTGTATCATGTCTGCAGTCTCTGAGCATCTCCTGTATCATGTCTGCAGTCTCTGACCATCTGTTGTATTATGTCTGCAGTCTCTGAGCATCTCCTGTATCATGTCTGCAGTCTCTGACTATCTACTCTATCATGTCTGCAGTCTCTGACCATCTACTGTACTAATGTCTGCAGTCTCTGACCATCTCCTGTATCACGTCTGCAGTCTCTGACCATCTACTGTATCATGTTTGCAGTTTCTGAGCATCTCCTGTATCATGTCTGCAGTCTCTGACCGTCTACTGTATCATGTCCGCAGTCTCTGACCGTCTACTGTATCATGTCTGCAGTCTCTGACCATCTACTGTATCATGTCCGCAGTCTCTGACCATCTACTGTATCATGTCTGCAGTCTCTGACCATCTAATGTATCATGTCTGCAGTCTCTGACCATCACTTGTATCACGTCTGCAGTCTCTGACCATCTACTGTATCATGTCCTCAGTCTCTGACCATCTACTGTATCATGTCTGCAGTCTCTGACCATCTCTTGTATCACGTTTGCAGTCTCTGACCATCTACTGTATCATGTACTCAGTCTCTGACCATCTCTTGTATCACGTCTGTAGTCTCTGACCATCTCCTGTATCATGTCTTCCGTCTCTGACCATCTCCTGTATCATGTCTTCAGTCTCTGACCATCTCCTGTATCATGCCCTTAGTCTCTGACCATCTCCTGTATCATGTCTGCAGTCTCTGACCATCTCCTGTATCATGTCTGCAGTCTCTGACCATCTCCTGTATCATGTCTGTAGTCTCTGACCATCTCCTGTATCATGTCTGTAGTCTCTGAATATCTCCTTTAGCAAGTCTCCAATCTATTACTCAAACTTAAACACATTGCTAATAATATTAGCTATCTATTTATGCTGAAGGTAGGACTGTGCAGGGGAGGCAGAGAGTGCAAAAGGGGGAACTGTGATTAGAGAGACGGAGGGCAGACTGCAAGGGGCACTGTGATGGGGGGCTGTGAAATTTGTGCAAAAAATATATTCTTGAACACATTACAATTTTTTGTGGGTGTTTTTAAATTTTAAAGTTGGGGGGGGGGGGGTGCCAGATATAGGATCCGCCCCGGGTGCCAAATGCTCTAGGTACGCCACTGCCTCAGCCCCCTCTAAATACTTACCTGAGCCTAATCTTGATCTTGCAATGTGCAGGCTCTCCCTCTCCTCCTTGGCTCAGACACAGCAGCAGGAGGTGTCGGGGTTGAGCTGTGCACTGTGTGTCCTATGGACACACAGAGCCAGCTTGGGAATGAGGCCGCACAATTGCCCCTAAAAAAGAAAGCGGCTTGCGATGGGGGCAAGGGGGGGGGGGCAGGAGCACCGTCAGAGGACCCGAGAAGAAGGGGATTGGAATTGGGGCTGCTTTGTGTAAAACCATTGCACAGAGAGCAGGTAAGTATATGTTAGTTATTTAAAAAAAAATAACAACTGTGCCCTTTTAATCACATTAAATCAAAAACAGAAGAGTTTGCCTAATGTTAAATGAGCATATACAGTAGTAAGAAAAGTGCACGTTACAAGGCAACTACCGAAACCAGGAAATTTCCCATTTAACTTATTTTCTTTTTTCTTGTTGGAAGCAATAATGTCTTATCAAAGAAGTAACTGCATAAGTTGACATGTTCCTTTCATTTGATTTAGGAATTAGGGCCTGCTTGCTAAATTCCCCTATTTTAGAATGTAGAGTCAGTTTTTGGCTGCAGTGAGCTACGATGAAGTGGCATTGTGATGCATGTTTCAACACAGAGTTTCCTTTTTTACTTTATAAGAAGTGCACAAAGTAATACTTAATGCATGTCTTGCCACAGCAGTGTTGCGTTGCTGTACAAGCGCTCCTCCTTACCTGTACGCTGCAGTAAAATGCACTGTGTTAACAAGCCCTAAAAAATCGAAACCATATCTTTCTTACAGTAGGATCACAGCCACTTAAAGTCTTGATTGAACCCAAGTTCTGTGGAAAACCCACAGAGATAAACATCATAATTAAAAATCAAGTTTGTTTCCAAGCTAATAAGATTAACTCTAGTAAACCGACATGTCTAATTATACAACACTTAATAACTTTAATTAATATTTCAAAACAGCAATAGCTATAATCTTTTTTTATTGACTAAAAGATCATTGGGCCACTCCCATTCCTATCAAATTAATTGTTTCTCTACATTGCACATGTTGTGTATAAATTGTATAATAGGGTATGTTTTCAAATACAGTACTTCATTCATTTAGATCAGGGGTTATGGAATTAAACTTCAAGGAGGTCCAGTCGCTAAAATTTTCTTTGGGCCGAGGTCCGAATCTGAAGTCTGTCCTATGACTATATATATAACGTGTCCATCAGCGTTGCTCTTAACATAAAATATGCCCATTAGAGTGCCCCCCTAACATAAAATGTGTAAAATGTGCCCATCAGAGTGACCCCTAACATAAAATGTGTAAAATGTGCCCATCAGAGTGACCCCTAACATAAAATGTGTAAAATGTACACATCAGAGTGCCCCCTAACATAAAATGTGCCCATCAGCGTGACCCTTAGCATTAAATTTGCCCATCAGCGTGACCCTTAACATAAAATAAGGGAAACGCTGATGGGCATTTTTTATGTTAGGGGGGCACTCTGATGGGCACATTTTATGTTAGGGGGCACTCTGATGGGCACATTTTATGTTAAGGGGCACAATGATGGGCAAAACAAAACGTGTCCATCAGCGTTGCTCTTAACATTAAATATGCCCAGTAGAGTGCCCCTTAACATAAAATATGCCCATCGGAGTGCCTCTTAACATTAAATATGCCCATTAGAGTGCCCCTTAACATTAAATGTACCCATCAGCATGACCCTTAGCATAAAATTTGCCCATCAGGGTGACCCTTAACATAAAATAAGGGGCATGCTGATGGGTACATTTTATGTTAGAGGGCACTCTGATGGGCACATTTTATGTTGGGGGGCACTCTGATGGGCACATTTTATGTTAAGGGGCAATCTGATGGGCAAAACAAAACGTGTCCATCAGAGTGCCCCTTAACATTAAATATGCCCATTAGAGTGCCCCTTAACATTAAATATGCCCCTTAACATTAAATATGCCCATTAGAGTGCACCTTAACATTAAATATGCCCATTAGAGTGCCCCTTAACAGAAAATTTGCCCACATAAAATAAGGCGCACGCTGATGGGTACATTTTATGTTATGGGGCACTCTAATGGGCATATTTTATTTTATGGGGCACTCTAATGTGCCCATCTGTGTGCCCCTTAACAAAATATGCCCATCAGCCTGCATTTTATAAAAACAAGCAACCCCCTAAAAAATGTGCCCCACATACCTTTGGGGGCAGAAAATGCCAGAGCCAGGAGTCGGGAACAGCAGGGGGCGGGTGTGCACGTAATGTCACGCCCCCAGCTCGCGGCCAGCTGGGAGGGAGCCAAACAAAGAAGCAGGGGGCGGGGCTCACTGGTTGCTAGGACACCCGCGGTCCCAGCAAACCAATGGCTACTTATAGTGGCGGCCTGACGGGTCAGGGCGGAAGCATCGTGCGGTCCTTTCCTGGACCGTGGGCCGCCATGACGGCTGATTTAGATCTTCAATGTGCATTGGCCACTGCTACTGCTTTGAAGGTTTGGGTCCTGGATGGGGTTAGTATGTTTTACCCCGTTTGTATGGGTTACCTCCAGGTACTCTATTTTTCCTTCCAGAATCAAAAAGCATATTGGTACCCTCTTTCCCCAAATTGCCCCTAGTGTGCATTTGAGTGTTATATGGAAAAACAGTTGGGAGGTTACATAGTTACATAGTAGTTGAGGTTGAATAAAGACAATAGTCCATCCAGTTCAACCTGTGTATGTGTGTGTGGACATATTCATTTCCCATACCCCTGAATGTTTTGATCTTGGAGATGTATGTCCAAGAGTCTTTTAAAAGTAGCCATACTCCCTGCAGTTACTACCATTTGTGGAAGCAAGTTCCACAATCTTATTGCCCTTACTGTAAAAAACCCTTTGTGCAGCTTGAGTTAAATCACTTCTCCTCTAATCGCATTGTATGGCCTCGTGTCCTCTTGCACTCCTTGCGACTAAATAGTTTTTTTTCTATGCTGAGATCGCCGTTGAGGTATTTGTAAATCGCTATCATGTCCCCTCTCAGGCGTCTCTTCTCTAGGGAGAATAAATCGAGCGCTTGTTGTTAAAGGGTAGGGACTTATGTGGACAGTTCCTCTGTAAAGCATTGCATAGTATGTCAGCTCCATACAAATACTATAAAAATATAATACTATATAAAAACTATATATAAAAAATACTACTAGAAAAAAGATCCAGTACAAAGGGGGTAATGTAAACCTCATGCACTCCAAAGGGAAACTACACTGCTCAAAAAAAATTAAAGGACATCAAGTTTAGTTTCTAAGGCCCCTTTTACACGTTCCTATCGGGTCCGCCTGTCCGTTTTTCAGGCAGAACGGATCAGAACCTCCATTGCGTAAATACATACATCCAATCTGATCTGATCCGCCAAAAGAAGACAGATGGGTATCCATTGCCCTTTCTTCCAGTGGAGTAGATCGGACAGCAGTTGGGTGTAAATGGACAGGCGGTCCATTTACATCCAGCTGCCCATAGAGGAGAGCCGTCTGTGTCCGCTCTGCATGAGTGGAGCGGACACAGACATCTGCCTGCTCAGCGGGGATCAGTGGAGAGATCCCCTGCTGAACAAGCAGATCTTAGCCACAGTCTTCCCCGTGTGAAAAGGGGACTAAGGAGTGCTTGTTATGTGTTTATTAGAAGACTAGCAGGCTGCCAACATTCTGCTCTTCATAGAAATTAAAAAGAAAGAGATATGATTTCAGTGCCTCTACTGTGATTATTGAAGAATAATTTCTTCATAACTCATATAGCTACAGCGATGAATAAGCACTTCAATTACCTCAGTGTACTGGAATAAAACAAGAATATAAAGGTAGCCTGGCTATGTGAAATGGCAATATGCACGAATAAATGCAGGAGAGAAGCAAAGAGGCTGACCTGGAAATGTTGCAGTTTCTAAAAAAATGTAAATATATCTTTAAATGATAAATTTATAGAAAAATAAACATAATTCAAATATACCTCAAATCCTTATAATTGATTTTATCAGCATTATTCTATGTCATTTTGTTTGTGCTAACATGTGCGTACACGCCCATGTCTTTTATGAAGAAATTTAATAAAATGTAAATTATTTTTAGAAGTTGGTTTTGGTGTGATCCTTCTACTCCCACTGGCCCGTAAAGCCCCACTTTCCCCTATCTTCTGTGTCCTCAAAAGATATAATAAAAAGGGATCAGGAAGGATTTCTATATGGTTGGGGACACAGAGTGATCCTGGTCAAATTATGCCAAAGTTTAAACTCATTGCCTGCTCAGGTACAGTTTTCTTGGAGAAAAAAAGTCTACTTTTTTAAAATAAAGGAATTCAGGTGTTTTCATAAAGCAGTGGATGTGACATTCAGCAAATATTCACTGCAGTTGAATCAAAATATTTGATAAGTGAGATCTGGCGTATCGCGGAGGCAGAAGTGTGTAACCAGAGCTCCGCCGGTCCCACGACTTAATCCGTATCAATCCTCAGATTTGGCTGCTTTTTTTTTGGACATCGCTACCTACTGAGTATCCCCAACTACTAAAGAACATACCTGGCCAAAAATTTTGAGTATCGGACGTCCTGGAGCGGATCGGCGACTGCGGCCTAGTCGGGACCAGAAGCCGCGGACTCGCCTAGAGCGGCATCCGGCCGCGGACTTCCACGGAGCGGCCGATCGAACTGTGTCTTGCGGACCATCGCTGCTCTCCTAGCATCCCCAGGCCCTATAGGTCCTAACTTGCCATATATAGTACAAAACTGTCCACCAGGAACAGATCGATAATAGCGGCCTAGTCAGGCCCAGAAGAAGGCCTCCATCTTCACTCTCTCCCTCAACCTGAGGTAAAATCATTCCCTCTGACAGAAATCTCTCCCTCACCTGAGGTAACATCACTCCCTCTGACAGGAATCTCTCCCTCACCTGAGGTAACATCACTCCCTCTGACAGGAATCTCTCCCTCACCTGAGGTAACATCACTCCCTCTGACAGGAATCTCTCCCTCACCTTAGGTAACATCACTCCCTCTGACAGGAATCTCTCACTCACTTGAGGTAACATCACTCCCTCTAACAGGAATCTCTCCCTCACCTGAGGTAACATCACTCCCTCTGACAGGAATACCTTTTTGCAGCACCCGATCTCCCTCCTTCCTATCACAAACCTTCCGCTCGGCCCAAGCACAAATATTAAACCTGATATAATAAACAAATGACTGCCTAACCTAATTACACTGTGTGGCCAATGTGAACTGGGACCCATCCATCCATCCATCCCTGCAGCACTGATAAAACACTTCTGATTCATAACTATCACACATAATTCAGTGGTAATGACCCACAAACGTAAAGAGTTACCAAAATTAATTAAAATTGATCACATCCACAACTCTCATCCAGCTATGCTACAACAAAAAGAACACTGCAGCAATAGTGGAGACCTACAAATGAACATGCAAGCAGCAAGCGGAAATAACAAAAAAGGCAAATCACAATCATTATACCAAGTGGGTAATCTTGACAGCGAATACTCATCGGGTTCATCCTCCCCTGAGTTTCCCTCCTTAAGGAGCCCAGCCAAAAATAAACCCCGTATCACATCCCCAGCCAAACAAGTGCACTGGTACATTCAGGGGATGGATGTGCCCCAAAGTTATGCCTCAAGCTCTATACCACACCAACAGGATCAGTTCACTTCTTTACCCACAGAAGGTCACCTTATCACTGATATTATGTTGAAAGAAATGCTACATTCCTTTAGGTCAACGCTTCAAGCAGACATAATGGGTTGGATGCAGCAATATAGACGAGAAGTTCATGACTTGGGAGATAGGGTGGATACGGTTGAATCCTCTCCTAACAAACAGACCTTGTCCTTTAACACGATGGTTGAAGCCCATAATCAGCATTCCAAATAAATATTGTGGCTTAGGGACAAGGTTGCAGATCTAGAAGATAGATCAAGAAGGAACAACCTAAAGGTGAGAGGAGTTCCGGAATCTGTGCAGTCGCAACAATTGGAACAGTATGCTAACCGGCTATTTTCCACTCTTGTTCCTACACTATCTGAAACTGACCGGATAATAGACAGAATTCATAGGCTGCCTAAACCGGCCTTCTTGGCGCCAGAAGTCCCGAGAGACGTACTCCTGCGAGTACATTTTTTCCATTCCAAGGAAAAAATCATGTCCTCGTTTCGCCAATCCTCTGAGATACCAGCAGAATTCTCAATGATCCAAATATTGCCTGACTTATCTAGGCACACCCTTCAGAGAAGGAGAAACTTGGCGACGATCACAAAGGCGCTGAGAAATCACAAAATCCTACATAAATGGAAACATCCGGCGACCCTCACAATCACTCACAATGGTACTACTACCTCTATCTCAACCTTGGAAGAAGGGATATCACTGCTGCAGAGATGGGGCATTGTTCCTCCGACAGATGACTCCCAGCACAGAGCTCCTGCCCCTCTACCTACTAACGCAGATTGGAACATAGTTATTAGAAAGAAATCTCAAAAAAAGAAAGATAAGCTGCAGGGTGGATTACCAAGCACCTCTAGCCAGCACCACACCAGTTCTAGGCCTATGGAATGAAGGTTTCCTCATGGCCCCTTATCCGTACAGGATATCGACTACCTTTGTCGATCTCAGACCATTTTTATGGTCCTTTTTTTACCTTGTTCCTTTTTTGTATTTTTTCTTTTTCCTCTTCAGTTTTGTATTACTTTTTTGCAACAAGGAATCTCCATCATCTTTAAAACGATCCTCTCGAGACCGAAAATATGGATACAGTTCAGTTCCATTGACTGTTTACTCCATTCCGAAGTTCGATCAGCAAGCTCCTTTTACATCCATGAATGCCATTTAAAATTATCTCAATAAATGCAAATGGATTAAATCATCCTGCCAAGAGATACACTCTTTGGAAAGAAGCTAAGTCTTCCAATGCGGACATCATTTCGGTACAAGAAACACATTTCCAGACATCCAATCATCCCAAATGCTCTAACAAAGATTTTCCCAACATCTATTTAGCTACATCTCCATCGAAGAAAAAAGGAATCCTCCTAGCAATTAAACACACAATTAACTGGAAACAAAAGGACTTGGTGACTGACCCGGATGGCCGCTATATTATGCTCACAGGATCATTTAACGGATTGCCCATGACCCTAGCATCAATCTATGCTCCTAACACGCATCAACTTCGATTCCTCAAGAGAACACTAAAAGTCAACTCCAAGGTCAAATATGGCAATCTTATAATCTGTGGGGACTTCAACCTGACATCTAATCCAGAGATGGACACTTCATCCTCTTCAATCAACAGGAGAACCTCTTTACAGGGTTTATTACATAAGGAAAACTTGTACGATGTTTGGAGGTGTCTCCACGCATCAGAGAGAGATTACACTTTTTACTCCTCCAGACATCGTACATACTCAAGGTTGGATATGTTTGTGTCTGATAGGCAACTTCTGGGGATGATCTCATCCTCGGTCATTAAGGATATCACATGGTCTGACCATGCTGTGGTGGAGGTGACCGTGGATGAGGGAATCCCTAGGGGGGCTAATTCTGTATGGCGTTGCAACATTAGAAATCTGCAGTCCGATATGGGTAAAAAACATATCTCCCAACATCTTACTGAATTTTTCCAACTAAACGTAAATTCGGTATCAGATCCTTGGAGCCTCTGGGAAGCACATAAGGCCTACATGAGGGGAATCTGCATACAGCAGAGCTCTAAACTTAAGAAGAAATATAATCAAAAGCTCTCACTAGTCCTATCTCAAATTCATCACCTAGAATCCAAGAACAAAATTTTCACAGACACCAAAACCACGAATACCTTGGCTGACCTAAGGATAGAACTTCATTCTATTCTATTGGAAAAAAATGATATCCAATTCAGAAAACTTAAATTAACATGTTACGCACAGTCCAATAAAATCAGTAAAACATTAGCAAATAGGCTTAAATCCAGACAAACTAAATCTAGGATCTCTTACCTCATTTAATCTAAGACAAATCACAAAATTAACCCATCCTCAAGACATAGCAGACTAATTTGCTGACTATTACTACTCACTTTATAATTTGGAATCAGATCCCGTAATCCACAAACCTGTAAGTAAAGATATTTCAACGTTTCTAGAGAACCTTAATTTACCTCGTCTCTCTGAAACACAACTCCAAACGCTTAACGCACCCATAACTATTGACGAAGTAAGAAAAACAATATTATCCCTACCTCAAGGCAAATCGCCAGGCCCAGACGGCTTCCCGAGTGAGTACTACAAGCTATTTCAACACACCCTCACACCGTTTTTACTTGATGTATTTCAAAAAGCGGTTGACACGTCATCATTCCCAAAAGATATGCTAGGAGCCTATGTAACCACGATCCCTAAACAGGGGAAAGACCCCTCTAAACCCGAAAACTATAGGCCGATCTCTTTATTAAATACTGACCTCAAAATATTTGCTAAATTATTAGCAAAACGCCTACAGGGAGTGATTCATCCCCGGGCGTCAAACATCAGATGCGACTAGAAGAATTGTTAATATCCTTGATGTAGCAGAACAACGTCTGACGCCTTCTCTGCTGCTCACATTGGACGCAGAAAAGGCGTTTGACAGAATCAATTGGATGTATATGTCATCCGCCCTACGTAAATTTGGCCTGGAGGGTAACATCTATTCAGCAATTATGGCTCTCTACTCACAACCTACAGCCAAAGTCTTCACGTCCGGAACGCTTTCCCAACCCTTTAAAATTTCGAATGGTACAAGACAAGGATGCCCCCTTTCCCCAACAATTTTCAATTTATCCATTGAACCCCTAGCCGAAGCTATAAGAAATTCTCCCGAAATACAAGGTTTCACTATTGGCGATACAGTACACAAGATAACTTTGTTCGCAGATGACATTATCTTGATGTTGTCATCTCCAGAAACATCCCTACCTGCAGCCCACATTATCCTTACCAATTTCAGTAAAATCTCTTACTATAAAGTAAATAATTCCAAATCGCTTGTCCTAAATCTGAATGTTAGTCCTGATACAAAAAACCGTCTGATGGGAAACTGCCCCTTCACATGGACAGATGAGAAAATATCCTATTTAGGTATTACCATTACACCTCGAATCTCTGGCCTTATTCACTCAAATTTTAAATCCCTAAAACAAAAAATCTGTGAGGACCTTAATAACTTCTCTAAAATTGACTTAACATGGGGAGCGAGAATGGCGGTAATAAAATAATAATGACCATCCTTCCTCAAATCTTATACTTGTTTAGAGCACTGCCTATCCCCATACCAAAAGCACAGTTGAATGCCCTTACAAGTATTATTAGGAAATTTATTTGGTCAGGAAAAAAAGCCCGCATAGCTTTCAATATACTAACTGCACACAAATCCATGGGGGGAGCTGGGCTACCGAACTTACAAGCCTATTGTTGGGCCTCAAGGCTAGACCAAATAAAACATTGGTATACCAGTAGTGAAACCCCGCTATGGGCATTAATTGAAACCGACTTGGTGCCAACTAAAAACCTAACACTCATGCTTCAGTGTGATTTATGGACACCCTGGAATTGGCACAACATTCCTATAACAGTCAAGGCTTCTCTCCAAGCTTGGAGAGCTGTTTCCAAACTAACTCCTGCAGTAAACCTTTTCCATGCATGTGATATCCCTATCAAGATAGTAGAATTTAAATTTAAAAAACGTAATGTTTCTAGACTAGAGGATTACGGCCTGTCACTCATTAAACAACTATACATTAACTATAAGCTTAAAGACAAAGAAGAAATTATACAGGAGTTCTTCCTCCCTCATGACCTGTCATTTACCATTTCCAAGTTAATTTTCACTCTAGCCAAACATCCACTATCAGAACTACTAACTAATTCCCAAACATGGAATTTCATCTCCACAGTTCCACCCCTAACTAAAGGAATATCTCTCTTTTACTCCTGCCTTACATCTGATTCCTTCAAAACCAAATCACAACACATGCTGAAGTGGGAGAAAATGCTTAACCAATCTTTCACTCTAAAACAATGGCAAATAGCGATCAATTCTACCCACAAATTATCACATTGCACAAATCATTGGGAAATGATAACTAAGATTGTGAATAGGTGGTATTTCACTCCCTATAGGTTATCCAAAATGAATGCTTCCCTCTCTCCACTATGCTGGAGAGAATGTGGTAAAATTGGTACCCTACAACACATCCTCTGGGAGTGCCCCTCCCTTACAAGTTTTTGGAAAGCAATTTTCCAATGTATGGCATCCATCACTGGAATCTTAACACCTCCCAAACCTAAATTAGCTTTACTTAATCTAAACATTGAATTATATCCACTCACATATAGACAAATGATTGTACATCTCCTTTCGGCAGTTAGGACTTTAATATTACGAAAATGGAAAACACTCCGAATCTCTCTGAGGCAATCACCTTGGTCAATGAGAACTATAAACTGGAAAAAGCCTTATCCTTCAATACTTTAACGCATCACAAATTTCAAAAAGCTTGGTCGGAGTGGCCCTATTTGGCACCTGAAACTAGAAGTTTATAATCTAACCCTTTACTTAGCTTAGTTCCACTTGTTTTGAGCTCATCTTTATTTGTGTTGATCTTGGGGAGGTCGGGAGGTGGGGACGATCCATGACTTGGTGACATTGTTCCCCTAGGGGTTCTGAGTCGGGGTGGTTCAACGCCTCTCATCTTCTCTCTGCATCAATGCAAACTGTATTGACATTTATATGCATAATGTATATGCACTTGTACGAAGTTTATATTGATTCTTGAACACTGTACCATCTACTTTTGGATAATATTCTACCTTGTTGTAGTCATTTTCTTTACTTATTTCACATTCTGTTAATGTGTTTTTTTTTTTTGTTTCTCATCTATATTTGAATCTTAATAAAAACTATTGATTGAAAAAAAAAGATATAATAAAAAATGTACAAAAATGTGAGGGGTGTACTCCCTTTTGTAAGATACTGTACATGCACTATAAATAAGTATATATGTTGATATACTGTATATTCTACATTGTTGTATTAAGCCTGTGTTTATCAATGCAGATCAACGGAGCTCCATCGACATGGTGTGAATGAGGCAGTGGGGCCCATATAGGTTTTTGCGTTCGTTAATTTTGAATGTTCTACCAATGCACCGCAATAGACCAAAAAATGTACATGCGCTGTATCTGTACTTGCCTTATTTGTGTCAACCAAAGGTCTTGGTCCTAGAATTTATTGGCATCACCTCAATTGCTATTGTGCTGGAAAAGTATTTGCATTTACAGTAGCAAGAAAAAGTATGTGAACCTCTTGGAATAAACAGGTTTTCTGTAGTATTTGCCATAAAATGTGATCTGATCCTCATCTAAGTCAAAACAATAGACAGAGACAGCTGCCAGCACGTAAACAATTCTAATTTCTCATGTCTTTATTGAACACACCCATTAAACATTCAGTGCTGGAGGAAGAAGTAAGTGAACCCAAAGACTTATTACTTCAACAAAAGCTAATTGGAGTCAGTAGTCTGCCCACCTGGAGTCCAATTAATGAAATGAGTTTGGAGGTATGGTTTAGCTACTTTGATTGCTAAAAGACACTGAAACATTTTAAAATTGCTGTTCATAGTAGCATCAACTGATGTGATCCATGCCTGGCAAAAAGTTGCTCTCTGAAGACACGAGCACTTGATTTGCATAAGGCCGGAAAGGGATACAAGACAATCTCAAACTGTAAAGGCCCGTACACACGTACCGATCGTCGGCATACAAACGTCGGTGGACGAAGGATCTGCCGATTGTACGCGTGTTAGTATGGTGCCTCCGACAGATGTCTGCGCACAATCCGCGGACAAAAGTCTTTCTTGCAAACATGAAAATTTTTGTATGCCGACACCAGAACGGACGATTGTTCGCCTGTCAGTACACAATTCGGCCGACACACAGCTACAAATCCCAACACGCATGATCAAACCAAATGAGTTCCCGGAAGAATTTTCTCTAGTAAACTCAACATTTTATTCAGAAAGAACTTTCGGCTCGCGGAAGTCCAAGAAATATGTGAAATGCGGAGCACATGCTCATCTTGATAAATGTGAGAAGAAGGAAGATGCTGCTCATAATGCCATACTTTTCTAATAAAAAGGCATGTGTTCTGTTATGATGAAGATAATGTTTGTCTATTCTATCTGTTCTATCAAATTTTAGAATTAAATAATTTGAACTCTTCACCATTATTTTTGTATTTTCACACCAAAGATCTAACTATTGATATGACCCTTTATTCTTGTATGAATTAATGTCTAAAACATATTTTTCAGGTTATGCACAATATTAAACATGTTAACAAATTCTGATAGGCCATTTTTTATTTTCATTTTCTTTATTTTTTGGATCTCAGCAAAAAAAAAACAAAGCAAACATCAATACTTTCCGTATAATAAACTAAACATAAAAAAGGTCCATTTGGACAAAATTAAACTAGAAACTGGCAAACAGGGGTAAAATAAATAATAGGGGGTTACAAAAATTAAAGTTGCTGGTAACTGAAATCAGGTTGCCATGAGGGCAGGTTTGGATCCTGCTGGCCATATTGCCACTGGCCATGTGGCATTTGGCGAGGTGGTGGGTGTTGTGGAGGTGGAGGTGGAGGTGGAGGTGGAGGGCACGGGTGCTCCTGGCATGCATGGCTGTGCTCAGTAAGTATGCCGTTTTCAGCCTTTTGCAGCACATCGAGGATGATTTTTCTGGCATACTGACACTGCCTGAGGTCCACCTTATCCAAAATTTTTGCCGTCATGTTGCCGAAGGACTCATTGGCCTCCGGTTTCCGACGTAGGGCTATGGTGGCCTCCTGGATAAACTCGTCGGTGATGTCATCCACGTGCTTCCTCTTTTGCCTCCGTTTGGCAGGAGGAGGTGGTGGTGGAAAGAGTTCCACAGGCTCCTCAGGCTCCGCAGGCTCCCCAGGCTCCTGGCTGCAACCTGGCTCCTCCTCAGTGACACTTCCCTGTTGATGAAATGAACAATTGATTAGAATGTTATAGTGTATATAAAAATGCATGTTTGTTATATTATTGTGAACAAATAGCAGACTTTACATACAGTGGCGTATCTAGGGTCTCCAGTGCCCTTGTTGAGGAGCTGTATTTGGCAACAACCCCCCCAAGATCAATGTAAAACTGTAACCCACCCCCCCCAAAAAAAATTTAAGGGCATTAAAAGTTTCTAATTTGCCCCTTGTTTGCCCAGTGTAGAGCTCTCTAGTGGGCAATCATTGTCTCAGGTGTGAAAAAGAAAGAGAGGGTTGAGAGATAGAGAGAGGGAGAGAAAGAGGGGGTGTGAGAGAGAGAGGAGGGGGTTGCAGAGAGAGAGGGGCCTGAACTTGCAGAGGGCTTGATGTAGGGCATTGAGGGTGAAGCAGTGCAGGGAAACAGGAATAAGGAAGCCACCTGCCTTGCTGACCCAGAGTGAGAGACCAGAGACATGGAAGCAAGGATGGATGTATCATTTGCAGGAGCTGTTAGTTTTGTATTAAAAAAGGTTGAGCCAGAGGAATGCTGAGGCTACAGCAGTGTTTGTTAGGACCAGAGGTGTGCTGGGGATGCAGCAGTGTTTGTAAGACCGGAGGGGTGCTGGGGATGCAGTGAGAGGCAGTCTCAGTCTCCTGGTCTTTTGGCTCAGCTGCTCTCAATGTTTTACACCTGCATGAATCCGCCTGCAAACTGGGGGTTCTGGGGTGTGCAGGCTGAGTGGATTGTTAAAATAAACAATAAAACAATGCCAATGTTTTTGTGACCCACCCCCCTTGGCCTGCGCCCCTGGCGGTTGCCTGTCATGCCAACCCCTTGCTATGCCCGTTTACATAAAGGGTCAATTATGGTTTAGCTTATAATTTTGTTACATGATTACATTTTAGCAGACAATATATTGTGAAATGCCATACCTGAGTAAAACTCTCCTCCAGGAAATCCTCATCCTGGCTTGGATCAACCGACACTGAGCCCTCTGCCGAAGTAGAAGGCAGTGTTGAAATTGACGGCCTGGATTCCATGGTGTCTGCCAGGAATCGCATGTTATCATAGTACCACAGCCGTGGTACATATACATTCCGTGCACCTGCTCCAGACTGGGTGGACTCCTCTATTTTTTTTAACTCCCGCCTGTAGGCAGTGCGAATACTGTTTATTTTTTTGCGGATATAAGTAAAATTTGCCCCAGGACAGACGGGCTTGTAGAAGGCCACCAAATGTTCCATGGCCTGTTTTCTGAGTTTTCTATTTTTATAATCTGCGGACTTGACTTGCCACAAACACGGCAGTTGCCTGAATTCATCAATGAAACTGATGAGAAAGTTGTGGGTGGTGAAATTGTCCACCATATTGCAGGACAGTATATGCCTGCAAGACACAAAACAACACAAAACATATTAAAATAGCATGTATTTTGGCACATAATAAAGATATTCCTAATAAAAGCTGTATAGGGCCCAAAACACACACTTTCTATTAAAAGAGTCGTACCTTTGTTTGTGGGGAAAAGTCGTGATTCGCCGCTCGATCGTGCTCCAACTCTCGATATGTCCGCTAGCGAATCGTCGGCCGAACGATCTGGCGTCCTTTAAATACAGCGCAGGCGTCAACTCCTCCTCCAGTGGCGGGCTTGTGCAGGGGTGTGTACGTGCCGAAGATCAGGCCTACATGCGGCACTCACACCTGAGGCAGTGGAATAATCATTGTTTAATTACGAACCATGTCTCAACAATCTGGGAGCTCAATTAGTGGGGGCCGAAGTGATTGGGCCACCCGAAAATCAAGGGCTACACCCATGTCAAAGCCAGAAATGGTGGAGATGGTCTCCATTTTAGAAAAAATGGATTACGATGGAAAGTTGGCAAATTACGATCGGCCCAATGCCAGGAAAGATGGCATCATGGACAAGGTGGTGGCCTGTTTGGTCAAAAAATTCGGTGTCGAGCGATCGAAAGATCAGATTCGGAAACGGTGGTCTGACCTCAAACACCGTGAGCAGGATCAGCTTTCCCAAATCCATCGGATTTTGAAAAAAAGTAAGTTTTATTTTTTCTTTATTTTTTTAATCATGCAATATGTTTTTTATAATTTGGTGTATGTTGTATTAACATGTCTAGATTATAATGTCTATGTAAAAAGTTAGATTACTCATTTTAGTTGTCATGTCGTGATTTGATCGATCTATTGTTGATGTTTTAGTATATGACATTAAAAGTCAGGAAGCCATAGTTAAAAATATATGTATTGTGTTGCAACGAACGTTCTTTCCTGCACGAATCTTCTCAGCAAACATTCCTATTAATCACAGATTATTATTCAAACCTTTAAATAGGAGAAAAACGTAAACTCCGTGCCAAACTATGGGAAAGGAGGAGGAGAGGTTTGGCAGCTCCATCGGCAGTTGTGGAAGAAGAGGAGGACATGGGCCCAGATGGTGGCACAGATTCCACTAAAGGTAATTGGTTCCTATGCACTGTCAAACATTAATGTACCATATTTTTCGTAGATAACCATGTACATGTCTTCATATTTGTTACTAAAAGAGCTATCAAGCAGGGCACCATGTCCTAACAAATGTACCTCTTGTGACTTTTATGATATGGCCAATGTTTTGTATTATGTAGATGAAGACATTATGCCTGAGGTGATTCTGGTGGAGCCTACAAGTGACCAGACACCAGAGCAACAAGAAGGTTGGTAGTCACAGATTTTTGTGTAGTGGGATCATAGAAATATGTGTATTTGCAATGATTGTTTAACCTTATATTCTTGTATTCCCTTACAAATTTACATTGCAGATGTTGCGTCATGCCAGGATGTGGCATCCCCAGCCAGGTCTGAACCAATATCTCCTGGCAACTTGCCAAGCAGCATGGAAGCCACTTCCGAAACTGTGGAGGAACCAGGACCAAGTGTCCAAGAGCCAATTGTGTGCCCACGTAGGTTTTTTCAGAATGATTTTTATCAGTGTTATTTTTAGCCTCCAATTTACAACACTAGTTCCCTATGGGAGCCTCTTTATTTGAATGGAAGTCGCACCGTAAGTCGGATCAGGATGCTCTGACTTGCGGGGCCACTTGCGTTGTGAAGATTTTTGAGGGGGAACTACACCAAAAAATTGAAGAACCCACCGTGGGTGTCCCCCCAAGTTCACAACCAGGCCTTTTGTGTGTGGTATTGAGTTTGAGGGTATGCCCACAACAAAAAGACAGCGTGGGTTACCCCCAAAACCCCTACCAGACCCTTATACAAGCATGCAGCTTGTCAGGCCAGGAAAGAGAACGAGCAAGCGGACCAAACACCCCCTGGACCACAGCAGGACACATGCCCTCAACATGGGGGGGTTTTGTTGCTTTCGGCCAGGGGGCCTCTGCACCGCACACCCAAAAGCACCTTACTCCCATGTAGAGGAGGACAAGAGCCTCATCCCCACAACCCTGTCTGGTGGTTTTGGGGGGTCATGCGGCCAGGGGGTTCCTAGGACTTTGGAAGCAACCTTTAACAAAGGGTGGCCCCCAGATCCCAGACCCCAATCACTATGTGAATGGGTATGGGGTACATAGTACCCCTACACATTAACCACATAAATGGAAGTGTATGTGAATAACGACAGGAGACGTTTATGAAATGTTCTTAAAGATCTTCGTCCGGTCTTCTCCACTCTGCTCTTTGGATCTTCTCCTCTCCAGTCTTCTGCTGTCCAATCTTCTGCTCTTATGTTGTCTGCTCTTTTGCCCTAGGCTCTTCTTCTTCCTCCTGTCCTCCTCCAATGCTGTTGCCGTGCATTCTGCCCGTCTCTGGTCTCTGCATCTTAATATATATACATTACAACCATGCCCTCACAATGACGTCATCATGCGTTCACACCCCTAATGAATATATAGTAAGCTCAGGAGACCGGCAGAATCATCAGCAACAGCATTGGAGGAGGTCAGGAGGAAGATGAAGAGCCTAGGGCAAAAGAGCATAAGAACAGGGTAGGTATTAACTCGAGAGGAATTTAAAGATTACCTGCACACCAAATGTTTCTATATTATGACCTCATGTAGGTGATTCACATTGACTCCGTTGTATTTTATTTTCCAGATCATGTATTACATAGTTGCACATTGGCCAAATTGACCCGTGAGGCTCTTCAATGCTGCTCAGACCTCGAGCAAATAAAAGAGACTGCAACGGCATTGCAAGGAAAGATGCGTGATTTTGTGGACATGCTTGCCAAATTTTAAAAAAAATTAATTTAAAATTTTTTACTGTTTGTTTTGGGATGTTCCCATTTTTATATAATATTTTATGCCAGTTTTATGACACTCAGATGTTAAAGAGTGTACCCAAGTTTGGGAAAAGCACTTTCCAACACCCTAACCCTAACCCTAACCCTAACCCTGTGAATGTTTGATACTAAAACATTTTTACATTCAACAATGTGTGTTCAATTCTTTATTAGACTTTCGTTGGGGGGTCGAGGTCTAAAGCTGTGTAAAGAAGCACTAAATGTATGATGGCTGTCCTATTCACATATTTACATGTTAATGAAAGCATTTGGGACACTGCCATATGCAAGTTGCTGGAGGTGTCAATGAAATGTTAAAGATACCCCCAGTTTTAACGCATATCACAGTGCGATCTGACATTTCACACAGGATCGGATCACACAAGTTTGAACGACTGTGCGATCCTATCCTGATGCGGCTGAATAAATGCATCATGTGCGACTTTTGTGCGAGTGCAGTGCAAATTGAGCCATACAAACTGTATAGCTGATTTTCGCATGAACATCTGATCGCATGTAATAAAGGAGCAGTGCGCTACGATATTACATGCCATCAGATGTGCAGTGTGAATTGAGACATACACTTTGTATGGCTACATTCGCACTGAACACGCATACAAGTCGCACATGACCCTTTATTTCTGATGTATCTGGATTGGATCGCACAGTGCTTAACACTTGTGGAATACAATCCTGTGGAAAAAGTAAGTGGCGGGTCACCCTTATGCAATGCTGGAAGGCTGCAAAGTCGCAGACTTCCCGCATCGCATAAGTGTGACTCAACACTCAAGGTACTAGCAGTCCTAGGATTCAATATGGCATTGATATTGCCAGTAGCAATCAGTGTAGGGAGATCAGTGTAATCTATAGTGTATTGCTTGTTCGTTGCTCTAGTTCACTTTCCATTACCTATATATATATAACACTTTGAGATGAACAATGATCAAGTTTCACATAACACTGACATATCCTAACATTGGTGGGCAGTGAGAAGGATGTCATAAATGAACACAACATAACAGGTGTAGGTACTTTGTTAATACCCTAATGTATTATCTGAAATATATAGTATGGGCAACTTCTGGACAATGAACACCAATATAAGGTGACATTAGATGAACCTTGGGTGTGACCTAGTTCTCAATGTGACAGGGTTTGTGTACATTTTGTGGGGTGCAGAAGGCCCTTGTATTTACACCACTGGCTAAAAAATAACACATGGCCATCATCACTTTGGATCAGCTGGTGAGAGACTACAGTCAAGAAACACACTGATGAATGTATTAACCCTTCCAAAGTCACACATATATAACACATGATTAACCCAAATAATTGTGTCTGGCATATGTGCCCAAATGATTATAATCCACAATACAGAATCATTGCAATTTTTGTTTAATGTGTTGAAAAATAATATATCTCTGACATTTATCTTGTGTGTCCAATCTTTAACAAGATTAATGTGTTTGTGACAGTGATTGCTGCCAGGACACAGCTCCTCTCCCCACGAAATAGTCCAGATATTCCTGGCGGATCTGACGGGCCCTGTGTGATGCCAATGCTGACCGTCCAACTTCCATTGACGGCATGGACTCCACTTGGTTAGAAGGTTGGGCCTCTCCACTTGTACCTGGCATAGCAGGGTCAGTATCCAGTTGCTGCAATACATAATTTTGTGCATTCCTGCGTAGGAAGTTGTGCAAAATGCAGCAACACAAGACCACATTATCCACTTTGTACAGTGCCAGGTTTATGGACGTCAGGAATATCCGGAACCGGTTGGCCATTATCCCGAAGGCATTCTCCACAACTCTGCGAGCTCTGGACAACCGGTAGTTGTAAATCCTTTGGTCTGGGGTGAGGTTCCTCTGAGGGTAGGGCTTCATGAGATGCTCCCCAAGCGCAAAAGCCTCATCTGCGATAAACACAAAGCTCATACCCTCAACAGTTTGCTCCCTGGATGGCAGGTTCAGAGTGCCGTTCTTTAGACGACGAGCGAACTCCGTCTGATCAATAACTCCCCCATCCGAATTGCGGCCATTTTTGCCAATATCCAAAAAAATAAACTCATAGTTTGCATTAACTATGGCTAGCATGACTATACTAAAAAAACCTTTATAATTATAATAAAATGTGCCGGAATTCGGAGGGGGGACAATGCGGACGTGCTTCCCATCAATAGCACCCCCACAATTGGGAAAATTCCACTTCTCCAGAAATTGATCAGAAATCTCCAGCCATTGCTCTGCGTTTGAAGGAAACTGTGGGGAAAAAATAAAAAAAAATAAAAAAAATAAAATTAGTGCTTGAGCACATCACATTATTAATTACACACACAGTTGTCTGTTAAATGCTTTTGCAACTTGCTAAAAAAATATACAACAGGAAGGCAAAGGTTTGGATATGGGGATGTAACATCTACATACATTTATTTTCAACCTCCTATTGTTCTTATATTGTAAAGGGCCATACACACTAGAAGATTCTCTGAAGACTTTTTCGTGCAGATTTACCTTTTCTATGTAGTGCAAGGGCCTACCAGATTGCATAGGATTTGAAAGTGTTTGTTGGACCTCATATTATTTGGTTTTGGTAAATCGGAAGGATAAATTGTTCTGACAATCTTCTAGTGTGTATGGCCCATTATACTCACCAGCTAGAGCTGAGATTTACAAACTACGGCCCTCCAGCTGTTGCAGAACTACACATCCCATGAGGCCTTGTAATTCTCTGACATTCACAGACATGACTAGGCATGATGGAAATTGAAGTTCGTGAACAACTGGTGGGCCATAGTTTGAAGACCTCTGAACTTGAGCTTTGGTATATGCTGACTTTGAGATTTAGCATGTGGGTGGGGGATGGGTAAGTAAAACTGGGCATTTATACATCAATAAGGGCTTGTGGTCAGTGAAGGTTTTAACATCATTACATAAACATACAGAATCATAGGTGGGAATGGATGGACTGATGTATTTTAGATAAATCATTAACTAGGTACTAAAACATTGGCCAAGGAATAATTGTTTGAGGGAAAGCAATAAAATGACCCAAATTCAAAATACAGTTAACAGGCAATGCGTTTAGGGACACATAGGAGAGAATGGTGGGGTGGTTAGTGGGTAATTTTACAAATGGTTAAAGATAATCTACATCTTTACTACTATGTGCATGCGGACAGAGGGTAGTTTACAAATAATGGCCTGTATCAATTGCTGTACATCCAAAAACATCATAATTCGGGTGAAACTAGTAATACATGTAATGTAATGTAAAAAATCAAACATACCTTGATATAGTCCTTCTGCAAGACCTTGATGATGGCAGAGCAGGTCTCAGGGATGATGATACCAAGTGCTTGGGGGGAGATGCCTGTGGTGAACTTCAGATCCTGCAGGCTTCTCCCTGTTGCAAGATACCTCAACGTCGCAATTAACCTTTGCTCAGGAGTAATTGCAAGCCGCATACAAGTATCCTGCTTCAGAATATAGGGGGACACCAGGGCAAGAAGACGGTAAAAGATGGGATCCGTCATCCTCAAATAATTCCTGAAGTCATCAGGATTATTTTCCTGGAGCTCCCTCAGCAAGGACATATGAGAAAATTGATCACGGTTAAGCAACCAATTTTTCGTCCAGGAGGTCCGCTTCTTCTTCCTATTGCTCGTACGTCGTCTCAGAGCCAAAACTCCAACACTAACGACAGCAACGGACGAATTCACGGTCGCCATAATAAATTCTCGAACGATGTCTCGGAAAATAGCGAAATGTCGTCAACCAAACAAATGCTACCGAAATCAGCGCGAGATGCCCAGAAGGGTCACGGCCAAACACTCACTTCCTCTTTTGTAGCGGCGAACGTGCGTGGAACGTAGTGACGTCAGTTTCTGTCGGAAGACAAATGTCCTGGGCAAGTTTAGAGCACTTTTCAACAGACAAACAACAAACACACCAGCCGGGAACATTTGTAGGACGTTCTGTCGGCCGACGATCGGTACGTGTGTACGGGGCTTTAGGGTATATATCAGTTGACAGACAAATTGCCTATACATGGAGACCCCTATTACTGTGGCTACGCTTTCTAGAAGTGGGCACCCAGCCAAGATAACTCTCAAGGCACAATGCAGAATCCTTGATGAGGTAAAGAAGAGCCCATGAGTAAAAGCTAAAAAAGCTTTTTCTTTCTTGTATTTGTTTTCCAAAATGTTGTCATTTTGTGGGTGATTCTATTTTCTTGGCACTTCAGGGCCCCAGGAAATGTGATAGATAGTAAGGAAATAAATGCATAATTTATGCCTCTTAAAAGCCTGATGGTGCCCCTTTGGATTTTGTGTCACTCTATGAGTCTAGGCAATAAGTTTCCCCTCTACTTGAAATGTGTTAAAAACCCTAAAGCCAGCAGATTTTTGCTGGAAGCCTATTTAACCACTTTAGCCCCGGAGGATTTGGCTGCTCAATGACCAGGCCCTATTTTGCGATTCGGCACTGCGTGACTTTAACGGACAATTGCGCGGTCGTGCGACGCTGTACCCAAATTAAATTGACGTCCTTTTTTCCCCACAAACAGAGCTTTTTATTGTTTGCACTATAAACAAAAAAAGAGCGTCAATTTTTTAAAAAAACACAATTTTTTTTTACATTTTTTTATATGAAATTCTCAAAAAAAAATGTAAAAATCAAAATTTTTTAACATTTTAGGCCAATTTGTTTTCTGCTATATATTTTTAGTAAAAAAATCGCAATAAGCATATTTTGATTGGTTTACGCAGAAGTTATTGCGTTTACTAACTAC
This sequence comes from Pelophylax lessonae, assembly GCF_965119305.1. NCBI lineage: Eukaryota > Metazoa > Chordata > Amphibia > Anura > Ranidae > Pelophylax > Pelophylax lessonae. Next base: position 532,954,722 of record NC_138768.1, on the reverse strand, counting down.
GGGAAAGATTTATGTAATTTTTATTGTTTTTTTTTGTTTAACTAGTAATGGCGGCGATCTGCGATTTTTTTTGTTGCGGGACTGCGACATTGCGGCGGACAGATCGGACCCCTAACTGACATATTTGACACTTTTGGGGGTACCAGTGACATTACTACAGTAATCAATGCTATAAATATGCACTGTTGCAGTAAAAATTACACTGGCAGGGAAGGGGTTAACTTTACTGGTGATCAAGGGGTTAAGTGTGTCCCTAGGGGAGTGCTTCTAACTGCCAGGGGGAGTGGCTTGTGAGATCATCACAGAGAAATGAGATCCTATATAGCAGGATCACATAGCCTCTGTGATAATCTAAAGGAGAATGACAGACGGCTGTGTTTACATCAGCCGTCTGTCTTTCTCCCTCTGCTGCGGGAGATCGCGAGTGGCCGGCAGCCATCAGAGCCACCAGTCACAAGCGATGGCTCCCCAGGGAACGAGCGGGGGCGGGAGTATAGGTACGTCGCTTTGCCCAGTAGCGGCAGAGTGCTGCAGTATATGTATGGTGGGCGGGGCGCAAGTGGTTAATAGGACAGGCAGCATTCCCTTTAAGATCTACATATGACATCCCCAAACTGGAACTCAAGGTTTCCATAAAGTCTTAGCAAAGCTGATTTATGCTTACTAAAAGCTTTGCATATATTTTGTGTAGCAGGATTCCGCCAGGGTTACCGCTAGCAACAACAGCACATTCAAGCATGTTCTCCAAGTGTGAGCACTGAGACAGGAAACAGTCCAGCATCTTTTGGGTTTTGTATTTATTTAGGAACTTGGATGGGAGAAAGGAATGAGTGGGATACTCCTCTGGCTCAACTATTCACAATGTAATGGGACAACTGAGAAAAATGCTTTTTGACGCTGACTTCACGCCGGCTGAATGCCGGTCAACGCCGGTTGGCACTTGTTAACGCTGACTTGCTGTCTGTTAACACTTAACTGACTTTGACACTCCCCGGTGACACAAAATCCTTTGTACTGCTCCCTTTAGCCCTCCTGGCTGAGGTAGCTACTTGTAAACACTGCTGCAACTCTTAACTCTTTAGGGCCCACACTGGCACCCTCTTTACAGACTTCTCTTCAGGGCTTAGACTCTGGCACCCCCTTTCTAAGCCTCCTCTACTGGCTAGCTGGCTCCTGGATCCCTCTGACCTTCCAGAGTGGTCCCCTATCCTAGGCAGACCCCTGGGCAGTTTACAGTACTCACGACACTGCTTTCCTGGAAATGTCCACCCCGACAACTCCACTTGGTCCACAGCACACTGAATCCCTTTCTGCAGCTCAGCTCAACCTGCTGTCCTCTAGGCCGACCGCTCAGGACACCTTCCTGACGCTGACAGGAGGAGAGACAGCCGTCACCCTCCTCCTGGGACTCTGCTTCCCGCCAAAGACATCCTGTCATGTGCTCCCCTCAGACTTATACCCCCTCCCAGGATGCATTGTGGCAGATTCTACCCTCTGGGATAGATACAAGCACTGGTGTGCTATTGGCCAGGCTATCTCCACTGCCCATTAAGAGCCCTCAATGGACACAGTGGGGAGACTCACCAAACTCAACAATCACACCTGAAAGCACATGACAGCCTAGCTGAACAATAAGGCCCATCTGATTAGCAGACAAGGCCCCCCTTTATAGTTTGCCTAGCACCTACCTGGGAGGGTGCTACACTTGTAAAATCTTGTTGCAAACATTGGTCTTTTACCTATATGTACAAGTACTAAAGGGCATGTCAGCACTGCTCATTTATCAAAAGCTATATTTGCATCTGTTTGTTTTAAAAAAAAAATATAGCTTTTGTGTCAGGACTTGTTCATTTATTTGCCTGCCTAGAATATCACATCAAAAAATCTGTGTTGGAAGAAAAACATCACAGCTCCTACAGTGTGCCTAATGATCAATTGCAAAGTGATTTTCTGACATGCTCTAAAAAACTCTGCAACAGGTAACCAACATAAAGGTCAGGGAGATAATGACATCATGAACTTTCTAAGGTCTTATTAGTCTTTAGTTTGCATGTATGCAATGGCAATTTATTATATTGTTTTAGTAAAGGAAAACACATTTAAAGAGGTTGTACACTCGTTCAAAAAAAATTTTTTTTTCTTACAACCTGCAAGAGAAAGACATAATGAGCTAGTATGCATCGCATACTAGCTCATTATGAAATACTTACCTTAGAACGAGCCCCCGCCGTGCCGCTCTCTTACCTGTATGACGAGCGACATGTTCAGTTGCCCGTCTTCCGGGATCGCGGCATCCGGCCATCTGATTGGCCGGAGCCGCGGTGACGTCACTCCCGCGCACGCGCACGGGAGCCGACGGTCACGGCACGGGGCTCTGAAGGAACGGCACGATCAGCCGTTCCTTCAGAGCGCATGCGCCAGTGACGTCACTGGCTGCATTAAAGGTAAATATCTCCTAAACCGTACATGTTTAGGAGATATTTACAGTACCTATAGGTAAGCCTTATCATAGGCTTACCTATAGGTACAACTTCCTGAGGAGGGTTTACTTCCTCTTTAAACACTGTTACACCCAGGCAGGTCTGGGAACCATTTCCAATAATACATTTTATCATGTTAGTGGAGTTAACATTTTACATTAGTCCTAATAGGAATCAAAAGCGACCTGTGACCTTATTAAGATGGGTGCTGGCACCCGTACTGCGTACAAGAGGTGTTTCTTTTGGCTTCTGCATCAGCCCCAATTGCATTCAGGGACCCTATGGAATTGGATGCAGACGTGGCGGCTGCACAGACAGAACCGTATGTCAAAATTTGACTGGCATGCCGGAGCAGGCGCACAACCCTGAAGGCACACTGTCTGTAACTAGTTACATTTTTTACCTGCCTTAAAATGTAATCCTTTACATGGGTTTGTGCACCTAATCAGATTATACAATTTTTAAATGTGGGACTATTGTTATTATTATGTAAAGCAAAAATAATTCAACACTGCACATCAGATAATAAAAGGATGGGCATCATAAATTCCACACAGAATGGGCTGTGCCCAAATAAACTTATAAACAACTCCTGTATAAATATTGTTTTTAATATTTACAGTATGTGTGGATCCAATCACTAAATTCTCCTCTGATTTTTAACAAGGTATTGTGATTTCAAATGTGTAGCTAGTGATTAGGACAATGTAGCTGACTTACGCTTGTTTCAGTGACACTGTATTGGTGAGGCTAGCAATCAGGACAGTATATCTGTCTTGCACTTTGCTCTGTTGACACTGTACTGGTGTGGATAGTGATCAGGACAATGTTGCTGGCTTACACTGGATTCAGTGACACTGTACCGGTGAGTCCAGTGATCAGGACAGTACAGTATATGTGGCTTATACTTTGCTCTGTTGACACTGTACTGGTGTGGTTAGCGAACAGGACAATGTTGCTGGCTTACACTGGCTCTGGTTATACTGTACTGGCCGACAATCAGAACACTGTTGCTAGCTGTTCTGATCTAGTGGCACTGGAGTGGTGACAATCAGAAACACTGTTGAAGGCTTCCCTGGCTCTGGTGATACTGGCACTGTTGTGGCTTGTGATCAGGACTCTGTTGCTGGTTGCTCTGGTCTAATGATACTGGCCTGCCGGTGTAGTGGTGCTTGAGAACACTGCTGCTGGCTGTACAGACTCTGGGGACACTGTTGCTGGCTGCATTGGGCTGGCAAAACTGACCCTTGTGTGGCAGCATTTAGGAACAGTTTTCCTGGTTTACACTGGTCTGGTGACACTAGATATGTCTGTGGCTAATGACTAGGAACACTGTTGCTTGCTGCACTGGTCTGGTGGCCATGGTCCTGATGTGGTGGTGATTGAGAATAATGTTGCTGGCTGCACTAGTCTAGCGGCCCTGGCCCTGGTGTGTTGGTGATCGAGAACAATGTTGCTGGCTGCACTGGTCTGGAAACACTGGCACTCATGTGAAGGTGATCAGAAACACCACTGCTGGCTTACACTGGGTCTGGTGACATTGGCACTTATGTGGCAGAGATCATAAACACTGTTGCTGGCTTCACTGGCTCTGACGACACTGGGACTGGTGTAGCTAGCAATCACAGACAATTTGGCTGGTTTGCACTGACTCTGGTGACGAGAACAATGTTGCTGGCTGCACTGGTCTGGAAACACTGGCACTCGTGTGAAGGTGATCAGAAACACCACTGCTGGCTTACACTGGGTCGGGTGACATTGGCACTTATGTGGCAGAGATCAGAAACACTGTTGCTGGCTTCACTGGCTCTGACGACACTGGGACTGGTGTAGCTAGCAATCACAGACACGTTGGCTGGTTTGCACTGATTCTGGTGACATTGTGACTGGTGTAGCATGCAATCACAGACACTTTGGTTGGCTTGCACTGGCTCTGGTAACAGTGGGACTGGTGTAGCTAGCAATCACAGACATGCTGGCTGGCTAGCATTGGCTCTGGTGACTGTGACTGGTATGGCTAATGATCAGGGACACAATGGCTAGCTACACTGGTCTGGGGATAATGTGACTTGTGCTGCTAGTGATCAGGGACATTGTGGCAAAATGCAGTCTTTGCTTACATGGATGATTGGTGTGATTGGTCATGGTGTTCATGTGGTAAAGACCAAATGTCATGGTTTGTGATCTGCACAATGACCAAACGGTAAGTGGTTAAAAAATACTTGGGCATCCTGCCATGAAGGTCTTTTTTGGGTGTTTCCTGGGGTGATAACTGTGCTCCTACATTGTTATCCTATCTACAAGACAAGCAGCTGTGCTTTTGTTAGTATGTTCCACCAATGTCCCCAAGAGAAAATCAATGGTGCTGTAGGCTTGAACCTTATTATAATAATTATATCATTTAAAATGAAAAAAACACATATGACTACAGACTTGCTGGTTGAATTGGCCGCGGCCATTTATTAAAAAACTTTCAAAACATGTTTAATTTGGTTCAGCCAATAACCTCAAACCAACCATACTATACAATTTTAAACGTTGTAGTTTAGCCAAACAGCTCAAACTACCCATAAACAAATTACCATTAAAAACCATTCCCATGAAAAACTTAAAACAAAATGACTGCGACGATTTCAGGGCTGGAGGGAGGGAAAATCTTCTTCCTCTGCTCCCGCTGACTGACAAGGCTCAACAGCTTCTTCTAGACCAACTGTTGACATCAAGGTGTCCAAATTCTCTTTTTTTGTCCAAATACAGGTAGGTTACTAAAGTACTAACCAATTAATTATGAGAACCTAACTGACCAATCAGAATCTTCTACTAATTGACCAATCAGTTGTTTATACATTAAAACTGACATTTTCTTTTACTAGTGTCAAGCCCCAGCCCCATATATGCAGATTGGTTACTTCTTGACCCTATCTGCATTTTCATTCTGAGGAGTTATGTGCAAGCAGATGTGCATGCATGTAGCAAAGAATTGGTTGGAGTACAGCACTGAGATACATAAAAAAAAAAAAAAAAGAAAAAAAAAAGAAAAGAATGAAAAAAAAATGAAAACAATTATTTTAAGAGAAAAAAAAATTGACATACAGCGTTTCAACAAATTGCATCATTTATTTGGGGCTTAGTTAAACTTTAACGCGAGTATCTTTATTTTAGCCATTTGACTGTGATATGTAATATGTACCCTACTGAGTCTATTGTCAATTAAAGCACCTGCTCAGTGTCATTATTTGTTTCTATAAAAACTCCTATTTAATTGTCCTGTCATCCATATTCAGTCCTAATAGTCTCCTCCTTCCCTTTTCCTATTTATTTTGTTTTGCTGGTAATTTAAATAGCTTTCAAATGTACACTTTTCCTTTATTTTTATTGTATTTATTTTTTTTTTTGCATTAGATAAAAAATATGTTTAAAAAAAAATGTATTATTCTACGTCTGTATACCTTACAATGGTCCACTCCCTCATAGGTCCACTGGAGTCCCTGTTTAATAACTACCATGAACCCGAGACCTACTTTAAACTTAACTTGCTTACTCATGCCCGTCTGCTAACGTAGAGAGCACTTGGAGCTTTATTAAGGTGGCCGCTCCACGGACTCGGACACAGCTTGATCCCCTTGGGGGTGTTTGGTCTCCGGAGTGGATATCGGACTATAGCATTGGATTTAACTCATCAGATCTTATATAACCTCTTTCTGGGCGGGGTTCAGGTGGACTCTGTATCCCCTCTTACTCTGGTTAATTCACTTTTTTCAAATGTGTTTTATGCTTATGTTTGGTCATATATTCACGCTTCTACCACGACCTTATTACGTGTACTTTTGTCATACAGATGTTACTTATTTTTTTCTGTACTTGTTTACTTTTGTACTTCTTACCTGTATGTTCGAAATTTCCAATAAAACTTTTATAATTAAAATAAATAAATAAATAAATAAATGTATTTTATTGTAAATCAGAGAGGTAACAAAGTACCTTTTGTTTTGCTGCATATTTTTGTCTTTAGATTGCATAGAAAATAAAATACTTTTTGCACTGCAATGCTGCACAGGGAAACCTTATCAATCCAAAACAAAATGATGTATGTATTACTTCCGTGTCATATGTAATGACAAAATTATTGCCAAATCAGTTGGCTCATAACTAAGATGTAAGTTTTCAATTCAACTTGTTCTTGGTCTGATTTGTTTTTAGCTATAAATGTAGTCAATTACAATAAGATATAAGCCCAGTAATTTATAAAAGCTAGCTAGATTTCACCCTCCATCCATTTATCAAATAACAGCAATGAATGATGACTCAATGTGGTTGTGGACAATTTGTGCACTGTTTTTTTTTTTAAATACGATTATCCTCAAATTAATGGAAACAGTAATGAATGGGCAGTAATCATATTTCTGTTTCTTGTCTTCCAATAGGAAGGTGTGGAAGAAACCGCTGGTCTATGTAAGAAACTGGGAGCCAAAACCTATGCTTATGTAGTGGATTGCAGTAAGAGGAATGATATTTACGCTGCAGCTGAAAAGGTAGATTTTTATCATATATATTTTTAACAAAATTACAAACTATACATATACTCTAAAGCTAGCCATACATTACACAAATGTATTGTTAAATTTCCTTTAGATTTACCTTCAACTATGTAGTGCAAGGGCCTGCCTGATTTCATACAAATTGAATGCGTTTAGGGTTGACCTCATATTATATGGTTTTGGTAAATCTAAAGGAAAGTTTACAAGAAAATTATATAATGTATTGCCAACCTTACGGGTTGATTTACTAAAGGAAAATGGGCTGTTCTCTTTCCAAGTTTAGTGAATAAGGCATAGCTCTGCTGACTTCCACCATTCAACTATGTGCAAGCAAAAATATATATATTTTTTAATTTTCTTTGCACATTGCTCTTTGCCAAGTTATAAGACAATTCCTTTGCAAAGTAAACACCTTATTTAGCAAATTACCATCAAATATATATAGTACAAGCAAAATATTTTTTTACAACACAGTTTTGTAAATAGTAATCTTGGCTTAAGAATTTAACTAAGGCTAAGGTCAGTTTTTTAGGCGGATCTGATCGGATCCTCCATGCATCCCTATGGGGCAGCGGATGTCAACGGAGACATGTCCACGGACACCCGCTGCCATCCGCATCCGATCCTGTCCGTGAAATCCGGGCGGATGGAAACCCTATTTTCCATCCGTCCAGGGGATCGGATGGGATCGGATGAGAGCGGACAGGCGGTCCGCTCTCATCCGATTCCCCCATAGAGAGCAGCGGGGCTCTGACAACTCCCTCTCCGCACACAGTGCGGAGACGGAGCTGTAATCCACCTGCTCAGCGGGGATCGGCGGATCGATCCCCGCTGAGCAGAGAACAGTCCGCAACGGACAGCGGACCGTGTGAAAGGAGCCTTATACCTACTTCTGCGGCTTTGGTCAGATCACACACCAAGCATCTTGTCATGAAGGTGAATGAAGTGAACCCACAAGTGATCAGGTGATATAAGTTCAATGACTGGAGAAGCAGACCATACTGAAAACTCCAGCACTGGAGTAGACTGGGTGAATGGCAGAAAGGACTGCGAGTCTCGCTAGAGCGGGTTGGGACATGGCAGAGACAAAAGAGAACCAGAATACAGGACAAAGGTTATGGCAGGTGGTAGACAATTGAATCCAAACAGGCAAAAGGAAAGGTGAAAAACAAGCTCACAGAAGAAGGAAGTATTGCTTAGGTGCCAGACACGTAGATGCAAATCCTTTAAATAGGCATGGTTCCTTAAAAGTCACAAACACAATGGTGTCATTGGCTGCAATGCTACAAGGGAAACATAGAAGAGCTGGTGGCTGAGGGAGAGAGAAAGCCTGGAAGCATGGAAAGGATGGACATGCGTTCCATTGACTGGAGAATTCATCACACTGAATGAGCATGTGGCTCAAAACAGTCTGGTCAAAGCCATGGCAAAAAATCTGACAAAAAATAGTCTGGCAAAGAAAACTGACCCAAAATATAGTCTGGTCAAAGCCATGGAAAGAGAACTGACTCATGCCCTTGTCCAGATTCTATCCAAGACTAAACCAAACTTAAGCCCTGGGTTCCCCTTGCTCCAATCTTACTTCTATACTGCTAGGTGAGGTTTGTGTATACCAATAACACTGCTGTTCTGCTCCACACTTCAAGAGAAGTGTAATTCCATTGGGAACCCATAGCTACTGACAAAAAAATGTAAGAAGGATGATTTTAAGGGCACGTAGAAATATGCTAAAAAAAACCAATGCAAGTTATTGCAAATTTGCCCTTCATCTGCTTTCTGTACATTATCTCTGTAAGAACAAAAAGTCGTTAATGATTGGTGTGCTAAAAAGGTTACATTTTGATGATTTTTGTTTCCTTAATTTAGGCAGTTTCCACCAGCCGCATATATATACATATGCGATGGGAGGGCAGGTGGGCCTAAACGCCTAGCCACCGCACATATGCATCAATGCAGAAGTTCTTCTGTGCTGAGAAAATTTACTGCCCGCTCCCATCCTCAGTGATTGAGCTCAAGCTTACGATCGTATGACTACTACTATGTTTCCCCCAAAATAAGTCCTACCCCAAAAATAAGACCTAGCTTAATTTCCGGGAAGGGCTCCAATATAAGCCCTACCCCGAGAATAAGCCCTAGTAAAGTCCTTGTAAAAACATGTAATCCAGTTTGTAAAAATATTATATACTGTGCAGTGTGTCTCCTTTTGTAACTTTATTGTGGAAAATACCTTATTCACAGTGCCGCTGGGCGCGCACGTGACCCGTCTGAGATCTTCCCCTCTCTTCCTGACGTCAGTGGCCCCTCCCTCTGCAGTGCTCGCAGCGGGGCTGACATAAGTGGGGATCTCGGCCCCTTCCTCTGCAGTTTTTTCGAGCGGGGAAGAAGAGCTCCGGTGGTTCACGTGAGTGCCTAGCGGCTCTGTAAATAAGGTATTTTCCACAATAAAATAACAAAAGGAGACACATTATATAATCTTTTTACAAAACAGATTACATTATTTTACAATTATTTTAACAAGGTTTTTTTGGGATTACAGAATGTCATAATGCTGACTCCTGAGCTGTGCTGTCTGTCATGCTTTAAAGGATCATATATATATTAGGATTACAACCACTTTGACATCATTATTGTACAGTACATATGGTAAATAAATAAGACATCCCCTGAAAATAACCTCTAGTGTGTTTTTTGTAGCCAAAATTAATTAAAGACCCAGTCTTATTTTGGGGGAAACACGGCATGAGAGCCAGTCACAGTGGTAATGTGATTTGAAAGCCTGCCTTTAAGAGGAAAGAATCACTTGGTGAAGGGGGAATTATGGTGAGAGGTTTTTTATTATCAAGATTATTAGGACACCTGACTTTACATGCACATGAACTTTAATTGCATCCCAGTCTTAGCCCATAGGGTTCAATATTGAGTTGGCCCCCCTTTTGCAGCTTTAACAGCTTCAACTCTTCTTGGAAGGCTGCCAACAAGGTTTAGGAGTGTGTCTATGGGAACGTTTGACCATTCTTCCAGAAGTGCATATTTAAGGTCAGGCACTGATGTTGGAGAGAAGACCTGGCTCACAGTCTCTACTCTTATTCATCCCAAAGGTGTTCTATGGGGTTGAGGTCAGGACTTTCTGCAGGCCAGTCAAGTTCCTCCACCCCAAACTCACTCATCCATGTTTTTATGGACCTTGCTTTGTGCACTGGTGCACAGTCATGTTGGAACAGGAAGGGCCATCCCCAAACTGTTCCCTCAAAGTTGGGAGCATGAAATTGTCCAAAATGTCTTGGTATGTTCCCTTCACTGGAACTAAGGGGCCAAGCCCAACCCCTGAAAAACAACCCCACACCATAATCCCCCCTCCACCAAACGATTTGGACCAGTGGGAAAAGCAAGGTCCCCAAATACATGGTTGAGCGAGTTTGGGGTAGAGGAACTTAACTGGCCTGCACAGAGTCCTGACCTCAACCTGATAGAACACCTTTAAGATGATTTAGAGTGGAGGCTGTGAGCCAGTCCTTATTGTCCAACATCAGTAACTGACCTCATAAATGCGCTTCTGGAAGAATGGTCAAACATTCCCATAGACACACTCCTAAACCTTGTGGACGTCCTTCCAAGAAGAGTTGAAGCTGTTATAGCTGCAAAGGGAGGACCAACTCAATATTGAACCCTGCAGATTAAGACTGGGATGCCATTCAATTTCTGGTGCTGTAAAGGCAGGGGTCCCAATACTTTTGACAATATAGTGTTTGTACTGTGTGCATGTGTGTGTGTATGTATATGTGTGTGTGTGTATGTGTATATATATATATATATATATCAAATTCATTTCTGTATCTTACAAAGGTCAAGTCAGAAGTCGGAGATGTGGATATCTTGATAAATAATGCTGGAGTGGTGTTTGGTGTGGAGTTTCTAAACTTAAAAGATAACCAAATTGAGAAGACATTTGAAGTTAACATCCTTGCTCATTTTTGGGTGCGTATGATAGTTAAATAAAATCCAACTTACCTTTTGAGGTTTTCTTTTTTTTTTTTTGATAACAACAGCATTAATAGCACATTCTAAAACTTCTGATTACAAAAAAATGCTCAAACTGTTAGAAGATTTTCCTGATGTGTCCACTTAGTGTTTAGTACATACCAGGTGACTTTCCCATATGCTGATAAGCGTCAAGGTTGTAAAAGTTTAACAATGTCATTTTAAGATAACAATAAAATGATGACACATATAAGGTGCTGGGACCCAAAAGTGCCAGGACATAGCTTCAGCAAATTTTATTACCTACTGCTCTGCCCAAATAGCAGGCTACTCTGATTGGAAACGTTCTGTCTCTTCCAGGGTTTGTCAGAGCTTGCCTAGCATTTCCTGCCTCCTGTACATATCTATTTCCCAGTGGGGTAACCCATTACAACAATTAGCCAACGTGAGTTTGAAGAGGGGCAAGTTAACTGGCAAGCTCCAACACTTCTGGGTAGCTTTGCCTGTCAGAATGGCCTGGCATTCATGCAAAGCAGAGGGTAGTTAAAGTCTCTGTACTTTACGCCTCGCAGCATCTTTTTGTTTTCTTATTGTGCTAATAAACCCCAAACTAAAAATCTAATATATTGTAGTTTGCCAATCCTTAAATGTGGTGGCTGCATTAACCACTTAAGCCCCGGAAGATTTGACCCCCTTCCTGACCAGGGTTTTTTTTGCGATTTTTTACTGCGTGATTTTAACGGACCATTGCGCGGTCATGCGACGCTGTACCTAAACGAATTTCACGTCCTTTTTTTCCCACAAACAGAGCTTTCTTTTGGCGGTATTTGATCACCTGTGCGATTTTTTGATCATGTGCTATAAACAAAAAAAGAGTGTCAATTTTGCAAAAATAACAATATTTTTCCCTTTTTTTATATGAAATTCCCCCAAAAAAATGTAAAAATCAAAATTTTTAACATTTTCGGCCAATTTGTTTTATGCTACATATGTTTGGTTAAAAAAAAAAAAATCGCAATAAGCGTATTTTGATTGGTTTGCGCAAAAGTTATCGTGTTTACTAACAAAGGGAAAGATTTGTGTCATTTTTGGTGTTTTTTTTTTTTAACGAGTAATGGTGGTGATCTGCGATTTTTTTTTGCGGTACTGCGACATTGCAGCGGACAGATCGGACCCTTGACTGACATTTTTGACACTTTTGGGGGTACCAGTGACATTACTGCAGTAATCAGTGCTATACATATTCACTGTTACTGTAAAAATGACACTGGCAGGGAAGGGGTTAACTGTATTGGGGAGGGAGGGGTTAAGTGTGTCCTAGGGGCGTGTTTCTAACTGTGATGGGACATGGCTACTAGTGTAAAAGCAGAGCTCAACGGTTCTACATAGTAGAACCGTCCGATCTCCATTTTTACACGGGAGAATGACAGGCGGCTTGTTTACATAAGCCACCCGCCTTTCTCCCGCTCTACCGACGATCGTAGTGTGACCGGCGGACATCGGGTCCACCGGTCACACGCCCGGACTCCTCTGTGAACGAGCCGAGGCGGGTGCGCGCCTCAGCGGGCGCGCGCTCGCCCACTATTGGCTCAAAACCCGGTGACAGGCTAGCGACGTAGATCTACGTCACTCTGCCTGGCCGGGGCTGACTGCCGCAGTAAATATACTGTGCGCAGTCGGCAAGCGGTTAATTTTGCTCTTTTAGGTTTTTCCCTCTTTTTCCACCTGATTAGCCAGTAACACATCTCCTGTATTAGCATGCCCCCAGTCTGGGTGAATGAGCAAAGGAGGCAGAGTAGGCGGCAGCATTGTCAGTCTTGGGGAAGTGAAGTCTTAAATCTACTAGCAGATTTAAATGCACCAACACAATTAAGCCAAATGTCAACTAACACTTTAGAATCGGTTACAGCAACGTTTTTTTAATTTTCTTTGGGATCAAGGTTTTACATAAATAAAAGCTGATCATTGTAAACACCCCTGTCAATGTTAAATGGTTTGTCCCATCCCTGTAACTGATACATCTGGTAGAGAGCTTGTTCTTTTGAAAAACAACATGCTTACTAGCTTCACCAGATGAAAATAGAAGGAAAGCCTATAAAAGAAAACGGATGCAGCTATTGCATCTAAGAAATGGTAACCTGCAATGAAAGAAAGGTTTGCTTTTGGGTTTAATACTGCTTTAAAGTGACAAACGCACTGATTTTCTATTTCTAGCATTTATTTTAGCAGTGCAATCAAAATTCTTCATAATTTACTTAAAGTATATCTAAAGGTAAAACTTTTTTATTTTTTTTTAGTTTTGTATGGAGTGGCGAGGGATTATAGCACCTGTTTATTGCAGTCTGTGCCCCCGTTAGGGAGATTTACCCTCTCCATTTGTCATGTTTACTGTTATCATCAAAAGTAAAAGAAAATTCCAAATTTTGGGTTGTACCCATAACGGTAATAAATAGGGAATCTTCCAATGGGGACACTAGTTCAGGTGACAGCCAGAGATTTTGACTTTGGCTGGATTTCCTCACACTTCCTGTTTTGGCAATAGGACAGGAAGTGAAGGGAAATCTCCCCAATGGGACACGGGAGATAAAAATAGAAATGACAGGGGCTAGAACCCTCTTACTCTATCCAAAATGAAAAAAATTGCCTCTAGTTATACTTTATTATCACTATATAATCAACACAACTGTTTTATATTTAGAAATTCAAATGTACATTCAAAATATTTTTAAATACCTTTCCAAAATTTAGTCTCATTATTGGTACATGATGTTTACAAATATTAGGAATGTAGTAAAATAGGTGTAGCGCTAAACACATAACAGAAGGTCAGTGTCCATATCCAAAAGGGGCGAAAGCAAAAAGAGTGAACCGTCACCAGCACCCAATCATAAAGCCTCTTACCAGATCACATTGACCCTCATTACAAAGGTCAAACAGGGCAGCAACTCCTATATGCAGCAGGTATGGTCGTGAGGTCCTCCCAACAGTCACCCCGTAGTTCCTCTCTAAGTGCCAGATGATATCCTCAAACCAAACAGAGAGACACTTCTCATAGTGTAGTATGCTTATAATAAATTATTACGAAAGAATAGCAGCAACTTACATTTAAACAGTGGCGGCTCATAATTTTTGGGGGGGCGCAAAAAGAAAAATGTAATAGGTATTGCTTCGCGTCAAAAAACGCAGTAAAAAATTGCGTGACTTTGAAGTCATGGTACAGGCATGGCACAGGTGATGGTATAGGCATGGCATAGGTGATGGTACAGGCATGGCACAGGTGATGGTACAGGAGATGGTATAGGCATGGCACAGATATGGTATAGGCATGGCACAGATATGGTATAGGCATGTCACAGGTCATGGTACAGGAGATGGTATATGCCCCCTTTCAATGCAGAGACCAGCGTACATGCCCCCTTTCATTGCAGTGACCAGCGTACATGCCCCCTTTCAATGCATAGACCAGCGTACATGCCCCCTTTCAACGCAGAGACCAGCGTACATGCCCCCTTCAATGTAGTGACCAGCGTGCGTGCCCCCTTTAATGCAGAGATCAGCGTGCGTGCCCCCTTCAATGCAATGAACACTGTGCTGTGCCCCCTTCAATGCAATAAACACTGTGCTGTGCCCCCTTCAATGCAATAAACACTGTGCTGTGCCCCCTTCAATGCAATGAACACTGTGCTGTGCCCCCACAATGCAGAGTTCAGCGTGCATGCCCCCTTCAATGCAACTGTGCTGTGCCCCCTTCAATGCAATGAACAATGTGCTGTGCCCCCTTCAATGCAATAAACACTGTGCTGTGACCCCTTCAATGCAATAAACACTGTGCTGTGCCCCCTTCAATGCAATAAACACTGTTCTGTGCCCCCTTCAATGCAATGAACACTGTGCTGTGCCCCCTTCAATGCAATGAACACTGTGCTGTGCCCCCTTCAATGCAATGAACAATGTGCTGTGCCCCCTTCAATGCAATGAACAATGTGCTGTGCCCCCTTCAATGCAATAAACACTGTGCTGTGACCCCTTCAATGCAATAAACACTGTGCTGTGCCCCCTTCAATGCAATAAACACTGTTCTGTGCCCCCTTCAATGCAATGAACACTGTGCTGTGCCCCCACAATGCAGAGTTCAGCGTGCGTGCCCCCTTCAATGCAACTGTGCTGTGCCCCCTTCAATGCAATGAACACTGTTCCGTGCCCCCATCAATGCAGAGTTCAGCGTGCGAGCCCCTTTCAATGCAGAGCGCCACAGCATTGTCCCCAATCACTGCAGAGCGCCACAGCATTGTCCCCAATCACTGTAGAGCGCCACAGCATTGTCCCCAATCACTGCAGAGTGCCACAGCATTGTACCCAATCATTGCACAGCGCCACAGCATTGTCCCCAATGATTGCAGAGCGCCACAGCATTGTCCCCAATGATTGCAGAGCGCCATAGAATTGTCCCCAATGATTGCAGAGCGCAACAGCATTGTTTCCAATCATTGCACAGCGCCACAGCATTGTCCCCAATCACTGCAGAGCGCCACAGCATTGTCCCCAATGATTGCAGAGCGCCACAGCATTGTCCCCAATCACTGCAGAGCGCCACAGCATTGTCCCCAATGATTGCAGAGCGCCACAGCATTGTCCCCAATGATTGCAGAGTGCCACAGCATTGTCCCCAATGATTGCAGAGTGCCACAGCATTGTCCCCCAATGATTGCAGAGTGCCACAGCATTGTCCCCAAGGATTGCAGAGTGCCACAGCATTGTCCCCCAATGATTGCAGAGTGCCACAGCATTGTCCCCAATGATTGCAGAGTGCCCACAGCATTGTCCCCAATGATTGCAGAGTGCCACAGCATTGTCCCCCAATGATTGCAGAGTGCCACAGCATTGTCCCCAATGATTGCAGAGTGCCCACAGCATTGTCCCCAATGGTTGCAGAGTGCCACAGCATTGTCCCCCTATGATTGCAGAGTGCCAGAGCATTGTCCCCAATGATTGCAGAGTGCCACAGCATTGTCCCCAATGATTGCAGAGCGCCACAGCATTGTCCCCAATGATTGCAGAGCGCCATAGAATTGTCCCCAATGATTGCAGAGCGCCACAGCATTGTCTCCAATCATTGCACAGCGCCACAGCATTGTCCCCAATCACTGCAGAGCGCCACAGCATTGTCCCCAATCACCGCAGAGCGCCACAGCATTGTCCCCAATGATTGCAGAGTGCCACAGCATTGTCCCCAATGATTGCAGAGTGCCACAGCATTGTCCCCAATCACTGCAGAGCGCCACAGCATTGTCCCCAATCACTGCAGAGCACCACAGCATTGTCCCCAATGATTGCAGAGCGCCACAGCATTGTCCCCAATGATTGCAGAGTGCCACAGCATTGTCCCCAATGATTGCAGAGTGCCACAGCATTGTCCCCCAATGATTGCAGAGTGCCACAGCATTGTCCCCAATGATTGCAGAGCACCACAGCATTGTCCCCAATGATTGCAGAGGGCCACAGCATTGTCCCCAATGATTGCAGAGTGCCACAGCATTGTCCCCCAATGATTGCAGAGTGCCACAGCATTGTCCCCAATGATTGCAGAGTGCCCACAGCATTGTCCCCAATGATTGCAGAGTGCCACAGCATTGTCCCCCAATGATTGCAGAGTGCCACAGCATTGTCCCCCAATGATTGCAGAGTGCCATCAGCGGGATGTCCTGGATGATGATTGGTCCAGGCTGGAGACTGGACCAATCACAGCCAGGATATCACGAAAGTGGGGGTGTCCTAGCGCTATGACCTGCGCCCAGGTTATGCCCCCAGAAGGCAGCCAATCGACGCCTCTTCTGGGTCGTAAACCCCACCCCCCCCCCCAGCCACCACATAGGCCGGCGAACGAGATTTTTTTTTTAAAACAGCATGTCAGATGTGGTATGCTGGCGTTTCACATCCACAGCACTGGTTGACAACCAACAAGATGGCCACCGCGTCCTCTGCCCGTGTATGCGTCCCACGTCGTTGGCTCCTAAATATTAGGAATAGTAAATATTTTGGAATCTTACAGACTTTTTTTTTCCGACAAGTTTTTTATGAATTTTTAGGGCTCTTTCACACTGTCCGTCTCCGTAGGCGGATCCGTGCTGCTCAGCGATGTCAGAGCCCCATGCATCTCTATGGGGGAATCAGATGAGAGCGGACCGCCTGTCTGCTCTCATCCGATCCCATCCGATCCGATCCCCTGGACGGATGGAAAATAGGGTTTCCATCCGTCCTGATTTCACGGACAGGATCAGATGCGGATGGCAGCAGGTGTCAGTGGACATGTTTCCGCTGACATCCACTGCCCCATAGGGATGCATGGAGGATCTGATCAGATCCACCTAAAAAACTGACAGGCGGATCTGATCGGATCGCTCGTGTGAAAGGGGCCTAACTCAGCATATAATTAAAGTGTTACTAAACTCACAACAATCAGTCTGTATATGCAATAAAGCATGCTTGTTATACTCACTGTGGAACCTAAGGGGTAATCCTCTGCATTGTGTAAAAAGGCTGTTTGACCCTATCTTCTCTGATCCTCGCCTTCTACCACAGTCCCCAATCCATTATCTGGTAAGACAGAGCCTTTGGAGTCACTCTACACATGCTCAGTTTGGTGTGTATTGCTAGAATATTTTTTGTCTTGTAAAGGTGCATGTGATTGCCACAGGGTCAATCAGAACTGTCCAGACAGAGGGTCAGGGGTCCTGCAGCCTCAAAGGACATATAGAGTAGAATGAAAACTCCTCCAACAAGCTTTAACCAGACACTGAGAGTAGTCACAATACTGCTATATACTGCTGATGAGAAAAGGGAACATAATTATTTGATTCCCTGCAGATTTTGTACGTTTTCCCACTTCCAAAGAAATGAAGGGTCTATTATTTTTTATCACAAGTGTATAAATGCAAAGAGCACATGTGCTCGGGGTCTGTCAGCTGGAGAGCGGAGTCGCCGAGGTAGGGGGCGGCTGCCTCCTCCTCTGTCGAAGTTGCCATGCGGCCTCAGGTGGTTGAGGGTCTAAAGTGCTAGAGAGGAACTGAACCCGGAGGTCCTGCAGAGCTGACTGGAAGGGAGACACTGGAAGGATCTGATTCTACATACATTAAAGAAAGATCTGTGTCAAGGGGCCTGACCTAAAGGGGGGGCCATCCTTGCAGCTAGAAGAGTGAGTGGACGGGTGTCAGTAAAGGGGATGCTGGAGAGTATCCTGAAGGTAATGTCATTCACCAAGTCTATTTCTGGAGAAAGAGCAAAAAAACTTAACCCTTTCCATACACGTGGCAGTATGGTTAAAGCAGTGTGACTGCTTCCACAAGCAACCTGGTGAGGCCAAGTGAGAGTTGTCCTTATCAACTGTATATATACTGAGCAAAATTATACACGCAACACTTTTCAGGGTTCATACACATTTTTACCAATACAATTCCATGACTTTTCCATGACTTCAAGTCAATATTCACGACCTAATGTTTCATGAAATGTCTATGTAAGTATTGTAATTTAACCAATATTATCAACTATATTTGAATATACTGGAGAAAGAAAAAGATTTGATGGGTGCTCCTGCTTGGGGATAAAGCTTCAGTTCAGGCAGTCATGACGGATAAGGTGCAGCCAGACTGGTTTGGATGGCACAGATGCACAAATGCGGCGCTTACATCGAGGGCAGCTCTTTGTTAGGCCGAAGCAACAGTCCCACGAACAGGCAGAAAAGAGAGAAAGGCACCACTCTGTGTAGCAGATGTAAATAATTTTATTGACACATATTAAAAACTTGCATGGAGGTAAGCGTCTATCTTCATAGTTCGGCGTCCTTTCTGGGTCCTCAGTGTTTCCGTCCCTGAGGCTGGCCAGCAGCCGGGAGACGACACTAAGGGAGAACCAATCAGGGGACTCAGTCAGATCGAGGCAGCGGTGAAGCGCATACCTCACTGGAGGGCCGCACGAACATTATGACGTGGAGGGGGGGGGGGGCGGTAATCGGTTTCGGAGCATGCGTTATCCGCTTTTCTGCATATTTGAATATACAGTGATTGTGAAAAAATTTCCATGACTTTTTCAAAACTTTGTGGGTTAAATTTTTTTCCGAAACTTTTCCAGGCCTGAAAATTGCCATTTTAAAATTTGATGATTTTTCCAGGTTTTTCATGACCGTACGAACCCTTACTTTTGTTTTTGCCCCTATTTTTCATGAGCTGAACTCAAAGATCTAAGACTTTTTCTATGTACACAAGGCCTATTTCTCTCAATTTTTGTTCACAAATATGTCTAAATCTGTGTTAAGTGGGGTACACACTAATAGAAAATCTGCGGAAAATTCCCGTCCGAGGTAAAATCGTACGGTTTTCGGCTAGTGTGTACACAACTTTCAGGCAGCCGATGCCGACATTTTCAACGAAAAAAAACCGAAGGAGAAACACCAAAATTTTTATCGTCCGTCCCCAGACGACCAATTTTCGTTAAATGTGTATGCAGTACGTCCGTGAAAAATCAGATACGAAAGACCGCGCATGATCTGAAGTTCCTGACGACCCGGAAGTCTAGGAACAAATGTCCCAAAAAAAAATAAAAAATTGAAAAAAAATCGGACGAGAAATTTTGTGAACATTATGCACTCTCAACTAAAAACGGTTATGACCACTGAACATGAGAGAGAAAAATCGGAGGATATTTCGTCCAATTTTCGTCAAGTGTGTACGCGCCTTTAGTGAGCACTTCTCCTTTGCCCGAGATAATCCATCCACCTATAGCTGGCCACAATAAAGGGGGGGGGGGAGGGGGGCTTTGCCTATTTTTTTTTTTTATGCCAGCTCTTTTGTTTACATTCTGCTGTCAGTGGGGAATCCCTCACTGAGAGCAGGGATGACTCATCGTTGTTAGAAAGCCAGTGGATGCCAGCTCCTTAACAACTGTTGACTCATTCCTGGAAAGTGGACGCAGGGATAGTAGTCAAAGAAGGACTGGTGCAGCTGGAAGTGGGAAGAGTGTGCTCAGATGTGAGCCGCTGTTCAGATTTTTTCCTCTCCCAATGCCTCCATCCGCTAGGGACAGTTTTCACTTCACTAAACCTTACAGCTAGTTACTTTCTGGACCTGGATTAGACCCCTGGATCATTAGGCAGAGAGTGCATTGTGGACTGTGATTTGTGCTGTCATCCCAAAGTCTCGATTCAAAGCCCATGCACAGGAGGACTGGACCTTCTGCCTGTGTAAGTGATTCATTTTTATTATATTTCTGGTAGGGCTTATGTCTTACTTTTATTTTTTATGAACTTATTCATGAGAGAGTCTGTGAAGTCTCGAAAGTGCATGGCTTGGATTTGGCTTGGATGTGGCTGCTTGAACAGGCACCACCAATGGTACTATTTTTAACTGCATAGGGCAGCCATTGCCGGTAAAAGACAGGAGAGTTTCTGAATGTGTAGGTTAGATGGTTGTTTCCAATCTGACAATTAGCAATCTCTTGTGTTCCAAATATGTAACACATGAAGCCAATTAGCTTTTCAATAGCCCCCATTTATCCATTAAAGCCTAGCAATGTGGAGACTCTGAGCCCATTAACCTCCCTGGCGGTCTGATTATGTCAGTATTTTTGAATGTCAAAGCAGTACATTGTTTTGCATGGAAATCTGTTGTTTTATATTGTAGGACTGTAATTCTTAGGAATAACTCACTTAAATCTGTCCAAACAAGAGTCTAGTTGACATCCGGGGTATGATAAAGTTTAAAACACAAAATTATAATATAATAAAAATACATTTTATTCAATAATGTAATCAAACCAAAAACACTGACATTTGTCCAAACAAGGGTGCAATATTACTTATCACTCTAATACTAGACACTGCATACTGGTTTAGTAAACATCCCGGGTATAAAACATTTTGAAACATGGGACTGCACAAAGTCCGACGTCACAATCAGGACAATTGAACCTGGCTTCCTTTCTGATTTTCCTTCCACTGTCATCTGGCTTCGAGCAAAAAACCACGCACATCCTTGTAGGTGCTGACTTTTTCTCGGTTGGTGGGATTTAGTCCATAAAGTGATGACATGTCAGGCATTCCAGGTTGACAATGCCAACAAACCGACATCCAGCCCTTTTCACAGCCAATGATGGTGTTTGGTGGTTCACAAAGATACGTTCAGCAACTTTCCAAATTATGTCAGAATGAATCACAGGCTTGTCACTTTTTTTTTTTGAGCAGAATGTAGGCATTCCGCAAGCATTGCAAAAGAAGATGTCTGAAGATCTTCTTATAGTACTTTTTTTTGCTGTTTCCTCATTGCTGGGTAGAATGTCATTGCTTGGTTGGCTCTGTCGACACCTCCCATGGTGTTATTGTAGTCTATCACTACTTGGGGCTTCATGATTTCTTTCCCACCTTTCGTGCGTACCATAACAGTGGAGGTATTATGAACTGTACTCATTAGGCACACATCTTTCTTGTCACGCCATCGCAGTGCCATCATTTTGCCTTTATGCCAGGCAACCATTTCTCCAGTTTTCAGCTTCTTATTGCCAAACATTGGCGGCATGTTGCACTGGTAAGCCCTATTGGTTCTATAGGCATCTGTTTTGTTTTGCAGAAGAAACTCAAAGTTCAGGAGACGTAAAAAAAAGATTGTCAGTTACGCAATAGCCCTGATTTAGCAATGGCTCAATGAATGAAAGAATGGAAGATGTTGCCATTCCATAGTTGCTGTATTTTGGATTGAATTTTGTTCCTTTTCCAGTGTATATGACTGAATTCCAAATGTAGCAAGTTGACGATTTGCATAGCATGTAGGATTTTACGCCAAATCCTGCCCTCTTTGATGTATTGTAATGTATTGTACCCAGCTGAGCCTTCCTTTGTAGGCCATTAGACTTTCATATATGCTGATATCTCTTTCTGGGACATTGCTCTGTTGGAAATTCTTTAGAATCATTTGGGATACTTCCCAAATTTTCTTTAGTTTTGGTGCAGGATGAGTAGTTTCATCAAATTCTTCGTTGTTTTCTAAGTGTAAATATTTCATGATGAGGGAAAATCTGTACTCTCACATGACTGTGCTAAATAATGGAGTGGCAAGTAATGTATTAGTTGTCCAATACCACTTCTGCAGGGGTTTCTCCACCACTCCCTGAAGTATTATTAGGCTCAGAAATTTCCAAATGTCCTCTTTGGTCACTGGTTCCCACTTTCTGCTTCTTGAAAACTTCTGATGCAGAGTAGCTAATTGTTGCTCTTTGTACCGGTTATTCTCAGTAACGATTTTTTCAATAACCTCATCGGTCAGAAATAATTGTAAGTATGCCAAGGGGTTGTTGTGTTCAACATCTACTTTCATATCAGGTGCTCCAGTAAATGGGAATCTTGGGGGCGCTGCCTGATCCGTACCGCAGTCAATAGAGCACCAAGTTCGCACATCACTGAGCTCAGTCGCAGAATCGTCGCTGTCACTTTCAGTGTCTGATGACGAATTTCCCCACGAATCACTATCACTCAATTCTTCAAGTAATTCTAATTCACTATTGCTGTTTTCTAGCTGGTCTAAAACCGCTGTTGACCTAAAGGAACGCTTTTTGGACGCCATGGACGTTCTTAAATTTCCAGGCAGAAAGAACAGTAAAAGTGCAGGCAGGGCACGGGACAAAGTACTAGGGACACAACTGAGTTGAAATGATTTCACAAAGAAATGTATTTCTAAGAGATTACAATGTATTACAATGTGTATGTGTCATGTTTTTGTTTATTTATTTTAATTTCCCACCGGGCTCTGGCCCCCCGCGTCACAGTGCTCACAGGGAAGGGAACCTTGAAGACAGATGCCGACATCGGCCAGAGGACATAGCGGGAGGACATCAGGGGATCGCAGGGACAAGATAAGTTTCACTACAGGGTAATCCGAGCTCAGGATTACCGCCAGGGAGGTTAAAGGGATAGTAAACTATATAAAAAATAAAAAAAAATATTGGGCCAATATACATTGCATACTAGCACATTATGACAGACTTACCTGTAAACAAAGCCCTTCTCGGCGCTCTGTCACTGCTGAAGGCATCTTTACCTGGTCTTTTTTCCAGGTTCGCAGGCTTGGTCAAAATAAATAGCCGAGCTGGCGTCGACGTCATTCTTGCACATGTGCCCGAGAGTCACTGTTTACAGCAGGGCTCTGTCCCTTCAGAGCACATGCGTCAGTGACTTCATCGGCTGCATTTAAAGTAAATATGCGGTGCAAGTTTAGGAGATATTTTACTGTTCCTATAGGTAAGCCTTACTATATGCTTACCTATAGGTAAACATCATACATGGGAGTTTACTCCCACTTTAAACTGCATTGATGCAGGTAGGGATTCAGCAGTTTATAAATGGCCATGTACAGCTATCCTTAAGACACAACCATTGTACAGCACTACTAAGCAGGAAGCACAGAAAGCATAGTGACTGATCACTTTCACATCTATCTTTATAAAATCAAAAGCCTTAGGTTTTCTGTAAAATAAAATGATAGAATTTATTATCCCAAATTTTTTTTCATGTATGTTGCTTAGTCCAGGTGATTTTTAATTGTATACATTTTAGAAAAAGATATTGAAATCTGTGTATTTATCAACCTTTAAATCTAGACTACCAAATCTTTCTTGCCTGCAATGATGAGAAAAAATCGAGGACACATAGCTACTGTGGCTTCTGTTTGCGGTCATATTGGGATAACATATTTAGTAGACTACTGGTAAGTGACTTTTCTTCCAGTTTCAGAATATTAGTAATAAAATATGGTAACTATGGGTCACTTAGGCTCTGGATATTATGTGTGCCCTAAACTATAGCTCTAGCAAGTGTACTTAATAATTACATTAGCCATAGAAAATTCCCTGCTGTTAGGTCTCACCTATGCTTACTAATATTTCAAATTTTTAAATTTTGTTTATTTCCTCTACATATTTGTGTAACAGGCTTCCCACCAGTAATACCTATAAATTGTATCTTTGTTTTTATGTCATAAAATCTTCAATAAAAAATATTTATGAAAAAAATTATATTAGCTAATAATACCAAAGATGCATCGGAATGAGTAAAGGCAAGTAAGATGGTAGTCAGGTAGTCAGAAACTTGAAAATGCCTTGATGCCAGCCTTATCTGAAGGGAATGATGTAGCACCCTCCTAGGTAGGTGCTAGAAAGAGAGTATAGTTTTGAATCCTTTCTGCTTAAAAGAGGGATTGCAGGTAAATCAATATTGTTTTCTGCCTAGCAGAGAGCAGGATCTGCTAGTGAAGTCTGCTCAATATGCTCAGGTGCAAATCAGTGTTCCTGAAGAGTGTTTCACACTGGTCCAAAAGGGAGGCATATTGGACAGTGGGAGGAAATCTGACAAATGGGTGCACACAGGGCCGGACTGGCCTACTGGGATAGCGGGAAATTTCCCGGTGGGCCGCCGGCCCTGGGGGCGCTTTAAGATTGTGGCCGCTATTGGTTACCGCGCCGCGGCCGCTATTGGTTGCCGCGCTGCGGCCGCTATTGGTTGCCGCGACGCGGCTGCTATTGGTTGCCGCGCCACGGCCGCTATTGGTTACCGCGCCGCGGCCGCTATTGGTTACCGCGCCGCGGCCGCTATTGGTTACCGCGGCCGCGCTGTGACGGCCGCTGCAGCCTTGGTGAAGACAGTCTTTTCCTACCCAACACACCCAACACACCCAACACACAGTACACAGTGTGTACTACACAGACGCCAGCAGCATGATAGCACCCGGGAATCGAGTCCGACTGACCACCAAGTTAGTAAGAAAAATCTGCAGTGCAAATTGCAATTATTGATCCCATCCTCCAACCTCCACCAGTCCAGACAACCACCCACCACTGCCCTTGCTGATCTCACCACCCCCACAGATCTTATTCCTGATAGGATGGGGGGGGGGAAGCAGTGGCGGTGGGGAGGATGGCACCCCCCCCCATCACCACTGCCACTAATCTCCCCTCACCACTATAGCTTCCACTGATCTCACCACCACTACTGATCCCCCCCACCACCCCTGCCACTGATCCCACCATCCCTGCCACTGATCCCGGCCCCCTCACCACCACCGCTGCCACCAACCCCACCCCCCTCACCACCACCGCTGCCACCAACCCCACCCCCCTTATCACCACCACCGCTTCCACCGACCCCACCCCCCTCATCACCACCACCGCTGCCATTGATCCCACCCCCCTCATCACCACCACCCCTGCTGCCACCGATCCCACCCCCTCATCACCACCACCCCTGCTGCCACCGATCGCACCCCCCTCACCACCACCCCTGCTGCCACCGATCCCACCCCCCTCACCATCACCGCTGCCACTGATCCCACCCCCCCTCACAACCACCACTGCCACAATCCCACCCCCCTCACTATCACCACTGCTTCCACTGATTCCACCCCCCTCACCACCACCCCTGCTGCCACTCATCCCACCCCCCTCATCATGTCTGCAACCTCTGACATCTCCTGTACTATGTCTGCAACATCTGACATCTCCCGTACCATATCCGCACAGCCCCTGACATCTCCTGTACCATGTCCGCACATCCTCTGACATCTCCTGTACCATATCCGCACATCCTCTGACATCTCCTGTACCATGTCCGCACATCCTCTGACATCTCCTGTACCATGTCTGCACAGCCTCTGACATCTCCTGTGCCATGTCTGCACAGCCTCTGACATCTCCTGTGCCATGTCTGCACCGCCTCTGACATCTCCTGTACCATGTCTGCAACCTCTGACATCTCCTGTACCATGTCTGCCCAGCCTCTGAAATCTCCTGTACCATGTCCACAGAGCCTCTGACATCTCCTGTACCATGTCCGCACAGCCTCTGACATCTCCTGTACCATGTCCGCACAGCCTCTGACATCTCCTGTACTATGTCCGCACAGCCTCTGACATCTCCTGTACCATGTCCGCACATCCTCTGACATCTCCTGTACCATGTCCGCACAGCCTCTGACATCTCCTGTACCATGTCCGCACAGCCTCTGACATCTCCTGTACCATGTCCGCACAGCCTCTGACATCTCCTGTACCATGTCCACACAGCCTCTGACATCTCCTGTACCATGTCCACACAGCCTCTGACATCTCCTGTACCATGTCCACACAGCCTCTGACATCTCCTGTACCATGTCCACACATCCTCTGACATCTCCTGTACCATGTCTGCCCAGCCTCTGAAATCTCCTGTACCATGTCCACAGAGCCTCTGACATCTCCTGTACCATGTCCGCACAGCCTCTGACATCTCCTGTACCATGTCCGCACAGCCTCTGACATCTCCTGTACCATGTCCACACAGCCTCTGACATCTCCTGTACCATGTCCACACATCCTCTGACATCTCCTGTACCATGTCCGCACAGCCTCTGACATCTCCTGTACCATGTCCGCACAGCCTCTGACATCTCCTGTACCATGTCTGCAACCTCTGACATCTCCTGTACCATGTCCGCCCAGCCTCTGACATCTCCTGTACCATGTCCACACAGCCTCTGACATCTCCTGCACCATGTCTGCACAGCCTCTGACATCTCCTGCACCATGTCCGCACAGCCTCTGACATCTCCTGTACCATGTCTGCAACCTCTGACATCTCCTGTACCATGTCCGCACAGCCTCTGACATCTCCTGTACCATGTCCGCACAGCCTCTGACATCTCCTGTACCATGTCCTCGCAGCCTCTGACATCTCCTGCACCATGTCCTCACAGCCTTTGACATCTCCTGTACCATGTCCTCACAGCCTCTGACATCTCCTGTACCATGTCCGCACAGCCTCTGACATCTCCTGTACCATATCCGCACAGCCACTGACATCTCCTGTACCATGTCCACACAACCTCTGACATCTCCTGTACCATGTCCGCACAGCCTAAGACATCTCCTGTACCATGTCCACACAGCCCCTGACATCTCCTGTACCATGTCCGCACAGCCTTTGACATCTCCTGTACCATGTCTGCAACCTCTGACATCTCCTGTACCATGTCTGCAACCTCTGACATCTCCTGTACCATGTCTGCCACCTCTGACATCTCCTGTACCATGTCTGCAACCTCTGACATCTCCTGTACCATGTCTGCCACCTCTGACATCTCCTGTACCATGTCTGCAACCTCTGACATCTCCTGTACCATGTCCGCACAGCCTATGACCATCTCTTGTCTTTTATCATGTCTGCAGTCTCTGAGGGGGGAGTCTGGAGAGGAGTCGGGAGTGGGAGTGCCACCGGGATGGGGGTCACGGGAGAAGTCAAATGTCTGTGGACTGTGGAGAGAAGACTATAGGATAAACCCAGAGCCAACAAGGGAGCCAACTGACTGAGCCCTGCACGGTCCCCCTGAGAGGAGGTCAGTGACACTTCCGCCAGACCTGTCTGAGTGGGGGTCAGTGATGTAAGGGGGAAATAAATACAGTAATGTAAGGGGGGCATTGATATAAAGGCCCCCCTTATATCAGTAACCCCCCTTCTTTCTGCGGAAGGTGGTCTATGGTCACATTTCCAGAGTTCCTGGGGTTCCCCTTTACATTAGAGTCTGCAGCATTCCCCATTACAGTGCAAGGGGGAACTCTGCGGACCCTCATGTAAAGGCAAACTTTAAGTATTTTTTATTCTGGTAATATATCACCATCGCAATAAGTGGACTGTTCTTGATAATTGCTCCACTTTTAACTGAAATTTGCTCGTATGTATGTATGTATATATATATGTATATGTATGTATGTGTGTATATATGTATAATATATATATATATATATATATATCTGTCTTATCTATATATAATACACACTTCACATGTGCTTTAAAATGCATGGTTTTCCCTTTTATAATCAAAAAAATGACGCTATGCTGTTGGGCCGGTATAAAAATGCTATGGGGCTGGTATGAAATTATTTCCAGGGCTGGTTTTTATTCCCAGTCCGGCCCTGGGTGCACAGGCATTTGGTACAGCCCTGGTGATTTGGTAGAGGAGAATGCCTCGCATGCTGGGATTGTCAGCAGATCTTTGGTAGTGAGCCCTTATAGATCCCCAGCTCTGGCGTGTGCAGAGTAAGCAGAAGACTTTAAGGATATCCAAGAGACAAGCCGCGCTCAGGACAGGCAGCAAACAAACATAGACGGAGAAACAAAGCCAAGGTCAGTACACAGGAAATCAGATATAATAGCCTAGGGTTATACAGATGGGAGCTCAGAGAACAGTGAAGTTGCTCGGGCAAGGAGGACTGCACTGAGCGCGTGTATATATAGAGAAGCAAACAGGGAGGTGACCCAGGAAGTAATAGAAAGGAAAAGGATATAAACCCACAGGGGAGAAGGCGATGCCCAAAGGTGAGCAGAAAAGCCAAATACCACATGTGAAAAAAAGTAAGGTTGAAGCACTGCAGAAGGAGGTAAGAGTATACAAACAAAAATACAGGCTAACTTGTGGCATGGATACTGTATAAATGCCAGGAGCACATGTGCTTGGGGTCGTTCCGCTGCAGAGCGGAGTCCTGGAGGGAGGCGGCAGTTGCCTCCTCCTCTGCAGAGGTGCCATTCTGCCTCAGGTGATGGACCTGAGGGCCTAAAGAGCTAGAGAGGAACTGAACCCAGAGGTCCTGTAAAGCTGACTAGGAGGGGAGACACTGGAAGGATCTGATTTTGCAGTACATTGAGTACAGATCTGTGTCAAGGGGTCAGATCTGCTTGAAAAAAGAGCACGCATTAATCTTCTTTCACCTACTGCGCATGCTCCGCAACGCGTCCCGGTCCTGTGACGTCAGAAGGAGCGACGTTTCTATCCATCGTGCATCCCTGCCCTCGCTTTCATCTCGTCCCTCTTCCGGCCAGGGGGGTGCGAGCAGGAGACTACAAGAACTGCCAATGTGAGTTTTTATGTATTGTAATAAATCGTACCACTTAAGTCTACACTTAGAGGTACCTTTTGTCCTTTTTTTCTCTACATGTTTGGGGAAGCTGCTTCCACTTCCCCCCTCTGAAGGGCAGCCCTGCATCGTGGACTTACCTCTACCTCTCCCTTGCCTGGGATATTCAAAAAAGGACTTTAGAAAAGGACTTTTAAATGGACTCATTATCTGCACTCGCAGTGCAGTGTTGCATTTAGGTGTTCACGCACTACCGCCCAATTATCCCTATTCATGGTTTAAGCAGTGAGACTGCTTCCACAAGCAACCTGGTGAGGCCCAGTGAGAGTTGTCCTTATCCAATGTATATAGTTCCGTATGGAGTATCCCACTATTCCCTTCTCTCATCCAAGTTCCACAATAAATACTAAAAAACCAACACCCCTGGACTGTTTAATGAGCAACGAGCCATTGGGAGTAAGGATAATTGTGTGAACTGTACCCTAAGCGGCTGTACGCTGGTAATCAGAGGAGGCCCAACAAGTCATCATACAGCAATAGTGCTACATAATAGTCATTGACAATTTTACCTTGGGTATAATAATCCTTTCTAGCTAGAAGATGTTTGCTCAGGTCAAGGAAGGATAGATTTTGTGGTCTCTTGGGGACCCTTTTGGCTGTCCATTTGTGGCACAGATGATCATTCTTAATCCAAAGGGCAAATTGTTTACTTAAAACCATAAACTATAACCCCCTAATAAAACTTTTTTTCAATTTTGAATATAGTGGAAAAGGGTTAGATTCTTTGCCATGAGTATTTCCTCCTTTTTTAGTGTGTGGAAGTGAGGAGGAAACTCCCAACAGTGCACATGTGGCAACAAAATTTGAAAGCGCTTTAACACTTACGTACTCTATGCAAAACTAAAAGATTTAAATGGAGTTCAAAAGCATCTTTTTTTTTCATTTTCCCACAGGCAGGGCAGCTGAAGCTGCAGTACCTATTAATCTCTAGAGCCATCCCCTGAAATAATTCTATTTTTCCAAATGTTGCTCAGTCTTCCAGGCTGAATGATGACCAGATCTAGTCAATCCAGAAGACTGAGGACAGATTATGCATGAATGGGCATCATTATGGCCTCACCTCCTAAGCACATCACTGCAGTGCCTTTTAATTGCAGTTTAGAAGTACTTATGTCATCAAACAGTATTATTTTCTTCAAATGTCTGCAAAAATAAACTTTTTTTGTATGTTTGGTTTTAGTGCCACCAAATTTGGAGCTGTTGGTTTTCATGAGTGTATGACTGCAGAACTTGCTGCCCTCGGAAAAGATGGTATTAAAACCTCTTGTTTATGTCCAGTGTTCGTAAACACAGGATTTGTCCAAAAGCCAAGTACCAGGTGAGAATCTTGACTTTGTTATATAATGTACACACAGTGCCACACCACAAGTAAACAATGAAGACTTTACATCTTATGCACCCATGGTGATATCGTAGAAGACATCTTCAAGCAATTATTTGAATATGTTATTTTATTTATTGCATTTAAAGTCAGCCTTTGTACAGAATAAAAATGATATACAGTGCATTGCGAAAGTATTCGGCCCCCTTGAACTGCGACCTTTTGCCACATTTCAGGCTTCAAACATAAAGATATAAAACTGTAATTTTTTGTGAAGAATCAACAACAAGTGGGACACAATCTTAAAGTGGAACGAAATTGATTGGATATTTCAAACTTTGTTAACAAATAAAAAACTGAAAAATTGGGCGTGCAAAATTATTCAGCCCCTTTACTTTCAGTGCAGCAAACTCTCTCCAGAAGTTCAGTGAGGATCTCCGAATGATCCAATGTTGACCTAAATGACTAATGATGATAAATAGAATCCACCTGTGTGTAATCAAGTCTCCGTATAAATGCACCTGCACTGTGATAGTCTCAGAGGTCCGTTTAAAGCGCAGAGAGCATCATGAAGAACAAGGAACACACCAGGCAGGTCCGAGATACTGTTGTGGAGAAGTTTAAAGTCGGATTTGGATACAAAAAGATTTCCCAAGCTTTAAACATCCCAAGGAGCACTGTACAAGCAATAATATTGAAATGGAAGGAGTATCAGACCACTGCAAATCTACGAAGACCTGGCCGTCCCTATAAACTTTCAGCTCATACAAGGAGAAGACTGATCAGAGATGCAGCCAAGAGGCCCATGATCACTCTGGATGAACTGCAGAGATCTACAGCTGAGGTGGGAGACTCTGTCCATAGGACAACAATCAGTCGTATACTGCACAAATCTGGCCTTTATGGAAGAGTGGCAAGAAGAAAACCATTTCTTAAAGATATCCATAAAAAGTGTTGTTTAAATTTTGCCACAAGCCACCTGGGAGACACACCAAACATGTGGAAGAAGGTGCTCTGATCAGATGAAACCAAAATCAAACTTTTTGGCAACAATGTAAAACGTTATATTTGGCGTAAAAGCAACACAGCTCATCACCCTGAACACACCATCCCCACTGTCAAACATGGAGGTGGCAGCATCATGGTTTGGGCCTGCTTTTCTTCAGCAGGGACAGGGAAGATGGTTAAAATTGATGGGAAGATGGATGGAGCCAAATACTGGACCATTCTGGAAGAAAAAAAGTGATCACAAAATGTGATAACGTATAGCGCTTGCTAAATATATGACAAGTGATAATAATTAAAGCCAAAGGCGTATTCATAAATTATTATGCATTATTATGAATACGCCTTTGGCTTTAAATATTATCACTTGTCATATATTTAGCAAGCACTATACGTTATCACATTTTGTGATCACTTTTTTTCACCAGCACTCGCACTTTCATATAGCAGCTGCACAATAATATATCATTTAGTTATCAATAAATTCACTTATTTAAGCACACTAGGTCTTCTCATAGACCTCTCTCCTTTGGCGCGGGAAATATACACAGTATATTGTCTCTTCATTCTGGAAGAAAGCCTGATGGAGTCTGCAAAAGACCATAGACTGGGACAGAGATTTGTCTTCCAACAAGACAATGATCCAAAACATAAAGTAAAATCTACAATGGAATGGTTCACAAATAAAATATATCCAGGTGTTAGAATGGCCAAGTCAAAGTCCAGACCTGAATCCAATCGAGAATCTGCAGAAAGAACTGAAAACTGCTGTTTGCAAACGCTCTCCATCCAACCTCACTGAGCTCGAGCTGTTTTGCAAGGAGGAATGGGCAAAAATTTCAGTCTCTCGATGTGCAAAACTGATAGAGACATACCCCAAGCGACTTACAACTGTAATCGCTGCAAAAGGTGGCGCTACAAAGTATTAACTTAAGGGGGCTGAATAATTTTGCACGCCCAATTTTTCAGTTTTTTATTTGTTAAAAAAGTTTGAAATATCCAATAAATTTTGTTCCACTTCATGATTGTGTCCCACTTGTTGTTGATTCTTCACAAAAAAATGACAGTTGTATATCTTTATGTTTGAAGCCTGAAATGTGGCAAAAGGTCGAAAAGTTCAAGGGGGCCGAATACTTTCGCAATACACTTTATCATCTACCTAAAAGCAAGCATCAGGGGTGCCTGGTGTTACGTTTATTAACCAGGAATTTAGTGTGCTTCTCTTATCTAGAGATACTCTGTCACTTAGGGGTCTGTTTATGAAAAAAAAAAATCGCTTTGCAAATATCTCATCATTCATGCAAAAAAAAAAATTAAAACCTTTGGGCCTGGTATCGATTTTTTTTGTAAATAAATGCTTTAAAAGACGGTCCAGAATATATGTAAATGAGATTGCATAGCATCATAAAGTACTTACAAATACTGTACATTGTTTATTTAAAATCTCATGGTATGCCCTCTTTCTGAGAAAGAGAGTGGTCACATATGTGTAAATATGTCTTCAGAATTTGGTACAATCGTTCTCCCCTTCATTATTGTGCCTTGGATGTAAACCAAGTAATTGTGATAGTATTACTTGTGCAGATCTTACAAAGTCTGTCGTTTTCCCTATACTTTCCATATTTCTTTAAATGTTAAGCAACACCTAAGAGTAAATGGAAAGAGGGGAAAAGAGATCAATAGTGTGGGAGTTTAGATGAAAGCAGAAGATTTGGGGAAATAGTGT
The DNA here is from genome assembly GCF_965119305.1 of Pelophylax lessonae. Classification (NCBI taxonomy): domain Eukaryota; kingdom Metazoa; phylum Chordata; class Amphibia; order Anura; family Ranidae; genus Pelophylax; species Pelophylax lessonae. The sequence continues at coordinate 532,921,696 of NC_138768.1, read as the reverse complement.
TCAGAAGAGCTGGAGTGGATGGGGGGGGGGGGGGGGGTTGTCTACGTACCCCTGTCCTCTCACCATGTCGGAGATTAGCTATTCGGTTTTTGATATAGATAGGGAGTGCAGGGTTTACCCCTCTATAAAGAAGCTAAAGACAAGTCTTTCAGTAAAACGAAGCAACAAAAATCAAACCGTCCCAAGATGTAAATCCACCATCAGTCATGTTGTCCAGTCATGCAGATCCATGTCAATCACAATATATCCAAGAGAAAAAAAAGCCCACTGACATGCCTGAACCTGTCATTTGGTTCACGCCGAATGACTTATCCTGGTCCTTGGCACCACAATGTAAGCAAAGGAGTGGGGTTGTAGGTGACCTCATTGACCATATATGGACTTGACAATATTTGGCCAATGATGTTACTGGGATCCCCATGGTAAATGGGTGTGCAGTTGAGAGCAGGAGGTGATTCGGGAACATAGAAGAAACTTGTATTACAACTTCACAACTGTCATTCCCCGGCTGCTGTAGCTGGGGAAGCAGCTAATTAAACAAAATATGTGCTTGGTTAGCTAGAATGGAGGGAAGGGTAGACACTGGGGCAGGGTAGACACATCTAATAGATGCACAATGTCTCCATAAGGAGAACCTATCACGTGCCCATGCTATCAAATGGGGAGCATGTAAAGTAAGCAAAAAAAAAGTATTAAACCTTTTCACACCGGCGCCTCCCAGCCCTTTAATAGTTTATGACACCGGGAGGGGGGGGGCTTAACAGCACATGACCGCCATGATTGGCTGTCACAACGGTCATGTAATCTGAGAACTCCTGATTGCTTTCGATTAGTCACCAGTAAATTTCAGGAGCATGCAGCCTAAATGCTTTCGGCACAGCTGTTTGGGCAACTATTCACGCAAATATGCGGCACCTCGGCGCCAAGCATCGGGAGCCAAGGGGTTAAAAAAACAAATGATAATACAGTTCACGGTTAACTGTAGAATGATAACCCCAACACCACCCATTGAGAATTTTGGGTACCATTGTTTTTTGGGATTTCACCGGCGCAAGCAATTTTAACTCTGAAAAATTTACCCTCTTCCTGACAGGCCATTTTTTGCTATACAGCCCTGTTACTTTAACTGACAATTGCGTGGTCGTGCGATACTGTACATAAAAAAAGTGTCCTTTTTTCTCGCAAATAGAGCTTTCTTTTGGTCGTATTTGATTACCTCTGCATTTTTATTTCTTGCGCTATAAGCAAAAAACGACCAACAATTTTGTATGTAAAAAAAAACAATATTTTTTACTTTGCGCTATAAAAACATATCCCATAAAAATGCAAAAAATCGAATTTCTTCATCAATTTAGGCCAATGTGTATTCTGCTAAATATTTTTGGTAAAATAAGAATCCCAATAGGCGTATATTAACCACTTGCCGACCGCTCACAGTGATACTACTGCAGCAGGTCGGCTCCCCTGGGTCTATCGATGTATACATACGTCGCTGGAGTCCTAGTGATCTCGGCGGCGAGCTCGCGCCGTCGGAGGCTCGCTCCCACTGTGTTTAGACACAGCCGGAGTCAGGCTGGAGGAGGAGAGGCGGCGATTGCCGTCTCTCTTCCCCGATCGTCGGGGAAAGTGTGAGAAGATCCGCCTGCTTGTGTAAACAATGCGGGCGGATCTTCTCTGTGACAGACAGGGAGAGATCACATGATTCAGCATAGCTGAACCTGCGATCTCTGTCTGTGTCACAGAACCCCCTCCCCCCACACACGTCAGTAAGCATGAGGCATACATTTAACCCCTTGATCACCAACAGTGTTAACCCCTTCCCTGCCAGTGTCATTATTACAGTAACAGTGCATATTTTTAGCACTGATTACTGTGGTAATGTCACTGGTACCCCCAAAAGTGTCAAAAATGTCAGTTAGGGGTCCGATCTGTCCGCCGCAATGTCACAGTCCCGCAAAAAAATCGCAGATCGCCACCATTACTAGTAAAAAAACAAAAAAAGAACAATGAAAATGACATAAATCTTTCCTGTAGTTAGTAAACGCGATAACTTTTGCACAAACCAATCAAAATGCGCTTATTGCGATTTTTTTTTTACCAAAAATATGTAGCAGAAAACAAATTGGCCTAAAATGTTAAAAAAATTTAGATTTTTTAATTTTTTTTTTTTGGGAATGTTATTTTTTTCAAAATTATTTTTCTAAATTGTCGCTCTTTTTTTGGTTATAGCGCAAAAATTAAAAATCGCACAGATGATCAAATGCACCCAAAAGAAAGCTCTATTTGGGGGGGGGGATGTTGTAAATTTAGTTTGGGTACAGCGTCGCACGACAGCGCAATTGTCTGTTAAAGCAACGCAGTGCCGAATTGCAAATTATGGCCTGGTCAGGAAGTGGGTAAAATCTTACGGTCTTAAAGTGGATAAAAATACACTCATTGAGAATTTTTTTGTCAAAGACATGTAGCTAAATACATTTTGACCTAAATATATGACAAAAATGTAATATATTGGATATTTTTTAACAGTCAAAGTAGAAAATGTAAATTTTTCGCAAAAGTTTTGCTCTTTTTTTATTAATATCGCAAAAAATAAAAAGTGCAGAGGTGATTAAATACCATCAAAAGAAAGCTCTGTTTGTGGGGAAAAAAAGGACGTAAATTTTGTTTGGGTACAGCATTGCATGACCGCGCAATTGTTAGTTAAATTCATGCAGTGCCAAGTTGAAAAAAGTGGCCTGGTCATTGAGCAGCAAAATCTTCCGATGCTAAAGTGGTTAATTGGTTTGCGCAAAAGTTATAGCATCTACAAACTATGGTATACATTTTTGGAGGTTTTTTTCTCTTTTTTTTTACTAGTAATGGCGGAGGTCAGCGACTTATAGCGGGACTGCAATATTACGGCGGATAAATTGAACAGTAACTGACACTTTTTTGGGGACCAGTGACACTAATACAATGCTAAAAATATGCACTGTCACTGTACTAATGACACTAGCTGGGAAGGGGTTAACATCAGGGTTGTTTAAGGGGTTAACTATGTGGCTAGCTGGTGTTTTACTGTTGTGGGGGAGGTGCTTGTTCTAGAGAAGGCATTGATCCATGCCCCTGCTTTCTAAGAACACAGGATCAATGCCTTGCTTACTCACAGAATGGCCCTGTTTACGTAAGCAGATCGCCGTTTAGCCTATGTCCTGAATGATCAGTGGGTGCTGGTGGTCCGCAGTGATTCTACACAGCAGGAGTTTCCGGCGGTGCGCACTCACGCGAGATACCCGGAAATGCTGGATCACATATATATATATATATATATATATATATATATATATATATATATATATATATATATATATATATATGCAATTCTGCACAGCACGGCCACCCTGTAGCAGTAGAACTGCTAAAGGCGGCAGGCAAGTCGGTAAGGCTTGTCATGTATAGTGTCTATTTACTCAATGCAACCTCATCTTTTATCAAAAATTGGGTTTAATATTGTGTTTTCACTGAAGTTCAATTCACTGTATTTTTTCTAGAAAATATGCATTTAATAGATGGCAACATAAAAAGCTTCCACCATTATATTTTTTTTCTCTCTGCTTTCAGAAATAATATAATGTGTGCAAAAAATTTCAAAACGTGCTACAGTAGTTAAATGGTTAAGCTAACCACATGTGTTACAATTTTCCTATACAATCTTTTCTTAGATGCACCAAAAACTGTAGCACAAGTTTATACCTGATTGTATATAGTAGATTGTTTAGGTAAGCAATACAGGTAATATTAGGCATCACAAGGACGGACCCTGCTTCTATGTACAAGTTTTCGTTTTCATGTTTCATTGTACAAATACTGTAAAGTTTGGTTTTGTAATGGTGTGTGTGTGTTTAAGATTTTGATAAGTTTCACTAAAAGTCTGCAGAGTGTAGAACCTTTCAGTTTCCTTAAATACACTTGAAATATTTTAGCAGCAGAAATATAAACAGTTTGTGAACAGGAAATTCCTCTGTAGTTGTGGAACGCTAACAGTCATAATTTATTTGGCCTTGTTTGCCAGTCTAGGCCTGTGCAAGGATTTTTGTCTACTTAGGTGAAGGTGCAACTTGCCACCCCCTCCCCATTGGCATCCGCATGGGGGGGGGGGTAAGGGGGGGGAGCGAGTGCCTCTCCCCCCCCCCTGGAATGTCAAGCTCTGTGAACAGATCCCCGCCGGCTCCCTGCTCTCCCTGTCCTCTCTCCTTCTGACAGCTGCAGGGGGTGGGCCGGACTGAGGATTCCCTGCTGACATCAACCAGAAGGGGCGGAGCTGCGACTCGGGGAGGAGAGGAGCCTGCCTGGTGGAGGAGAGAGTCGGGACACACCAGCGGCGGTGACCGTGAAAAGTGAGTCAGACTGTCAGAAGAAGAACTAATTGATCTAATGCTGCTAATGGCATGATAAGACACAGTCCGGGGCAGTGGAGCAGGATGTTAATTTGAAGGGATTCAAGGGAAGGAAGGATGTTATTATTAGTGGGTTATCCATGCTGCACCAGGCCAGAGGCAGCACTGGAGTACAGGGGCAGAGGCCAGTGGTGGAGCACACACATGACATGACGTGGATTTTGATTTGAAGGATATAATCCTAGGGATATTGGTGCTTATGCATCAGAGGCAGGAGGAGAGACTTTGCTTGTCAGCTTTCAACGCTGCTCCTGCACATTTGCTGCCCCAGCCCGGCCTCAGCCTACGTTCACATTGGTCTGATCGCATGTCATTTTGAAGTCAATTGCCAGCAATGGAATTGGCCAAATCGGTGCGACACCGACTTTGAGGCGCCGCCCCGATTCCCAAAAGTAGTTTCTGTACTACTATTGGTGATTTGTCATCAAACAGCTTCCACCTGTTGGTACCTGCCATGCCAGTCCCAGGTCTGCCAATGTGCATGGAGCCCAAGAAACATGGCTGAGGACCAATGCGTGTATGTGCGGGGGGGAGATGGCCGACACTAACGTGGGTGTGTGGTAGTGATCTGGTGGCTACACTGCCAATGGATTGTTTCCATATGAAAGGCAACACTTGGCTTGTCAGGTTTAAACACAGTAAGTGAGATGCTTTCTTTTAGGCCTTGTTTTCATTTACGTTTTCAGGGCAGTAAAAATGCATGGCTGAGCCACGTTTACCACCACCCAACCACTCCCCTTTATGCTGCAAAGGCACTGCCACTGTCATACATAGTACAACAGTGGTGCCAGGGTATTATACACACACACGCACAATCGCTTTATCCACTGGGAGTGTGTAAAACCCTCAGATGCCACTACAATACTACATACTATGGTGGCAGTGCCTTTGTAGCATAAGGGAGAGTGATTGAGTTGTGATAAACATGACTGTTCACAACACGTTGTTCACAACAGCAATCTCATTTTCACACAGTGAACCATTTAAATATAATTTTAACCCTTTTGGCCCGAGTGTCTATTCACCAACACATTCACCAAATATAAACTACGATGAATCCATAAAAGTCGGAATGAGATTGCCTAATGATAACTGCTGTGGGCTGTGTGAGCTGGAAACTTGCCATTTGAACTCCTAAGCTATATAAAAGAACCAACCAGCATCCACCCAAAAACTAACATTATCTACCTAGTATGTATGGGGGAAACCCTTAGCTTAGAGAAGTATATCTACCAACACAGGGACTGCCCCCGTAAATTTGATAACTTATGGGGTCCCTGGCTTGATACCCCAGGTTTGAGACTGTTGGAACTGGTGATGGACAAACCACTTATTGGCTAGGCTTGATCTCTCTAATTAGTGCAACTCCCTCCTCATTGGATTACCTTTTCATAGACTATCCCTCATTTAGTCCATCATGAATGCTGCTGCAAGACTCATCCATCTTATCATTCAGTGTCCTCCACCACTCTCTGCCAATTCCTCCACTGGCTTCCACTCACACAACGAATAAAATTCAAAGTACTAACAATAGGTTACAAAGCCTTCCACAACTCTGCCCCCAGGTACATCACTAGCCTGATCTCAAAATATCAACCAAGCCGCTCTCTTCAGTCCTCCCAAGACCTCCTGCTCTCTATCTCCCTTGTCACCTCCTCCCATGCTCGCCTCCAGGATTTCTCCAGAGCTTCTCCTATGCTTTGGAACTCCCTACCCCAATCTGTCCAAATGTCTCCTAATCTATCCAGTTTTAGACGATTGCTGAAAACCCTTCTCTTTAAAGAAGCGTTTCCGGCTCCTAACTAATACACTGTTTTACTTTCTCCATCAGCTCATCGCCCACAGCTATTACCTTTCGTATCAATTGACCCTCCCTCTTAGATTGTAAGCTCTAATGAGCAGGGCCCTCTGATTCCTCTTGTACCAAATTGTAGTGTAACTGTAATGTCTGCCTTCATTTTGTTAAGCGCTGAGCAAATTGTTGACGCTATATAAATCCTGTATTATAATAATAATAATTAGTGATTGCTACTGTGTAATTTACAACAGATACAAAAGTTGGGGGAGCCTTCCCTGAATGTTTATATCAAGGTGGATACTGTACTAACTTTTTTATGGCTGAGCTGTAACATACAGTATCTCTTCATGTACTTATTTAATGACACATGCAGTGTTTGCTGGTGCTCAATATATTTGCGAGGCTGTTTTGGCATTACTCTATTTGTATTACTTTTGTTCGGTGTTTTATTTATTCAATAAAACTTTTCTTGATTTAAAATAAAATGATCTACCTAGTATTTGTTTGAGAATTCATTTTTTTTTCACTCTATAAATTCCAGATTGTGGCCTGTACTGAAACCTGAAGATGTCTCTACGAGTTTTGTGGATGGAATACTAAAAAATAAGAAAATGATTTTTGTCCCTTCTTACGTGAAAAACTACCTGGTGCTAGAAAAGTAAGTTTAAGATTGCGGTCACTAAAATAGTAAAGACCATTGCACTTGCTTAAGTGAGCACTGGATCCTCATGCAATAAACACATCAATCTCAAAACATAAACTCATCCAGAGCATATAATGTAAGTGTTGGAACCTGGGGGGAAAAAAATATTTTATTTTACATTTTTATATTTTTTACCCTCTTTTCTGATCCAGCCCTCCCATGCACTTCTGCACCAAGTAGATTATGAATAATAGTGGATGATTGCTAGCTATTAGCAAGCAGTAGTTTACTATTGTTATGGTCTGCTGCTGCAGAGGAAGGTTGGCTGGAACTGGATCAGGACTGACAGGAAATGTTATGATGTCACAAGCACTTCCTTTGTAAATACAATGTTGGAGTATTTTGTTTCAGTGTTCTTCTACAGATTGCTCTTACTGAGTTCTGTGCAGAAGGACTGTAAGCCCAAAAGCCAACTAATTTAGCTCCTGGGCAGCATGCTGGACTGAAAAACATGAATTGGGGAGGTGATTGGCAGAAGATAAGTAGCCACTAAAGATAAAATATATGAGATGTTTAGAACTTTCTTTCGCATTGCTGCCCAAACCAAGTTTATAACGAATGTCAAAGGGGGTGCTTGGTATGGTTTTTTAACACCGGCCAAATGGTCATTCTGAAACAATGCTTTTTAGGGGTCAAGTATACTTAATGCTTTTTAGGGGTCAAGTATACTTAATTATGTGCATTTCCTTTATCCCCATTCCCCCAGATCAAGAAGTCTTTGGGTCTGAAGATCAAAAAGTTGCATAATTATGCTCTAATGGCATTGCATTGCAGAAAGCCAGTTGTTGACAAAATCTCTATAGACTTGTATAGTGCCAGCTAATTCTGTCTAAGAGCAGACACGTGTCAGGTCCCAATATTTAGACCCAATGACCATAAGATACATTTATTACATACATTACAGTTACCTCATCTACATCTAGAGGTTTTTAGGATCAGAGTTCTCTTTAAGGGGTACATATTAGTAGGTATCACCCAGCTATTTACAAAATATGTTTTTTCTTCTTTTTTCAGATTTCTTCCTCAGAGGGTAATAGACAGGATAAACAAGATGCAAGATGTAAACTTTAGCACTGAGTTTAGAAGTGCATCCAAGACCAAATAACTTGGTTCTAAGATTCTTGACAAAATTTTGATATTTTTAAAACAAAATTAGGTAATTTTTAGACAAACAATAAACAGTTTATTTGTTGCTCTTTGTTAATAATACTTGCTAGATTTATCATATAATGTGCCACATTATTTTGTTCAAAGAAACACTCTAAAAGCAATTACATATATTATGCAGCAAGCAATAATCGTATCGGATTGTTTTTTTTTCCAAAGGAAAACTATGATTTTAGGTCAGATTAGTTTTTCCTTTTTTTTTTTTTTAACTTATAGGTCTTTAAACTGATATTACATACCTTTTTGTTTATTCTCTGATTTAGTTTGACTTGGCTTACTTTCCTCTCTTCCAGTAGCAAATGTAGTTTTTTTTAACATTTTGTTTATATTTCATTTTTCTCATAGTGTATCAGTAATTTAAAGTTCTTACTGTTTTAAAACAAAAACAGATATACCCTATAACCATGTATATTTTAACAATAAACCCTTCAACATAATCATTTATGCATGTTTTATTTTTTTTGTCTGAATTTATTATTTTTCAAAGGATAGGTGCCTTTGTTATGAAACACCACAACATTTTTTTTGCCACTTCCTGTGATCAAAACAGTACTAAATACAGTAAACCCCCCTCCATTGCGGGGGTTACGTTCCGGACCCAGCCGCGAAAAGTGAAAATCCGCGAAATAGAAAAACCCTAATAAAATGCATTGTAGGCATGTTTTTTTTTACTGTCACTGTACGTGTAAAAGCATTTTAAGGTCTTTAAACACACTTTTAAAACAATAGAAACTCATTTAAACACATAAAAGATACTGAGAGACATAGCAAGAGCTATGGAAAACACAAAAATATTTCATTTTTAATGATTTATATAGTAAAATAACATTACAAAAAAAAACGCAATATACCGGGACCGCAAAAACTGAACCGCGATGGAGCTTTTTTAAGGTGGGTTTACTGTATATCCCATATGATCACTAGCTGGGCACATAGTGGATTTTTATTCCTGAGGTACACATTTTGAAGGGCCATTTTCAACACTAATTTTTGAGCTTCACATTTGCTTCACTGAGCACCTGCAGAGGATAAACATGAAACAAAAATCCCACAAGGTTCACCAATTAGAAAAATCAGCCCTTTGAGTTACATTAATATTAGACATTTTGCAAGTTTTGAACTCTTGGCAATTTGTAGTTTTTTTAAATGTGTCAGAAAAGTATATGAATGCAGGTTTTTTTTTATAAATTCTTTATTAGTTTTGCAAAAAAAAAAACAAAACATAAAAAATTACACAGCAGAGCTTTGGGCATACCCAGCGCAAAGTAAACAACACATTAACAATAAGAAAAAAAAAACATATAAAAAACATATAATTCCATAATATAGTCTAACAAAACAGCTGCTCAGCTCCAAATACAGGATTATGAAGGAGAGTAATGTATGGTACCATTCATCTCATTAGTTAGGATTATATGCACTGAGAGCTACTGGATGCATAGTTCATACCTCCATAGAGCATAAGTCGACAAATACTTATTTCCAAGAGGGCTAAGTATCCCAGGCAGAAGCTGTCAAGGTGGATTCAAGCCAGAAATCCCAGACTTTGGAAAATATATTAGGACATCCACGGGAGAGGTATGTGGCTTTATATAGTGGTAGTACCATATTCACTAAGGACTGCCAGAAAACTATAGTAGGAACCTCCCTGGATTTCCACTTCAATTTAATGGCTTTGCGGGCGTAGAAAAGGAGTAAACTAAGGATGGTTTCCAAGTGCCCAAGGAGCTAGAGGGGTCACCAGACCAAGTAAGCAAACTTCTATGGTGAGAGGGACCCCCACATTAGTTAATGTAGCAATGAACTGTGTAACTTCAGCCCAAAAATTTGTATTTTTGTACATGTACAGAATATATGTTTGAAATCTGCATGTTACTCCGAACACCTCCATCACTGAGGAAAGACCCGGAAACATTTTATTTAACCTGTTAGTTGTCAGATATATTCTGTGTACCAACTTGAATTTAATCAGTCTGGAAACCAAACTGATTCAATTGAGAGAAGGGATACTAAACGAAAATGTGCTGCGCTAGAAAATAGTGAATAATGAAATCACCAAAAAAATACAGAAAATATATATATCACTCTGTATGTGTGTCAGGATAAGGTAACCTGAAATTAATCAGTATTCCTTAAAAATGTGAATTTCACCAATGTATATCAATAATCACATAAATCATAAATCATCCAGTGTAAAATATAATAAAGTGAAAAATTAGGATAATAATTAAATTAAATCCCAATAAAGTCCATGCAAAAATTAGGAGAAAATCCAAGAAGGTGTGCCACAAGATCCCAAAGAGTGCATCCACGCAATTCCTTGTAAGAATATAATAGACACCAACGTGTAAATCACCCAGGGAAAATCAGATGGCTGCTTACCAGAACGGGTAGGTCTCTCAAGCTAATGAGTAGACCACAGAAAGCTTAAGTGTAATGCCAAGGATGGCCACAGGGGTGTGATGACGCTAACCTATAGCGAAACCGGTCGGGTGATCCAGACGTGACGAGACCACGCCCCCAACAAGCCGGCTACCTAGATACTAACAGCGAGGGAGATGTTCGTTCGTTTCCAGCGTACCTGTAACCTTTAGATGCCTTGAATTCACATCGCAAATGTGAGTGGTTTTATCTGCTTTTTACTTTTAAATAAATGCCTTGTATACGGAGTTACACTATGTCCCTGTCGTAATTTGTTTCCCACTATGTGGACATCGCCATTGAGAGTTTAAAGGAGACATTCTGTGGCCATCCTTGGCATTACACTTAAGCTTTCTGTGGTCTACTCATTAGCTTGAGAGACCTACCCGTTCTGGTAAGCAGCCATCTGATTTTCCCTGGGTGATTTACACGTTGGTGTCTATTATATTCTTACAAGGAATTGCGTGGATGCACTCTTTGGGATCTTGTGGCACACCTTCTTGGATTTTCTCCTAATTTTTGCATGGACTTTATTGGGATTTAATTTAATTATTATCCTAATTTTTCACTTTATTATATTTTACACTGGATGATTTATGATTTATGTGATTATTGATATACATTGGTGAAATTCACATTTTTAAGGAATACTGATTAATTTCAGGTTACCTTATCCTGACACACATACAGAGTGATATATATATTTTCTGTATTATATATTTTTTGTATTTTTTTGGTGATTTCATTATTCACTATTTTCTAGCGCAGCACATTTTCGTTTAATTTCCACTATGGGTTTTTTCTGTGATTCCTTTGTGCAGCAGCTCACCCTACAATACTAATTTTTTATAATTATATTAGCGCAGAAATATCCACTTTTATAGAGAAGGGATACTCCCATAAGTCTTCCCAAGCTTCATTATCGATATCTGGAACATCCGCCTGCCATCTAGTTTGTAGAGTCTCCATACCAACATGAACCGATGGCAGAAGAGCCATATATAATTCTGAAAGAGGTTTAGGTAACATCTCATCCCGTAACACATTTTCAATGTCTGAAGTGTACAGGTCAATTGGGGATCTGTCGAAATGAGCAGAATAAGTATGGCGGAGCTGCAGGTACCCGAAGAATAAAGAATTAGGGAGATTAAACCATGCTTTCAAATCGTCAAAAGGTAACAGCTTACCACTAGGACATAAATGGCCAAGCATCCTGATGCCCCTGGATGCCCAGACAGTTGGATCTGGAATAGACTGAAATTCGTAGAGGGTTGGATTGAACCACAGGGGAGTGTTGGGAGACCAAAGGGGAGTGTCAACAATGCTCTTAGCACTTTCAACCACCATGCCCTGAGCACCGCCAACATTGAGAGTTTTATTGGGACCAGCTGTCCCCCGTAGGGGAGGAGGCACAGAGACTCGTAGCAGCCCAAGTAAGCAGCCTCCAGGGTGCATTAGTGTCATCCAAAATAGCCTAGTTGTGGGCATGTGTAAGTGCCCCCAGGAAGTATGAGTACAAATCAGGACACACTAATCCCCCCTGGGTCCAGGGCCTACATATTGTTTTCTTGCTAAACTGGGGAGGAGTGGATTTCCAAAGAAAAAAGGAGAGTAGGGAATCAAATTGTTTAAAACATTTTTTTGGAATCCACCACGGGGAGTGTCTTAGAATATACAGGAAAACGGGAGGATTTTCATTATAATTAAATTAATTCTCCCAATGAGAGAAAGTGGAAGATTGTCCCATGCCTTCAGTCTCTGCTTGGTAGTATTTAACAGGGGGTATAAGTTCAGATGTGCAAAATCCATAACATTGGATGTAATGTTAACTCCTAGGTATCTTAAGGACGTTGTCCATGTAAGAGGTAAAGTGGGGTTAGCTACTGCTTGCGCCTCTTCATCTATGGGTAAAATTAAAGATTTCTCCCAGTTTACCTTTAGGCCAGATAAATTATCATACCTATCTAGAATTTGCAGGGTGGCATGAAAGGAGGGCCCAGGATCATGTAGGAAGAGAATTAGGTCATCAGCATATAGTTCCAGTTTTTCAGTTTGTGAACCCACCGATATTCCCCTAACTTCATCCAACTGTCTCAAGGCAGAGGCCAAAGGTTCCATTGCCAAAGAGAATAGGGCTGGTGGCAGAGGACAACCCTGTCTCATGCCTCTCTCCACAGCAAATGCAGGGGAGAGATCACCACTCAATTTGATTTGTGCCGTGGGGGACTGGTATAAAATATTAATCCACCTACGGAAGTTAGGTCCAAATCCGAAAATCTCCAGGACCTTGGCCATATGTCCAATTAACTATGGCTTTTTCTATATCTAAAGCCACAAGTATCCTGGTTGTCTTATCCCCTGGGGGAATTTGGATATGGGTAAAAATCCTAAGTTGATGTCTATGGACCTGCCTGGCATAAATCCAGTTTGATCAATGTCTATGAGGGTGGGGAGCACCCAGGGGAGGGCTGGCAGCCTTAGGTCTGGGGGGCAAGTCTAGTCAAGTGGCCCTTTGAACCATCGAATCAGCTTACCATCCATGCCCACCTGGTTTCGGACTTGCAGCTGTATACAGTGTCTGGCCCCTACAATAATCCAGCCCCGGCCTGAGTAAGGCCTTTTTACCAGTTTTTACCACTTTTCAGAGTGGCCTGGGGGGCAATTGCCACCCTGCCCCCCTTGCCAGTCCTCCCCTGGGAGCACCTTGACCAACCTGGTGGCCAAAACCTTGGTTAGTATTTTAAGGTCATAATTTCATCAGGATATTGGTTTATAAGAAGAGCAATGTTGTAGGTCCTTCCCTGGCTTTGGTAACAACACAATATGTGCTTGATGCTTGATGCATAGTTTGGGGTAGTGCGCCTATGTCTAGACGTATGGAGTAAAGTGCTTGCAACTTAGGGGCTATTGTGGAATAAATGCAATTTTTATCATGTTTGTTTCAGTTTGTCATTAAATATTCAGATAGCAAACCATTTTTTTTTATAAAGCACAAAAAAATATTTTTCTGTTTTCCACAGTAAAATGGTACTAAATTTGTCTCATTTCATCAGTACCAGAGCACATAGCAACATAACTGAGGTTACGGTACACATTTTTTACTTTGGAGGCCATTTTTCAGCCTTTGATTTTACTGTGTTATACTTTCTTTGTAGAGCCCATGGCTTTCTAAATATCAGAGAAACCCCACAAAGCTCACAACTTTTTTTGAACCCCTAATATACTTATTTCTGGGTATTTTGTAACTTTCAGGCAGGGTTCACACTTACAGTATGTGATGCCAGACATCGCATGTGATTTGCACCGCATTCCTGTGCACATCACATGCAAAGTCTGTGTGATGCAAATTTAGACATACAGTTTGTATGGCTGAAATTGCATCACATTTGGACCAAAATTGTTCAGGACCCTTTTTCGGTTCACACTGGAATTTAGATCGCATGAGTGTTTAGACCTACGCAATTTGACTCCTGTACTATTTCACAGTTCACACTGTGTTCTGCAAACCGATTTGGGGGTGTCATTAACTTTACATTAACCATTAACACCTGCAGTGGTTTGCAGAGAGCAGTGTGAACTGCCTGCGAGTTATATGCGATGTGGGAACCCACACAGGAATCGCCGTGGTTCCTGCATCGCATAAGTGTGAACCCAGCCTCAAGGATCTGGCGTTTTAGTGCACATTTTCGTAGTTTGGCAAATAATTGTATAACTGCTACTTTTATCACTTTTGTTTCAATTTATCACAAAAAAATTTGAGATGACAAGTGCCCCTACAATAAAACCCAACCCCAATTAAATCTATTCTGCTACGTTTCCATTTCAATAAAGTTCTATTTAAAATAAACAGCATATGTACATTGTATCATTTTCATTATACAATCGCAGTATTGGTCAGTAGTCCTACAATACAACATAACCTTTCTTTTTTTTTCAATTCCGAAATCAGATAAATCTGCAGCTTGTTGAAAGAGACACTCCTACAAAACACCTCTAAGCAGGGTACAGTAGTGAAAAAGTGTATCCATACATTGTATACCCGTTGTATACCCAATAGCATAAAGTATAGAACGTCAATAAGTCAGCATCTAACACTGTTGCTGTTTTTTATATATTCAGCAAAGCTCTCCATTTCAAAGTGCTGTTTCTGGAATGTGTACAATAGGAATGTGACACTGTTAAGCCTACCCTATAAAATCATATTGTGGTACAAGAGGGCTTAGTCAATATAGCTGCTGGATGAGGATTTTTACTGTCAAGCACATGAGTAAAATAAAATAAAAAAAAAAAAAAGATGAGAGGGGAAAAAGATAGGGTTGAAAAGGAAGGGGGCGCCAGGGGATGGGGTCTATTCGTCCATTTGTTAGCATGCTATCAGACAATAACCATTTGTAAAGTTATACAAATAACAGACCTGTTGAACTCTTTGTGAAGGTAATATTATATCCACGGGGACCATACTCATTCAAAGAAGCGTGTCCTATTATAGACATTTTTTTTTTTTATGTTTTCTTTATGAATTTGGTACCACAACATTTTATGTTTGACTTGCTCCATGGTTGGGGTAGAGGACCAACATGCTTTTACCAAAGTCTGTTTACTGCAGAGAAGAGTAACCTTGTTTTGGTGTTATACAAATTGCCTTGTGGTACACACTAATTGGTAGAGATGTCGCAAACCTAAAATTTGCCGTCCGCGAATGGCGAACGCGAACCTCCGCAAATGTTCGCGAACCGCCACAGACTTCAATAGGCAGGCGAATTTTAAAACCCACAGGGACTCTTTCTGGCCACAATAGTGATGGAAAAGTTGTTTCAAGGGGACTAACACCTGGACTGTGGCATGCCGGAGGGGGATCCATGGCAAAACTCCCATGGAAAATTAGGAAGTTGACGCAGAGTCAGGTTTTAATCCATAAAGGGCATAAATCACCTAACATTCCTAAATTGTTTGGAATAATGTGTTTTAAAACATCCAGTGTGTGTATACGATCAGGTATGATGTTGTATCAATCAGGTAGTGTAAGGGTTACGCCCGCTTCACAGTGACAGACCAAACTCTGACAGACCAAACTCCCAGTTTAACACACCGCAAACAACCGCAAACAGTCCATTTGCAGTGGGTACAGTACAGTCTGTGGACCTGACACTCACTGGCAACTATAAAAAATATACATTTTTTTTAATTTGCAAGGTGCTGTGCCACCGTATATATGAGTGGTGGGCACTGCAGTGGGCACAGTACACTCTGTGGACCTGACACTCACTGGCAGGCCAGGCAACTGCAATTATAAAAAATATATTTTTTTTAATTTGCAAGGTGCTGTGCCACCGTATATATGAGTGGTGGGCACTGCAGTGGGCACAGTACACTCTGTGGACCTGACACTCACTGGCAGGCCAGGCAACTGCAATTATAAAAAATATATTTTTAATTTGCAAGGTGCTGTGCCACCGTATATATGAGTGGTGGGCACTGCAGTGGGCACAGTACACTCTGTGGACCTGACACTCACTGGCAGGCCAGGCAACGGCAATTATAAAAAATATATATTTTTTTAATTTGCAAGGTGCTGTGCCACCGTATATATGAGTGGTGGGCACTGCAGTGGGCACAGTACACTCTGTGGACCTGACACTTACTGGCAGGCCAGGCAACTGCAATTATAAAAAATATTTTTTTTTTAATTTGCAAGGTGCTGTGCCACCATATATATATGAGTGGTAGGCACTGCAGTGGGCACAGTACACTCTGTGGACCTGACACTCACTGGCAGGCCAGGCAACTGCAATTATAAAAAATATTTTTCTTTTAATTTGCAAGGTGCTGTGCCACCGTATATATGAGTGGTGGGCACTGCAGTGTGCACAGTACACTCTGTGGACCTGACACTCACTGGCAGGCCAGGCAACTGCAATTATGACAGAGGAAAAAAATAATTATTTTTTAAACTGCAAGGTACTGTGCCACCCAATATGAGTGTGGTGTGCACACAGTACAGTCTGTGGTGGGTCTGTGGCCTCTCACACACGGCAGGCAGGCAACTGCACAATAGATATATATATATATATATATATATATATAAAAAAATTGACTGAATTTGGGGTTTGGGTTTGAGCCTGAGCTACTTGCAGCATTAAGTCGGTTGACGATAAAAAAATCTCCTGTCCAGGACTTCCTCAGGATGGTTAGACTCTACCTTGGCTTCACTCTCATCATCAGAGAGGTTGTTCTCCACATGTAGTAACCGGGCCAAGACTCTCTCCTTTTGGAGTCATTACTTAACGGCTCTTTCCCACCATAGTTCTTCTCCTCAAGCAAGGCCTCTTCCTCCCGAACTTCCCGCATAAGCTCTGAATAAGTGGGAGTATCCTTAACCCCTCTAAGTAATAGCTTCAATACAATTGGATGATTGGGCCGAGCGCCCTGTAACACCTGATCCATGCATAGTCGGTCAGCATCTTTGGGGTCAACACCCTTTCTCAGCAGAATTTTGTGAAACATCTTGTCAATCCTGGCGATGTATTCCGACAACTTCTCGCCCTTCTGCTGGTGGGTATGGTTAAACTTGTAGAGGAGGTCGTGGTCTTCTCCACCCGAACAAACACATCCAAAAGAGCTTTCAGGTAATAAATGGCTGTACAGTTGCTGTTCCCCATCTGTAAGTTTCGAATCACTTCTGCTGCAGGGCCCCTTAAGCTCTCACTCAGCCTGTCTTTTCACAGACTCCGCCGCATTCTATTCATCCACCGCCTGGGTGGCCTCAGTCATCCAATTCTCGAAACTCTCTTCTCCAGGAGGGGTGGGTGACTGCCCACAAAAGAAGCGTAGCTTGGGGTAATTCTGTGCAGCCCAAATGGCCCCGTTTAGGACTAGACTATCCACCAATCGGCTCATGACGGCATAGAAAGAGGCAGGGGGGGGGCAGTAACCCTGTCCTCACCCTTGTTCAAAGAGCTGGGCCCTGGGCGAGGAGAGAGGGGCTTCCCTTTGAGGTCTTCATTCTTCTTCAAAGAGGAGAAAACCCTAGTCAGGACAGTCTCGTCCAGCATCACCCGGTCAGTGTAGAAAATGTCTGGAACTTCTCCCTTCCACTCTACCAATACTTGCACGATGTCCAGAGCGTAGTCAGCCCGTGCATCCAGGATGTAGGCCAAGCGCCCCGGTGTTAGGGCTCGCACCCCACGCCTGATCTCATTTTCGGTGTGCTCATATCCCGTAACTTCCAGGACCACACTCTGGTCGTTGCTGGCTCCTTGGTATAGTGCCCACGACCGGGCAAAAGCAGGGTTCATTGCTTCTCCAACATAGCCCTCTAGGAGAGGCACTCAGGGCAGAAGTGACACTGGACATCCCGGACGAGCCCCCAAATGTAGCCCTGCCCTGCCCCCTTGGGGGTGGCTTGTTGCATGGGTGTCCTCATCACCTCCTACACCCCGAGCCTGCTCCAACCCATCTGACACTATCAGTTCTGTCATAGTAAATGATTAAGACCACAAAGGTTGCAGTGAATAAACAATTTACTGCTCTTTTAGTTTTAAAGCAAAAGCAGAGTAATCAAACAACAATCAGAACTAACACAATCATTGCAAAGGAGAAAGAATCCTGAATTCCCAGCCAAGGATTAATGCCTTTATACTCAGCACTCAGGATCCAGAACACAGGCCACGCATATACACACAAACAAATGTGTATGTATGCTAAGAGGATAGTGTTCCAACAATGAACAATACTTATAACTAATAACTAATAAATGTGGTTTGAGAGTGACCGCAGATAAAGTTATTATACTAAATGACTTCAAGAAATAAACAGTGTAATGTTATATTATCAACTTAGCAGATTGCGCTCTGTATACTGACGGGGGCCCCCTTTAAGATGAACTGCAATGTCTCCTGGAGAGTGAGGCCTCACTTATCTTCACCGGCAAGGAATCCCACAATCCAAGAAAGTATTTGTAATCCAGGAAAAGGGAAAGGATGTTGAACTATGTTCCCCAATGTAATAATAGTTGTAATCCACAGAGAGGCAGATACAGGTTATCCTGCACGTCACCACAGATTAGCAGCCTAGAACTGGATTGAGGGCTTAAGGCCTGATGCATCCACCTCGTATTATATTTATATCGGCAGTGTCCGGTGGTTTTACTAAGTGTCAGTAAGGCCTGATTAAAGTACACAATCTACATGCCCTTTTCAGAATCAGCCTAGGTCTGTAATGTAAGAGAGATGTAGACACTGCATGTCTCTCACCCAAACCAGGAGATCCGTTTCCCTCTGCGACCAGGCCCCGCTCTCATCAGCATCTCCGCCTGCCGGTCAGCAACCTTCCGCTCGGCCACGCCACCGAGACTCCTCCACACAGTCACACCACTGACTTCACTCCGGTGTCCGTCACTAGGCATCGGCCTAAGTTCCTGCGATCCACAGCAGCTCTTCCCCTTCTGTCCAGTACACTGTCCTCGAGGCAAGAGAGCGAAGCAAAGTCCCGCCTCCCTTTATATAACCACCCCCAGCAGGCTCTGTGAGTCCTGATGCTCCCTGGGAGAAAGGTCCTTCTGTCTCAGCAGTCTATGATCCTGGCTCCTCCTGGACTACATCTCCCATAATGCTGAAGTCACTGTCTTGCAGAGCTTTAATAATAATAACAACATGAACAACACCAGCCGTGTGACCCGGCTACAGTCAAAACACGGGCGGACATGCCCTTCTTCCGAGCCGACAGCACCATGCTTCTCTGCACTGCCCATGGTTCCCGACTTTTGACCTGCTGTCCTCTCTTGCTCTGGGGCACGGATGCTCCTCAGCCCATGGGACTGGTGCTCCACACCCGCTGCTGCTGCTCTTTGCTGCTGACGTGGTGGCGGTTCAGGTTTGAAACGCCTGCCTCCTCTGCCTCATTAGCTTGCTGGGGGTCTTCCGGCACTTCTTCCAGGCATTGCCTCAGCGATCCCTTACCACCGCTAGCTACTGCATTCTCTAAGAGTTGCCTGGCAAGAATCTTCATGCCCAAGAATCAGGTAAAGCAGTAATAAAGCTCTTCCTAAACTGATTCTTTGACCAGCAGTAGGATTCCTGGTACGGTGGGCCCTATATATACTGAGTCCCACTGCTTCCAGAAAATTCCATCAAATCCCATTGGCCCATTCCTACCTGCCCACAGGTGAGCAGGAATATTTAAAGGGCTGGCGTCAATGAAATTGCGCTGCACAATAAGTCAATGCTAAATGGTTTAAATATCAGGGGAAAGACAGAGGCAACCCCATGAAGGTGTGCCCAAATAAATTGTGCCCCCCTTTTACATTCTGAAGTTCACTGTCACTGCTGACAGCAGGTACATAGTATATGCTTGCTGTGCCGCGTACAGCCGCTTATCATTGTTAAATATATTTTTAAAGGCTAACAAAAAACAAAATGTATAAAACTAAATTAAAACTCTTTTTTAAACATTACAATAAGCTCTTTGTTGTAGATGGAGCAAGGAAGAAGGTAATTCATGGATAACAAGGGGTTTGTAGGCAAAAACAATATTTTTAAAAGGCTAACAATAAACTAAATTTATATAATTAAATGTGATTTATTAAAAAAAAATCCATATTTTGTTATAGATGGGGTAAGAAAGATATTAATTAGTGGGTAACAACAGGTTAATAGGAAAAACACAAGATAATGTGTGAACAGGGAATTAACAAGTTAGATAGAGGTTAAATAAGGGCATAAAAGGGTAAATTAGGGGTTAATGAACAATAAAATAATGTTTTGTGTACTCATAACTGCTTTTCCTTCATACTGGGATGCAGCTACAGCTCTCCCACATAAAGATCACTGTAAGGTAATCAGAACAGGTAATATGTAACTTTTGTAAATATAAATAATAGGACTTTTCCTTCAATTTACTTGTAAAATCATTTTCTTGAAGTATATCACGGGACACAGAGCCAGTAATAATGACTATCTGGGTTATACTCTACCTTTAGGTGATTGGACACTGGCAACCAAGAGACAGGAAGTTCCTTCCATATAACCCCTCACATACAGGAAGTACCTCAGTTTTTGAAGCAAGCGATGAAGATCCCAGGAAAGGGGGGAGGGACCTCTGTGTCCCGTGATGTACTCCAAGAAAAGGATTTTACAGGTAAGTTAAAGTAAAAATCCTATTTTCTTTATCGTACATCACGGGACACAGAGCCGGTAATAATGACTATCTGGAATGTCCTAAAAGCAATGCCCATGAGAGGAGGGGACACAGTAACCCAAAAATTGCCCCTGGGCAAAGACAGAGCCTTTACTGCTGCCTACGCTACTTCCAAATTGAGCCCCTTCTCGGGCTCTTGCATCCAATTGGTAAAACTGCATGAATGTATGAACTAAAAACCAGGTAGCAGCTTTGCAAATATGAGCCATAGACACCTGATGACGCACTGCCCATGAAGCACTTACCCTCCTAGTAGAGTGAGCTTTTAACCTACAAGGTGGAACTTTACCCTTAAAGCCATATGCCTGAGCATTGACCTGACGAATCCACTTGGAAATAGTGGAAATAGTTGGCGCTTGGCTTTTCTTAGGCGCTTCCGGCAGGATAAAGAGAGCATCAGTACTACGAATTAGTGCTGACATTTTTAAATAGACTTTGACTGCTCGTACTACATCAAGAGAATGCAGCAATTTCTCCTCCATAGTCTGAGGACTCGGAAAAAAGGAAGGTAGAACAATATCTTGGTTTAGATAAAAACCGGAAACTACCTTAGACAAAAAGGCCAGATGAGGGCGTAAGACCATCCTGTCCTGATGAAGGATCAAAAATGGCTCTTTGCAGGAAAGAGCCGCCAATTCTGACACCCTTCTGGTCGAAGTTATGGCAACCAAAAAGACCAATTTCCTTATCAAAAGAACAAAGGGAATATGCCTGATAGGCTCAAAGGGTTGGTTTTGTAGCACAGAGAGCACAAGTGTCATGGGTCCGCTACCTAAGGGTTAACTTAGTGCAGAGTCTGCAGACTAATTGCAGTGATTGGCAACAGGTTGCCTTATTTAAACTCCTCAGCAGCATTATGTCATTGCTGTCTGATCTGCAGCTTCCTGTGACCCCTGCTCATGTTTACCTGCTTCTGTGATTGATCTCCTATATGACCCGGCTTGACTTTTGGACTCTCCTTGCTTTCTGCCTGCACCTGACCTCGGCTCCCTCTGACCTTGAACCTGCATGCTCCTTTGGATTCCACACCGCCCACCTGTTGTTGAACTGATCCGTTTGCCTATGAGCCCCCAGAGTGAGTGTGGACTCCGGCGTTCCGTCCTTCAGCCTGCCTGCTGTTTGGATCCTCCTACCTGCTAATTGTCTCCTTTTAAAGCATCTGGGACCTTAAAGCTGCCCGTCCAACAGCTGACCCGCCAGGCCCTCATACCATTCTGCTCTCCCGTGCCACCTGTCTGCTCTACCAGGGGCCGCGGGTCAGATACGTAAGGGAGGCCTTCCTCTGCACTATCGGGCTCATCAGTCAGGTACGTGAGAAGTGACAACAAGATTTAAGCCCCAAGGACATAGGGGTGGCTTGACTAGTGGAACCGTGCAAATCACAGCTGGGACCTTGGGAGAGCAGGTCTAGATGACATTGAAGCAACCATGGCTCCTCCACTGTTAATTTTACGATTTCCACGAACCAAGGTCTCCTGTACCAAGCCAGAGCCACTAGAATCACCGGCTTTCCCTCCACCTGAATTCTGCTCAACAGATGTGGCAAAAGCTGGACCGGAGGGAACGCATAGATCAGGTTGAACCGAAACCAAGGAATCACAAGGCAACTGAAACAAAGGCATGCGTTCCGATCGCGATCAGATCCCTGGTTCTGGAAACAAACCTGTTGAGCTTGTTGTTGAACCTGGATACCAATACATCTACATCGGGAAAATCCCAACGTTGGCAGATCAGTTGAAAAACCTTGGGATGCAGGGACCACTCCCCTGGAAACAACTGCTGGTGACTTAGAAAATCTGCCTGCCAGTTGTCCACCCCCAGGATGAAAACCGCTGACAGACATGGAACATGACTCTCTGCCCAAGACAGGATGTGGTTCACCTCCTTCTGCACTGATTGGCTTCTGGTTCCCCCTGATGGTTGATATAAGCCACCAGAGTCGTGTTGTCAGACTGAATCCTGACAAGACACCCCCGCAGTCTGGTTGTTCAATAATCCAGCGCCAAATGGGCTGCTCAAATCTCCAAAATGTTGACGGGTAAAACCTTTTCTACCTGAGACCACTTTCCCTGGATAGAGAATGCCTCCAAGACCACTCCCCAGCCCACAAGGCTGGTGTCTGTGGTTACTACTTTCCAGGTCACAGGCAAGAAAGATTTCCTGTTGCTTAGGTTGCTGAAGATCAGCCACCAGGTCAGATCCTGTCTCGACCTTGGGGAAAGAGTTTTTTGCTCAAAGCGGACAATATACTGTTCTGGAACAGCCTGGAGAGGAATTGTGCATAAGGGACTGCTTCAAATGAGGAAACCATCTTGCCCAGCAATCTAATGCACAGCCGTATAGGGGGAAACTTTTTCCCTTTTACCAACTGCACCAGACCCTTCAGGGCCAGAACCTTTCTTGATGGCAGAAAAATCTTTGCCTGAGCAGTCTCGAGAATCAGACCCAAATATTCCAGAATCTGAACAGGCCTCAAGGCTGAATTTTTTAAGTTTACAATCCAGCTCAGACTTTCTAAGAACTGGACGGTCTGGGAAACATCCTGTTTTAGACCTGGTCTTGACCGATTCTCGATCAGCAGATCGTCTAGGTAACCCATTACTAAGATGTCCTGAGACCTTAGAAGAACCAACACTGGGGCCAATATTTTTGTAAATACTCGGGGGGCTGTGGCCAGACCGTATGGCAGAGCCACAAACTGAAAATAGGACTGCCCTACTGCAAAACGCAGAAACCTCTGATGGAGCTTGCAAATTGGTACACGGAGGTATGTATCCTTAATATCTATGGATGCCAGAAAATCTACTTTTCCCAGAGAGGCTACCACAGAGCGGCTTGATTCCATGCGAAAAGACCGAACGGTCAGGTACTGGATCAGAGCTTTGAGATCTAGAATGGGTCTTACCTCGCCATTTTGTTTTGGCACTGTAAAGAGATTTGAGTAAAAACCTGTGAACCTTTCTTTGGTTGGAACCTCCACAATCAGGCCCTGTGCCCACAAATGTTCGAGGGCCTGAAACAAGGACTTCATTTTTACTGGGCAAACAGGGACATTTGAACCCAGAAACCGAGGAGGAGGAAACTCTCGGAACTCTACAATGTAGCCCCATGCCACTGTGGACAAGACCCACCTGTCCTGCACCACTCCTCCCCAGGTTTCTGGGAACTGTATGAGCCTTCCCCCCACCTGAACAAGTGGGGGCGACCCTTCATAAGGCAGATTTGGAACCTGACTTAACAGGCCTTTGGACCCAGGGTTTTTTCTGACCTTGATTTTGAGGTCTTCTAGACCCTGACGGCTGAGACTGCTTAGAAGCTGACGTGTTAAGAGGTACCGTAGCACTTAGAGCTATAAAAGATGGATGTTTAATCCTTCTTTTAACTTGCAACAATGCACTTTTTCCACCTGAAATCTTCTAGATGTATTTATACAGATCCTCACCAAAGAGACGTTCCCCATGGAAAGGAAAAGCTGTCAGTAATTCTGCCGACCATCTCTTAAGCCATAGTACTCTGCGCATATGAACAGAGAGATGAACAACTCAGAAATCCGCTAGATAGAATCCTTAAGGGCATCTACCGCAAAACACAAGGTGCGAGGAAACTCCGCCAAATCTTCAGAAGACTCCCCTTGAATAGTTTCTCCTTGAAACTTCCAGTCACCCTTTTAAAATGATCCTTTAAGGATTGGCAAACTCCTATAGCCGCTATAGCTGGTTGAACAGCTTAGCCAGCAATGGCAAAGGAAGCTTTAAGTAAGGATTCCAACTTTTTTTCAGCTGCTTTCTTAAAAACCTGGGCATTATCAACCGGACAGGTCAAATTCTTGTTCACAGAAGAAATAGCAGCGTCTACCGAAGGCATACACCACTTCCTCTTGAATTTCTCCTCCATAGGATAAAGCAAAGAAAATTTCTTTGGAGGCATGAACAACCTGTCAGGCTGATCCCAATCCTCATACACCAGCTATTCCAGCAGGGGGTGTGAAGGAAAAGCCTGTGAATTCTGCTTAGGGCACAAAGAACCCAGAGAAGAAAAGGAGGCTTTTGACATTTTCAGAGGAGGTAATTTAAACCCTGTCCGAACCATTTTGGTGAGGGACTGAATCAGTAGCCTCTGAGAATGAGATGCAGAAAATGGTTCCTCGGAATCTGAGCCCTCAGAAGAGGAACCATCTTCAGCCTGCCCCTCTTCCAAATCATTAACAGTCACCTCTTCAACCTCTTCTGCCCAATCTGGCTCTAAACCAGAAGCCCCTGAAAGACCTTGACAGCCTAGGAGCTCTGCTGCATCCCTGCTGGGCCCAGGTACAGGATCTATCCTGTTTTCTCCCGCCCTGTGAATCAGAAGCAATCATTAAGGCTGTTTTACCTTTAAAAAACAATGGATCTGGCGCAGAGGTGATTCGCTAACATACAATTGGATGAAGAATCAAGTCCATAAACAATGTCCATTGACAAACATAATACATACAGTGTATGGATGGTGGCTGCTGTCCTCAGAGTCTAGCAGGCTCTGTATCTGAAGGAAGAGAAAGGGGTGGGCAAAAAGGAAGCGCCACCTAAGTGTAGTATATAAGAGATTTTATTTCACGCAGAGGTTAAAATAACTCACAAGATGCTGGAGTAGATAAGCTCACAATAATGCTGTGTGGTGAAGAGTAGTGTTGAGCGAACACGGACTGTATTATTCGTGTTCGTACCGAATAATTGGATTTTTTGTACCCGAACACGGACACGGACACTTTACTGTATGTTCGGGTAAAAATCCGTGTTCGGTCGTTTTATTTCCGGGTTTTGCATGCTTTGGCGCTCTTTTCATGGCGGGCTTTCAACAGCCAATCAACAATCGTTTAACTGGTGTGCCTTAAGCCATCCCAGCCATGCCTGCAAATGTCTCAGTAGCTGTGATTGGCCGTCTGAAGCATGTGACCAAGTCTTTATAAGTTCGAGGCAGCCGCAGCGGCGTCATTATGCTGCTTAGATTCAGGGACAGAGCACACATCAACGTGCTGGCTGCTGATTAGGGAAAGATAGGCAGGAAAAAACCATTTGTGTCCGGATAGAATTGAGGGACAGGTCGGAGTGTTTAGGCAGGGCGAGTTGTAGGCATTTTAGGGATAGAGTCTGCTGAATTATATAGGGTCAGTGTCTTCTACAAACTACAATCGATATTGCTGTGTGGGGGGTGGGGTCTGCACTCAATCCTGATCTACGATCTCTTCTCAATCCTGTTAGGGACAGAGTCTGCTGAATTTTAGGGAAACTGTGTTCTACAAACTACAATCGATATTGCTGTGTGGTGTGGGATTGGAGATAGGCAGGTGTCAGTGATCCACATCCATTTTTCTGTGTGTGAGCTGCAGTGAACACAATCTTTTTGGGCTGCAGTGAACACAATCTTTTTGGGCTGCAGTGAACACAATCTTTTTGGGCTGCAGTGAACACAATCTTTTTGGGCTGCAGTGAACACAATCTTTTTGGGGTGCAGTGAACAAAATCTTTTTGGGGTGCAGTGAACACAATCCTTTTTGGTGTGCAGTGAACACAATCTTTGTGGGGTGCAGTGAACAAAATCCTTTGTGGGGTGCAGTGAACACAATCTTTTTGGGGTGCAGTGAACAAAATCCTTTTTGGGGTGCAGTGAACAACATCCTTTTTGGGGTGCAGTGAACACAATCTTTTTGGGGTGCAGTGAACAAAATCCTTTGTGGGGTGCAGTGAACACAATCTTTTTGGGGTGCAGTGAACACAATCTTTTTGGGGTGGAGTGAACAACATCCTTTTTGGGGTGCAGTGAACAAAATCCTTTTTGGGGTGCAGTGAACAAAATCATTTTTGGGGTGCAGTGAACACAATCTTTTTGGGGTGCAGTGAACACAATCTTTGTGGGGTGCAGTGAACACAATCTTTTTGGGGTGGAGTGAACACAATCTTTTTGGGCTGCAGTGAACACAATCTTTTTGGGGTGCAGTGAACAAAATCTTTTTGGGGTGCAGTGAACACAATCCTTTTTGGTGTGCAGTGAACACAATCTTTGTGGGGTGCAGTGAACAAAATCCTTTGTGGGGTGCAGTGAACACAATCTTTTTGGGGTGCAGTGAACAAAATCCTTTTTGGGGTGCAGTGAACAACATCCTTTTTGGGGTGCAGTGAACACAATCTTTTTGGGGTGCAGTGAACAACATCCTTTTTGGGGTGCAGTGAACACAATCTTTTTGGGGTGCAGTGAACACAATCTTTGTGGGGTACAGTGAACAGAATCTTTGTGGGGTGCAGTGAACACAATCTTTGGGGGGTACAGTGAACACAATCTTTGTGAGGTGCAGTGAACACAATCTTTGTGGGGTGCAGTGAACACAATCATTGTGGGGTGCAGTGAACTCAATCTTTGTGGGGTACAGTGAACACAATCTCATACTGAAGGTTTGAGGGTGCTGCCTGTTCCATACTCCCCCTACTCCTCATCTAGCCTTTTAGGGGTACAAACAATAGTAATTGGGGCCTAGTGTGGTTGTGTACGTGTGATATACATACACTTTTTTGGGATCATATTTTCTATTCCGCTATTTAATCAAAAACCTTTGGGGATCAGTTAAATTGGGGGATAGTCTGTGTTGGTACGTGTGAGAGAGATCCACCTTTCCAAGTTGTTGGGGTTCATCTCATACTTCTGAAGGTTTGAGGGTGCTGCCTGTTCCATACTCCCCCTACTCCTAGCCTTTTAGGGGTACAAACAATAGTAATTGGGGCCTAGTGTGGTTGTGTACGTGTGATATACATACACTTTTTTGGGATCATATTTTCTATTCCGCTATTTAATCAAAAACCTTTGGGGATCAGTTAAATTGGGGGATAGTCTGTGTTGGTACGTGTGAGAGAGATCCACCTTTCCAAGTTGTTGGGGTTCATCTCATACTTCTGAAGGTTTGAGGGTGCTGCCTGTTCCATACCCCCCCTACTCCTAGCCTTTTAGGGGTACAAACAATAGTAATTGGGGCCTAGTGTGGTTGTGTACGTGTGATATACATACACTTTTTTGGGATCATATTTTCTATTCCGCTATTTAATCAAAAACCTTTGGGGATCAGTTAAATTGGGGGATAGTCTGTGTTGGTACGTGTGAGAGAGATCCACCTTTCCAAGTTGTTGGGGTTCATCTCATACTTCTGAAGGTTTGAGGGTGCTGCCTGTTCCATACTCCCCCTACTCCTAGCCTTTTAGGGGTACAAACAATAGTAATTGGGGCCTAGTGTGGTTGTGTACGTGTGATATACATACACTTTTTTGGGATCATATTTTCTATTCCGCTATTTAATCAAAAACCTTTGGGGATCAGTTAAATTGGGGGATAGTCTGTGTTGGTACGTGTGAGAGAGATCCACCTTTCCAAGTTGTTGGGGTTCATCTCATACTTCTGAAGGTTTGAGGGTGCTGCCTGTTCCATACTCCCCCTACTCCTAGCCTTTTAGGGGTACAAACAATAGTAATTGGGGCCTAGTGTGGTTGTGTACGTGTGATATACATACACTTTTTTGGGATCATATTTTCTATTCCGCTATTTAATCAAAAACCTTTGGGGATCAGTTAAATTGGGGGATAGTCTGTGTTGGTACGTGTGAGAGAGATCCACCTTTCCAAGTTGTTGGGGTTCATCTCATACTTCTGAAGGTTTGAGGGTGCTGCCTGTTCCATACCCCCCCTACTCCTAGCCTTTTAGGGGTACAAACAATAGTAATTGGGGCCTAGTGTGGTTGTGTACGTGTGATATACATACACTTTTTTGGGATCATATTTTCTATTCCGCTATTTAATCAAAAACCTTTGGGGATCAGTTAAATTGGGGGATAGTCTGTGTTGGTACGTGTGAGAGAGATCCACCTTTCCAAGTTGTTGGGGTTCATCTCATACTTCTGAAGGTTTGAGGGTGCTGCCTGTTCCATACTCCCCCTACTCCTAGCCTTTTAGGGGTACAAACAATAGTAATTGGGGCCTAGTGTGGTTGTGTACGTGTGATATACATACACTTTTTTGGGATCATATTTTCTATTCCGCTATTTAATCAAAAACCTTTCGGGATCAGTTAAATTGGGGGATAGTCTGTGTTGGTACGTGTGAGAGAGATCCACCTTTCCAAGTTGTTGGGGTTCATCTCATACTTCTGAAGGTTTGAGGGTGCTGCCTGTTCCATACCCCCCCTACTCCTAGCCTTTTAGGGGTACAAACAATAGTAATTGGGGCCTAGTGTGGTTGTGTACGTGTGATATACATACACTTTTTTGGGATCATATTTTCTATTCCGCTATTTAATCAAAAACCTTTGGGGATCAGTTAAATTGGGGGATAGTCTGTGTTGGTACGTGTGAGAGAGATCCACCTTTCCAAGTTGTTGGGGTTCATCTCATACTTCTGAAGGTTTGAGGGTGCTGCCTGTTCCATACTCCCCCTACTCCTAGCCTTTTAGGGGTACAAACAATAGTAATTGGGGCCTAGTGTGGTTGTGTACGTGTGATATACATACACTTTTTTGGGATCATATTTTCTATTCCGCTATTTAATCAAAAACCTTTGGGGATCAGTTAAATTGGGGGATAGTCTGTGTTGGTACGTGTGAGAGAGATCCACCTTTCCAAGTTGTTGGGGTTCATCTCATACTTCTGAAGGTTTGAGGGTGCTGCCTGTTCCATACTCCCCCTACTCCTAGCCTTTTAGGGGTACAAACAATAGTAATTGGGGCCTAGTGTGGTTGTGTACGTGTGATATACATACACTTTTTTGGGATCATATTTTCTATTCCGCTATTTAATCAAAAACCTTTGGGGATCAGTTAAATTGGGGGATAGTCTGTGTTGGTACGTGTGAGAGAGATCCACCTTTCCAAGTTGTTGGGGTTCATCTCATACTTCTGAAGGTTTGAGGGTGCTGCCTGTTCCATACTCCCCCTACTCCTAGCCTTTTAGGGGTACAAACAATAGTAATTGGGGCCTAGTGTGGTTGTGTACGTGTGATATACATACACTTTTTTGGGATCATATTTTCTATTCCCCTATTTAATCAAAAACCTTTGGGGATCAGTTAAATTGGGGGATAGTCTGTGTTGGTACGTGTGAGAGAGATCCACCTTTCCAAGTTGTTGGGGTTCATCTCATACTTCTGAAGGTTTGAGGGTGCTGCCTGTTCCATACTCCCCCTACTCCTAGCCTTTTAGGGGTACAAACAATAGTAATTGGGGCCTAGTGTGGTTGTGTACGTGTGATATACATACACTTTTTTGGGATCATATTTTCTATTCCGCTATTTAATCAAAAACCTTTGGGGATCAGTTAAATTGGGGGATAGTCTGTGTTGGTACGTGTGAGAGAGATCCACCTTTCCAAGTTGTTGGGGGTTCATCTCATACTTCTGAAGGTTTGAGGGTGCTGCCTGTTCCATACTCCCCCTACTCCTAGCCTTTTAGGGGTACAAACAATAGTAATTGGGGCCTAGTGTGGTTGTGTACGTGTGATATACATACACTTTTTTGGGATCATATTTTCTATTCCGCTATTTAATCAAAAACCTTTGGGGATCAGTTAAATTGGGGGATAGTCTGTGTTGGTACGTGTGAGAGAGATCCACCTTTCCAAGTTGT
The DNA here is from genome assembly GCF_965119305.1 of Pelophylax lessonae. Classification (NCBI taxonomy): domain Eukaryota; kingdom Metazoa; phylum Chordata; class Amphibia; order Anura; family Ranidae; genus Pelophylax; species Pelophylax lessonae. The sequence continues at coordinate 532,891,347 of NC_138768.1, read as the reverse complement.
TGGGGTTCATCTCATACTTCTGAAGGTTTGAGGGTGCTGCCTGTTCCATACCCCCCCTACTCCTAGCCTTTTAGGGGTACAAACAATAGTAATTGGGGCCTAGTGTGGTTGTGTACGTGTGATATACATACACTTTTTTGGGATCATATTTTCTATTCCGCTATTTAATCAAAAACCTTTGGGGATCAGTTAAATTGGGGGATAGTCTGTGTTGGTAAGTGTGTGAGAGAGATCCACCTTTCCAAGTTGTTGGGGTTCATCTCATACTTCTGAAGGTTTGAGGGTGCTGCCTGTTCCATACTCCCCCTACTCCTAGCCTTTTAGGGGTACAAACAATAGTAATTGGGGCCTAGTGTGGTTGTGTACGTGTGATATACATACACTTTTTTGGGATCATATTTTCTATTCCGCTATTTAATCAAAAACCTTTGGGGATCAGTTAAATTGGGGGATAGTCTGTGTTGGTACGTGTGAGAGAGATCCACCTTTCCAAGTTGTTGGGGTTCATCTCATACTTCTGAAGGTTTGAGGGTGCTGCCTGTTCCATACCCCCCCTACTCCTAGCCTTTTAGGGGTACAAACAATAGTAATTGGGGCCTAGTGTGGTTGTGTACGTGTGATATACATACACTTTTTTGGGATCATATTTTCTATTCCGCTATTTAATCAAAAACCTTTGGGGATCAGTTAAATTGGGGGATAGTCTGTGTTGGTACGTGTGAGAGAGATCCACCTTTCCAAGTTGTTGAGGTTCATCTCATACTTCTGAAGGTTTGAGGGTGCTGCCTGTTCCATACTCCCCCTACTCCTAGCCTTTTAGGGGTACAAACAATAGTAATTGGGGCCTAGTGTGGTTGTGTACGTGTGATATACATACACTTTTTTGGGATCATATTTTCTATTCCGCTATTTAATCAAAAACCTTTGGGGATCAGTTAAATTGGGGGATAGTCTGTGTTGGTACGTGTGAGAGAGATCCACCTTTCCAAGTTGTTGGGGTTCATCTCATACTTCTGAAGGTTTGAGGGTGCTGCCTGTTCCATACTCCCCCTACTCCTAGCCTTTTAGGGGTACAAACAATAGTAATTGGGGCCTAGTGTGGTTGTGTACGTGTGATATACATACACACTTTTTTGGGATCATATTTTCTATTCCGCTATTTAATCAAAAACCTTTGGGGATCAGTTAAATTGGGGGATAGTCTGTGTTGGTACGTGTGAGAGAGATCCACCTTTCCAAGTTGTTGGGGTTCATCTCATACTTCTGAAGGTTTGAGGGTGCTGCCTGTTCCATACTCCCCCTACTCCTAGCCTTTTAGGGGTACAAACAATAGTAATTGGGGCCTAGTGTGGTTGTGTACGTGTGATATACATACACTTTTTTGGGATCATATTTTCTATTCCGCTATTTAATCAAAAACCTTTGGGGATCAGTTAAATTGGGGGATAGTCTGTGTTGGTACGTGTGAGAGAGATCCACCTTTCCAAGTTGTTGAGGTTCATCTCATACTTCTGAAGGTTTGAGGGTGCTGCCTGTTCCATACTCCCCCTACTCCTAGCCTTTTAGGGGTACAAACAATAGTAATTGGGGCCTAGTGTGGTTGTGTACGTGTGATATACATACACTTTTTTGGGATCATATTTTCTATTCCGCTATTTAATCAAAAACCTTTGGGGATCAGTTAAATTGGGGGATAGTCTGTGTTGGTACGTGTGAGAGAGATCCACCTTTCCAAGTTGTTGGGGTTCATCTCATACTTCTGAAGGTTTGAGGGTGCTGCCTGTTCCATACTCCCCCTACTCCTAGCCTTTTAGGGGTACAAACAATAGTAATTGGGGCCTAGTGTGGTTGTGTACGTGTGATATACATACACTTTTTTGGGATCATATTTTCTATTCCGCTATTTAATCAAAAACCTTTGGGGATCAGTTAAATTGGGGGATAGTCTGTGTTGGTACGTGTGAGAGAGATCCACCTTTCCAAGTTGTTGGGGTTCATCTCATACTTCTGAAGGTTTGAGGGTGCTGCCTGTTCCATACTCCCCCTACTCCTAGCCTTTTAGGGGTACAAACAATAGTAATTGGGGCCTAGTGTGGTTGTGTACGTGTGATATACATACACTTTTTTGGGATCATATTTTCTATTCCGCTATTTAATCAAAAACCTTTGGGGATCAGTTAAATTGGGGGATAGTCTGTGTTGGTACGTGTGAGAGAGATCCACCTTTCCAAGTTGTTGGGGTTCATCTCATACTTCTGAAGGTTTGAGGGTGCTGCCTGTTCCATACTCCCCCTACTCCTAGCCTTTTAGGGGTACAAACAATAGTAATTGGGGCCTAGTGTGGTTGTGTACGTGTGATATACATACACTTTTTTGGGATCATATTTTCTATTCCGCTATTTAATCAAAAACCTTTGGGGATCAGTTAAATTGGGGGATAGTCTGTGTTGGTACGTGTGAGAGAGATCCACCTTTCCAAGTTGTTGGGGTTCATCTCATACTTCTGAAGGTTTGAGGGTGCTGCCTGTTCCATACCCCCCCTACTCCTAGCCTTTTAGGGGTACAAACAATAGTAATTGGGGCCTAGTGTGGTTGTGTACGTGTGATATACATACACTTTTTTGGGATCATATTTTCTATTCCGCTATTTAATCAAAAACCTTTGGGGATCAGTTAAATTGGGGGATAGTCTGTGTTGGTACGTGTGAGAGAGATCCACCTTTCCAAGTTGTTGAGGTTCATCTCATACTTCTGAAGGTTTGAGGGTGCTGCCTGTTCCATACTCCCCCTACTCCTAGCCTTTTAGGGGTACAAACAATAGTAATTGGGGCCTAGTGTGGTTGTGTACGTGTGATATACATACACTTTTTTGGGATCATATTTTCTATTCCGCTATTTAATCAAAAACCTTTGGGGATCAGTTAAATTGGGGGATAGTCTGTGTTGGTACGTGTGAGAGAGATCCACCTTTCCAAGTTGTTGGGGTTCATCTCATACTTCTGAAGGTTTGAGGGTGCTGCCTGTTCCATACTCCCCCTACTCCTAGCCTTTTAGGGGTACAAACAATAGTAATTGGGGCCTAGTGTGGTTGTGTACGTGTGATATACATACACTTTTTTGGGATCATATTTTCTATTCCGCTATTTAATCAAAAACCTTTGGGGATCAGTTAAATTGGGGGATAGTCTGTGTTGGTACGTGTGAGAGAGATCCACCTTTCCAAGTTGTTGGGGTTCATCTCATACTTCTGAAGGTTTGAGGGTGCTGCCTGTTCCATACTCCCCCTACTCCTAGCCTTTTAGGGGTACAAACAATAGTAATTGGGGCCTAGTGTGGTTGTGTACGTGTGATATACATACACTTTTTTGGGATCATATTTTCTATTCCGCTATTTAATCAAAAACCTTTGGGGATCAGTTAAATTGGGGGATAGTCTGTGTTGGTACGTGTGAGAGAGATCCACCTTTCCAAGTTGTTGAGGTTCATCTCATACTTCTGAAGGTTTGAGGGTGCTGCCTGTTCCATACTCCCCCTACTCCTAGCCTTTTAGGGGTACAAACAATAGTAATTGGGGCCTAGTGTGGTTGTGTACGTGTGATATACATACACTTTTTTGGGATCATATTTTCTATTCCGCTATTTAATCAAAAACCTTTGGGGATCAGTTAAATTGGGGGATAGTCTGTGTTGGTACGTGTGAGAGAGATCCACCTTTCCAAGTTGTTGGGGTTCATCTCATACTTCTGAAGGTTTGAGGGTGCTGCCTGTTCCATACCCCCCCTACTCCTCATCTAGCCTTTTAGGGGTACAAACAATAGTAATTGGGGCCTAGTGTGGTTGTGTACGTGCGAGATACATACACTTTTTTTGATCATATTTCCTATTCCGCTATTCAATAAAAACCTTTGAGGATCAATTGAATTGCGGGATAGTCTGTGTCGGTACGTGTGAGAGAGATCCACCTTTCCAAGTTGTTGGGGTTCATCTCATACTTCTGAAGGTTTGAGGGTGCTGCCTGTTCCATACCCCCCCTACTCCTCATCTAGCCTTTTAGGGGTACAAACAATAGTAATTGGGGCCTAGTGTGGTTGTGTACGTGCGAGATACATACACTTTTTTTGATCATATTTCCTATTCCGCTATTCAATAAAAACCTTTGAGGATCAATTGAATTGCGGGATAGTCTGTGTCGGTACGTGTGAGAGAGATCCACCTTTCCAAGTTGTTGGGGTTCATCTCATACTTCTGAAGGTTTGAGGGTGCTGCCTGTTCCATACCCCCCCTACTCCTCATCTAGCCTTTTAGGGGTACAAACAATAGTAATTGGGGCCTAGTGTGGTTGTGTACGTGCGAGATACATACACTTTTTTTGATCATATTTCCTATTCCGCTATTCAATAAAAACCTTTGAGGATCAATTGAATTGCGGGATAGTCTGTGTCGGTACGTGTGAGAGAGATCCACCTTTCCAAGTTGTTGGGGTTCATCTCATACTTCTGAAGGTTTGAGGGTGCTGCCTGTTCCATACCCCCCCTACTCCTCATCTAGCCTTTTAGGGGTACAAACAATAGTAATTGGGGCCTAGTGTGGTTGTGTACGTGCGAGATACATACACTTTTTTTGATCATATTTCCTATTCCGCTATTCAATAAAAACCTTTGAGGATCAATTGAATTGCGGGATAGTCTGTGTCGGTACGTGTGAGAGAGATCCACCTTTCCAAGTTGTTGGGGTTCATCTCATACTTCTGAAGGTTTGAGGGTGCTGCCTGTTCCATACTCCCCCTACTCCTAGCCTTTTAGGGGTACAAACAATAGTAATTGGGGCCTAGTGTGGTTGTGTACGTGTGATATACATACACTTTTTTTGGATCATATTTTCTATTCCGCTATTCAATAAAAACCTTTCTAGGGCAAGATCTTAAATTACAGAAATATGAGGAGACCGTCAAATAAGGGCCGTGGCCTGGGTCGTGGTGCTGCTGGTAGAGCTCCTGTTGCAAGGAGAGGACATGGTCGATCTGTGCCAGCTACACGCACAAGTGAAACACCTTCCTCAAGTGTGAGTAGGCGACAGAACCTGCATCAGTATTTGGTAGGGCATCAAACGCCCCTAGAAGTGATGAGGCCAGAACAAGTTGAGGCGATAGTAGATTGGTTTGCTGCTGACAGTGCCTCCAGTTCCTTCACATTGTCTCCCACCCAGTCTACTGCAGAAAGGTCAGAGTTGGCACCTGCAGCCAATGTCCAACCGTCTTTCACCTCACCCCCTTGCAAATCAGGCCAGCAGTCTGAGCCCCAAGCCATACAGCAGTCTCTTATTCTTTTTGAGGACTCTGTCAGCAGGGTTTCCCAGGGCCATCCACCTAGCCCTGCCCCAGAAGTGGAAGAGATTGAGTGCAGCGATGCCCAACCACTTATTTCTCAAGATGAGTACATGCAAGGATCATCGCAGCACGTCTCCGATGATGACGAAACGCAGGTGCCAACTGCTGCGGCGTTCAGCATTGTGGAGACCGACAAGGAGGGCAGGGGTGAAGACTGGGTGGAAGATGATGTGGAGGACGATGAGGTCCTCGACCCCACATGGAATGAACGTCATGCAGGTGAACTGAGTAGTTTGGAGGAAGAGGCGGTGGTCGCACAGAGCCACCAGCACAGCAGAAGAGGGAGCAGGGTGCAGAAGCGGAGCGGCCGTGCCCTAGACACTACGCCCGCTACTGCCCAACGCAGCAAGGGAACGAGCGCACCAAAGTCAGCTCAAAGGAGTTCTCTAGCGTGGAAGTTCTTTAGAAAATGTGCTGATGACAGGACACGAGTGGTTTGCACCCTGTGCAATCAGAGCTTGAAGCGAGGCATGAACCTTCTCAACCTGAGCACAACCTGCATGATCAGGCATCTAAGTGCAAAGCACGAGCTGCAGTGGAGTACACACCTTCAAAACCAAGAAACGTCTCTGGCTCATCCTGCTTCCTCTTCTGCTGCAGTCTCGGCCGCTCCAGCCACATCTGTAGTGATACCGGCACCTGCCACCCCGCAAACAGACGATCTGTCAGCAACACCACCACCTGGGTCACCAACAACCATCTCCACAATGTCCCGTGGAAGCGTTCAGCTTTCCATCTCCCAAACACTTGAGAGGAAGAGGAAGTACCCCCCTACCCACCCGCGATCCCTGGCCCTGAATGCCAGCATTTCAAAATTATTGGCCTTTGAAATGCTGTCATTCCGTCTGGTGGAGACGCACAGTTTTAAAAACCTTATGTCGGTGGCTGTCCCACAGTACGTCGTGCCCAGCCGCCACTACTTTTCCAGGCAAGCCATCCCTTCCCTGCACAACCAAGTGGGGGAAAAAATCAGGTGTGCACTGCGCAACGCCATCTGTGCCAAGGTCCACCTAACTACGGATACGTGGACCAGTAAGCACGGTCAGGGGCGTTATATCTCCCTAACGGCACACTGGGTAAATGCAGTGGCGGATGGGCCTGAGGCGGATAGCAATTTGGCGCATGTCCTTCCACCACCGAGGATTGCAGGGCGCTTCAGTTTGCCTCCTGTTCCTAACTCCTCCTACTCCGCTTCCTCATCCTCTACCGCCTCCTCATCCGGACAGCGTAACACCTTCACCACCAACTTCAGCACGGCCAGGGGTAAACGACAGCAGGCAGTTTTACAACTTGCCTGTTTGGGGGACAAACCACACACCGCGCAGGAGTTGTGGAGGAGCATGGAACAGCAGACAAATGAGTGGTTGCTGCCAGCGAGCCTCAAGCCCGGCCTGGTGGTGTGCGATAACGGGCGAAATCTCATAGCAGCTCTGGGCCTAGCCGGTTTGACGCACATCCCTTGCCTGGCGCATGTGCTGAATTTGGTGGTGCAGAGGTTCCTTAAAAACTACCCCGATATGTCAGAGCTGCTGCAGAAAGTGCGGGCCGTTTGTGCGCACTTTCGGCGTTCTCACCCTGCTGCTGCTCGCCTGGCAGCGCTGCAGCGTAACTTCGGCCTTCCCGCTCACCGCCTCATATGTGACGTGCCCACAAGGTGGAACTCCACCTTGCACATGCTGGAAAGACTGTGCGAGCAGCAGCAGGCCATAGTGGAGTTTCAGCTGCAGCACGCACGCGTGAGTCGCTCTGCGGAACAGCACCACTTCACCACCAATAACTGGGCCTCCATGCGAGACCTGTGTGCCTTGTTGCGCTGTTTTGAGTACTCCACCAACATGGCCAGTGGCAATGACGCCGTTCTCAGCTTAACTATCCCACTTCTATGCCTCCTTGAAAAAACAATTCGGGCGATGATGGAAGAGGATGTGGCACAGGATGAGGAGGAGGAGGAGGATGAAGAGGTAACATTTCCAAGGCTTTCAGGGCAGTCATTCGCAAGGGGCTCCGAGGGTGGGTTCCTGCACACGCAAACGCCAGGGACGCAATTGTCCAGCAGGGGCACAGTTCTGGAGGATGAGGAGGATGAGGAGGAGGAGGAGCTGGAGGAGGAGATGGAACCATGTTCACAGCAGGGTGGCACCCAGGCCAGCTCATGGCCATCACTGGTGCGTGGCTGGGGGGATACAGAGGACACGGACCATACACCTCCCACAGAGGACAGCCTTTCGTTGCCTCTGGGCAGCCTGGCACACATGAGCGATTACATGCTGCAGTGTCTCCACAACGACCGCCGAGTTGCCCACATTCTAACTTGTGCTGATTACTGGGTGGCCACGCTGCTGGATCCCCGTTACAAGGACAACGTACCGTCCTTAATTCACTCACTGGAGCGCGATCGCAAGATGCGCGAGTACAAGCGCACGCTGGTAGACGCCATGCTGCTGGCATTCCCATCTGACAGCGGGGCCACAGTGGAAGCACAAGGCAGAGGAGGAGGAGGAGGTCGCCAACGCAACCAGGGCACCGCCAGCACCTCAGAAGGCAGGGTTAGCATGGCCGAAATGTGGAAAAGCTTTGTCAGCACGCCACAACAAACAGCAGCACCAGCAGCTCAGATGGAACGTCTTAGCAGGAGGCAGCATTTTACCAACATGGTGGAGCAGTATGTGTGCACACGCCTACATGTAGTGAATGACGGGTCTGCCCCCTTCAACTTCTGGGTCTCCAAATTGGGCACATGGCCTGAGCTTGCCCTTTACGCCTTGGAGGTGCTGGCGTGCCCTGCAGCCAGTGTATTATCTGAACGGGTATTTAGCACGGCTGGGGGCGTTATAACAGACAAGCGCAGCCGCCTGTCCAGAGACAATGTGGACAAGCTCACGTTCATTAAAATGAACCAGGCATGGATCCCACGGGACTTTTCCGTACCTTGTGCAGAATAGCAATGGATACCGACCTTACCCACCCATTGTTCCATTTTTGCTCTTTCTCACTCTTTTGGGGTGTACCCTCATTTAAAATTTGTGAAAAGAAGCAGTGTTGGCTACCTCGTCCTCCTCCTCAGGGCCAGATTAATGTAGGGGCTATTGGAGCTGCAGCTCCAGGCCCCTACCTTTTATATAGGCCCCCGGGTTGGCCATATTCACTGTTACCGCTCTTCTGTCACTTGTAAACACAGAAGTCTAGCTTCTATGCTCACTTCCCCAGGCAGCACCCTCAGAACCTCCCCACACAGCGCGAAGGCCGGACAAGGAGGGACAGTTGGCGATGCATGGATGTGTTTATGGGCTTCAGAGACAGCATCCCATGTTGAATTAGGCATGCATGGCTGCACCCTTCCTCCTCTGGGTGCATGGCAAGGCACGGCCCTAAGGCCCTTCAAAATCCTCAGCACCAAGCCCATGATGCTGTTAATCCGGCCCTGGTCCTCCTCCACCGCCGCTTCCACCTACACCGCCCATAGGTGTGCGCAGCCTATTGCATTAAGGTGTGCACCCCAAAGTTGAAATACACATGCATGTGTTTGCCAGCAGGGAGAGTAATGTATCGGGGCCATGTACCTGTAGGCAAGGAGAAATAGAGCAGAGCAGGTCCCAGGGAGATCTTTCCCATCTCCTCACTGGCAATGCTATGTGCCCTAGGTGATTAGGGTGTGCCCAGGCACACCCAGCACACCCTGTGCGCACGCCTATGTCACCGCCACATCCACCACCACCTCAACCTCCCTCCTACTCCATATGGGCCTCGTCCTTCAGAGATGAAGAAGAACATTGTTTTATTTTTCTGTTTTTTTTTGTTGTTTTAAGTTATTTCCCTATCCACATTTGTTTGCAGAGCACTTGCCATGCTCTTAATTACGTTTTGCTGCCATTTGCAGCACTCTAGCCCTTTCCTTTGGTGTTTTAGAGCCATTTTAGTGCCTTAAAGTTCGGGTCCCCATTGACTTCAATGGGGTTCGGTGTCCGGGAAAAGTTCGGTAAAAGTCCGGGACACGGACCCGGACTTTTTTTTAAAGTTCGGCCGAACCCGTCGAACACGGACATCTAGGTGTCCGCTCAACCCTAGTGAAGAGCTGTCCCGGATGGTCCCAAAATCAAAGTGATCCACTTGGCAGTGAGATGTAGTGAGCCAGGAGTTCAGTTGTCCCTTGGCCACCGGGAAACAACCAGCGTGGACCGCAAAGAAGTGACGACACTGGAACTGGAAACCATTGAACCAGGCTTCAACAAATGATTAGGCTATGTACTGGGAGCAGCAGCTCCTTCTACAGGCCTATCAAGGCATAACACCAAAGTCTTATTTATAGTAAAGTCTATATATCAACATGGGCAACACTGGATTGACTGCACAAGAACAATATTAAATGCAGAATATAATTAACCATGTAGTCATTCCTAAGACTGAACATAACCTATGGAATCCTCTAATGATTTGTCAGAAATATAATATAAATAGAGGATATGAACAAGGAGAATTAAAAATTATATGGAAAAAATATACATGGAATATATATATATATATATATATATATATATATATATATATATATATATATATATATATATATATATATTAATATAAAAAATTGTTACAATATAAAAAATTATTATAAAAGATTAAAAAATGATTATAAATTATATAAGAATCACATGGAGATATATCCTTTATTAAATATTTCATATCATAGTCACTATAGATATTGTGAGGTTCACTTCTGAGCATATACCATAGAAAGAGAAAGAAATTATCAGAAATTATTGGTCAGTATTATAACAAAGTGTGGGTTTCTCTTTGCTTAAGCATCCAGGCACAAGAGTGCCCAGGGAATATATCCAAAAAGTATACTGTTGGCACAGTCGCTTAAAGCATTCGGCCGCAGAGAAGGTTTGAGGGATGGATTCAATAATCCAATAACTCCAAACAAGGCCAGTGTTGGATTTTTGGTGAAACTCCAGAAAGTGGCGGGGAACACTATGTTCACTATATCCTTTCTCGATGAATCGCCTGTGCTCCCCAAAACGTGCTCTCCGGGGTCTGATGGTTCTACCCAACATAGAGTAGCCCACATGGGCAAGACAAACAGTACACAACGTAAATGTTGGAGCAGTTATGGAAATCCTAAAGTGGTAAGTTTTCCCATTATGTGTAAACATTTTTTTACCATGATCCACAAATTGACAAGTCAGGCAAAGGATTTTTCTACATTGATACATCCCAGTCAAGGGTATCAGAGTCAGTGAGCGATCTGTGGGTTGAGATTTTATTTTACTCTGAGCTATTTTGCTTTTCATTTTTTTGGCTCTCCTGTAGGAAACTTTTGGTTTCTTGGTGAGTGAGACTTGTAGTAAAGGGTCTTTCAACAATATGTGCCAATGCTTGCACAAGATAGCTCCATTTTCTTGTGTTGGGCATGAAATTCTGTAATAAACCTGGTAGGCTGGAGGGATTTTGGGTTCTTAGGTTTGGGGCGGCTAATATTACAGTTCTAAATGAAGGCCTCCTTGACAAGAGGAGAAGGGAAACCCTTTTCATGAAATTTCTTAACCAGGACTTGTCCCTGGGTACTATAATCATCATCAAAAGTACAATTCTTTCGCAGGCGACAGTACTGGCTCCGGGGAATATTCTGTACCCACCTCAGGTGATGAGAACTCCGAAAGTGGATATATGAGTTACCCGCTGTAGGTTATACAAAGTTCTTTGCAAAGATTTTGTCATCAATGTGGCATAATTCTAGGTCTAAGAATGCATCTTGTGAGTTATTTTAACCCCTGCGTGAAATAAAATCTTATATACTACACTTAGGTGGCGCTTCCTTCTTGCCCTCCCCTTTCTCTTACTTGTTTTACCTTCAAGGCTAGCCAAGGCAGATGCCAGGTCATCCTTAGTAAAATAGGTAGACACTGAGGCATTGGAGCTAGCAACAACACCTGATAAGAGTAATGGCTCAGGCTAACCAGTTGCTTCAGGCCTCTCAGGGGAAGATAACACAGCGAAACTGGGACTATTTAATCCTGATGCAGGAACACTTGTCCCTTTCCCTGCTGTGCCCCCCCCCCCCCCCACTTCTTTTTAAGGAAGACATTGCTTTACATAAAGTAAGATCCAGAAGAAGGGTAACAACCTGTTGCACAAAAAGGTAGACAAAAACTGTGATCCAGCACTTTACAGCTATCACAAAACAACTACACTTCTCCTACCAAGTAGCCGTGCCCAAGCCTCCAAATTCACATGCCCAAACAGAAACTGCAACCTGCTCTCTGTCCCATGGGTCAGCAGCTCAGCTTAGCAGAGAACAGTCACTTCCAGCCAGCAGCACCGCTTAGAAGAGTTAGAGCCGATCCACGTGCAAGCCCGTGACGTCATCTGTGTGCGCCCCTAGAGATATATGGAGAAACAGAGCCAAGCTGACCGAAGAGTCCAGACACAGACAATCCATTTCTGCCGAACATTGACATCTAGTTGCCAAAACACGATACCACAGCCCAGGAGAGAAAATGTGCAATTCCTTTCCTGCAAACTCTTTTTTTTTTTTTAAAGAGAGTATCACGTACCTGGTGAAGACCAAGCTGTAGAGGGGGCTTCTCTTGCACCTCCTGTCCAACACCCCTGATAGAGATGACAGGCGGTGTAGGACACAGAGTGGCACGAGGGCCGGTATAGCAGATGATGTCTTGGCAGAAGACTGATGGCTGTGGATCACCGGATGAACACCTGGAACTGGAACTCGGTGATGCTGGATGAGAAGGCAGGAGCGAAGTCGGAACACAAGCCAAGGAGTTGTCAACAGCCGGACAGCACGGGTACAGGAACGGGAGACAGAAGCGGAGTCGGGATACAAGCCGAAGTCGGTACACAGTCTGGCAGCAAGGTACAAAGGCATAAAGCAAAGGCAGGGTCAAACACAAGCTGAGGTCACAGGTAGGCAGGCAGGAATCCAAAGGAGAGTCAAAGGCAAGCCGGGTCGGTATAACAGGAAATCCAGAAGCAGGTCAGGGCACAGGTAAACAGGAACACAAGCTGAAAGACCACTCAGCAATGTGCTTCTGTCACCGCTCAGTATAAATAGGCCTTTGGCGCCAATTGCGTGTGCACGTTGTGTACGCGCGTTCGCGCATTGGCGCATGCGCATTCGCACATTCCTTCCTGTATATCTGGGCATGCGCACAAACGTCCGTTTAGATCCAACTGAGCGCCTCTTACATTGCCAGCCCCCAATGGGCGGCCTCCGGATGCCCATCTGCAACATCTTCTCAGGATGGAACTGAAAAAAAGTTTGTATTAGTTCCGTAGCATGAAGGTTGGCTTCTGGTTCCCATGAATTTTCTTCGGGGCCGTAGCCCTTCCATTTAATCAGGTACTGGACAGTACCTCCTCTCTTTCTACAGTCCAGTATTGCTTCAACTTCGTATTCTTCGTTGCCATCAATAATTTCAGGTGGAGGTCCGGAAATGGATTGGGTCTGGTAGGCTCCAGTAAGGATACATGGAAGACAGGGTGAATTTTGTATGTTTCCGGGAGAGAAAGTTCATAGGCAGCGGGATTGATTTGTCTCTTAACAGAGAATGGACCGATATATATAGGCCCCTGTTTTCTAGACGGACATGACAGTTTCAGATTGATGGTGGATAGCCAAACCTTGTCTGACGGTCTGAGGTTTAGATCTCCCCTTCTCTTCCTATCAAAAACTTTTTTGTTGTCTTGCTGTGCTTTGACAATGGCGTCTTGCAATAGCTTGTTGTTGGTTTGCAAAAATGTGGCTCTTTCCTGGACTGCAGGAACCAAGGAATCAGGCATCACATCAGGTATAAAGGCTGGGAAGTACCCATAGTTTGCAAAAAAAGGGGCTTCACCCGTGGCTGAATGCACTGCATCATTATATGCAAACTCTGCTAGGGGTAAAAGTGATGCCCAGTCGTCTTGTGAGAATGATGAAAAACACCGGAGATACTGCTCCAGGGTCTGGTTTGTACGCTCCGTTTGCCCGTTCGTTTGCGGATGATAGGCTGAGGAAAAGTACGTGTCTATTTTCAATGTTCTGCAGAGGTCTCTCCAGAATCTTGAAGTAAATTGCACCCCCTGAGGTGATGTTGCTAGGAACCCCGTGGAGCCGAACCACTTCCTTGATGAAAGTTTTTGCAGTTTCCATTGCTGAGGGAGTTCCCCGACATAGGGATAAAGTGGGCCATCTTTGTTAATCTGTCGACCACCACAAAGATGGTCGTGAATCCTTCAGAAGGAGGGAGCTCAACGATAAAATCCATGTTTATCATCTCCCAAGGCCTCTTGGGAATGGGCAAGGGCCTTAGTAGACCCCAGGCTTTGGCCTTGTCATTCTTGTTCTGGATGCAGATTCCACAGGTGCTAACATAATTACGGCAGTCGGACCTCAGACCAGGCCACCAAAAGGACCGTTGTACCAGGTCAACCATCTTAGATATCCCAAAGTGCCCTGCCAAGGGATGATCATGGCACAGGCTGAGGACCTTGGCACGTAGACTTGGAGGTACAAATACTCTTTGGTTATAAAAAAAACAGTCCCTCTTGTTCCTGAAGGCACGTACCTGATGGTAGAACATCCCTTATGGATGCCTGCTTCAGCTGTGTTAACAGATCCGTTTGCAAAAGTAGAAAACTTTGGGCCGGCAGGATTGTGTGTACTTGGCGACACTCTTCGTACTCTGGGTACATGTGGGATAGCGCATCAGGTTTGCCATTCTTGGAGCCTGGCCTGTAGGTGATATGGAAGGTAAAACGAGAAAAGAACAGTGCCCACCTGGCTTGACGTAGTTTCAGTCTCTTAGCTGTTCGGAGGTACTCCAGATTTTTATGATCGGTAAAGATCAGGATAGGGTGAGATGCTCCTTCTAATAGGTAGCGCCATTCTTCCAAGGCCGCCTTGATGGCCAGTAATTCCCAGTCTCCAACATCGTAGTTCCATTCTGCTGGGCTGAGTTTCCTGGAAAAGAAGGCAACAGGGTGAAGAAGAGATCTCGTACCTGAACGTTGTGACAGGATAGCACCTACGGCATTTTCTGAAGCATCTACCTCGAGAACATAGGGCAATGCAGGATTTGGGTGTCGTAAGATAGGTGCAGTAGTAAATAGGATCTTCAACTGGTCAAACGCAGCTTGTGCTGCCGGTGTCCATTGGAAACGGGTGCCTTGCCTTGTTAGCTGGGTGACTGGAAGGATAATGGCGGAGAAGTTCTTGATAAACTTGCGGTAAAAATTAGCGAAGCCAATGAACCTCTGCGTGCTCTTCCTATCTGTGGGAGTGGGCCATTCGAGGATCGATTTGACCTTTTGGGGGTTCATGGAGATCCCAGAAGTGGAAATGACGAGTCCCAAGAATTGGACTGATTCCTTTTCGAACTCGCATTTCTCAGCCTTCGTGTATAATCCATGGTTTCTTAGGCGGCCGAGAACCTTCTTGACATGTTCACGGTGCAATTCAATGGAACCTGAAAAGATAAGAATATCGTCAAGGTAGACAATCATAAACAAATCAAGGAAGTCTCTGAAAATATTGTTTACAAAATGCTGAAAAGTGGCTGGAGCATTGCACAATCCAAAGGGCATGACAAGGTACTCGAAGTGGCCCAATCTTGCGCGAAAGGCAGTCTTCCACTCGTCGCCCTCACGGATCCGTACTAGGTTGTATGCTCCTCGTAGGTCAAGTTTTGTGAATACCGTGGTTGCCCTGAAACATTGGAAAAGTTCAGGAACTAAGAGCAGAGGGTATCTGTTTTTGACAGTAACCTTATTCAACTCCCGATAATCAACACAGGGGCATAGGGAATGATCCTTCTTTTCAACGAAGAAAATACCAGCCCCTGCAGGGGACGTAGAGGGCCGGATGAAGCCTTTTTTCAGGTTTTCGTCAATGTAAAGGCGTAATGCCTCGAGTTCCAGTTCAGAGAGGGGGAAGATACGCCCAAACGGTATCTCAGCACCTGGTAAAAGTTAAATTGGGCAGTCATACTGCCGGTGAGGTGGCAGGATGTCTGCTTTCTGTTTATCAAAGACTTCCAAGAACTCATGGTAGGCTGAGGGCACAAGCTGGGATGCAGAGGGATCAGGTTGTAGGCCCAAAAGTTATGAAGGTTTCCCAGGACTGGGCTGGAAGCAGTTTTGTTGACAATAGGTGGACGGAAATGCCACTTCTCCTGACTTCCAGTTTATCTGAGGATTGTGTGCTTGTAGCCATGGAATACCGAGAATGATAGGGAACAGAGGAGATGGGATAATGTCCAAACACAAGTATTCTCGGTGGCCGTTATTAGAGATAGCCAGAAATGGGCAGGTTTCTTGGGTTATAGGTCCGGACTTGAGATGGGATCCGTCAGCTAGATGGATAGATAGCTGGCGGGTCTTTGCTTGCAGAGGGATTTGATGACGCTGAGCAAAGTCACTGTCCATGAAGCAGCTGCAAGCGCCGGAGTCAATAATGACTGGGACTTGGATGGTCTTTCCGAGAATCTGTAGCGAGAGAGGTAGAGTAATGTGAGTGGACAGATCCCTCCTGGAACTGTTTGCAAGGTAAGAAGGAAAAGCAAACTGAGACTTACTAGGCCGCACCGGGCAGGTCTGAAGGTAATGTCCGGCTTCCCCCCAATAGAGGCATAGGTTGTTCTGGCGTCTTCGCAATCTCTCCTTAGTGGTTAGTGGAGAGCGTAAAAATCCGATTTGCATGGGCTCCACACTGGAGGTTGTGGAGAAAGAGACATGTGGACGAAAAGCCGGAGGTGACGAAAAGCCGCAGGTGACGGCACTTGAGGCAACATCCAGGTAGGTCTGGAACTTCCAGCTCTTTCCACTCTCAGCTCCCTGAGCCTGCGATCAAGCTGGATAGTAAGACTAATAAGGTCATCAAGAGAATAAGGCGTACCCACTCTGGCAAGTTCATCCTTAAGGCCCTCTGATAGGCAGAGACGGAATTGATGCCATAAGGCTGCATCGTTCCAGCCTGTATCGGAAGCCCATCTGCGGAATTCAGTGACATAGTCCTCAGCAGGGCGGCGGCCTTGTTGTAATGTATGTAGGGTTGCTTCGGCTGTAACAGATCGCTGGGGGTCGTCATAAAGCTGCACCATCGCTTCGAAGAATGATGAGATGGTGTTCAGGGCTGTACTATTTTGTTCCAGGAGACGGTGGGCCCAGGATTGCGGCTCTCCAAGAAGTAGAGAGATTACGAACCCCACCTTGGTGGACTCAAGTGAGAAAGTCCGTGGCTGCAGGGCAAAGTATAGCTCACAAGAATTCCTGAAAGCCCGGAATTTGTGTCGGTCACCCGAAAATCGTTCTGGAGCAGGTACCCGAGGTTCTGGTGGTGGCAAAACCACTGCAGGTGTAGATAGAGCCCGTTCGGGCACAGAGGACCCAGGTGCCGGGGGTTACCGGGATAGAGGCCATGGATTGGATGCGACCCTCTAATTGGAAGTAGCCCTCTTGCAAGGATTTGACTGCTTGGGTAAGCGAAGCAAGTTGTTGGCATAATGTCTCTAGAGGTGCAGCCCCTCTCTCTGTCTCCGACATCTGGCTGAGTGGTACTATTACATACCTGGGGGAGACCAAGCTGTAGAGGGGGCTTCTCTTGCACCTACTGTCCAACACCCCTGATAGAGATGACAGGCGGTGTAGGACACAGAGTGGCATGAGGGCCGGTATAGCAGATGATGTCTTGGCAGAAGACTGATGGCTGTGGATCACCGGATGAACACCTGGAACTGGAACTCGGTGATGCTGGATGAGAAGGCAGGAGCGAAGTCGAAACACAAGCCAAGGAGTTGTCAACAGCCGGACAGCACGGGTACAGGAACGGGAGACAGAAGCGGAGTCGGGATACAAGCCGAAGTCGGTACACAGTCTGACAGCAAGGTACAAAGGCATAAGGCAAAGGCAGGGTCAAACACAAGCTGAGGTCACAGGTAGGCAGGCAGGAATCCAAAGGAGAGTCAAAGGCAAGCCGGGTCGGTATAACAGGAAATCCAGAAGCAGGTCCGGGCACAGGTAAACAGGAACACAAGCTGAAAGACCACTCAGCAATGTGCTCCTGTCACCGCTCAGTATAAATAGGCCGTTTGGCGCCAATTGCGTGTGCACATTGCGTACACGTGTACACGCATTGGCGCATGCGCATTCGCACATTCCTTCCCGTGTATCTGGGCATGCACACAAACGTCCGTTTAGATCCAACTGAGCATGTCTCTTACAGAGAGGGAAAAAGGAACAGACTTACCTTACCAGTCCTGCCGTAGGGTCCTATACAGGACCCAAACTTCACCCATCACGGCGGGCTTTGTCACTCAGACCTTCAAGGACCAGGTCCCCCTTTTTCATGGGGTCCACACCCTTGGACCTGTAGAGCACCCTGCTGGCATAACTCCTTGGAATTATAAATAACCAGGGTTCCATTTAACAGGGTCAAGCGCCCAGAGGAGTCACAATACAGGCAAAACCTCGGGTCTTCTTAGCCGAGGCTCGGGTACCATCCACTTAGCGCTTAGCTATCTGAATGGATCCGATCAAAACACCCCCTTACTGGGACAACATTTAAGATTGAAGAGCTTTAACAGCCATGATGACCACCACCTTCAAGACACTGGCGAAAAAACGGAGGTACTTCCTGTATGGGAGGGTTTACAGTATATGGGATGAATTTCCTGTCTATTGGTTGCCAGTGTCCAATCACCTAAAGGTAGCGTGTAACCGAGATAGTTGTTATTACCTGCTCTGTGTCCCGTGATGTACAATAAAGAAAAACATTTTCAAAAGTTACACAGAATGATCACTGTGATTGGCTGTCACAGTGGTCATTCAATCAGGAAGCACTCTCCTTTCTTCTGAGACTACGTCCCAAAGCAGCGCACACAAGAGTCACAAAAGTGCAGCTCAAATAATTAGCCTATAGAAATGATGTTAACCACTTAAGCCCCGGAGGATTTGGCTGCTCAAAGACCAGGGCCTATTTTGCGATTCGGCACTGCGTGATTTTAACAGACAATTGCGCGGTCGTGTGACGCTGTACCCAAATGAAATTGACTTCCTTTTTTTCCCACAAACAGAGCTTTCTTCTGGGGGTATTTGATCACCAGTGCGATTTTTACTTTTTCCACTATAAACAAAAAAAGAGTGACAATTTTGAAAAAATAACAATATTTTTCACTTTTTTTATATGAAATTCTCAAAAAAAATGTAAAGATCAAAATTTTTTAACATTTTAGGCCAATTTGTATTCTGTTACATATTTTTGGTAAAACAAAAAAAAAAAAAAAGCATATTTTGATTGGTTTGCGCACAAGTTATTGCGTTTACTAACTATGGCAAAGATTTATGTCATTTTTATTGTTTTTTTTTTAAACTAGTAATGGCGGCGATCTACGATTTTTTTTGCGGGACTGCGACATTGCGGCGGACAGATCCGACCCCTGACTGACATTTTTGACACTTTTGGGAGTACCAGTGACATCACTACAGTAATCAGTGCCATAAATATGCACTGTTACTGTAAAAATGACACTGGCAGGGAAGGGGTTAACTTTATTGGTGATCAGTGGGTTAAGTGTATCCCTAGGGGCGTGATTCTAACTGTGGGGGCGTGGCTTGTGATGTAACCACAGAGACATACGATCCTACATAGCAGGATCGTATAGTCTCTGCAGTTACAACAGGGAGAATGACAGACGGCTGTGTTTACATCATCCGTCTGCCTTTCTCCCTCTCCAGCGGGAGATCGCGAGTGACCGGTGGACATCGGAGCCACCGGTCACTCGCGCAGGGATGTCAGGGAACGAGCGGGAGCCTCCGGCGGCGCGCGCTCACCCCCTAGAGGTACATCGCTTTGCCCAGGAGGGGCTGATCGCCGCAGTATATAGTCGTGCGGCGGTCGGCAAGTGGTTAACTTACAGTATATAGATAACATATATGATAAGATTGCATTATAACACTGTATATAATAATATAAAGGTTAAATAAATAATAAATATGTAGCGCTGCCCCCTTGAGGACTGCTGGATAATACACTCTCGGGTCCCCCTGTGTTACCGTTAGCAACATTGGCATTCACAGATTAACACTTTACTACTTTGGCTCAGTCAATGATCAGTCCAGGGGTATGTAGTTGTTTTTTTGGTGTTTTATTTTAAACAGGGATGGGAGAAGGGAAGAGTTGGATACTCCAAATATTCACAATAGATGAGGTTTTCTATCTGAAGATGCAGCCCGGTTGCACATTCACCTTGCCACTATATGAATTTAGGTTAAGTCTCTGTACAAACGACCTAATTGGGTAGATTATCTTTGGGATACCTGCCTAGTATCCCCTTTCACTCCACAGACTGACACCCGTCCTCTGACTATCCTACACCGGGGTGGCCCCCTCAGGTCAGGCCCCTAAACATGATCCCCTGTACTCAAAATACTGTTTTTCGAGGGTCTCCAGTGTCTCTACCCCTCAGTCAGTTCTTCTGAACCTTCGGGTTCAATTCCTTTCCTCTGGTCCCCAGACCGACTGCCTGTGACCACGTGCCACTGCTACAGAGGAGGAGTCAGCCGCCACCCTCCCTCCGGGACTCT
This sequence comes from Pelophylax lessonae, assembly GCF_965119305.1. Taxonomy (NCBI): domain Eukaryota; kingdom Metazoa; phylum Chordata; class Amphibia; order Anura; family Ranidae; genus Pelophylax; species Pelophylax lessonae. The sequence continues at coordinate 532,871,384 of NC_138768.1, read as the reverse complement.
GCTCACCAGCCAAAGACCCCGCAGCACATGTGCTCCTGGCTTTTATACAGTATCCCATAATACACTGAGACAGCCAGTCTCTACCAATCACTAGGACTGTATCAAGGCCTGTGTACTCATTTATCAGGTTTTCTCCCTCTGTCCAACATGCCTCTTTTTTGGACCAGTGTGAAAACTCTATCTAGACCCAATAAATCACACACTGAACACACTGAGCAGACCTCACTCACACAGATCCTGCTCTCTGGTAGGCAGAAAGCAATATAGATTTGCTTGCTGCTCCTCTGATAGGCAGACAGAGCCAAAAACTATACTCTTTTCCAAGCACCTACCTAGGAGGGTGCTACAGATATATATATTATATATTATATACTGTATATATATATATATATATATATATATATATAAAAGGTATAAACTCCGTGCAAAAGTCTCTATTTGGATTATGTAAGAAATGTGCAAATATAAGCACGAATGTGGGAATACAAATAATTGGTAGATGCAAGTGTAAGATGAATAAAAAATATATGAATATGAGATGAATAAAAAATATATAATATATAAAAATGTGATAATAAGGCTGCAGCCTCCCAGAATATTAGTCCAAAGACTAAATATAGAATGAGTGGAAGATGGGCGTTGGCAGCGCCAACACCCATCTTTCACATATATATATATATATATATATATATATATATATATATATATATATATATATATATATATATATATATATATATATATATATATATATATATATATATATATATATATGTGTGTAGCAGGTTTTCCAGGCATTGGGCCTGATGTGGGTCTGCCATTGTTACCGGCTACCTCTCCAGCCCATGTGAGCTGCGACCCTGGGTTTGAGCACTGAGACATGGACGACTCCGGCATCTTTATTTTGTTGTTTTATTGGATTTAAGGGGATGGGAGAAGGTAATGAGTGGGTTACTCCTTTCAGGCTCAACTAGGTACAACTTTGGGACTTTCTCAGAAAAATGTCTGTTAACGCTGTCTTGACGCCAGCCGACGCTAGCCAACGCTCAATGAGGCTTAGAACACACTGTAGCTTGAAAAAAGTGCTGGAACCTCGAAGTTAAGTCCAGAAGTCCCAGGACTGTAGACTGTTGAACTGCTAACACTGCTGCACTGCAAAGTCACTGGTTACTCCCCTCCAGCCTTGCACTGGCTTAAGGTAGATTGTTGTGAATAGCTGTATGGCTGCAACTCTTAACTGATACTCTGTACACTGACTCTTCAGGTCCCAAACTTCAGGTGCCTCCTTTAACTCTTCAGGGTCTCCTGACTAGGTACCCCCTCTGTCACTTCAGGGTCCTCAACCTAGGTACCCCTTTTACAGCTAGCTGATGTCTGGATCCTAGAACCTTCTCCGAAGTGGCCCCTTCTAACACATCAGGCAGATCCCCAGGGGCAATCCTCAGTACTCACAACCTGTGTAGGCTTTCCTGGGACTGGACCGCTCTTGCTCTCCACTGGTTCTCGGCACACCGGATCCCCTCAGCTCAACTCAGCACTCTCTGGATTCTCACGCAGCACCCCGAGACATCCGCTTTCTCAGACAGGAGGAGAGACAGCCGTTCTCTCCCTCCTGGAACTCTGCTCCCACCAAAGACGCTGAGTCACGCGCTCCCCTCAGACTTATACCCACTCCCAGAAACCCCTGGCAGCAAAATCTGCCTTCTGGGGTAGTTACAAGCCTGAATGTGTCCCTGATTTGGTTTTCTCCACTGCCCTATGAGAAACCTTTCACAGAGCCAGTGGGGAGACTCCCCTCTCAGCAGACACACCTGGAAGCCATGACACCCTAACCAAAAATAAATCATGGCCCTGCTGTTAGGCAGACAAGGCCCACTATACAGTTACCTAGCACCTACCTGTAGGGTGCTACACATATATATATATATATATATATATATATATATATATATATATATATATACATATACTGTATGTAGAATGGTTTGCATCATGTGTTGTGGATTACATATCATAATGAAAATGTATGTAATAATAAAAAAAAGGTTATATTACTAATAGAACAAGATCTTCTGTAAATATGCTACTGAGAACTAGGGATCAACCGATTATGCACTTTTCCTGCTATATCGGTTTTGGCCCCGAAACTTGCGACTATTACCGATATTGTCGTGACGGCGTTGCGTATGTTACGCCATGCGCCTCCGCGCACTGGCCCTAACCGTCGGGAGTGCAACACAGAAATACAGTGAGTCACCCACCCACAGCAGCCCAGTGCCAGCCAGCCACCTACAACCACAGGCCCTGTATCAGCCAGCAAGCCAGCTGCAGCCAGGGCCGGACTGACCATAGGGCAGACCGGGCATTTTCCCGGTGGGCCGCCCGCGGCTCTCATCACAAACTACTGAGACTGTCAGTCACTCTCTCGGAGTCTGAGACATGGCCAGGGCCGGCGCTGGGAGGAGAGGGCGCCCGCCGCTTGGAGCTTCTCAGTGTGCCTCTAGTCTTCCCCTGTCTGAGTCTGGGACTTGGGAGAAGAGCTCCACAGCGGCCGCCTCCTCCTTTACCTCGCCCCCTAAAGAGGCGAGAATCAGCGGGCGCAGCGTACCCAGGGAGAGCATGGACGGCTCCTCCAACTTCCTCTTCGCTCTAACCGGCCCAGACCCGGCCGGAGGACAGGCTGATTGCGGCGCGGGCACAGAGCTGCCTGGAACGGAGGACAGGCGGGAGGCGCAGGCTGCTGCGGGAGCCAGTGGAACTTACTGGACGATCACAGCCAGACTGACATGGCTGAAGGCAGGAACTTAAGGGTACCGTCCAATCCATACACATAGATACCTGGCCAGCACATCTTCAGACAGAGACTGGTCACTGGGACAATTAACACAGTGGGGGATAGGGAGAGGGCTAGGGGTCTCTCTCATCACCCACCTCACTCCCCTTTCTCTCTCTCTCTCCCCCCCTTCTCCTCCCCCCTCCTCTCCCCCCTTCTCTCCCCTCTCCTCCCTCCCCCCTTCCCCCCCTCCTCTCCCCCCCTTCCCCCCCTCTCCTCCCTTCTCCCCCCCTCCTCCCCCCCCTTCCCCCTCTCTCCTCCCCTTCTCCCCCCCCTCCTCCCCCCCTTCCCCCTTCTCCCCCCTCTCCCCCCTCCTCTCCCCTCTCTCCTCCCCCCTTCTCCCCCTCCCTCTCCTCCCCCCTCTCTCCTCCATCCCCCTCTCTCCTCCCTCTCTCCCCTCTCCTCCCCTCTCTCTCCTCCTCCTCCTCTCCTCCCTTCTCTACCCCCCCTCCTCCTCCCCCCTACTCCTATCCCCTCTTCCTCCTCCTCTCCTCCCTCCTCCTCCTCCTCCTCTCTCCCCCCTCCCCCTCCTCCCTCTCCTCCTCACCCCCCTCCTCCTCTCCTCCCACCCCTTCCTCTCTCTCCCACCCCCCTCCTCCTTTGTCTCCCACCCTCTCCTCTCTCTCCCTCCTCCTCCTCCTCCTCTCTCCCCCTCCTCCTCCTCTCTCCCTCCTCCTCAGCTCTCCCCCCTCCTCCCTCTCTCTCCCCCCCTCCTCCCTCTCTCTCTCCCCCCTCCTCCTCCTCTCTCCCCCCTCCTCCTCCTCTCTCCCCCCCCTCCTCCTCCTCTCTCCCCCCCCCTCTCTCTCTCTCTCCCCCTCCTCCTCTCTCTCTCCCCCTCCTCCTCTCTCTCCCCCCCCTCCTCCTCCTCTCTCCCCCCCCTCCTCCTCCTCTCTCCCCCCTCCTCCTCCTCTCTCCCCCTCTCTCCCCCTCCTCCTCCTCTCTCCCCCTCTCTCCCCCTCCTCCTCCTCCTCTCTCCCCCTCCTCCTCCTCTCTCCTCCCTCCTCCTCCCGCTCCCCCCTCCTCCTCTCTCCCCCCTCCTCCTCCTCCCCCGCCTCCTCCTCTCTTCCCCCTCCTCCTCCTCTCTCTCCCCCCTCCTCTCTCCCCCTCCCCCTCCTCCTCCTCTCTCCCCCCTCCTCCTCCTCCTCCTCTCTCCCCCTCCTCCTCCTCCTCCTCTCTCCCCCTCCTCTCCCCTCCTCCTCCTCTCCCCCTCCTCCTCCTCTCCCCCCCTCCTCCTCCTCCTCCTCCTCCTCTCCCCTCCTCCTCCTCTCCCCCTCCTCCTCCTCCTCCTCTCTCCCCCCTCCTCCTCCCTCCTCCTCCTCCCCCCCCCTCCCCCCCTCCTCCTCTCCCCCCCCCTCCTCCTCCTCTCCCCCCCTCCTCCTCCTCTCCCCCCTCCTCCTCCTCCTCTCCCCCCCCCTCCTCCTCCTCTCCCCCCCCTCCTCCTCCTCTCCCCCCCCCTCCTCCCTCCTCTCCCCCCCTCCTCCTCCTCTCCCCCCCCTCCTCCTCCTCTCCCCCCCTCCCTCCTCCTCCTCTCCCCCCCTCCTCCTCCTCTCCCCCCTCCTCCTCCTCTCTCCCCCCTCCTCCTCCTCTCCCTCCCTCCTCCTCCTCTCTCCCTCCTCCTCCGCTCTGCCCCGCCCCATCACGCCCCCGTCACGCCCCCCCCCCTTCCCGGGCTGCTCAGTTCAAAATGCCCGGGCCTATTTTTTGTCCCTGTCCGGGCCTGAGCGGCACTGTCCCAGCCAGCCAGTCGCCCACAGGCCTTGTACCAGCCAGCCACCCACAGCCCCTGTGACAGTCCCTCACCCACCACAGGGGGCCAGCCAGTCAGACACCCACCACAGGGTGCCAGCCAGCCACCCATCCACCACAGGGTGCCAGACAGCCAGCCACAGGTCAGGCACTGTATCAGCCAGCCAGCCAGTCACCCACAGGCCTTGTACCAGCCAGCCACCCACAGCCCCTGTGAAAGTCACCCACCCACCACAGGGGGCCAGCCAGCCAGACACCCACCACAGGGTGCCAGCCAGCCACCCATCCACCACAGGGTGCCAGCCAGCCAGCCACCCACAGGCCCTGTACCAGCCAGCCACAGGCACTGTCCCAGCCAGCCAGCTACCCACAGGCCTTGTACCAGCCAGCCACCCACAGCCCCTGTGCCAGCCACCCACCCACCACAGGGTGCCAGCCAGACACCCACCACAGGGTGCCAGCCAGCCAGCCACCCACCCATCACAGGGTTCCAGACAGTCAGCCACCCACTACAGGGTGCCAGAATGCCAGCCACCCACTATGGGGTGCCAGCATGCCAGCCACCCACCACAGGGTGCCAGCCAGCCACCCACCACAGGAAGCCAGCAAGCCAGCCACCCACCACAGGGTGCCAGCCAGCCACCCACCACAGGGTGCCAGACAGCTGGCCACCCACCACAGGGTGCCAGACAGCTGGCCACCCACCACAGGGTGCCAGCAAGCCAGCCACCCACCACAGGGTGCCAGACAGCCAGCCACCCACCACAGGGTGCCAGCCAGCCAGCCACCCACCCATCACAGGGTTCCAGACAGTCAGCCACCCACTACAGGGTGCCAGAATGCCAGCCACCCACTATGGGGTGCCAGCATGCCAGCCACCCACCACAGGGTGCCAGCATGCCAGCCACCCACCACAGGGTGCCAGCCAGCCACCCACCACAGGAAGCCAGCAAGCCAGCCACCCACCACAGGGTGCCAGCCAGCCAGCCACCCACCACAGGGTGCCAGACAGCCAGTCACCCACCCATCACAGGGTTCCAGACAGTCAGCCACCCACTACAGGGTGCCAGAATGCCAGCCACCCACTATGGGGTGCCAGCATGCCAGCCACCCACCACAGGGTGCCAGCCAGCCACCCACCACAGGAAGCCAGCAAGCCAGCCACCCACCACAGGGTGCCAGACAGCTGGCCACCCACCACAGGGTGCCAGACAGCCACCCACCCACCACAGGGTGCCAGCAAGCCAGCCACCCACCACAGGGTGCCAGCAAGCCAGCCACCCACCACAGGGTGCCAGACAGCCAGCCACCCACCACAGGGTGCCAGACAGCCAGCCACAGGCACTGTACCAGCCAGCCACCCACAGGCCCTGTACCAGCCAACCACCCACAGCCCCTGTGCCAGACAACCACCCACCCACCCACCACAGGGTGCCAGCCAGCAACCACAGGGTGCCAGACAGCCAGCCACCCACCACAGGGTGCCAGACAGCTGGCCACCCACCACAGGGTGCCAGCCAGCCACCCACCCACCACAGGGTTCCAGCAAGCCAGCCACCCACCACAGGGTGCCAGACAGCCAGCCACCCACCACAGGGTGCCAGACAGCCAGCCACAGGCACTGTACCAGCCAGCCACCCACAGCCCCTGGGCCAGCCACCCACCACAGGGTGCCAGCCAGCCACCCACCACAGGGTGTCAGTCAACCAGCCACCCACCACAGGGTGCCAGCCACTCATCACCACAGGGTGCCAGCCAGCCAGTTTGTTTTAACCCTAAATTAAATTTTAGTAGTGACTTTCAAATTTCAATGGAGATGGATGCAGATAGAAAAAGTAAAAGTGTGATCTGGGACTATTTCTCGTCTCCATCTCCAGGAAAATCAGCGGTGTGCAACACGTGCAAAAACAATGTAAGCATGGGATCAGCAATTGCAAAAACCAAAAATAAGTCAAATCTTTGGGCCCATCTAAGAGTTCATCATGTTAAATTATATCATGCAGCACAGAAATAACACTATAAATCACAAGGTGAAATACCAGTATCCCAGGCAACAATAACAGATATGTTTCAGAAAAAAAAACAGGTGGCTAAATTCGGATGGAAGATCCCAACTGCTGGACAGAGTAATCACAGAGATGATGGTCACTGATAACCAGTTATTTACAATGGTTTCTGACTCTGAATTTAAGCGGTTGATGTCCATAGTTGAGCCAAGGTACACACTGAAGAGGAACAAGTATTATCGAACTTAAATGCAGGGAAACATTCACCCAAAGGTTGTTGAGAAAGTAAAGGCTATGCTGAAACCAGAGAATGCTGGAGATTCACTCTCATTCACGACTGACTGCTGGTCAGGACAAACAGAGTCACTAATGAGTCTTACATGCCACTTCATTGACTGCGGATGCACAAGAAGGCATTTGGTTTTGAATACAAAAGTGAAGTAAGGATCCCACACTGGGGAGTACATTAGAGAAAGGTTTCTAGGCATTTTTGAAGACTGGAGAATCACCAAATACCGAGTGATGCTTGTGCTTCGAGACAGCAGAGCGAACATGGTGAAAGGAATGAGGCTTGCTGAAGTGTCAGACCTCAGTTGCATAGCACACACCCTCCAACTTGTGGTACATGATGGTCTGTCAAACCAGAGAGCTTTGCTTGATATAATTGGTATGCTGAAGAGGTGCGCAGGTCAATTCCACCATTCAATCCTTGCCAAGGATTTTTATTACCATATAAATAAAGTTTTTTTTTTTTTTACCGTATAAATAACGTTTTTTTTTTTTTTTTTATCTCCTATATTACCCTGCAGAGAGCAATATCTTACCTAGGGCTTTGCATAGGATAATGCAGGAACCATCAGCCTGGATAACTAACAGGCTAATGATTCCTTTAATACTAACAGGAGGAGGGAGGGAACTCAAAATCCCTCCTCCTCCATTAATTGGAATGTTAAGGGAAACTGTGGGCAAAAGCCCTACCTGTTTCCTTTAACCACTTTACGACCGGCGCACGACTATCTACGTCGGCACTCAGCCCCGGCCAGGCAAACTGACGTAGGCCTACGTCAGCACAATTTGCCGGCCCTGTGCGCGCTCCCGCGCGTCCCCGCCGCCGATGATGACTCGATTGGGTTCAGAACCGATCAGTCATCAGGTCCAGGCCAATCATTTTTGGTCTGGACCTGTTGATCGGTCCTGCCCAATCAGATCATCCTCTAAGCCTGTGAAATGTAAACACAGGCTTAGAGGAGATGTGCCCTCCCCCCACAACGGTCTTTTTGGATCCAGCGTGAGAGGAGAGCACATCTTACTGTGAGTACTGCACCAAGCACACCCACACACAGTTAGATAGGCACATTTCACCCCCGATCGCCCCCCCAATTAACCCCTACAGCACCTGACACAACACACACTATATACAGCATATAGCATATACCTATATACCTGTATAAGTGTGATTTGTGAACAGGTGTAGCCCTTGCGACCCCCCCTTTTCCACTCAAATTACCCCCCACCCCCCCCTAATAAAGATTTAACCCACTGATCTCCCCTGACCCCCCCCCTGATCACCGCCGTTAACCCCTACACCCTCTGTCACATCAGCACTAATACAAACGCAATATACGGTGTTATTGTATTTTTGTATTAGTGTCATTGTGATCAGAATTAGCGCAGGCGACTAAGTTTCTGTCCCAAGAAGGTTTAGGGTCCCCGCCACCCGCCCAATAAAGATTTAAGCCCCTGACCCCCCCCTGATCACCCCTACACCCCCTGCCATAACACACACCGTATACAGTATATAGCATTTTGCTATATACCCGTATAAGTGTGATTTGTGGTCAGGTCTAGCGCTTGCGACCCCCCTTTTTCCACTTGAATTACCCGCCACCCCCCCTAATAAAGATTTAAGCCCCTGATCCCACCTGATCCCCCCCTGATCACCGCTAGTTAACCCCTACACCCTCTGTCACATCAGCACTAATACAAACGTAATATACTGTGTTTTTGTATTTTTGTATTAGTGTCATTGTGATCAGAATTAGCGCAGGCGACTAAGTTTGTGTCCCAAGGAGGTTTAGGGTCCCCGCCACCCGCCCAATAAAGATTTAATCCCCTGATCCCCTCCTGATCACCCCTACACCCCCTGCCACAACGCACACTGTATACAGTATATAGCATTTTCTATATACCCGTATAAGTGTGACTTGTGACCAGGTTTAGCGCTTGCCACCGTTCCTTTTATCCTTAGGATACCCGCCAGTCCCTTCCAATAAAGATTTAAACCCCTGATCCCCCCCTGATCACATCCCGTTAACCCCTACACCCTCTGTCACATTAGCACTAATACACACATAATATACTGTTTTTACTGTATTTTGTATTGGTGTCATTGTGACTTGAGGTTGCGCTAGCTAGCTAGTTTCTTTCCCAAAGGAGGTTTAGGGTCCCCGCCACCCCCCCCCAGATCCCCAGCGCATAGTTTAGAAGTAACCCCTTGATTGCCACACACGCACGCACGCACGCACGCACGCACCTACACTTCCATTTCTAGTATAGTGTTTGAACAGATCAATATCTGATCTGATCAGAACTATACTAGCGCCCCCATAGTTTAGGGTTCCCAAAACGCGGTGTTTGCACGATCAGTACTGATTCCGGCCAGCACCTGCGTTTAACCCTTTCACCCAGGCAAGTGTAGTAATCAATAGATTACTGTCACTTGCAAAAAAACACAAGACACAAAACCGCTGTGTTAGCAGAGTCAGGCCTGATCCCTGCTAGCATTAGCAGTTTTTTTTGTAGCGCTTGAAATAATCTTCGACAACCAGGTGCTTTTATTACCTGTGAGTCGCATCACTGTACGAGTAAATTTAGTTACCAAAATGACCAAACGTTCGTACAGGGATGAAGAGCTTATCAGTTATATGCTGACCGAGTCATCTGATAGCGAAGGGGAAGCTACAATGACCGAATTAGTGTCAGTATATGAACCTGATGACGGCAGCGGCTCCCTGACAGATAGCTCCGACGACAGATGGGTCCCTGTTAGACCCAGGCGTACCCGACCCCATTCTGAAGTTGTTGTGATGCAGGAATCGCAGGGTGCTCGTATGGAGCAGAGTGTGGGTACTAGTGCCGCTCATCCTTCTGGCGACCTGGCAAGCGCCAGCGGCCTAGTACAACCTGGACCTAGTACAACCAGCACTGCAGTAAGACCTGGTGACGTGGCGAGTCCCCTAAGTGCAGTTGAAGCTGGTGCGGTGGCTAGCACAAGTAGTGGCCCGCAGCCACCGCGTATTCGAAGACAGGCCCGTAGAGCCCATAGTGCCCTCCCTGATGCGCTGGCATTTCCTAATTGGCAACCCACTGATACTACAGCGCCAGTACTTCCCCCATTCACCGCCCAACCTGGAATCCACGTGGAGACAGCTGGTTTTACGCCCCTGAACTTTTTTGAGCTGTTCTTCACGGAAGATCTTTACAGATCTATTGTGGATCAATCAAATTTATATGCACAACAGTTCATCGCCGCCAACCCAAATTCACACCTTGCCAGACAATTCGGCTGGAAACCTATAACGGTTTCCGAATTTAAGATCTTTCTGGGCCTTTCCCTCCACATGGGCATAACTAAACAGAGTGAATTGCGGCTATATTGGTCCACTAGCCCAGTTCACCATATGCGCATGTACTCTGCCTCTATGTCCAGGACGAGATACGAGCAAATTCTGCGATTTATGCATTTCAGCGACAATGAACTCTGTCGTCCTCGGGGAGACCCTGCATACGATCGGCTCCACAAAATTCGGCCCCTCATAGACCACTTCAATCAGCGGTTTGCAGCCTTGTTTACCCCCGAACAAGTTGTCTGCGTTGACGAGTCCCTGATTAAATTTACTGGCCGCCTTGCTATGAAACAGTACCTCCCCAGCAAGCGTGCCAAGTACGGGGTCAAACTGTATAAATTGTGTGACAGGGCCACAGGCTATACAGTTAGTTTCCGGGTCTATGAGGGAAAAGATAGCTGTGTGGAGCCCCCCAACTGCCCAGACTACATAGGGAGCAGCGGTAAGATCGTTTGGGACTTGGTGTCACCCTTATCCGGAAAGGGGTACCATTTGTACGTGGACAACTTTTATACAAGCGTGCCACTATTTAGTCACCTTCTCGATTTACAAATTGGCGCATGTGGCACCGTGCGACCTAATCGCCGGGGCTTCCCCCAACGGCTTGTAGATTCCCGTCTTAGTCGGGGGGCGAGAGCCTGCTTGAAAACGGACAAATTACTTGCGGTGAAGTGGAAGGATACACGGGATGTTTATGTTCTGTCCTCCCTTCACCCAGACACGACGATCCAAATTCCTACGGCAACTGGCGTTATGGAGAAACCCCTCTGTGTCCACGAATATAACCTTAACATGGGAGGGGTGGACCTTAACGACCAGCTTTTGGCGCCGTATTTAGTTGCCCGTAAAGCCAGACGCTGGTACAAAAAAGTGTCTGTTTACCTATACCAATTGGCTATGCTGAACGCCTTTGTCCTATACAGGGCGTCAGGACGAACTGGATCTTTCCGGGAATTCCAGGAAGAGATCATCCTTGCCTACCTGTACCCAGGAGGCATGCCTGCCCAACTTCCCCTTCCAGATGCAGTGAGCCGGCTGCATGAGAGGCATTTTTCACATGTCCTCCCGAGTACCCCTACCCAAAGATGGCCCCAAAGAAGATGTCGTGTCTGTAGCAAGCGCGGATTTAGGCGTGACACCCGTTATTATTGTCCCAAATGTCCTGACCAACCTGGTCTCTGCATCGGGGAATGTTTCGAGCGCTACCATACACTAGTGGATTATTAGCGTAGGGTACAGCACGACACAGTGTAGGGCACATAAACACAGGGTCTCGAAGGATGTTGGATGTCCATCGACATTTTGAGAGACCCAAGCTGGAAGAGAAGATCGCAGATGATCGCAGTCCCTCCCAAATCAAGAAGTAAAGGAACAGTTAGAAAGAAAAATAAAAGGATCCAAAAACTGTTGTGGTGTCAGTAATTTTATATGTCCTTCTACTCCTTCCTACTATACTTTTTTTCAATGTCCTTTGTTTGTTTTTTCATTCTTTTGTGACCTGTTTCTCTTGCAGGTCCCTCGTCGGCTACCACGCATTGATTTTATATATTCTGACACAAACAGCGTTTGCGCTCAGCATATATGGATACCTTTGCTGATAGCAGCTGTGGTGATTTTCTGATTTCAGCACTGCAGTTAAAATCCTATTTTGGTATACGTGGATAGCGCCGTGTATACCCATCATTAAATTCAGTGGGTGGTTGTTTGGGCGGTTAATGATGAAGATCCAAAAACTGTTGTTGTCAGTCATTTTATATGTCCTTCTACTCCTTCCTACTATACTTTTTTTCAATGTCCTTTGTTTGTTTTTTCATTCTTTTGTGACCTGTTTCTCTTGCAGGTCCCTCGTCGGCTACCACGCATTGATTTTATATATTCTGACACAAACAGCGTTTGCGCTCAGCATATATGGATACCTTTGCTGATAGCAGCTGTGGTGATTTTCTGATTTCAGCACTGCAGTTAAAATCCTATTTTGGTATACGTGGATAGTGTCGTGTATACCCATCATTAAATTCAGTGGGTGGTTGTTTGGGCGGTTAATGATGAGTAATACTACGCATTATTCCTGTGCTGATTTCTGATAGGTTCTCTTTTTTTCCGTTCAGCCCACAGGCTGCATGAAAAAAAAAAACCTATATGCCAAACAAGGACCAGCAATGTACTGGTACGTTGCTGGACTTTGAGTGGTTATACCAGGATGATGCCTGCAGATTTAGGCATCATCTTGGTATCGTTTTTTACAGCCAGCGGTCGGCTTACATGTAAAAGCAATTCTAGCAGGTAATTGGCCGCTAGACTGCTTTTACATGCAGTGGGAGGGGCCTCCCCCCCCCACCGCCGCCTTCCGCAGCCTTCCATGGTTTTTCTCTGGCTCTCCTGTCCCACCGGTTAACCCGAGAGTGCAGCCGGTGGTTCAATTATCTAACCATAGAGCTAACTGGAGATGAGAATGGCTCCAATCATCTCTATGGCCTAAGATGCCGGAGGCTACGAGCATTTTATGACTTCTGTTTCGCCAGAAATAAACAGGGCCATTGGGAAATTGGGAAAGTATTTTATCACACCAATTTTGGTGTGGTCAGATGCGTTAAGGTCAGAGGAGAGATCTAGAGTCTAAAAGACCCCAATTTTTTTAAAAAAGAGTACCTGTCACCACAGATTGCTATCATAGGGGATATTTAAATTCACTATGATAACAATAAAAATGATTTAAAAAAAAAAATTAAAGGAAAGGTGTCAAAATAACATAAAAAAGCAAAAGAAAAAAGAAAAAAAAAAAAAAAAATTGAGCCCCCCCCTTACCCCCGGTGCTTGCGCGCAATGGCGCACGCAAGCGGTGGTCTAGTGTCATATGTAAACCACAATTGCAGCATGCATGTGAGGTATCGCTGCGATCGCCAGATCGAGTGCAGTAATTCTTGCAGTAGACCTCCTCTGTAACTCTAAAGTGGTAACCTGTAGAGACTTTTAAAGGTTTTCAAAAATGTACATACGTTTTTGTCGCTGCGCAGGCATGCGCAATTTTTAAAGCATGTCATGTTAGGTGTCTATGAACTCGGCATAAGATCATCTTTTAAATTTTACCAAAAAAATTGGAATTATATAGTGTATTTGTGCAATAAATTAAAAAAAAATGTATTTTTTTCGCAAAAATTGCGTTTGGAAAATCTGTGCGCAAATACCGTGTGACAAAAAAATTTGCAACATCCACCATTTTATTCTATAGGGCCTCTGCTTTAAAAAAATATATAATGTTTGGGGGTTCAAAGTAATTTTCTAGTAAAAAAAAAATATTTTTTCATGTAAACAAAAAGGCACAGAAAAGGCTTGGTTTTCAAGTGGTTAGAAGAGTGGGTGATGTGTGGATAAGATTGAGTATAAAATGCCGGAACTGTTCAAACACCCCCCTAATGACCCCTTTTTGAAAAGTAGACACCCAAAGCTTTTTTCTGAGAGGCATGGTGAGTCCATGGAGTATTTTATATTTTGCCACAAGTTTCGGGAAAATTATTATTTTTTTTTTTTTTGTTGTTTTTTTACAGAAAGTTGTCACTAAATGATATATTGCTCATGCATGCCATGGGAATATGTGAAATGACACCCCAAAATACATTCTTTTGCTTCTCCTGAGTACAGGGATACCACATGTGTGAGACTTTTTGGGAGCCTAGCTGTGTACGCGCCCCCGAAAACCAATCCACATCTTCAGGTTTTCTAATGGCGTAAATTGCTGATTTTACCCCTGACTACCTGTCACAGTTTCAGAGGCCCTGAAATTTCAAGATGGCACAAAACCCCCCCAAATGACCCCATTTTGCAAAGTAGACACTCCAAGCTACTGGCTGAGAAGTATGGTGAGTCCATGGAATAGTTTATATTTTGCCACAAGTTTCGAGGAAAAAAAAATTTTTTATTTTTTTTTATTTTTTTACACAAAGTTGTCAGTAAATGATATATTGCTCACACAGGCCATGGGTATATGTGAAATGACACCCCAAAATACATTCTGCTGCTTCTCCTGAGTACAATGATACCCCATGTGTGAGACTTTTTGCCAGTCTAGCCGCGTACAGGACCCGGAAAACCAATGCGCACCTTTAGGCTTTCTAAGGGCGTAAATTGTTGATCTCACTCCTTACTACCTATCACAGTTTTGAAGTCCATAAAAAGCCAAGATTGCACAAACCCCCCCCAAATGACCCCATTTTGCAAAGTAGACACTCCAATCTATTTGCTGAGAGGCATGGTGAGTATTTTGCAGCTCTAATTTTTTTTGGAAAATGAAGAAAAAACAGGAAAATGCATTTTTTTTCCTCTTTTTTCAATTTCCAAAACTTTGTGACAAAAAGTGAGATCTGCAAAACACTCAACATGCCTCTCTGCAAATAGCTCAGGGTGTCTACTTTCCGAAAAGGGGTCATTTGGGGGGGGGGTTGTGCTGTCTTGGCATTTCATGGCCTCCAAAACTGTGATAGGTAGTCAGGAGTGAAATCAACAATTTACGCCCTTGGAAAGCCTGAAGGCGATGATTGGTTTTCGGGGTCTTGTACTCGGCTAGACTGCAAAAAAGTCTCACACATGGGGTATCCCTATACTCAGGAGAAGCAGCAGAATGTATTTTGGGGTGTCAGTTCACATATACCCATGGCATGTGTGAGCAATATATCATTTACTGACAACTTTGTGTAAAAAAAAAAAAAATATATATATATATATATATTTCCTGGAACTTGTGGCAAAATATAAAATATTCCATGGACTCACCATGCCTCTCAGCAAATAGCTTGGGGTGTCTACTTTCCAAAATGGGGTCATTTGGGGGGGTTTTGTGCTATCTTGGAATTTTAGGGCCTCCGAAACTGTGATAGGTAGTCAGGAGTGAAATCAACAATTTACGCCCTTGGAAAGCCTGAAAGCGGGGACTGGTTTTCGGGGACCTGTACTCGGCTAGACTGCAAAAAAGTCTCACACATGGGGTATCCCTGTACTCAGGAGAAGCAGCAGAATGTATTCAGGGGTGTCATTTCACATATACCCATGGCATGTGTGAGCAATATTTCATTTACTGACAACTTTGTGAAAAAAAAATATATATATATATATGTATTTCCCGGAACTTGTGGCAGAATATAAAATATTCCATGGACTCACCATGCCTCTCAGCAAATAGCTTGGGGTGTCTACTTTCCAAAATGGGGTCATTTGGGGGGGGGTTTGTGCTATCTTGGAATTTTAGGGCCTCCGAAACTGTGACAGGTAGTGCAGAGGTGACATGCACAATTTACGCCATTAGAAAACCTGGGAGTGTTGATTGGTTTTCGTGGTCCTGTACACAGCTAGGCTCCCAAAAAGTCTCACACATGGGGCATCCCCATACTCAGGAGAAGTGGCAGAATGTATTTTGGGGTGTAATTCCACATATACCCATGTCATGTGTGAGAATTTTATCTTTTAGTGACAACGTTGTGTAAAAAAATAAAATAAAAAAAAAAAATAGTAATATTCCCAAAACTTGTGGTAAAATATAAAATATTCCATGGACTCACCATGCCTCTTAGCAAACAGCTTGGGGTGTCTACTTTCCAAAATGGGGTCATTTGGGGGGGTTTTGTGGTATCTTGACATTTCAGGGCCTCCTAAACCGTTAGAGGTAGTGAGAAAATGCAATGAAAAATGTACGCCCTTTGAAATTCTGATGGTGGGGATTTGTTTTTGTGGTCCCGTACACAGCTAGGCTCCCAAAAAGTCCCACATATGTGGTATCCCTGTACTCAGGAGAAGCAGCAGAATATATTTTGGGGTGTAATTACACATATACCCATGGCATGTGTGAGCAATATATCATTTCAATGACAACTTTGTGTAAAAAAAAAAAAAAAAAAATTTTTAGTCATTTTTCAAACACCTGTGACAAAAAAATGAAATATTCAATGAGCTCAACATGCCTCTCAGAACATTCCTTAGGATGTCTACTTTCCAAAAAGTGGTAGTTTGGGGGGGTTTTGTACTGCCCTGCCATTTTAGCACTTCATGAAATGAGATAGGCAGTCAAAAATTAAAGCTGCGTAAATTTCTGTATTTACACCATAGTTTGTAGACGCTATAACTTTTGCGCAAACCAATAAAAATACGCTCATTGAATTTTTTTTTGTCAAAGACATGTAGCTAAATATATTTTGGCCAAAAAAAAATACATAAATTGAGTATATTGGATATTTTTTAAAAGACAAAGTTGAAAATGTCATTTTTTTGCAAAATTTTCGCTCTTTTTTTATTAATATCGCAAAAAATAAAAAGCGCAGAGGTGATCAAATACCACCAAAAGAAAGCTCTGTTTGTGGGAAAAAAAGGACGTAAATTTCGTTTGGGTACCACATTGCATGACCGCACAATTGTCAGTTAAAGTCACGCAGTGCCGAGTCGTAAAATACCCCCTGGTCGGAATGGGGGTAAAATCTTCCGGGGCTTAAGTGGTTAACCATGATAGCCACCCGCGCCTCGGCCGCACTGCGCATGCGCCTGTGCATGCGCACACGTCCTAGCCACCCGACCGCCGGAATCCCCGCCTCCCCACGCTGGAACGGCAGTGAATGGGATAAGGAGGGGAGGTGCGGAGCGGCCGAAGGCTGCACAGCACTACAGAGCCACATTAGAATACTGCACGCCGGCGAGGCGGGAGCCCGGTGCGGGACAATCGGGCCCAAACAAGCCGGCCAACAGGTATTAAAAGACGGTAAACAATATACAAGCGGCTTTTTTTTTATGTGAAACAAAATAGAAGAGGGCATATGAGAGAGCAAATATAAGAAGGGGAGAGCAAAGACATGACCTATTTGTGACAGGAAAGGGGGAAGAAAAAAAATACAAGAGAAAAGGAACTACTTTAAGGTAGTGGGTCCTCATGCAAAACCCTGCAGTCAAATCATCATAAATCTGTTCCATTGCAGGCAGAATGCGTTCCTATGAGGAAACTCTGCACCTTACCCCAAGATCCACAGAAGGGGTTCCCAGTCTTATCAGTGCTTTGAGCGACCCAAGAAGCAGGGACTGCGCACGGGAGAGGCTTAACCCGGCGGAAGCTGCCAGATGGTCAGCAGGTAAGGACATACGATGAGGAAAAAAATGAGAATGTTGGGAATAGGGGGAAATTTATTTTATGCTATTCACTAGTCCTGAAGACGGAGTAGAGGCGGAGCTCTATTTATCATTGGTATGCTGCCATGGAGGCACCAGGAAAGTGGCTTCTAAAGGCTTTTGGGCTCTTTTGAGCTCTCATTTTGTTTCTGCCTGGAAACTCCCTTCTATGTTAGCCATTGTGTCTATGCACACTATGGCTTTTTCACAATTTTACAGGCATATGCTCTTACAGGCAGAACAAGCCTCATCAAACTCACGTTTTTGAGAGGAGCTTTCAAGCAGAAAACACTTCTAAGTGCCCAAAAACACATGAAAAAGAGCAAAAAAGCACAAAAAAAACTCAAAAAAGCACAAAGAACCTCAAAAAAAAAAAAAAGATAAAATGAGCTGATGGGAGGGTTTGTGAAAAAAAATGATTTTGCCCAAAAAAGCTTAAAGAAGCTTGAAGACACTCAATAAAAACATGCAAAAGAGCACAAAAAAGCACAAGCTTCTTCAAGCTTTTAGGCAGAGAAATAAAAGCTCAAATGCTTGTAAAATCTGTTTTTTTTAGCTGTATTGTGCATGGGCCCAAAGAAGCAGGCTTTTGAGCTTTTTTGAGCTCTCATTTATTTTTTCTGCCTGGAAACTCCCCTCCACGTTAGCCAATGTGTCCATACACATTATGGCTTTTTCAGGAGTTTACAGGCACATGCTCTTACAGGCAGAAACCCATTCCCCCCCCCACTAAAATCATGTTTTTGAGAAGAGCTTTTGAGCAGAAAAGAAGCCTAAGTGCCCAAAAACACGTGAAAATGCGCAAAAAGGTGTGAAGAAAGCATGAAAAAGCTCAAGAAAGCTCACAGAAGCTTGAAAAACACATACGAAAAAAAAAAAAGGAAAAGTTAGCTCAGGGGAGAGTTTAAAAATGCTTATGCTCAAAAAAGTTGAAAGCAGCTCAATAAAAGCGTGCAAACGAGCACAAAAAAAACACAAGCTTCTTCAAGCTGAAATAAAGCTCAAATACCTGTAAAAGCAGCTTGTTTTTTTTTTTTTTGAGCTGCTGTGCATGAGCCCTTAGTGTGGCTAATAGCAGACTTAAGGCCGGTACACACGATAAGAAAATTTGTAGGGAAAATTCGGCCGACGACCAATCCGCGGATTTTCGGATTGTTAGTATGGTGCTTTCGACAGCCGATAACCGACTTTTCGGCTGACAATATCCTGATGTGCAGGCTATATAATTTTTGTCGTTTATCAAAACAACGCCCGATTTTCATCTCATTAGTACAGATTTCGACTGAAAAAAATCTTAAGAACAAGACTAGACATGCTCAGAGACTAAAGAACACATACAAAGCAATCCAACACATGACATCACTTCTGAATTAGAATTCTGTCTTACGGGAAAATTTGTATGAAAATAACCTCTTCACTTTCCACATCAGACTAGCATGCCACAAAAAACGGACGACAGATCGTTCGATAATCTGATCGTGGCTTTAGTGTGGCTAATAGCAGACCTAGAGGCCTAAAAAAAATTCAGCAGTCAACTTATTTTTTGTGAGCAGTGGTATCTTTATGCTGACTTCTCTTCTTCTTAACCACCTCCCGCGAATTGACGTACCTGCACATCAGCTCGGAGAAGTGGTCGGCTTTTAGAAGATAACAGCCGATGCGGCTTAGGAGCTGTTTGGCCGTTATCCCAGTTATCCCTTCCCCAGAGCCACCTTCTGTGCCTCTGCCCGGGTCTCCCGGTGGGACAATCCACCGGCACGTCCACTAGCTGGTTGGAGTCCCAAACAAAGCCAGATTCAGGTTTGATCGGGTCTCCGATGTATTAACCCGCAAGCGTCGTCATGACATCAGTTCCGGTTTACTCGGCGGCTAACGGCGCCAAATTTAAAAAACTGTCAGTATTCAAAAATTAAACATTTTGAATACTTTTAAGTGCAGTGGAGGGGTCGGGGGTCCCCCGATCCCTCCATAAAGAGTACCCGTCACTGCCTTTTACTGTCACAAGGGATGTTTACATTCCTTGTGACAGCAATTAAAGTGATCAGATTTTTTTTTTCATAAAAAACAGTGCTAAAAATAAATAATTCAATAAAATGAATAGAAAAAAAATGTAAAGCGCCCCCATCGCTGTGAGCTTGCGCACGAAAGAAAACGCACACGTAAGTCACGCCCGCAAAGGAAGAATATCTCACATGTGTGTTCAAACCACACATGTGAGATATCACCACGATCGCCTGAGAAAGAGCAATAATTCTAAAAAAAGACCTACACTTGTAACTGTTAAAAATGTTTAAAGCTTTGTCTATGGAGATTTTTTTGTCGCCATTCCAAATGTGTGCGCAATTTTAAACTGTAACATGTTAGGTATCTATTTACGCAGCGTGACATCATCTTTCACAATATACAATAAATTGGGGTAACTTTTTGGTTTCGATTTTTTAAATGCAGTAAAATGTATTTTTTCCCTAAAAAATTGCATTTAAAAGACCGCTGCGCAAATACCGCGTACTAAAAAATATTGCACTAACTGTCATTTTATTCTCCAGAGTCTTTGCTAAAAAAATATATATGATGTTTGGGGGGTTTAAGTAATTTTCTTGCTAAAAATACTGATTTTAACTTGTAAACAACAAGTGTGTCAGAAATAGGCCTGATCCTTAAGTGGTAAAGGAAAAATTTAGTTTTGTATGGCGTATTTTATTCCTAAAGCAGTTTATTCAACACACAATACTGTTCAAAAGATTTATTATGACATCACAGCAGTCGAAGTCCCTGCACATTTATTTTGCAGTTGAGTCAACGCAATCTAATATAATCAAAAGCTTGCTAGCTAAAGGCAGGGTGATGGGAGTGCCTATCAGACACAGAACAGTAGAAGTAGTGCTGGTAATGTGATACTCCGGGAGTCATTGTGTAATATAGACCTCCCCTTCCATGACTGCATCACAAACATTGCTGTCATACTGTAGCAACCGTACATAGAGAAGCTGTCAGACTGACTCCAGGTAAGATTCTCAACTGTCATGATTTTTCTTATTTAATTGTTAATATGGTTTCAAATGAGCTGAGGTATTTAGCATGACTGTGTGCCTGCAGAAATATACTGCGGGCGTCTCATTGAAAATAATGGGTGTGGACTGACCAGCCTAACCTCGCCTAAATCATTGTACACAGATCCCTGGACTTCCTAGGGCTTGTGTAATTAAGGAACTATTTCATTTTTTTAAAGAACAGTTGATTATCTGGTTTTAAGGCTGGTTCACAGCACAATTTCTGCATTCCAGATGCGTTTCTGCATGCCCGTTTTTTGTGTATTCTGGTGTGGTTTTCATGCATTTTGCCACTTTCCAAGATATGTTCCATATAGGGTTGCTACCTCTTTCCTTTAAGGAGGAAGTAAACCCTCCTCTGCAACTTGTACCTATAGGTAAGCCTATAATAAGGCTTACCTATAGGTACTGTAAATATCTCTTAAACATATCTACCGTTTAGGAGATATTTACTTTGCATGCAGCCAGTGACATCACTGGCGCATGCACTCTGAAGGAACGGCCACTCGTGCTGTTCCTCCAGAGCCCCGTGCCGAGACCGTCGGCTCCCGCGCGCATGCGCGGGAGTGATGTCACCGCGGCTCCAGCCAATCAGATGGCCGGATGCCGCAAACCCGAAAGAAGGGCGACGAAACATGTCACCCATGAGACAGGTGAGCGGCCGGCACTGCGAGGCTTCGTTCTAAGGTAAGTATTTCATAATGAACTAGTATGCGATGCATGCTAGCTTATTATGTGTTTGTCTTTCAGGTGTTTGTTTGTTTTTTTTTTTTTAAATTCTGAGGTTTACAACCTCTTTAAAGAGGAAGTAAACCCTCCTCAGGAAGTTGTACCTATAGGTAAGCCTATATTAAGGCTTACCTATAGGTACTGTAAATATCTCCTAAACATGTACCGTTTAGGAGATATTTACCTTTAATGCAGCCAGTGACGTCACTGGCGCATGCGCTCTGAAGGAACGGCAGATCGTGCCGTTCCTTCAGAGCCCCGTGCCGTGACCGTCGGCTCCCGCGCGCGTGCGCGGGAGTGACGTCACCGCGGCTCCGGCCAATCAGATGGCCGGATGCCGCGATCCCGGAAGACGGGCGACTATACATGTCGCCCGTCATACAGGTAAGCGGACGGCACGGCGGGGGCTCGTTCTAAGGTAAGTATTTCATAATGAGCTAGTATGCGATGCATACTAGCTCATTATGGGTTTCTCTTTCAGGTTGTAAAGAAGAGAAAAAAAAAATTCTTGGTGTACAACCTCTTTAAGGCTATACTTCCATGTATTGCTGGTCTAAGGGCCAATTCACACTACACCTGACAGCTGCCGCACACACACAGCGGTTTAATACATAGCAGCTGTCCATGCCAGTTGCCGGGCGATGTGATGGGCATTTTAGCCCGTCACAGAGTTCCCTTGTTTTGTTTTTTTATTCAACATTATTTGAAGTTTACAAAGTGACACTTCATTCATGTCGCTGTACAGCAGCTCCGGGCTGCATTGCAGTGTGAATAGAACACACACACAGAAAGAGGTTGTTTTCTGTGTCCTAGTGGTAACTGATGTTCTTCCAGTGCGAAAAAAAAAAAAAAAAAAATGTTGGTCACCATACTATATGCTCAAAATAAATGTTATAGTCCCTGTGGTATAGAAATGAACCCCCTCTTACCTCTACTTTTCATCCCCCTCTAAATGATCCCTTTAGGGGAAAAAACACAAAAAAAAATAGCTAAATGCCCTTTTAAACTTACCTGAAATTGTATTTATGTGACACAACCTTGAGAGTCCTTATTCAGATGTCTGGCCATACACTATTCAATCTGATCGTACAATCCCCTTAACCACTTCAATACCGGACACTTTTACCCCCTTCCTGCCCAGGCCAATTTTCAGCTTTCAGCTCTGTCACACTTTGAAAGACAATTGCCCCGTCATGTCACTCTGTACTCAAATGAAACTTTTATCATTTTTTTCACACAAATAAAGCTTTCTTTTGGTGGTATTTAATCACCACTGGGTGTTTTATTTTTTGCTACAAAAAAAAAAAAAAAAAGACTAATGTAGCAGGTTTTCCTCCAGTCATTGGGCCTGATGTGGGTCTGCCATGGTTACCGGTAACACATTCAGCCCATTTAAGCTGAATGCCCAAGTGTGAGATTGGAGACAATTCTGGCAACTTTTGGTTTGTTTTGTTTATTTGATATTGGGAATGGGAGAAGGGAATGAGTGGGATACTTGCTGAACTTGACTTTTGACACTCTGGTTAGCTCAAAAGTCCTGTAAACAGCTCCCTCCAGCCCTTCACTGACTGAAGTAGCCCTTTGTAACTGCTTGTGCTGCTGCAACTCTCAACACTATACACTGCACGCTATACGCTTTAACTCTTCAGGGCCCAACCGCTTGCACCCCCTTTACACTTTAGGGTCCTCTCACTAGGCACCCCTTCTGAACTTCAGGGTCCTCTCACTTGGCACCCCCTCTGAACTTCAGGGTCCTCTCACTAGGCACCCCCTCTGAACTTCAGGGTCCTCTAACTAGGCACCCCCTCTGAACTTCAGGGTCCTCTCACTAGGCACCCCCTCTGAACTTCAGGGTCCTCTCACTAGGCACCCCCTCTGAACTTCAGGGTCCTCTCACTAGGCACCCCCTCTGAACTTCAGGGTCCTCTCACTAGGCACCCCCTCTGAACTTCAGGGTCCTCTCACTAGGCACCCACTCTGAACTTTTGGGTCCTCTCACTAGGCACCCTCTCTGAACTTCAGGGTCCTCTCACTAGGCACCCTCTCTGAACTTCAGGGTCCTCTCACTAGGCACCTCCTCTGAACTTCAGGGTCCTCTCACTAGGCACCCCCTCTGAACTTCAGGGTCCTCTCACTAGGCACCCCCTCTGAACTTCAGGGTCCTCTCACTAGGCACCCCCTCTGAACTTCAGGGTCCTCTCACTAGGCACCCACTCTGAACTTCAGGGTCCTCTCACTAGGCACCCTCTCTGAACTTCAGGGTCCTCTCACTAAGCACCCTCTCTGAACTTCAGGGTCCTCTCACTAGGCACCCCCTCTGAACTTCAGGGTCCTCTCACTAGGCACCCTCTCTGAACTTCAGGGTCAACACTGGCATCCCCTTTACCGCTAACTGGCTCCTAGATCCCTTGGACCTTCACTGGAGTGGTCCCCTCTGCTAGGCAGACCCCCAGGGGCAGTTTACAGTACTCACGAACTGGGAATGCTTTCCTGAAACTGGACCCCCTCTGCTCTGCTGTTCCTCGGCACACCGGATCCTCTCTGCAGCTCAGCTCAGCTCACTCCGTCCTCTCAGGCAAGCCGTCCGGGACACCCGATCCTGCTGACAGGAGGAGAGACAGCCATACTCTCCCTCCTGGGACTCTGCTTCCTGCCAAAA
This sequence comes from Pelophylax lessonae, assembly GCF_965119305.1. Taxonomy (NCBI): domain Eukaryota; kingdom Metazoa; phylum Chordata; class Amphibia; order Anura; family Ranidae; genus Pelophylax; species Pelophylax lessonae. The sequence goes on along the minus strand of NC_138768.1, from coordinate 532,847,598 downwards.
ACGCCGCATCATGTGCTCCCCTCAAACTTATACCCCCTCCCAGAATCCTGTGCGGCAGAATCTGCCTTTCTGTGGTAGATACAGGCCTAAGTGTGCCATTGACTGGGTTTCCTCCACTGCCCAATGAGAACCCTCTCATGGAGCACAGTGGGGAGACTCCCCAGTCTCAACAGCCACACCTGGGAGACATGACAGCCCACCTGAAAATCATGGCTCTGCTGTTAGGCAGCTTAAGGCCCACTATACTTTGTCTAGCACCTACCCTGTAGGGTGCTATACTAAAAAATTTTTGAAAAAAAAAAAAAGATTTTCTTAGTTTCTGTCTGAAAATGTTGTAAGTAAGTAATTTTTCTCCTTCACTGATGCGTTCTAATGAGGCTGCACTGATGGGCACTGATGAGGCAGGACTAATGAAACAGCACTGAAGGGCACTGGTGAGGAGGCATTAATATGCAGCACTGATAGGCGGCACTGATGAGCACTAATAGGTGGCACTGATGGGCACTGATGGGTGGCACTGACTGGTATTACTGATGGGCACAGATTGACATCACTGATGGGCACAGATTGACATCACCGTTTGAAGCTGCACTGATAATTAGGACACTGATGATTAGTGCCCTGATTACCTGTACAGGTCTCCCCTGTGAGGAGATGCTGCTAATTGGCTCTCCTCACCTCTGTCAGTGTGAGGCAAGGAGAGCCGATAAAATGCATTTCTGTGTTTATATGTGATCAGCTGTGATTGGACACCGTTGATCACATGGGTAAAGAGATGCGTTATCAACTCTTCACCGAGATCGGGGTTGCGACATGTCCCAGGGACAGGGCACATCTGCAATCACCAAGTTATGCGCTGCCGTGGGCGTGCAAGCTTGATGAGACTGGGGGCGACATCATATGATGTTGTACCAGAACGAGAGGGGATCCCGTCTGCCGTCTATACGGCGGGTGGGAGGTAGGTAATATCTACCATCATATATGTAGTGCAAAGTCCTTTCTGATTGGATACAAATTGAATGGATTGTTTAGGTTTGTCCTTATATTACAGAGTTTTGAACGGATGCAGGGAGTTGTGACTCGGTTTGGGTGCCCCCATAGCGAGCTGCTTGCTATGGGGGCAATCAACAGGAGGGAGGGGCCAGGAGAGCCAAAGAGGGACCCAAAAGGAGGAGGATCCAGGCTTCACTGTGCAAATCCACTGCAACAGAGCAGGTAAGTATACCATGTCTGTTATTTTTATAGGAAAAAAAAAATTTGACTTTACAATCACTTTATCAATCCAATTGGGGGCAGTTTACTAAGACTGGAGTAGCCAGAATCTGGAGTGTTTGTGTATGGTAACAAATCAGCCTGAAACAAAAGGAAGCTAGAAGCCGATTGGTTGCTATACATAGCTGCGTTAGATTCTCTCTGGGACAGTTTTTATAAACCCCCCCCCCCCCCAATAAATTATGAAGGCTTTAACTGCCACCACTTGCCGACCACCTAACAGTAAATATACATCATGTTTTTTACATTGAATACCGGAGTTATGGCAGCAGCTTGCTGCCATAACCCCGGTGTCTTTTTTTTTTTTTTTTTTGTTAGGCAGCCGGCTTTCTGATAAAAGTGATCCCAGTGGCGCATAATAAAAAAGAGTAAAAAAATACGATGCTAAACATATGCACTCAACTTCTTTGGTCGACCATGGCGAGGCCTGTTCTGAGTGGAACCTGTCCTATTAAACCCCCGTATGGTCTTGGCCACTTTGCTGCAGCTCAGTTTCAGGGTCTTGGAAATCTTCCTATAGCCTAGGTCATCTTTATGTAGAGCAACAATTCTTTTTTTCCACATCCTCAGAGAGTTCTTTGCCATGAGGTGCCATGTTGTACTTCCAATGACCAGATGAGTGAGAGCGATAACACAAAATTTACCACACCTGCTCCCCATTCACACCTGAGACCTTTTGACACTAACAAGTTACATGACACTGGAGAGGAAAAATGGCTAATTGGGCCCAATTTGGACATGTTCACTTAGGGGTGTACTCACTTTTGTTGCCAGCAGTTTAGACATTAATGGCTGTGTGTTGAGTTATTTTAAGGGGACAGCAAATTTACACTGTTATACAAGCTGTACACTCACTACTTTACATTGTAGCAAAGTGTCATTTCTTCAGTGCTGTCACATGAAAAGATAGAATAAAATATTTACAAAAATGTAAATCACTTTTGTGAGATTATGTGTGTGTGTGTGTATATGTATATATATATGTATATATATATATATATATATATATATATATATATATATATATATATATATATATATATATACACACACACACATATGCACTGTATATATATTACTTTCATTTTGTTATGTAACAACATGAAATTACTTTCAGATGGGCACATAGAGCAGGACTTTGCAAGTGTAAATATTCTTTAAAAGCATGACAAAATTACTATTAATATTTGTGTCAACAATGTCTCAAAGATTCACCTTTGAACCGACATAAATGTTGCAAAACTTGTTTCTAGAGTTACATAGCTAGTTTGAAAATTAGAATAATTACACATTACTCAGCATTTTTCAATCCCGTGAAAGGTAATTTATGTTTGCTCTGAACAACAACTCTAAATGTGTCTTTACTTCCTATTATCTAGTTTTACTGGCTGCCTAAAAATGTTCATATCATTGTAGAAAAACTGTAAATGATCAATACTTGCCGCATTGTATTTACAGTGTGTTTTGCAGTGCCATCTTGTGGTGAAAAGGTATATTATCCAGAAACAAATGTTATTTGCAGCCTTTGGAAGAACCCATAAAATAATTAAAGTGGTTGTAAACCTCAGTCATGAAATCTGAACAAAGCACATATATCTGTAGTGTTTACTTGTCTCTCTCCAAAGCAACGAGTGTCATTTCCCACTGATGCTTCATTCCTCTGTTATCAGCATTAGTAATTTCTTACACGTTTTCTGGACATCAGAGATAAAATGGTGACAGGGAGGGAGCTCAGCACACACATTTTCTATTCACAACACAGCTCTGCATCCTTTCTTAGTTCCTGTGCAGTGTGTGAAGGGGGTGTGTTCCATTCCTCCAATCAGTTCTTACACACTGTACAAGAGCTCTAACTGCAGCTCCCCGCCCTCTCCTCTGTGCTCCTGACAGATGAAGAAGGATTTTTTTTCTAAATTCAGATCTTTTGAAGGGATGTAGAAAAGAGCAGAATGCAGATAAACAAGTAAAACTTTCATAGGAGGATTTGTTTCATCTCTGTGTATCATCTGAGGCTCTTCACTTCACTGGATATATATGTGAGAGTTTACAACCACTTTAATTTTCTTTTTTTTAATTTCCTAATTTATATGACTCAACAGATGACTAGGTAATTCATCAGTCCACCCAGGCTGGTAGATGCTGGAGAGTTAAACCACCTGAGAATTTCTGTTTCACTGATTACTACTTCCAGTTTCAGTTCATCCATGATCTATTATAAAGAGAAAAATAACCGCGCTAAGTGAAAAAAGGGGGAGCTGCAGCTTCAAGTGTGACAACACTCAATAAGTAATAAAGTAAAACAAGCTGCGCTATTATAGTGAAACAGTGTTACTCAAACCAAAGAAAACAAAAAGAGGGCGCACCGACCTAGCGCATTATCCTCAATAACAGGCTTTATTGTATAACATTAAAAATGGCTACTCACAGACGTAGATGATAGTAAAGCATGTCGAGCTTAACTGCTCAAATGTCCGGGTCAGTCCATGTAAATGTCCATGACCGATGAGATGATGGCTGACGCGTTTCGAGGCTCAGCCTCTTCCTCAGAGCTACTGAGGAAGCGCAGCCATCATCTCATCATCATCTCATCGGTCATGGACATTTACATGGACTGACCCGGACATTTGAGCAGTTAAGCTCGACATGCTTTACTATCATCTACGTCTGTGAGTAGCCATTTTTAATGTTATACAATAAAGCCTATTATTGAGGATAATGCGCTAGGTCGGTGCGCCCTCTTTTTGTTTTCTTTGCTTTCAGTATCGGTGGACTACCCCAGTCCGTTTTGGGCAGCAAGACCATAGCCATTTGAGAAGCCAGGATTGAGTCCCGTGAGGAGTGCGGTAGTGGGGCTGGGATACCAAGCGCAAGAGAAAGGTGGTCACACTTTATGGTCTTTTGGAGTGTTACTCAAACACATGTGAAATCAAAACGTCATATAACCTTATAATAAAATAATGAAATTATATATAAAAATGGTGATAATATTGTGTTGTAAATTATATCCCCCTATGGTGAGGTAGACAGATATAAATTGTATAGCACATATAAATTTCAAAAAATTGAAAAAAGGTTCATATAGTCTCTTAATCAGGAAATTCCCAAAGAAAGAAGTGAGGATTCTGATAATCGCCAAGCTTCACTAGGTGTAAATTGACCCATTCATCCATGCTCTGGCTGCTGTGATAAGGGTTGAAGAGAAGGCGATTGTACCTGTTCTCCATGCAGACTGCCTTTGTTTTTGCATCTGCATCAACTTTAAATGTCATGCAGGCAGCCTATAGAGGTGGATGCAAATGCAGCAGCTCAACAGACCCAACCGCACATCAAAGTTGACAGCCGAGCAGCAGCGGCTGTACAGCACTAAACCCTCATTGTCTGCACAATCTGTTTTTGAAGAGATTCAGTGGAGTGCAGAGGTGACATTAGGGATCTAATAGACCCCTGATGTCTTTTAAAAAAGAACATTAGGGATCTAATAGACCCCTGATGTCTTTTAAAAAAGAACATTAGGGATCTAATAGACCCCTGATGTCTTTTAAAAAGAACATTAGGGATCTAATAGACCCCTGATGTATTTTAAAAAAGGACCTAACACCTGCACTATACTATAACATAGGGGAAATAGTAATAAAGTTAAGTGCGAAGAAAAAACAAATAAAGTTAAATATTTAGTCAATAAAAAAGCAATTTTTAAAGCCCCCCCCACATACCTGTTTATGAATGTAAAAGCGTGCGTCGAGGACACCTACATATGAAAACGATGACTGTGCCACACATTAGCACATCGAAGTAAGTGACAATTATGTACAATGTATAAAACAACGCCTGAAATGTTTTTGAACACATTTTTGGGATCTTTTACATTCTTTTATAAAGACATATTAGACAATTCTTATCCTTTTGAGAAAATGAATAATGACAAAGAAATATACTTCTACTTTTCCACAAGCAGGCATCAAGAATGAAGTTATCAATCCTTGGAGCTTCTGGCCAGACAGGTTTATACTTACTGTCTCAAGCCTTGGAACAAGGACATTATGTAAAAGCCCTTGTGAGAGATGTCAATAAAATAACGATCCAGCATGAAAATCTAAAGGTTTGTGTCATAACCATAATAAACATTTTTACTTTTTTTTTTGATTGTTGGACTGTTAAATTGCATTGAGTAGTGTAGTGTTTGACTGTGGTTTTGCTATCCTAAAGACTAAAGCCCCGCACACACGCAACGATTATCGGCCGACCGATCGTCCGTCTTTTGTTGTGTTTTGTTTGTTGGAATGTGCTCTAGACTGCACACGAATTTTCTCGCCCAACAAAAATCTACTTCAGAAGTGATGTCATGTGTTGGTGTGCTTTCTTTGTGTTCTCTCTTCTCTGAGCATGCCCAGACTTGCTCATTGGATTTTTCCCTGTCGAAATCTGTACTGACTGACGGAAAATCGGCTGTATTTTGACGGCAGACAAAAATTTTATAGTCTGCACACCAGATTTTTTTCGGCCGAAAAGTCGGAGTCGGTTGTCGGAAACATCATACTAACAAGCCGAAAATCGTCAGATCGGACGTTGGACAAAAATTTCCTGCCAATTTTTAATGCGTGTGTAAGGGGCTTAAGTTTACCTTTTGGGGCAGAATTTTACTTTTCATAATAAATTGAATCCTTTTGTAATGTCATTTGTACCCCAGCCACCCCAATGCGCAATCTCTTACATACTTCATCTATAGCAGCTTTGAAATTTCATCAGTTTATATTAGTATTTGAAAAATTATTTTTGCATCTATTACTTCCTGTAGATCATGTGACATCCAGGAAGCTTTGAATCCCATCATGCACTGCCTTTCTGAATCACAGAAAAGGGTATGATAGGGCATGTTTACCACTCTGGACCACCCCTCCCTCATTACTATACCACCTTCCACCCACTTTCTGTATAATCCGATTTTACAATCACCTTTAGATCTACCATCAGCTATGTAGTGCAAGGGCCTGTTTGATTGGATATAAATGGAATAGATTGTTCAGGTGTGTCCTCCTATTCCATAGCTCTGGTAAATCTAAAGGAAATTGTAAAATCATATTGCATAGTGTATGGCCATCTTTATACAAATACATAGGAGGGAGTGAAACACTCTGCTGTCAGGCCCCGTTCACATCTCCACGTAGCGGGAACTCACATTTTCACGTGCATTTTTTTTTTTTTGTGTTGCATTTTGCAGCATATTTGCTTGTTACGCATAGGGCAGCCCATTCACGCAATAATCGCCCCAAAGAAGCTCCAGAACTTTTAAAACAGATCATGGTGCATTTTTATCATGCTTTTTGGTGAGTTTGAAGGATGTTTCTGTAATGCACGTTTGCCATGTGTTCGGAAACACACAGCTATAAATGGAGCCTCATTGTTCTTGTGTAAATGCACCAATTTTAGTTTCAGGCCCCATTCACACCTAGGAGAGTTAGAGCACATTTTTTGTGGCTCATGTTTTGTATAGAACACCTTATTGACTTCAATGACCTGCCCTACAAGTAGCTCATGGGACATTCTGGGGTGTTGTGGGTTGCACATTTTTTACTGTGTGTTTTGCTGTGTTTGTCACTCCCTATTTCAAAACTAGGTAATTTTAGGTGTATAAAGGTGGCCAAACACTATACAATCTGATCGTCCAATCTCTGTACGATCTCCCTTAGATTTATCAAAACTATATAATAGGAGGACACCACTATCTATCCAATCACTCTGTATCCAATCAGTCAGACCCTTGCACTACACAGTAAATAGTAGATCTAAAGGAGATTTTACAATCATATTTGTATAGTGTATGTTGAGCTTTACAGAACCGATATAAACCGATATAAAAGGTCCATGTTGCTTTAACAGCATGACACTAACTGAAAAAAATGTTTATTATACAGTATGTAGCATTTATGTTGCTGAAACATTCACTTAGAATCTAACAAATACTTTCTTTACCAGGTGGTAGAAGCCAATATATTTTCACAGGAATCCCTAGCAGAACATTTGCAAGGCCAGGATGCAATTATGTCATGTCTAGGATTTTCTTATAAAATGTTCTCATCTATTAGTGGCTACACTGACTCCATGAAAGCTATAGTGGGAGCAATGCGGCAGACTGAAGTGAACAGAATTGTAGTGATGACTTCATGGTATACTGACAGTAAGTAAATTTAACAAATATTTGGTGAGTGTTTATAAATAAGAGAACCATTTAGGCCCCTTTCAAATGATCAGACCGATCGGGTCCGCCTGTCCGTTTTTCAGGTGGACCCGATCGGGCCACCCATTGTCCTCCATGGGGAGGCGTATGTCAGTGGACATGTGTCCACTGACACCTGCCTGGCATCCGATCATACAAGATCCACTGATAACAGACGTATGGTGAAACGTCATCCAGGTCAGATCAGATGGATTTTGACCACCCCATAAAGAAGAGGGGACTCCGTCTTTGTCTGCTCTGCATACCGGAGCGGACAGGACCTGTCCTCCACCTGCTCTGCAGTTATCAGTAGAGAGACTCCCCACTGGACAGGTGGACTCTGCTCAGGCAGATCCTCCCTGGGTGAAAGGGGCCTTAGATAGAGCCCTTTAGTACTCATTTACACAGGAGCCTAAATGCTGAATTTAGAGGTTTACACTTATAGTATTGTACCTATATAAATGCAGCATTACCATACACAGCTCTATTCATGGCCGTACATACCTGCAGATTTCACACATGTAAATTCATGTAAACAACTGCATGCATGCATGCACACATAAAAGTAATTTAACGAATTGTACGTCTTTAAATGCAAGTACTTTAGCTACACATTTTTTGCAGGATCTTCTACTAGCTTTGCCAGCAAGACCCTGTATTCCATGCAGAAAATAAACATATGGCCATGTGAATAAAGTCTCAACTACAAGGATTTGCTTTTTGACACTGCTTGGAGACAGTGATCTTGTGATACACACCCCTCTGCTAACCTCTAAGATCATTCAGCTTCTTTTCATGTTTACCATTACTACATACACAGTGTAGATGAGAAAAGTATGTGGTGCCTTTCAGAGATCCTATTCCAGTTTATAATATAATCTAGGTGTACTCCTCCCAGGAGATCCCCATAATTGATGCTTTGGAAGCAAAAGAATCCAGAGGCACTTGCACCGTAATGATTTTATGACCAACCGTTACAAGGTTAAAAAATTTAAAATCTCTGCCAATATCCTTTTTGTGTGTATCTCATACACTTTGGCAAAGCATGGGAGATACAGTATATGCAAAATTGGCTAAGAATTTAGTGCAACGTTTGCAAACAAAAGGAATAAGACCGCAAGCGCCTTTTGGATTATTCTTCTTCTACAGCATTGTTTATAACTATTAGTTCCTGGGTCAGCTCTCTGTTTACTAGACAGAGGTGAGGATGCTGATTCACTGCCCAATAGGGAGGCTGAAGGTCAAATGCTAAACACGGAAATTGGTTTGCTAAGCTATCTATTTGTGTAACGTGTCTGCTGTACAGTGTGGGAAATGTGTGTAAATCATAAGATTGCACATAAGGCTCTATACAATTCCTTTGGCAGGTAATACACAAACCATATACTGTATGTTTAAGTGTTTGCATGGAGTTTAGCTTTAATGGATGTGCTAGCTGTACCTTTAATAAAAAAGTCGGGTGCCATCGGCTGGTTTAATAGAAACCGGCCAACATTCAGTGTATGCCAGCCGGTCCAACTAGAGGGTCATAACCGAAATGGTCTGCTGACCCACTCCTGATCAGAACTCCCAGCCAATGGCTGAGAACGCTGACTAGGGTGTTCTGGTGAGGGGCCACCCTCCTGTCAGAACACGATAACACAGCAGGAGAAATCTCTGTACTAACATTGGACTGTTAGTACAGCTGCTCCGACATTGTTAAACCCGCTGGGTTGAACGGAAAAAAAAACTAGTAGTGTGTACAAGATTTAACTCCTACATAGAGCTCTTTAACACCCCCACTATCCAATTAGAGCAGTGTCATTGCGTGCTAGGACACTTTCACTCTGGGACTTTGTAGGTTTGACATTTGAACTAGCTCATTAGACTTGCACGTTACCTGTGTCATCAACATATCGGAAATAATGTTTAGATAGGACACACACAACTGTGATTTAAATGTATGTTTGGTATCACAACCAAATAAATTGTTTTCTTTCCTTCAATAGCTAGCTCTGCACAGAATTCTTCATTTTTTGTACGCAATTTACTCATACCTCTCATAAAAAGTGTGCTCACAAACATGTTTGAGATGGAGCAGTACCTTGAAAAAGAATGTCCTGATCTTAACTGGACCGTTGTAAGACCACCTGGACTTCAAAATGTTCCAGTAACAGGTAGGCATGGTATCATCATTTTGGAAATATAAGGTGAAAAGCAGAAATGGGGGATAACAACCTGTGTACATGAAAACCAGTGAAGTTTAACCACTTTAATACAGGGCACTTCCCTCCCTTCCTGCCCAGGCCAATTTTCCCCTTTTAGCGCTGTTGCATTTTGAATGACAATTGCGCGGTCATGCAACACTGTACCTACACCAAATTTATCTCATTTTCCCCCCACAAATAGAGCTTTCTTTTGGTGGTATTTGATCACCTGTGCGATTTTTACTTTTTGCTAAACAAATAAAAAAAGACCGAAAAGTTTGAAAAAAAAAAAAAGTTTTTTTGTTTATGTTATACAATTTTGTAAATAAATAAGTTTTTTCCTGCACTGATGAGCACTGATGAGACTGCACTGACAGGCACTGATGAGGAGGCACTGATGAGGAGGCACTGATGGGGTGGCACTGATGGGGTGGCACTGATAGGCGGCACTGATAGGCGGCACTGATATGCGGCACTGATAGGCACTGATATGTGGCACTGATAGGTAGCACAGATATGCAGCATTGGTGGGCACTGATAGGCGGCACTGCTGGGCACTGATAGGCGGCATTGATGGACACTGATAGGTGGCACTGACGGGCACTGATAGGTGGCACTGACGGGCACTAATGGGCACTGATAGGCGGCACTGGTGGGCACTGATGGGCGGCACTGATGGGCGGCACTGATGGGCACTAATGGGCACTGATAGGCGGCACTGGTGTGCAATAATGGGCACTGGTGGGCCACACAAAAGGATGGCAATGATGGGCACTTGTGGGCAGCACTGATAGGGAGGACACTGGTGGGCATCACTGATGGGGAGGGCAATGGGGGGCTCCCTGAGCCCTGATTGCCATCCCTGGTGGCCATAGTGGGCATCCCTGGGGTCATAGTGGGCATCCCTGGGGTCATAGTGGGCATCCCTGGGGTCATAGTGGGCATCCCTGGTGGATCTAGTGGCATCCCCCCCCCGAGGGTCTGCACTGGTAATCAATGATCTGATTACCAGTGCCGACCCCCCCCCCCCCTGACAGGGGAGCCGCCGATCGGCGCTCCTTTACTCGTGCCTGTCAGGCACGAACTAAGGAAAGCCGATCAATATTTACTATGTGACCAGCCGTGATTGGACACGGCTGATCACATGGTAAAGAGCCTCCGTCAGAGGCTCTTTACTGAGATCGGAGATGCAGGGTGTCAGACTGACACCTCGCATCACCGATCGCCGCTCTGCGCGCCCCCGGGGGGCGCCCAGAGCTGTGTTATCCTGCCGCCGTCATATGACGTCCGGTCAGGATAACACAACCACATTCCCGCCGTCAATTTGTAATAGGGCGGGCGGGAAGTGGTTAATAAGACACAATAATATTGCACTCACGTTTTTTCTGAAGAAGTGAAAGCCCATGTGGAGCCTGGTGAATTGATCACTGAGGGCATCCTGGTGAATATAAGGATTTAAAAAGAGGACGGTGATATCGGGCATTCCCACATCAACATACAGTATAATAACAAAACTTTCGGAATCAAGTTTTCACAAGAAGGGTGCCTTGCAATATGTGAATACACCCCTTACTTTTATTATATAATTTCATGTGACAACACTGAAGAAATGACACTTTGCTACAATGTAAAGTAGTGAGTGTACAGCTTGTATAACAGTGTAAGTTTGCTGTCCCCTCAAAATAACTCAACACACAGCCATTAATGTCTAAACCGCTGGCAACAAAAGTACACCCCTAAGTGAAAATTGGGCCCAAAGTGTCAAAATTTCGTGAGGCCACCATTATTTTCCAGCACTGCCTTAACCCTGTTGGGAATGGAGTTCACCAGAGCTTCACAGGTTGCTACTGGAGTCCTCTTTCACTCCTCCATGATGACATCACAGAGCTGGTGGATGATAGAGACCTTGCGCTCCTCCACCTTCTGTTTGAGGATTCCCCACAGATGCTCAGTAGGGTTTAGGAGACCTGCTTAGCCAGTCCATTACCTTTACCCTCAGCTTCTTTAGCAAGGCAGTGGTCGTCTTGGAGGTGTGTTTGGGGTCATTATCATGTTTTTAATATTGCCCTGCAGCCCAGTCTCTAAAGGGAGATGGATCATGCTCTGCTTCAGTATGTCACAGTACATGTTCGCATTCATGATTCCCTCAATGAACTGTAGCTCCCAACACCATGCTTGACTGTAGGCAAGACACACTTGTCTTTCTATTCCTCACTTGGTTGCCGCAACCCACGCTTGACACCATCGGAACCAAATAAGTTTATTTTGGTGTCATCAGACCACAGGACATGGTTCCAGTAATCCATGTCCTTAGTCTGCTTGTCTTCAGCAAACTGTTTGCAGGCTTTCTTGGGCATCATCTTTAGAAGAGGCTTCCTTCTGGGACGACAGCCATGCAGACCAATTTGATGCAGTGTGCAGCATATGGTCTGAGCACTCACAGGATGACCCCTCCTTCAACCTCTTAAGCATTACTGGCAGCACTCATATGTCTATTTCCCACAGACAACCTCTGGATATGACGGTGAGCAAGTGCACTCAACTTCTTTGGTCGACCATGGCAAGGCCTGTTCTGTGTGGAACCTGTCCTGTTAAACCGCTGTCTGGTCTTGGCCACCATGCTGCAGATCAGTTTCAGGGCCTTGCCAATCTTCTTATTGCCTAGGCCATCTTTATGTAGAGCAACAATTCTTTTTTTCAGATCCTAAGAGAGTTCTTTGCCATGAGGTGCCATGTTGAACTTCCAGTGACCAGTATGAGAGAGTGAGAGCAATAACATTCAATTTAACACACCTGCTCCCCATTCACACCTGAGCCCTTGTAACACTAACAAGTTACATGACACCGGGGAGGGAAAATGGCCAATTGGGCACAATTTGAACCTTTTCACTTAGGGGTGTACTTACGATTGTTGCCAGCGGTTTAGACATTAATGGCTGTGTGTTGAGTTATTTTGAGGGGACAGCAAATTTACACTGTTATACAAGCTGTACACTCACTACTTTACATTGTAGCAAAAGTGTCATTTCTTCATTGTTGTCACATGAAAGGATATAATAAAATACTTACAAAATGTGAGGGGTGTACTCACTTTTGTGAGATACTGTATATTTACACACACACATTAAAAGAGGAACTGCAAAGCATATGAAACATACAGTACATCTAAGAAGTATACTCAATATATTCACCTGGAGGAATAAATAAAGAAAACAAAATGCAGGTGCAGTACAATAAATGAGAGTAACTAATAAGCACTATAAAAATGGAAATAAGAATCAACTGTAATAAAACTATGTAATAGTATAAGGCTTTGGTAAGTATGAAATACATGGAATATATAAAGCAGATAAAAAAAAGAGGCAAACATTCACAGTAGGCAAATATATGGAATTAAAGGAAAACATGAATAAGAAAAGAATAAAGTGGCTACTAGGGGTAAACAGGATGTTGCCTTTGGCATGTAGTTTTAATAGAAATAAGAATTAATGCCATAAGTGATGTAAATAGCCACACAGTATATCTAATGGTGGATACCAAACAGAAATTGTTACCTAAAAGTCTACTCAATGTCCTACTAAATAATAAATATGGTCAGATGAAGATGAACCGAAAAACTAAGAAGCGTGTAATGCAAAATGCTATATGGCCAATAAATGTGATGGTCAGACATGATGATAATACTACTATATGGACAAAGAAGTCTTACATGGATAATACACATTATGGTACTGACATCAAGTTACACATTTACCCACGTGGCTTAGTATAAATCCAATACTTTTCTTTCTATTGCCAACAAAGACAGATCTTCCATTCATTTTATATGCTTGAGAGTGAAATTACAGGCAACATTTTGTAAAAATGTTGCCTTGGTTTTTCTCATTTACGTAACATGGCTTTATTTGTTTGAAATGCTGGGGCTTTTATGAAGATAATTTTTGATTTTAGAGGCAGATGAGGGTCTAGCTTTGGATCTTGTTTTAAGATATGCATTTTTTTCCTAATGGCTTTGTCAATCAAAAGGTGCTATGTGTTATTGGTAATGAAATGTATTCTTGTTGAGTCAGACTCCGGTGTTTTATTTAGAAGGAACTGGAAGGTTTAGAAATGTCTGATAAGCATACCTAATTGCATTTTTCGGGTATCATCTATGTGTCTTCCGTAGTTTATAATATTAATGAAAATGAATTGTGTTTCCAAATTTTAAGGTTTTCTCAATAGCCCTTTGTCACATTCACATAGCTGGGGGCAGAGTTTTCTCCCACAGTGGTACCTTGGCTTTAAAGAATTGGTCCAAAAATGTAAAATAATTTTGCTCCCGAGTAAACTGTCAATACAAAGTAGTGTCTGCTTTGAGTTGATATCTGATTAATAAGGTGGTATATGTTGTGAACTCTGACCATTCGGTTTGTTGCAGGCTAGTTGGTAAGTTGAGCTGGGAATTTTTCTTTGCTTCTGTTTGTCCCCCTTCCATGTGCACCTTGCTGTTAAGGTTAGTCATGGGTTGGGGCAGTTGCTGTTTGCTTTTACTGTTGGTTAATTGGTGGGGTGGGGGGGAGTGCACTGGACACCTTTTTGCTGCCATTGTGCTTTTTGCTGGGTGTCCAGTGCACCCCTGTGCCTTTAAGGAGGGAAGGGCTCTCTTCAGGCAAACCTGTCCTCAATCCTTCAATTACTATATATGTGCTTCTACTATGGAAGCTCTCAAAATGTATAGAGTTAGGACTGCAGATAATACTGGGGTGCCTTGCCGCGGCCTCTGTAGCTTACGCATGTATTTGCAAAGGTGTGCAAACTAAACCCGTGTTTTTAACATGAACTGTTAGACAGGACAATTTGGTTGTTGCAGGCTAGTTGGTAAGTTGAGCTGGGAATTTTTCTTTGTTTCTGTTTGACATGGGTCGCCCTTCCATGTGCTCTTTGCTGTTAAGGCTTGGTATGGGTTGGGGTAGTTGCCGTTTGTTTGTAATGAAGGTGATATATTATTGGTGTAAGGTCTACTAGGTGTTCTCAAATCCTAAGAACCGTGATTTAGGATGGTAAAGCTATTATTAGTAATTGCAGAAAGAAATCTATATTGTGAGATCATTTGTCAGGCTGTCAATGAAAGCAATTATTGGTAAACCTGGGGGTGATTTGATCCACTAGGTATATTATTTAGATTTTCATTAAGGTAAGGGATCTTTATTATGAAACTTGTGTGTGTGTTTTATTTATTAATAGCTTTTGAGCTTCTCATATAATTCCGCTTGTCCTGAATAAAAATGATTACCGTGCTGGGTATTATATCATTGCTTTTGCTCTGACTTGTTGAATTAATCCTTTTGACTCCATACCAAAAATGAAAAACTGGGGACAGTTTATGGCAATAAAGAAAAGTGTAGTGGCAGCCAAATCCCAATTAGGTTTCTGTTGTATGCTAGAAAATTAAGTCAACTAATCTATAGGATCAAAATATAAAGAGGTTCCATCAAAGTTGGTTAGACTTATCAGCATCTCCTATATTTATATTAATGGTTCTATATGATACTATGTTTAGGATACCATGCCATTGTTTATATTTTTAGCCAAGCAGTACAATTCTGTACATAAAAATGATGGATGTTAATTATCTTTCCTACAGACAAAGAAATACTGACTCACGAAGGCTACTTTGTCCCAGATGAAAAGGGATACCCTTGTACCAACACAGTGTCCCGAGCAGACGTAGCACGCTTCATGCTCTCTACCCTTAATGATGAAAAGTGGACCCGAAAAATAGTTGCAATGTGCTGTAAATAATGTAAAGATATTAATGGTAAAAATGAAGGAAAACCCAAATGTAGCTAAACTTAGAATTTGATCAGTGGGTGAATTTTAACTTGTTAAAGGATAAGTTCACTTGCAGGTAAAAAAAAATGTGCTATTATTATTATTATTATAATTTTTGGAGCCTGTAAAGCATTGCACCATGCAGGTCTCCTGCAGACCTGTCAGTGTATCTGTGTGCCTGTACATTCTGTAAAGGCACACAGATACACTGACAGTGCTAACAAAAAAATTAGGGTTATCTGCACTTGGAAACTCTATTAGCAGGCAAGCACTATAACCCAGATACTAGACAAATATTAAATTCTTTATAAAGTGTGGCACTGTGCATGTGTTAATTGGATATACAAAACCAAGTAAGTATTAACAATAAACTAGTGAGACAAAACCAAAGTCCATAAAAGTAAACTCCAAAAGGAAAAAAGTCCCAGAGGAAATCCATGCTCAGTGAAGAGATCCAGAGATCATAGCAGTGACACCAACATTCAATTCACACTGGAGGCTTACCAAAAAGCCAGAGATCACCCTTACTCAGGGAGATCAAAACTCGCTTGATTGGATCTCAGATACAGGCTCTATGATTCGGTTATCATCATGATTGCCCCAGAATACAGGCAAACACTTCAGGAGGTAGATTACTCTAAGCCCTCATTTGTATTCAATGGGTATATAAAAGACATAAACTGGGAATAGCGCAATACTGTACAACCTGTTTCTGCTCTGAACGCTATGTGGAGTTTATGTCTTTTATATATTCATTGAATATGAATGAGGGCTTGGAGTAATCTACCTTCTGAAGTGTTTGCTTGTCTTCTGGGGCAATCGTGATGATATCCGAATCATAGAGCCTGAATCTGAGATCCAATCTAGTGAGTTTTGATCTCCCTAAGGGTGATCACTGGCTTTCTGGTAAGTCTCCAGTGTGAAATGAATGTTGGTGTCACCACTATGATCTCTGGGTCTCTTCGCTGAGCACAGATTTCCTTTGGGACTTTTTTCCTTTTGGAGTTTACTTTTATGGACTTTGGTTTTGTCTCACTAGTTTATTGTTAATACTTACTTGGTTTTGTATATCCAATTAACACATGCACAGTGCCTCACTTTGATTATGAATAGATACACTGACAGTAAGAATCAATGAACTACCACGGCGCTCCATGGTATTTAATTGAGAGCCAGAAGCTGACATCTGCAAAGGATGTCGGTACTTGTAGTTCATTCATTCACAGAGTTCTGTGAATAAATAAAGTGGCTGTGTGGGAAAAACCCCGCATAGTTGCACTGATTTCAAATGCTGACAGCTAGTACAGGGAACTTCTCCCTGTCTTGCTGTCATGGGGGAATAGGGTGGAACATGTAACATGTTCCCAAAGGTGGACTCATCCTTTAAGGCTCATGGTGGAGGATTACATTACTTTGAGATCCAATAGTAGTACTTTTCCACTCTAGACAATAGTCTGTGTGTAATATGGCCCCTAATCCTTAGTAGGTTTCTAAGAGTTTATAGAGAATACCTCTCCAAAACTAACTTCAACAGATCAGCATGTAATAAAAGTCATTTAATATGTTTTTTAGTATGTGGTTATTTACATTTTCCACACATTTACATGCAGACCAAGTAAAAAGAATTGGCGCAAACTATAAGACTGACAGGGGTAAATAAAAGGGCAGCTATTATCATCAGAACTTGAATTTTGAAAAATTAAAAAATTTGAAAAAATGTTTTGATGCAACTGCTCAAGCAACAGTATTTTACTTGACCTCAACTGCTATTGCTGGGGAAAAAAATAGTCATGTGAAATCAAAATGAATTAGTATAAGGAATGCTATTATTAATATCATAAAGTCCCCTAAATGCAATATTTTCTAGATTCTATTTCATTCTTTTTTTGGAACAGAAGGGTTAATAACTTTTTTGCAGTCTTTTTCTGGTTAGGGAGATTTTCCCTTAAGATCCTGTGCTGCAGACACAACATGAAGTGAGAGGATATCTTTCCACTGTAAGGGAAATCTTGTAGTCTCCAACAACAAGTGTGCCCACTGGAAGATTTTCTCTGTCCTATGCAACTCAAAGTTTTGGATTTACCTTTACTTTCATTCCCAGTAAAACTGAGGATCAGGGCAGTTGGAGAAAGTGAATCTCCCTAATAGCGACACAGATGGCAATAATAAAACTTTAAGCATTAATAGACAAACCAAAATGAAATGTATGCTAACAAATTAAGACTGAAATCAGTTTTTGGATTTAATAACACTCTTCCTCATTTATTTCAATGTGTACAGTGTATTTTGTTTTCCCTAGGAATTTTTATAATGAATTTGCAAGTTGTATACAAAATAAAGTGTAAATCATACATACATACAATTCGGTGTGATCATTTCAATGACATATGACTGTCAGAGAAAAAATAGTTTTGCTGTATAATAACTGACAGGTGCCAGCTTCCTAACAACCAAGAGCTCTGAGCTAGAAGCTGGCACATACCACTGCCTACTATTTCAAATGAACTAAGTGTAAAGGAAAACGGCGCTCACAATATAAAAATTATTTGTTAAACCGCGCTTATATAGTTATATAAAATGAATGGAAACCACCTGTAATGTGGTCTAAAGTGCTGAAATACAAAACCCATATAATTGAACAATGAAATTCCAATGTGACAATTCCCAACACCAAAGGTAAAATGCTTCTAGATAATCTTGTCTGTTGATTCCTTCACCAAGAGTGCTCAATAGATGGATGGCAACTCACCAGAAGTGTATGACCCATTTTTACAGAAGATCAGAAAAAGCGTTGTTGGAAAACCAGATTGTTCCTAGGATAACACCACTCCACTTCAAAAGATCCCTCAGGACAGTGCTGGGATGTAGGTATACTCCACAGGAGACATAAAGAAGTATTTCATGGTGTAGTAATTGTAGTAATATTTCACTTTTCACTTTACTCTGCAGCTGGAGGTTCATTTAGCCAAACACTTATTTGACCAGCCGTTGACATAGGACTCTCCATAGACTGTACACAGTGCTAAGGTTTCCCTCATATTTTTATGCTCTTAGACTATAGCGTTAGGCTATTTTCTCTATTGGTGAATGTTCTGTAACTTTCATAGTCCCATGTTAGTTTTCTCTTTGGATTGAATGTTACATTTGCCCAGCAAAAGGTAACAAATACATTAATTACATACCCTACAAACCTCATTGGTATTATTAGTTACATTTGCACTAATGATGAGACATTTGCAAAGCAAATTTTGTTTTAAAAAGACCCTAAAGTGTGGCTAAAATTTATTGTAAGTACTAAAATGAAAGATTCAAGTTTACATCCCCGTGTGATTGACAATTCTACTTTCTAGCAAGGAGTATGACTTACAATGATAACGTAAAAGACAAGTAAATGATAGAATCAAGCACAAGGAGATCATAAAACTTTGGGCACATCTTAGTGCAATACAAATTGAAAAAAGAGGTGTGAGGCTGGGTGACAGGAGGATATGTGTTCATCAGGTCAAGGCAAACACAGTGTCTTGAAAAAGTATTCATACCCCTTAAAATTTTCTACATTTTGTCATGTTACAACCAAATACGTAAATGTATTTTATTGGGATTTTATGTGATAGACCAGCACAAACTGGGACATGATTGTGAAGTGGAAGGAAAATGATAAATGGTTTTCAAAATATTTTACAAATAAATATCTGAAAAGTGTGGCGTGCATTTGTATTCAGCCCCTCTGAGTCAATACTTTGTAGAACCACCTTTCACTGCAATTACAGTTGCAAGTCTTTTTGGGTATGTCTCCTGTCACGTACCTGATCTGAAGCCGGAGTGTAGAGAGGGCTCCCCCTTGCGGCTAGGTGCAGAGCACCCCTGGGAGTGGAACAGGGAGTGCTGTGCCCGAAGTAGCACGGGTTGCCGGTTGGGATGACCAGATGGAAGCAGGAACAAACTAGTTGTGAAGTCCCAAGCAGGTCTGGAACACTTTGGCAAGCCAGGCAGTCTCAAGGTGGAAACAGGAACAAGCTGGGTAACCACTGAAGCGAAGTCAAGAGCCAAGCCGAGGTCAAGTACTGGAGAAGGCAACGGGAATCCAAGAGCAAGCCAAGAGGTCAGGAGCCAGGAGATCATGAGAAGCAGGGTCAAGCAGTCCGGGTCGGCAACAGGGGGTCAAGATCAGCAGGTTTACAAGGCACAGGGAACACAGGAGGCTGTTGATCATCCAGCAGCTAGTTACTGTGGCTGCTGGCTTTAAATAGGCCGTTTGGCGCCAAGCGCCATTACGCACGGCGTACGCACGTGCGCATTGGCGCATGCACATTCCCGACTGTGTTCGCTGATTGGCCAGGATGTTGGTAGTACCCTGACATCTCCACCAGCTTTGCACATCTAGAGAGTGACATTTATGCCCATTCTTCATGCAAAATAGCTCAAGCTCTGACAGATTGGAGGGAGAGCGTCTGTGAAAGGCAATTTTCAAGTCTTGCCACAGATTCTCAATTGGATTTAGGTCTGGACTTTGACTGGGCTATTCTAACACATGAATATGCTTTGCTCTAAACCATTCCATTGTAGCTCTGGTTGTATGTTTAGGGTCATTGTTCTGCTGGAAAGTGAACCTCCACCCCAGTCTCAAGTCTTTTGCAGACTCTAACAGGTTTTCTTCTAAGATTGCCCTGTATTTGGCTGCAATTCTCTTTCCATCAACTCTGACCAGCTTTCCTGTCCCTGCTGAAGTAAAGCATCCCTACAACATGATGCTGCCACCACCATAATGTCTCATGGTGGGGGTGGTGTGTTAAGGGTGATGTACAGAGTTAGTTTTCCACCACACATAGCATTTTGCTTTCAGGCCAAAAAGGTAAATTTTGGTCTCATCAGACCAGAGAACCTGCTTCCACATGTTTGCTGTGTCCCCCATATGGCTTCTCGCAAACTGCAATCGGGACTTCTTATGGCTTTCTTTCAACAATGACTTTCTTATTGCCACTCTTCCATAAAGGCCAGATTTGTGGAGTGCATGACTAATAGTTGTCCTGTGGACAGATTCTCCCACCTGAGCTGTGGATTCCTGCAGCTCCTCTAGAGTTACCATGGGCCTCATGGCTGCTTCTTTGATTAATGCTCTTCTTGCCCGGCCTGTCAGTTTAGGCGGACGGCAATGTCTTGGTAGGTTTGCAGTTGTCCCATACTCTTTCCATTTTCAGATGATGGATTGAACAGTCCTTCGTGAGATGTTCAAAGCTTGGGATATTTTTTAACCGCTTGCCGACCGCCGCACGACTATTTACGGCGGCGTTCAGCCCCGTACAGGCAAAGTGACGTAGGGCTACGTCACTAGCCTGTGAGCCTCTAGGGGGCGAGCTCCTGCCCCGCTCATTCCCTAGCAAGTCCGCGCGTGTGACCCGCGGACCCGATGTCCGCCAGTCACTCGCGACATCCCGGTGGAGAGGGAGAAAGGCAGGCGGCTAATGTAAACAAAGCCTGTCATTCTCCCTTGTGTAACTGCAAAGATCATACGGTCCTGCTATGTAGGATCGTATATCTCTGTGGTTACACGAAAAGCCACGCCCCTTTACAGTTAGAAACATGCCCCTAGGGACACATTTAACCCCTGCCTCTCCAATAAAGTTAACCCCTTCCCTGCCAGTGTAATTTTTACAGTAACAGTGCATATGTATAGCACTGATTACTGTAGCAATGTCACTGGTACCCCCAAAAGTGTCAAAAATGTCATTCAAGGGTCCGATCTGTCCGCCGCAATGTCTCAGTCCCGCAAAAAAATCGCAGATCGCCGACATTACTCGTTAAAAAAAAAACACCAAAATGACAGAAATCTTTCCCTTAGTTAGTAAACGTAATAACTTTTGCGCAAACCAATCAAAATACGCTTATTGCAATTTTTCTAACCAAACATATGTAGCAGAAAACAAATTGGCCAAAAATGTTAAAAAATTTAGATTTTTACATTTTTTGGGGGAATTTCATATAAAAAAAATGTGAAAAATATTCTTATTTTTTCAAAATTGATTTTTTTTTGTTTATAGCGCAAAAAGTAAAAATCACACAGGTGATCAAATACCACCAAAAGAAAGCTCTGTTTGTGGGAAAAAAAGGACAATAATTTCATTTTGGTACAGTGTCGCACGACCGCGCAATTGTCCGTTAAAGTCACGCAGTGCCGAATGGCAAAATAAGGCCTGGTCAGGAAGGGGGTAAAATCTTCTGGGGCTTAAGTGGTTAAAAACCTAACCCTGCTTTAAACTTCTCCACAACTTTATCCCTGACCTGTCTGGTGTGCTCCTCGGTCTTCATAATGCTGTTTATTCACTAAGGTTAACAAACCTCTGAGGGCTTCACAGAACAGCTGTATTTATACTGAGATTAAATTACACACAGGTGGACTCTATTTACTAATTTGGTGACTTCTGAAGGAAATTGGTTCCATTAGGTTTTAGTTAGGGGTATCATAGTAAAGTGGGCTGAATACAAATGCACACCACACTTTTGAGATGTTTATTGAAAACCATTTATTATTTTCCTTACACTTCTCAATTAAGTGCCACTTTGTGTTGGTCTATCACATAAAAATCCCAATAAAATGCATTTACATTTTTGGTTGTAACATGACAAAATGGAAAAGTAGAAAATTTGCAAGTAAATCCACTTCCATAGTCATCAAGATTACAGGTAACACTGCATGGCATCCCACATGAGAAAATTCTGTACCACACATGCTGGGCTGCAGTGAACTATAAATGGTATAATGTGTAAGCAAAAAATAAAAAATAAACCCAACTCAGGAAACATGCCCTGTAGTGTTTGTACTAAAACTGAGTGCACACATGCATACATAATATGTTAATTTGTCACCATGTGCACACAAAAGCAAGGGCAAAGGTTCAAGTGTGAATGTGCTAAAGGTATAAGTGAGTGGTGGCGCTGCCTGGATTAAACCAAAAGAAATCTGCTAGTAGTAGAATTTGTATACAATATAAGGTGCAGTCTGTTAATATAAATAAACCTAGGTGCAGGTGAAAGCAAAAAAATCACAAATATGAGGTGACTGATTGGCTAAAAATAAATAAAGTATCAAACTTTTGCAAAAAATATTCCCGTGATGAAATATTATACAAACTCTAGGTGCACTGTGCACTAAATATAAGGTGCAAATTTCATAAATCAAAAAGAGACAAGAAAATTTACAAATATGAGGTGACTGATTGACTAGAATAAATAAAGTATCAAACTTTTGCAATAATATTTCCGTGATGAAATGTTATACAAACTATAAGTGCACTGTGCAATAAATATAAAGTGCAAATTTCATAGGTCAAAAAGTAAACATATGTGGGAATCCCCAGCACCTGGGGAGTCTTTAAAGTGTCCGTGCTTATTCAAAAAAGTTCATAAATAGTGCTATGTGACATGTAAAATTTCCAAGGTGCCATGCAGTTAATCAAAGTGCTGCGGTATGATCGTGGTATTGAATCACTTGGGCTGTGACAGGATCCCCATGAGCTCACTCGTGACGCCTTCTGGGAATGCACTCACCAGATTGTAGACCCCTTGCAGGGAAAAATCTGGAGCAGCCCTGATGACGTCAGAGTGATGACATGCCTAGGGAAGAGTCTAGCGTCATAGCGTCACTTCCGGTTTTCTTCAGTGGAATGCATTGGCGAACCCGGACTTTCTGCGGCAGCGAGGAAGGATTGTTTTTACTGATATGGAAGTGTATATGTTCTTAATAAATGATTACTTGTTAATACTACACTATGGAGGATTGTCTTTATCCATGAGGGGCTAACACCATTCCAAGGAAAGCAAGGGAATTGGAGTCACCATAGCGGGGGTTTCCTGTGGACCTTAAAGAGACATGCCAACATCCACTGGAGGCAAGGAAATTTTTTCCCTGGAAGGTGGTTTTCCCCTGCAAGGGGTCTACAATCTGGTGAGTGCATTCCCAAAAGGGGTCACGAGTGAGCTCACAGGGATCCTGTCACAGCCCAAGTGATTCAATACCATGATCATACTGCAGCACTTTGATGAACTGCATGGCACCTTGGAAATTTAGCACTATTTATGAAATTTTTTGAATAAGCATGGACACAAGACTCCCCAGGTGCTGGGGATTCCCACATATGTTTACATGTCTTTTTGACCTATGAAATTTGCACTTTATATTTATTGCACAGTGCACTTATAGTTTGTATAACATTTCATCACGGGAATATTTATTGCAAAAGTTTGATACTTTATTTATTCTAGTCAATCAGTCACCTCATATTTGTGATTTTTTTTTTTTGCTTTCACCTGCACCTAGGTTTATTTATATCAACAGACTGCACCTTATATTGTATGTTATGATTGTATACAAATTCTACTACTAGCAGATTCGGTTTAATCCAGGCAGCGCCACTACTCACTTATACCTTTTAGCACATTCAAACACCATAGAACACAACAAACCGGTGGTGGTTCATAGTGAGGGCAGCATCCGCAGGTTCAACTATTGCCAGAATATCTTAATTATATTGTAAAGGCAGCGCCAACACTCACTTACACTTCTACTACTTTAAATATGCAGTGTAGAAATCTGACCTCCAAGATTGAAACAGTGCAATAATTATGAAATCTCAACTCCATGGACAATACCATGAAGTCTGTGGCCAAACGCTGGAAGGCCACCAACATTTTGCAGCACTACAAACACAGTTTGTCCCCCCCCGATCCAAGGACTGACGACTCAGATAGTCCGCCTGCCAGTTTTCCACTCCAGGAAAGTGAACAGCAGAGATAGCTAGAACGTGCGCCTGAGTCCAAGACAGAATCTCGGCCACTTCCTTGGCTGCCCGGGGACTCCTGGTGCCCCCTTGGTGATTGATGTAAGCCACAGCCGTGGCATTGTCGGTTTGAACCCGAACTGGGCGACCGCACAACCGAGTCGCCCAATGGAGCAGGCAAAGTTTTATCGCCCTGAGCTCCAGGACAATTATCAGCAAGGAGGACTCCTCCAAAAGCACGTCCCCTGGGCACAAGAGCATCCAGTACTCCACCCCAGTCCGTCAGGCTGGCATCCGTGGCGATCACTGTCCACAAGGCAGGCAGAAAGGACTTGCCCTGGTTCAGAGTGGGTGATAGAAGCCACCATGAAAGCTCCGTCCTCATGGGAAGGCTCAAACACACCATCCTGTCCAAGGACTGGGGATCCCTGTTCCATTTGGCAAGAATCTCTGCTTGCAGAGTCCTTGCGTGAAACTGGGCAAACTGGATCGCCTCGAAAGCTGAAACCATCAGCCCCAGTGACCTCATGGAGGTCCGCAGGGAGGAGAGATCGTTGTCCCTGAGGGACCTGATCTCGCCCTGCAAAGTCTGAAGTTTTTCCTCTGGGAGAAAAACTTTCACTTGATCGGTGTCCAGGACCATTCCCAGATATTGCAGACATACTGACAGACTCAGTGCCGACTTCTGGAAGTTGATGGTCCACCCAAACTCCTGGAGCGTCTGAACCGTGACCGTCAGATCGCCCGACAGAGTGGCACACAAGCTCGCCCTCAACAAGAGATCGTCCAGATAACTGAGGACCGCAATCCCCTTCTTGCGCAGCAGAGCCAGCACCGGGGGGCCAAAACCTTGGTGAAGACCCTGGGAGCCAAAGCTAGACCAAAGGGTAATGCCCCAAATTGAAAGTGCTCCTCTGCCACTGCGAAGCGGAGATACCGCTGATGACCTTCATAGATAGGGATGTGCAGATACGCATTCTTTAAATCGATGGAGGCCAGGAAATCTCCTTGACTTAAAGACGCCACCACCGACCGGATGGATTCCATCCGGAACTTCTGCACCCGCACAAAGCGGTTCAGTGACTTGAGGTCCAGAATCGGATGAACCTTGCCCTCCTTCCTGGGCACTGTGAACAGGTTTGAATAAAACCCACAAAATCTCTCCTGCTGTGGAACCAGGACAATAACGCCATGAGCAAGAAGTTCTTCCACTGCCCCCTTGAGAGCCGTCAAGCGATCGGTAGACAGACGGAGATTTGATGGAAAGAACCTGTCTGCGGGGCAAGATCGAAATTTGATCTTGTACCATGAATTAATCAGTTCATGAACCCATTTGTCCTGAAACAGGAACAACTAGGGTTCCTTAAAGCAACGCAGACTTCACCCCACCCCTGAAACGGGTGAGGTCGTCCCTTCATGCGGAAGAAGACTGGGCCGCAGCACCGGACTGACCGGCCTTGGGCTTACCAGACCAGGAGTTCTTGTTACCGCCGGAGGCCTTGAAGGATTTTCCTTTTTTCTGCGCCCCTGAGACACGAAAGGGCCCCTGATGAGCCTTGAAGGAAGGACCCCGCCGCGTGCGGGGCAATTTTACCCTTCACGGATTGGGGCAAGAGGGTACTCTTACCCCCTGTGAGACCCTTGATTATCTCATCCAAGGAGTCCCCAAAAAAAGGCGCTCCCCCAAACAGGGGATATCAGACACGGTCTTTTAGGAGGCATGGTATGCCGACCAGCTCTTCAGCCACCAAGTTGCGCCTAAGCACCTTAATGCATTCCGTAACCGTCTGAGAGACCCGCACGGAAGCGAGTACCGGCTTGAGGAGTGAGCCCGCCACCAAGTACATGTGGTGGGAAAGTGACTCCACGCGCCTGTCCATCGTCTTTAAACACCGGGGAGTCCTCCACGGGAACCACCGTGGATTTATTCAACCTGGAAACGGTGTGGTCCACTTTAGGTGACACCGTCCAGCGATTGGAAACAGGGTCCGCAAATGGGTAACAGCATTGAAAACGCTTAGGCACCGCCAGCACGTGCTTCACAAGACGCCTCTGTTCGTTCACGATATCGTGAAACTCCTTAGGGCAGGGGAAAACCTGACCTGATTTCTGGGGTTTACGGGACCCGAAGGAAACCCGCTTACCTGACAGGATGGGCTCATCATCAAAGTTCAAAGTCTCCCTAATGGAGCGAACAAGTGCTTCTACCAAAGCGCATTCCCGCACTGCAGCGGAGGAGGACTCCTCCTCCTCCCCGTCAGAGTGTGTAGACAGGGATCCTTTAGGCAGTGTCCGTGGCAACAATATCAGGCTCTGAATCAGAAGACTGAGAGGGCATCGGCCATTTTTGAACATTACCTTGTGACATCATAATATCAACTTTGGACGCCAAAGTTTCAAGGGGTGCAGATAAAGAAGCTAGGGAAGGTGATCCGGATGTCCTGGAGGCACAAACAAGATCAGTGGGGAAATTGTCACCCTGGGACTGCATTTTTGCAGAAATACAAAAAAGGAACACTGACCCTTTAAATCGGCGATTGCGGTCCGCACCGCAATCCCGCGCTGCTGCTGGAGTCCCCCTTTATATTGCCAGATAACTGAAAAAGCAATGTGTCTAAGGAAAAATGCCCAAAAAGCAATAAAAACCCCTTATAGTGCTTGAGAAAGAGAAAACAAACCGCTCTCCACGCTTCTTCTGCAGCAAGTGAAAGATGGCTGGAGGAAGTGACCTAATTCACTAGAGGCCGAAAAGCGCCCTGAGCCACACAAACATGGATGCCAATAGAAAAGATATGGGAAAACACAGGGAAAATGGCCGCCGCCCCTACAATGCGGCTGCCCAGATCCAAGATGGCACCTGAAAACGGCACCAAAAGCACATGTTAATGCAAAAAATGGCTGCTGCCCATACACTGATGCAGCCAGGCTTGCTCTCACCCAAAATGGTGTCCGAAAACAGCGCCGACAGTCAGGAGCTCAGGAACCCTGGCCACCGCGGGAATCCACTACAGGAACCCCCCCAGTACAAGGTAGGAGCCCTACACCCCCCACGCAGTGGATGCCGCTAGAGCGCCCCCATAAAGAGCAGAGAGGCAATTTCCTGTCCAGACTGGCCAGGGGGGACAACACAGAGACCACAGCTCTGACATCCCCAGGAGTGGGTCCACATCACCCCCCCAGAATACTGTCCCAGGGACATGGGTGGTAGCATTACTCACCATACCACGGACCGCGGGCACCACTCCGATACAGCTCGCCTCCCACCCTGAATGGGGGTGCCATCAGCCAAGAGGGGACACTGCAACACAGGGTGTTCCAGGTTGATGCGTCCCAGCGAAGAGTTTCTCCGCAGGCTCATCCCCATCTGCTGGGGCACCGTTGTGGCAAAGCCTGGGTGGACTACAACCTGCGCACGCTCGTAGACCAGGCTGGGGTACCTTAAGGATCTAGATTATCTAGTGTGAAGCCCAGCCATCGCTTGTAGTTCTCCAGGAGGATCCCCCTGACTAGCTAGCGATAGTGAGTGGAGAAAATAAAATAAACATTTTTCAAAGAAAAAACAAAAACTGAGACCGTAGTCCCAGCAGGGTATCCTAGGTCCTACTCCTGAGCTAGGCAGCAA
Source organism: Pelophylax lessonae (assembly GCF_965119305.1). NCBI lineage: Eukaryota > Metazoa > Chordata > Amphibia > Anura > Ranidae > Pelophylax > Pelophylax lessonae. Next base: position 532,819,716 of record NC_138768.1, on the reverse strand, counting down.
GAAACTGATTAGTAAGCTCTAAGTGTCGGAGGGTAATGTCGAGAGGGACAGCCTAGTCTAGGTGTGTCTAGTTAAAGCTTTTTAATAAAGTTTCACTACCTAGCCTGCTCCTGCAGATTGTGCCATTACCCAATAGTGATGAAACTTGGAAGAGGCTGTGTCTGTCAGAGGACGTAAGAGAAACAATATTTTTTATTTTCTTCTTTAAAACATATTCAATAAATAATTTGAAAAATTAAAACTTCTTCATAAATTTAGGCCAATATGTATTCTGCTACATATATTTGGTAAAATTGATAGCATCTACAAAATGGGATATTTTTATTTATTTACTAGTAATAATGGTGATCAGTGACATATTGAGGAACTGCGATATTGTGGCAGACCATTTCAACACTTCCTGACACTTTTTGGGGACCAGTGACATTATTACACTGATCAATGCTAAAACAAATATGCACTGTACTAATGACACTGGCTGGGAAGAGGTTAACATCAGGGTCGATCAAAGAGTTAAATGTGTGCCCAGCCAGTGTTTGTACACTGTGTGGCAGTGGCGTAGCGTGGGGGGTGCAGGGGGGGCCAGCCGCACCGGGCGCAACATCTGGAGGGGGCGCATCTGAAGTGTCACTCTGTCTGTCTGACTCTGACATACACAGTTCACACACTGTCTGCGGCTGCCTCCATCTTTAGGCTGGGAGATGTCCAGCGCAGCCGCCCTATGGCTGAAAATGGCGGGACGGGGCTGGACTGTGCCTCACCTATCCATTGGTGTAGGGTGGGGTGGCATTGCAAGCCAAGCACCGCCTATACCGCCTCTCCTCACTGCTCAGTCAGTTTAGCAGCGACTGAGTCAGCAGAGTGGCTCTAATAGGCTTAAAAAAAGGGTGGACCTGGGGCGCAGAGCAGTGCGCCCTGAGCCCACCCATTGTGTGACAATGGCAAATGAAAATTCACTATTGTCACACGGATCCTCCTCCTGGCCAATCAGGAAGCAGGTCCGAGACCCGCTTCCTGATTGACTGAAAGGTGAACGCATGCCATTGGCCGAGGAGGAGGCGGGAGAACTCGAAGAGACGCGGGGAACTGAGGAGAAGCTGCCGCTGCAAGTAAGTCTCTCTGCATTGAAAGGGGGCACGCTGGTCATTCTGCATTGAAAGGGGACGCACTGGTCATTCTGCATTGAACGGGGGCTCGCTGGTCATTCTGCATTGAATGGGGGCTCGCTGGTCATTCTGCATTGAACGGGGGCTCGCTGGTCATTCTGCATTGAACGGGGGCTCGCTGGTCATTCTGCATTGAACGGGGGCTCGCTGGTCATTCTGCATTGAACGGGGGCTCGCTGGTCTCTCTGCATTGGAAGGGGGCTCGCTGGTCATTCTGTATTGAAAGGGGGCACGCTGGTCATTCTGCATTGAAAGGGGGTACGTTGGTCATTCTGCATTGAAAGGGGGGCACGGCACGCTGGTCACTCTGCATTGAAAGGGGGCACGCTGGTCATTCAAACTTGTATTTAGATGCATTTTATTTTAATTACTTCAGTATTTTCATAACAAACAATACATGTGCTTAGGGGGTAAGGGTTTCTTTAACTAATCTAGTGGAAGAGACTTGAGTGCTAAAATCCCACAGGTTAGGGGGCGCAAATTACTTGCCTTGCCCCGGGTGCTGACAACCCACGCTACGCCACTGCTGTGTGGGACTAGGGGAAGGAATGGATCCATGTCCCTGCTTTGAGGGAACACAGGATCCATGCTTTCCTTACTGACAGAGCGGTGATATGCCTTGTTTACATAGCCAGACCACCGCTTTGCCTCTGTAACAAATGATCGGCGGGTATCAAGTCTGCGGTGCCCCCCACTGGGAGCCCGCTGTGTGATTACAGGAGGAGCGAGCAGTCAGTGCTGCACATGCGCGCACCCACCTGGAAGAGCCGGATTATGTATATACATGATCTGGCGCACAGGTGCCACCTTGTCGTAACACTGCTATGGGGCGCACCTGAAGAGGTTAATAACAGATCTGTGGAGTTTAAAGCCTCCTTCACATGGCTGGTTTTCTGCATTTCCTGGATTCCAGTGGCAGATTCTTGCCAGTATTATGACCTGATAATGCGAATAGCAGCGGACAGTCATTTAAATTAATGACAGGCTGATAGTGGCTTCAGCTATTAGCATATGAGTCCAGCTCGGACTTCCACAGGTAAACACTTGGTGTGCAGCTACATGCGGAAAGCAGCATGGTAGTTCATATTTTCCTCAAATAATTTATGCAGTGTATGTGATATGTGTTTATGGAATGATTGTTTGATATATACATTATTTCTCACATTTCATCCATGAGATACATTATACATTAAAAAAAAAAAAAAAAAGATACTTCTTAGAATTTTTGGGGATATGACTACCAAACATTAAGATACAATTGAGAAAACACTTTTCAATGCATATTTTGTATTTTATTATTACCAAAGAATTTTGGTTCAAACAACAATATAAATTAACAATTCAGAACAGTAAAAGATTGCATGGTTACAACACATAGGATACCTTTGAACATACATAGTCAAATATTAATAGCTCACTGGTACTACAAATGACAAAGACTACAAATGTTAAAGAAACAGTTAGGCACTGTAACGACTTCATCGAAATGACGTTTTTGTGGTGTCAGGAGGTCCCTTAGTGCGGTTTTACCTTATGGGATTAAACTGTTTAACCCCAAAGTCTGTGTTCTAGAGTCCATCTCCCAGCCGCGCCTCTGATTGGCTGAAAGCAGTCAGCTGATACTCCCAGCCAACCAGTGACTCCCATTTATAAAACTGGCTTGAAAAAGTTTTCTTTTTCAAGCCAGTTTTATGAATGGGAGTCACCGAATGTCAGCTAACCTCTCTCAGCCAATCAAGGGCGCCGCTGGCCAGACCTGCAGGAGCTTTCCGATTTAGACAGATTTCTGAAATCAGAAGAGTCAGGATGCTGGGAGATTAGTGCTGGAACACAGACTTTGGGGTTAAACTATTCGAGAATGGTGAGTTAGTGCCAGGAACCACCTGGCTGGCACCATAACTTATTTAGATTAAGTTGTTTTGGTGCCTGGAGTGTTCCTAATATTCCAAGCACATGCCGTTTTTATGGGACCAGTTAAAGCTAAAAGCAGAAGATCTATTTGTGATTAGATCATAGGATTAACCACTTGCCGACCGCCGCAAGTACATTTACTGCGGCAGTCTGGCGCTCCTGGGTAAACCGACATAGTACTATGTCGCTCGCCCAGGAGCCTGTAGGGGGTGAGCGCGCGTCACCGGAGGCACGCTCCCGCCCCCCGCTCGTTCCCTGACATCCCCGCGTGAGTGACCCGCGGCTCCGATGTCCACCGGCCACTCGCGATCTCCCGCTGGAGAGGGAGAAAAGCAGACGGCTGATGTAAACACAACTGTCTGTCATTCTCCCTGGTGTAACTGCAGAGATCATACGATCCCGCTATGTAGGATCATATGTCTCTGTGGTTACATCACAAGCCACACCCCCCCACATTTAGAAACACGCCCCTAGGGATACATTTAACCCACTGATCACCAATAAAGTTAACCCCTTCCCTGCCAGTGTCATTTTTACAGTAACAGTGCATATTTATAGCACTGATTACTGCAGTAATGTCACTGGTACCCCCAAAAGTGTCAGTCAGGGGTCCTATCCGTTCACCGCAATGTCACAGTCCCGCAAAAAAAAAAAAATTACATAAATCTTTCTCGTAGTTATTAAACGCAATAACTTTTGTGCAAACCAATCAAAATACTCTTATTGCGATTTTATTTACCAAAAATATGTAGCAGAAAACAAATTAGCCTAAAATGTTAAAAAATTTTGACACAAACCAATACACAGAACTTAATGACGGGATTATCTTACAACAAACATAACACATTTTACAAGAAATCTGCATATAGTTTAAGGGTAGTATACTTTTTCCCTCGTGGAATTCAAACTATCTTTACAGGGAGATATCCCCCCCCCCCTACACCAGGGATGTGTGGGGCTCTCTCTCCTCAAACAAATTGGCTATACAGTTTTAAACATCTTTGATCCAAACTGTCATAGGAAGAGCTATGTCGTATCTTATAAATGATGGTCTAAATTGATAGTGTATTTCTTCTTGCCTTTCTTCCACACCCCCCCCCCACATTTGTATTCAGTTCTAGAAACCTATGCTAATTATATGTACCAAGAAGAGTGTTACTTTCAAAAAAAATGAATAAAAAAAAAAAAAAATTTAGATTTTTACTTTTTTTTGTTGAGAATTTTATATAAAAAATGTGAAAAATAGTTATTTTTTCAAAATTGTCTCTCTTTATTTGTTTATAGCGCAAAAAAAAAAAAAAAAAAAAAAAAAAAAAAAAAAAAAAAAAAAAAAAAAATCGCACAGGTGATCAAATATCACCAAAAGAAAGCTCTGTTTGTGGGGAAAAAAGGACGTAAATTTTGTTTAGGTACAGCATCGCACGACCGCACAATTGTCCGTTAAAGTCACGCAGTGCAGAATCGCAAAATAGGCCCTGGTCTTTGAGCAGCCAAATCCTCCGGGGCTAAAGTGGTTAATACATATAGAAATTAGAGTGGAGCAGTGTGGTTATACACAATGGGTCATATGAATAAAGAGCAGTTCTGGGGCAAAGTGTTTTACACCAGAAGTTCTAACACATACCCCGATTTGGCCAAATTTATCAAACTAAAACTGGAGCAATGTGGAGGCAAAGGGCTTAATTTGGAGCTATAATTTTAGAAACCAATGCAATGTTTCTGCTAATTGCTCCAAACTCAGTACTTTGCCTCAGGACTGCTTGAGTTTTGCTATGGTAAATTTACTACATAGGGTTTAGGCACTCATGTCATAAGCAACACTTAAAAGACATATTGAATCCTTGTAAGATTAAGATGGTTAAAATAAAAATAAAAATAAAATAAATAAACAAAAAAAAAAAAAAACCGAAAGAATGCAGCAATGATATGCGACAATGATGGGCACTGATAGGCATTACTGATAAGGAAAAGGGGGGCACTGATAAAAGGAGACTAAGGAGAACTAAGGGGTGCGGCTGACCTAATGGCTGATCACCAACCATTAGATCGGCATTCAGTACCCCCTCTTAGAGACTCCCATTGGCTCACATTCTCCTTATATCAGTGCCCCCCCATCCCCTTCCTTGGATACCTCCAGAGATCAGAGAGAACCCCCCCCCCCCCTAACATATTCATTCAAATTGCCTTACCAGCGGGACCTGGGAGCTCCTGCAGTCAAGGAGGGAGGTGTGAGAGCCGATCTGGGAGGTGGAGCCAGCCGCTCTAGGACTTTTTACCTTCCACTATGCAGTGTGAACGACAGAAAAAGCATGTCAGTGGTTGCTAGGACAGCAACCAATGACTGCAAAGGCAATCGAGGCAGCAGCAGTGGTAGTGAGAGTCACAGCCGACAAGGAGCTCATTTAGTGGAGCGTGGTTCCTTAACCCTATGCAAGTTCCTTCTTAACTATAGACAAAAGCTTGTTTCATATTTAATAGTGTAAGGGAAAATTATAAACCCGTCAGGTTTTCTTTGGTCACCTGTTGCACATTGGGGAGATTTCCCTTCACTACCTGTCACATAGCTAAAAAAATAGTAGTGAGAGGAAATCACTGCAAATTAAGAAAATACCTTGGGACCACCGTTGGAAGATTTACCTTCTATAACCTTTCTGGGGACAACCCAAAATTTGAGATTTTCCTTTCTCTTTCAATGAGGGTAAACCAAGAGTGAATCTCCCCAATGGGGGCACAGACAGAAAGAAGGGGAGAAAAAAAAAAAAAAAAAAAAAAAAAAAAAAATCGGGGAGACATTCTAATCCCTCTCCAATATGTCAAAAAAAACAAAAAAAAAAAAGTTTATTTAGTTGTAAATTTAAGGATTGGAATTGAACATAAAAATACAAAAAAGGTGGGCAGGAAACAAAAAGAAAAAAAAAAAAACAGAATTTTTGGCAGAGAAGTCGCACTTAAGTATAAGGCCTCTTTCACACTTGTTCAACTTGTCCTGCGACTGCAAAGTCACACCCCATGATTTCCAATGAGTACCATTCATATCTGTGTGACTTCAAATAGTCACTGCACTACTTTGATCCAACCTTAATGTGTCCATAGACCTCAAGATTACACAGGCATTGCTTCAAAAGTCCAGTCAGTCATGGCAAAGTTTCAGAAATTTCAGGTCGCACAAGTGTGAAAGGGGCCTAAGTTCACTTTTTGTTACATGATACACCCTTAATGAGTAATAGGTTACTGTAGTACCAGCTGCCACTCCCCATATCGTGACAAAGTGGGGGGAGAGATGTCCTCTGCCCGCTTGCTGTCAATTTAAAAAGAGTGCCCACCCACATCATTCAGAGTTTTGCGAATATGAAAACTACAAGTACCGACAGCCTTTGAGGCTGTCAGCCTGTAGTTCTCAATTAACTATCAGGGCACTGTTGATCACACTGGTAGTTCATAGAGTGTCTGTGAAACTGCCTGCACCAAGTCCTGCATGGCACCCACAATCTGCTAATCGTAAATGCAATGCTTTCCGAGCTCTTACCCCAAAAAAAAAATTACCTGCATTTATTTTATTTTTAAACGTGAACTTATCCTTTAAAGGATAAGTTGACTTTTGGGAGCATGCAACATGTTCCCCCAATGCTGCAGCCGCTGCCTGCACTCTGACAGCAGTACAGGGAGAAGTTCCCCGTACTGTCACTTTTTGAAATCAGTGTGGCTGCAAGGGGCCGCATCATTCTTTCACACAGCTCTGTGTGTGAATGAATTACAAACCTCAACACCCTTTGCGGCTGTCGGCCTGCAGTTCTGAATAAACTACCATGACGCTGTAGTAGTTATTGATTATTCCTGTCAGATTGCATCTGCCTACCCATACGGCCACTCAGATACACAAAATAGATATGCTAATCACTGGTGCAATGCTTTCCAGGCTCAAAAAATAAATGCCAAGAAAAAAAAAAAAGCAAGCATTTATTTTTTTTCTAAAAAGTAAATTTATTCTTAGGCCTCTTTCACACATACGGTCCGTTCAGTCACGTCAAAATGTATCAGTTATCTGATTTTTTTTTTTTTTTTTTTTACATCCACCACCAATCCAAAAACGGATGAAAAACGGATCGTTTGTCCGTTTACATCAGTTTTTTTCGGCCGATGAAAAATAGGGCATTCATCAGTTCCAAAAAACGGACATTGACCGAAGCGGATTATCAGCCGTTGTCATACGTTTTTACATAGAGATGCATTAATGTCCATTTTTCATCCGTCAACAGATGGATGAAAAACGGACAAAACTGACTAAAATCACTTGCATGGACTAACTGAATTTAACTAAAACACTTGGGACATTGGGTTCTAAAGCAACAACTCACTCTCGCACAAGCAGTTTCAGAACAGAGTCAGTTAATGTGTTCGCTTCATTGTCCTAAAACAAATGTAGCCTGCTTTGCATCAGGGGAGGGTTGGTAAAATCAGATTAAAGCCCCTTTCACACTAGCGAACCGTTCAGATCCGCCTGTCAGTTTTTCAGGCGGATCTGAGCGGATGCCCCATGCATCTTTATAGGGCATCGGATGTCAGCGGAGACTCATCCACTGACATCCAAACGGTCAAATACAGACAGATGGAAACCCTATTTTCCATCCATCCAGCAGATCAGATCGGATGGGATGAGAACGGACAGGTGGTCCGTTCTCATCCGATTCCTCCATAGAGAACAGCGGGGACCTGACAGCTCTGTCTCCGCACACAGCGCAGAGACACAGCTGTCATCCCCCGCTCAGAAAAACGGAGTCTGCCGGCAGACTCCCATCTGTGAGAGGGGCCTGAAAGAAAAAAAAAAAAAAAAAAAAAAATTCCCTCAGTTGAGTCACCGCTGTAGACTGACCACTCCAAACTACCAGTGCCTGACTGAATCTTGTAAGGGTCCTTTCACACGGGCGACCCGTATGTCCATTTTTCCTCCCATCCGTTTGCAGATGAAAAACTAACATAATGTATGTCTATGGGATTGCGGGCGTTAGCAGATGACCATCCGCTGACATCCGTTTTGCATCCATTCCAGTCAGTTCCGTTTTTTGAGACGGAAGAGAACCCTATTTTTCTTCCGATTAAAAAACGTAATGGACGCAAAATCGGATGTCATCCACTAACGTCTGCAATCCCATAGACAGAAACGGATGGATGAAAAACAGACATACGGAATGGACCCTACAAAAGTACATCCGTCTCCGTTTAAAAAAAAAAAGTGACGGAACGGAAAACAAAAAAAATAAAATAAACAGACCATGCTGTGTGAAAGGACCCTAACAAACATGTTAAGGCCTGACTACTTCTATTAGGGAAAAAAAAAAAAAAAAAAAAAAAAAAAAAAAAAAAAACACCCCACAAATGTATAAGGCCTCATGCACACTGGACTTTTTCTGCAGCCAGCAAACTCCCTAGCATGTTATCCTAGGTGTCCATGCACACAGGCTGTTAGGAGCAGTTTTTGGCAGGGGCATTTAGTGGCTGTGAGAAAAAAAAAAAAAAAAAAAAAAAAAAATCCACACTAGGGTTTTTTTTTAGCTGTAAACACTCCAACTCTGATAAAAGCAAAAAAAAAAAAAAAACAAAACAGAAAACATGGCTATTTGGCATTTATCAATGTTTTTGAGCCACAAGCGTTTGTGGGAGGTTTTTGTGTTTTTTTTTTTTTTTTTATAGCAAAACCTCCCACAAACGCTTGTGGCTCAAAAACATTGATAAATGCTGAATATCCACGTTGTCTGTTCTTTTTTAACTTTGATTAAAGTAGGACTGTTTTTACAGCTGAAAAACTCCTCCTAAAACCCTAGTGTGGGTTTTTTTTTTGTTTTGTTTTTTTTAGCAAAAAGGTAAAAAATGCTACGGCTGAAAAACGCCTGCTACAGCTTTTTACTGACGTTTTGATAACATCCAGTGTGCGAGGCCTAATGGGCCATACACACTATAAGATTTTCTGAAGACTTTTTCCTTTAGATTTACCAAAACCATATAATATGGAGGTCAAACCTAAACACTTTCAGTTTGAATGCAATCTGGCAGGCCCTTGCACTACATAGAAAAGGTAAATCTGAAGGAAAAAAAGTCTTCAGAAAATCTTATGGTGTGTATGGCCCTTAAGTCCTTGTCAACCAGGCAACTGGAGTCTGGATTTTGAGGCATCCAGTAATGGCAACCTACATAAATAATTTATGAAGTAGGGCAATACAAATAAGCAAGATTCCTTTCAACAACCTGAGTGGTAAATCACATTGCTGATACATTATGCAATACAAGAGATTACCTTGAAACCATGAGACCTGGGAGAAATGGTTTGGGAAATGTAGAAATTGAAACAGGACATGTGCTTAGTGCAGTAACTCCCAGCAATTTACGCAGACATCTGTTAACCGGGCTGCAGATTTTGTGTGTCATTACACCTTGCATGGACTAGTTCAACATGCTTGTTAAGGCCTGGTTCACCCCAATGAAGGTTGCATATTCTAGATGCATTTTGCAATACAGTGTTTTGATCCATTGAAGACTATGGAACCAAAAAACAAAAAAAAGTCCCTGGCCCTTTCCATAAAATGCACAGGATGTGAAAGTGACCCATAGGAAACCATGTTAAAATGGACTGTAGTGTGTTTCTGCAAATCTTAAATGCATAGGTGTGAACCAGGGCTTAATCTGTTTTTTTTTTTTTTTTTGGGGGGGGGGGGGGGGGGCAGAAAGAGAAACAAAACCACAGTGGTGCAGTGGCGATGGACTTCATATACTGCATGAATATTAACCTTTTTAAATATTTCAGGTTTCTAAAGGAAAAGCATCCTATGATTCAAGATTAAATCCAGTCAATTTATTTAGATGTTGTGTTTAGGTCAAGAATGGGAAAAAAAAAAAAAAAAAAAAAAAAAAAAAAAAAGCACAAAACATCCCACTAACATAGGATTGGTGAAGCAGTTCCAATGAAAGTTTTGACCATGAATGTGTGTACAATACATAAAACCACAGATATAATTACTCTAACTGTAAAAGAATGCCACTGAACAAAAATGATATGTTTAAAATACCAGAAAATAATGTGTCCAGTAAAAGTTCTAGATAAAAATAAAATACATGGCATCCTCCATAGGATTTAAAATCAAGCAAAGTCTTCTTCGCCACATCCTACAGACTTTATATGTGTGGAATATGCATCCCATTTGTTCCAGTGCCTGCATTTTGGTAGTGCTGAGGAACATTCTGTAGCCTGTTTGATAGGGAAGACGGGTCACCGACATCTCCACGTCGAGATAAATACATGCTTGTTGCATTCCTCATATCTGCCGAGTAGATATTTTGAGGGTGTTGGGAGACTGGAGAAGAGCTGGAATCAGATTCAGTCCCTGGTGCTATAGAGCCAAAGTTCATGCTACCAGAAATCTGCTGAGTGTAGGGTGCTGGTAGGTTATATATGTGAGCTGGACTCATAAAAGTCTGAGTAGGAACCAACATGGAACCATAATGGAAGCCATTGATATCATACCTTTGCATGTGTGGAAATGGGGGCCGGTTAATACCAGGATGTTGCATGTAGCCAAGCTGCTCCTGCATGAAAGCATATGGACCTGTAGGCCATGCATTCATGGGGACATAAGGGTCTGCCCTCTGACCAACTCCTGCAGAACCCACCGTAGGATTGATATCTGCAGCTGAATTATCACCAGGCAGGGAATCTGGGTCTTTTTGCTGAAGTTTCTTTGGCTTTCTCCTTGGTGTGAATTTATAATCCGGATATTCTGACATGTGTTGGGCGCACAGTCTTTTTGCCTCAAGCACAAAGGGCTTCCTTTGGGCTTCAGTGAGAAGTTTCCAGTCTACTCCAAGCCTCTTGCTCATTTGAGCATTGTGCATCTTGGGAAATTCTTCATACATCTTTTTTCTTGCTTGCCTTGACCACAACATAAAAGCATTCATAGGCCTCTTTATTTTGGGCTGGTTTGGCGTAGGAGCATTGCTTTTTGTCCTTTCTGGTTTAGTAGCATTGCTTTTCACCTTTTTTGGTTTAGGAGTATTGCTTTTCGTCCTTTCTGGTTTAGGAGCATTGCTTTTCACCCCTGAAGGTGCACTTCCCCCAGTGTGTGCGCTAGGTTTCTGCACAGGATTCCTGATGCTAGTTTCCCCAAAGGTATACATTTTGTGCAAATTATGCAGCTTGTAGAAGCAGCCTTTCAGAAATGCTTGACAAACACACCTTCCAGTTCCTCTGGTTAAAAGCAATCTAAATCTCTGTTTGATTGTATATTAATTGGATCCAATCAGCCAATAATAGCAAGGTTGGACAGCCCAGCTAACATTACCCATTGCAAAGGCTTATTAACCCTTTGGGTCCTTTCACACCTGTCCGTTCCTCCGATGGACTCCGTTCTGCAGGGGATCCCTGCTGAGCAGGCAGATGACAGCTCCATCTCCGCTCTGTGTGCAGAGACAGAGCTGTCAGATCCCCGCTGTCCTCTATGGGGAGATCGGATGAGAATGGACCGCCTGTTCGTTCTCATCCGATCCGATCCTCCAGATGGATGGAAAATAGGGTTTCCATCTGTCCAAATTTCACGGACAGGTTCGGAATCGGATAGCAGCGGGTGTCAGCGGAGATGTCTCCGCTGACACCCGCTGCTCCATAGGGATGCATGGAGCATCCGATCAGGTCCGCCTGAAAAATGACAGGCGGATCGGATTGGATCAACCGAGTGAAAGAGGCCTTATGGGCCATACACACTATAAGATTTTCTGAAGACTTTTTCCTTTAGACTTACCAAAACCATATAATATAAGGTCAAACCTAAACACTTTCAATTTGTATGCAATCTGGCAGGCCCTTGCACTACATAGAAAAGGTAAATCTGAAGGAAATCTAACCACAAAAGTTGGATAGTGTATATCCAGCTTTAGGCTGCTTTCATACCACTCCCTTGAAAAATTGCATCAAACATTTTTCTTGCTACATTTTTGCTGCAGTGCGTTAACATTAACACAACACATAATGCGTTTTTGATACGTTTTTGACACGTTTGCGTTGTGTTTTTCCTATATCACTTATGCATTGCGATTTGCATGCAATTTTCAGAGCAGATAGATCTAGGCCTTAGATGATGTGATTTTTTTTCCTGCAAGCACAAGTTGCAGAAAAAAAAATCGCTTGATTCCCCCATCAACACTGACTGTGCTGATTGGGGAATCTCTCCTACAGAGCTATTGTGTTCTCCCAGTAGGGGGTTGGAGAACACATGGCAATTATTGCTAGCAGCTAAAGTAATAGTATAGTAATAAAGGCAATAATCGCATGAAAAATTCAACATGCTGGTTGTACCCACATTGATTGATTGATCAACTTCAGCACAATCAGCCTGCTCATACATTTTTCGAATCTTGGCTGGTCCTTGCCGAACTGGCCGAGATTCGTACCGTCTATGGCCGACTTAAGTAGTGTGACTTGCTTGATCAGACTTCAATGCAACTTTACTCCCAGAAGTTGCATTAATCAGTTCTGGACCATATGCAGAATATTTGTCTAGTGGTTCCTGAAAAATAATGCTTTAACTCATCTGGCTGCGCCCGCCCTCCTTCCCTTTTTTCCCTTCTCCCCCCCCTTCCCCCCAATCTCGACTCGCTATACTCTTCACTTCTATTCTTCTTTTCTTTCTTTTTACCCCCTTTTTACAGTAGCACCTAGGATAGGTATGTTGACTTGTTCACCGTGGTTTAGTTGCATTTTTTTAAGCCTCGTACACACGCAACGAATTTCCGCCGACCGGTCGTCCGTCTTTTGTCCAGAGTCCGTGTCTGTTGGTTGGAATGTGTTCTAGACTGCACACGAATTTTCCCGCACAACAGAATTCTACTTCAGAAGTGATGTCATGTGTTGGATTGCTTTCTTTGTGTTCTTTAATCTCTGAGCATGCCTAGTCTTGCTCATAAGATTTTTCCCCATTGAAATCTGTACTAATGAGACGAAAATTGGACGTGTTTTGACGGACGACAAAAATTATATAGCCTGCACACCAGGATTTTTTCGGCCGAAAAGTCGGAGTCAGTTGTCGGAAGCATCATACTAACAAACCGAAAATCGGCAGATCGGACTAAATTTCCCGGCCGAATTTCTACTCATGTGTACTGGGCTTTAGACTTATTCCAACTCTGGCCAGATAGCCCTGGCTAGATTTGAAATTTATACGTTTGACTTGGGTTTTATGCCTTTGGAACATTGCTTGCTGGTTGTGCTTCTTAACCACCATCTGTGTTCACACAAATTTTGTCATTCATACTTCTGATGTGTTACATCTTTGCCCCCTCTGTTCCTTTGTTATGCTTTTGAAATGTGTTTTCCCTGTAATACTTTGAAATTTGCTCAATAAAAAATTAAACAAAAAAAATAATCAGTTCCAGACCAGAAGGATTTGCCCCCTTCATGACCAGACCATTTTTTGCGATTCGGCCCTGCGTTACTTCAACGGAAAATTGCATGGTCATGCGACGCTGTACCGAAATAAAATTGATGTCCTTTTTTTCCCACAAATAGAGCTTTCTTTTGGTGGTATTTAATCACTTCTGCAACTTTCATTTTTTGCGCTATGAACAAAAAAAAGCGACAATTCTGAAAAAAAAAAAAAAAAACTAAATTTTTCACTTTCTGCTAGATAACATTCTCAATAAAAAAAATGTAAAAATCAAAATTTTTCATCCTTTTAGGGCAATTTGTATTCTGCTATATATTTTTGGTAAAACAAAATCGCAATAAGCGTTATTTGATTGGTTTGCGCAAAAGTTATTGCATCTATAAACTAGGGGAAAGATTTATGTCATTTTTTTTTCCAGTAATGGCAGCGATCTGCGATTTTCAGCGGGACTGCGACATTGCGGCAGACAGATCGGACCCCTAACTGACATTTTTGACACTTTTGGGGAGACCAGTGACATTATTACAGTAATCAATGCTAAAAATATGCACCGTTACTGTACTAATGACACTGGCAGGGAAGGGGTTAACACCAGGGGCGAGCAAAGGGTTAAGTGTGAGCCTAGGGGAGTGTTTTCTAACTGTATAGGGGAGGGACTTGTGAAATGATCATAGAGACCTGTGATCATATATAGAAGGATTACAGGCGCTCTGTGATCATTTCAGAGGGAAGAACGGTCAGGTGTGTTTACAACAGTTGACTGTCCTTCTCTCTCAGTGGGGAGCGATCGCGGGTCCCATGAAACGGCCTCCCCGCTGCCTAGTGGGAGGGGGGTGCGTGCCGGCGGCGGCGCGCGCTCGCCACCCCAGCACCACTCCGGCGAGCCCACCACCCCAGCACCACTACGCCTACGTCGATTTGCGCAGCCCAGCCAGCCTGCCGCAGTAAAACTGCGGCGGGTGGTCGGCAAGTGGTTAATATTAGATAAAATCATTCCTGAGAGACTTTATTAAGACCAGTGTTTTTTTTTTTAGCCCTCACTTCTCCTACCAGGTCATCTTTGCTGACCAAAAACTTTCCTCCCAAGCGCATTTCATTCACACTCAAGCGTAGCGGAAACTTACGTTCCCGATCAGGTTTTTCTTGTGAATTTTTAATGAGTAAACACACATCACACATGGGATAGCCCATTCATTTTTTCGGTCGTGGAACATCACCTTTTTTTTTAAGTGTGTTTCGGCACGCTTGCAACATGTTTTGGCAAAACATACATCTGCTAAAAGTTATTAGGGTGTCCTTAACAATTAAGACCCGTACACACGATAAGAAAAATAGGTAAAATTTAGTCCGACGAACAATCTGCTGATTTTCGGATCGTTAGTATAGTGCTTTCGACAGCTGATTACGAATTTTCGTACCACAAAAGCTGAATGTGCAGGCTATAAAATTTTTATCGTACGTGAACGCAACGTCTAACTTTCGTGTAATTAGTACCAGTGGCGGCTGGTGCTCAAAATTTTTGGGGAGGGGGGGGGGGGGCACAAACAGAAAAATGTAATAGGCATTGCTTTGCGGCAAAAAACGCTGTAAAAAAATTGCGTGACTTTGACGTCACAAAAGTGTGAAAGGGGCCTTCAGTAATCAATGTATAGTATGCCCCCTTCAATGCAGAGTGGCCAGCGTGCCCCCTTTCAATGCAGAGAGACCAGCGTGCCCCCTTTCAATGCAGAGTGACCAGCATGCCGTACCCCCCTTCAATGCAGAGAGACCAGCGTGCCTCCTTTCAAAGGAGAATGACCAACGTGCCCCCTTTCAATGCAGAATGACCAGCGTTCCTCCATCAATGCAGTGACCAGCGTGCCCGTGCCCCCATCAATGCAATGACCAGCGTGCCATGCCCCCATCAATGCAGTGACCGGCGTGCCGTGTCCCCTTCAATGCAGAGAGACCAGCATGCCCCCATCAATGCAGTGACCAGCGTGCCGTGCCCCCATCAATGCAGTGACCAGCGTGCCGTGCTCCTATCAATGCAGTGACTAGCGTGCCATGCCCCCGTCAATGCAGTGACCAGCGTGCCGTGCCCCCATCAATGTAGTGACCAGCGTGCCCCCATCAATGCAGTGACCAGCCTGCCGTGCCCCTTTCAAATCATCGTGCCCCCTTCAATGCAGAGATCAGCGTGCCATACCCCCCCCCCCCCGAGACACTTACCTGTAGCGGCGGCATCTCTTCAGTCCCCGCGTCTCCTCGAGTCCTCGAGTTACCCACTGCAGCGGCTTCAATCACTTCACTTCCCTGCTCTCCTGGGCAGTGGGCTGGCTCGGCTGACTCGACTCCTGTGACTCCAGACTGTGAGACGTCCATGGGCTGCTCCTCTCTTCTTCGCTATGACAGCGGCGGGAACCGGGAAGGTGACGGAGATGGACGGTGATGGTGAGTTACTGACGCATGCACCGCTCCCACAATGATGTCAGCCGGGATGTCCTGAATGGTTGGTCAAGGCTGGAGTCTGGACCAATCACAGCCAGAACAGGACTACAGTGGGGAGTGTCGGGGCGCATTGCTCTGCACCCTGATGACACCCAGAAGGCCGCCAATCGGCGCCTCTGCTGGCAGCACGTGGGATGCCAAACCCCAGCCCCCCCATAGCCAGCAATAGGTCCGGCGCCCCTAGTGGGCTTTTAAATGGTAATTTTTTTTTCTTTCAATATTGATTGGGGGGGGGGGGCAGCGCCCCTGCACCCCCTATCGACCGGCCACCACTGATTAGTACAGTTTTCATCTAAAAAAAATCGTAAGAGCAAGACTACACATGCTCGGAAATGAAAGAATACATAAAAAAACAATTCAACACATGTCATCACTTCTGAATTTGAATTCTGTTGTATGGGAATTTTTATATGTTGAGTAACCTCTTCACTTTTTATATGAGACTAGCATGCAACAAAAAACGGACGAAAATTTTGTCTGATATTATCCTGATTGTGTGTACGAGGCTTAAAGCGGTAGTATCCCGCTTTTTGACACTTTTACCTACAGGTAAGAATATAATAAGGCTTACCTGTAGGTACAAATAATATCTCCTAAACCGCCATGGTTTAGGAGATATTTGCAGTGCATGCAGCCGCTCGCGCGAGCGGCGCATGCACTCTGAAGGTCCGGGGGGACCTTTAATTTTGTTTGCCGGGAGCTTGCCGGAAAATCACTCCCGCGCGGGAGTGACGTCATCGCGGCTCCGGCCAATCATCGCGCCGGAGCCGTCTCTTTCGGCCAATCACCGCCGAACCCGGAAGAGACGGCGAGGGATCATGGCAGCGCCCGCAGCGATGTCCGGGGGTCCGTGTCGGGGCTTCGTTCTAAGGTAAGTTACACATAATGGGCTAGTATGCGATGCATACTAGCTCATTATGCCTTTGTCTTGCAGGTTTTTTTTTTTTAGGGTTTACAACCGCTTTAAGGCTGTATTCACATCTGCCTATTTCCAAACACATGGCAAACCACACAGAAAACTTGTGCTTTGCCATGCGTTCCAGGAACGTGCTTTAATCGAACATTGTGGTTGTGCTGACATGTATTCACATCTGCACAATTCCAAACAAGCTGCAACTTGCACAAAAAACGCATGCTTTGCCACAGGTTTCAGAAGTGTCACTAGGATGGCATGCTAATCGCAATTGGGGTGTCATTAACAATTAGGCTGCATTCACATCTGCGCATTTCCAAACATGTAGAAACCCGCACAAAACCCACGCTTTGCCACGCATTTCAGAAACCCATTGAAAATGCGCATTGAGCTTGCTTAACCAAAATGGCATGCTAACCGTTATTGAGATGTCATTACCAATTAGGCTAATGACATCCAAATGCACGGCAATCCACACAGAAAAGGCGTACTTTGCCATGCGTTTTCGAAAGGCAGTGCAAAACCACATCACGCTTCTGTCACCATAATGGTAACACAAGAGCAATGGGTGTTTGCAGCTCGTTCCTGAAAAGCCTTGTCAGTGCGGGTTGCCACTTGTTTGGAAACGCACAGATGTGAATGCAGCCTAATTGTTAATTATACCCCAATCACAGTTAGCAGACGTGTATTTTGTCACGTGTTTGTTGCGTTACAAATCGTTACAATACGTCAAAACACCCACTGAAAAAACAAAAAGGTTCTTAAGCTACTTTGGGGCCTTTGTCGTGCGTAGGGCTGCCCATTCAAGTCAATTGGCTTCCTGAGTCAGCATAGAAGTCTATGCAGCTGAATTTGCACTAGAGTTGCCCCAAAGTGTGCGGTAGTGCAGGAAGTCGCATTGATTAGGAGTGAAATCATTGAAAATAATGCAATTTCCCTTGTCATGCAATTCAGACTTCCCACAAGTGCATTGCATTTTTTATGCATTTTGCCAAATTTGAATGTGTTATTGCCCCGGTTTTCATTAATTTCAATAGGGAGGTGCGTTTTTGATTCGTTTTTTTTACCACACCAAACATACACCTAAAATGCAGCAAGCAGGACTTTTAAAAAAACGCAACTGAAACACTACTGACCAGTGTAAAGAGTTTCATAAGAAAGGGATGCATTTTATGTCGCTTTTTTTAACTGAACAACTGATCAATGTGAAAGGGCCCTTACTGATCTGTAAATTTGTTCTGGGTCATAAACTAGGACCATATTGAAGGCTATATATCAGTATAGCAGCCAGGCATCTAGCATTTTCATAAGAAGGTAGTGTCAAATGCTACATTTTATTTTCTATTACAGGTGGATGTTAATTTTTAAGTTTCAGTTTAGATTTAGGTAAATTGTATGTTTACCTGGTCACATGAGGCACAGTAACTTATTTGCTGTATCTAAAACAAAAATACAAACCGTTACCCTTTCCTATGAAAAATTCTGTGTTTCTGTCTGATGGAGAACTTAATAAATTCTAACATTTATAACATACATAAACAGGATCAGGCAACCTACAAATTAGAGAACACCTGACATGTGGTATTGTAATGTAACTGTAACCTGGACTGTAGCCGATAACTGCTATGGAACATCTGCTTTTGTCGCTGCTGTATTATCCTTCTACAGTGTGGACAGGGTTAATTTGAATATTCGTTAATGTAAAAGTGCAGCAGCCATATTTAAGTGGACCACTTTGCAATGCTCGTCTTTGGAGTGTCTCCAGTGCAGGGGACAGCCATCTTGTCTGGGTCTGATTAAATCTTAGATGTAAGTGGCTGATGCAACAAAGCATGGTGCCATCCAAAAATTACTGGTATCACAAGTTGGGGTTCTGGAAATGTCCTAGTGCCATCAGTGGAAGATGATTGCGAGACCACAACTACTGAATGTCTATAATCTTTGTGGGAGATTTACGGGAGAATGGAAGACTATTCTGAGTTGTCACCCTATGTCAATATTCTACACCAGAGCATTCCGACAGGCAGCAAGGAGCCAGGCAATGCAAGCTTGTTGACACAGATTCCTAAAGGGGCACATCTATTAGATCTTGAAATGTTGAAACTTCAAATCAGATAGCCAAATGAGACATTAACCTACTGCAAATTGATTAAGAATGTTCGAGAAGAGGCAGTTTGTAAGGCCAAGAAAGCTGTTGCTGGTTCACCAAACACATCTACTGCAGGTAGGGACTATAGGCATAGTGGGGGCCTAGTTTGAAGCAGCCACTTTAAAGGCACAGAGGTCACAAATGATGGAGCTGATGACTCTGGTGTCTGCCAGAATTGCTGCACCTTCAGGAGAGAATGTGTCAAGACCTATACAGACAGAGACCCAACAGAAGCCATGGTCTGCTAAAACTGTGGGGATATTGGTCCCTACCACTGTGCCTGTCCAAGCCCACAAGAACACAGAGAGAACATTACATACCAATTGTAAGATTCTGGTACCTCTGGTACCCTTATTTTCCATTTTCTTTTCAAATATGCGTCCCACCTTTCTAATTAGGTGGTACGCATACACCTTTAAGACGGATGACGTCATCGCTGAGCGCCGCAGAGCGGCTATTTCAACCGCCGGCGTTCTCTCTCACATTGTTCGTTCAACCTGCCTGTGTGTCCACATGCTTACAAGCTTGTCTTGCTACCGGAACCTCCAGCTAGTCTCTTTTACTTGGAAACAGACCGGAACCTCGCTACTGATCCCTGTATCTCGCTACTGGATCACTCCCTCACTACTGGACCCTTCTACTACTAACCTTACTAGTGATAAGTACCCCACAGGGGAATCCTCCATAACCTTACTTACACTATCTACCTCTGCACATTAAGGACTGTTACTATCTATGCATACTAATTCTATCATCTGCACTGTTACATAGATTGCTAGCTCTTGAGTCTACTACCATCTATTCTTGCACTGGGTTAGTCTATCCTGTATTTGTCATCTGCTGTCCTTACCACCTGTTACCATACTCGATTACTAACCTATCTGCATTCTACCTAAATACCATCTAATACTCTCCTGAACATTTCTATCAAGTGCTTACCATCTCTGTCACTGTTCACACCTGTCCCTTCAGCACATCATCTTCATACTATCATATACATCCTATCACTCCAGGAACATCTTATTGAGTGTGTATATCTGTATGCTGAAGCTGACAGGCCCACAGTGATGAGTCTGGAGAGTTGGATCTGGTTATTCAACACATCTCTACATGAATACTGAGTGGAGATTCTGCAGCTGCAAATCCAGCCTACTACAAAAACGCAGGAGCGTTACACCAATTAAGTCAGCATGCTTCAGTTCCCAGATTCAGAACAAAGGAAGGGTAAAGCCTAAATCTTTGATTCAGGCCTCATTTAAAGCTTTGGTTAGGCTACCCAAATTGCCTTCAAACTCAGGCCTCAGATTACAGCAAATCACTGCACACCAGTCCCGAAACCATCAGCCTAAACAGAACCGCCATCAGACTAAAAGGGGGGTTCAAGCTCAAGCAGTGGAACAAGTCACCCTAGCTCCTCCAAACAAGTTCATTAACAAGCTGGTGAGCCCTTCTATTTGGCCTGAAATGGGTGGAAGGCTTCTATACGAAAGCCCTTTTGGACTATGGGGCACCCGTGACCTTGAATTACCGCAACTTCTATGACAAACACCTGGAGCACCTGCCCCCCTGCAAAAAGTAGAAGATCTAGAGATCTGGGTCATAGTAACTAGTAATAAGCTCCCCTATGATGGGTATCTCCCAGTCAAGCTTGAATTAATCCAAAGTGCCAGTGTTTGGTTCAGGGCAGAGCAGAAGGCCCCAGCTGAATAGGTGGTAAAGCTATAGAAGCTGGACATGACAGAAAATCTCTTGCAGCCAGGTGAAGTTATTCTTGAGAGGGATCCACAGAGTGAAGATTTAGGTTTGGAATTGGTTTCCAGAATTAGTTTCAATAAAGGCTCTGTAGAGAACCCATGGAAAGTTCTTGTCAGTGAATACAATATTAAAAATTCTCAAGTAAAGCTTCAGGTTCAAATAATGATAGGATAACTGAGCCCAGCTACACCCCTCACACCACATGACTTGGTGGGGAGAGCCACAGAAGAGTTGTCAAAAGACCAGCTTTATCCAAAGAACTCCCCTATGATGCCTAATCGGAAAGAATGGGCCAAAGTACAACTTCTGTGAAAAACTCCCAGAAAGTGTTCTCCAGACACAAGTTTGACATAAGATGTGCAGAGTACTCAGCATCACAATTATCTGCAAAAGAACAAACCATTCCGAGAACAGTCTTGGTGTATCTCATTATGACCTCATAGAACAGTTTGCAGAATTGAAGTCGCACGGGAGTCATATGAAATTTCAGAAGCCCTTTTGCGTCTCTCATTGTGGTGGAGAGAAAGAAAAATGGATCACTGAGTATGTGCATTGACTAGCGCACTCGCAAAACAAAATTACCATCTCAGATCAGTACACCACAAATCAAATAGGAAATGTCTATGTGGGGGCCAAGTGGTTCAGCATGTTGGACCTGAGAAGTGGGTACCATTAGATTCCAATACACCCTGATGATCATAAGAAAAACACTTTTATCCCCCCAGTGGGGTTCTTTGAGTTTGATCAGATGCAACAAGGTCAAACCAGGAGCTCCTGCAACATTCTAGCATTTAATGGAAAGAACTGTTGACATGAACCTTATTGAAGTGTTGATGTACCTGGATGACAAATTGTCTTTGGTGGGACTTTGGAAGAGCATTAAGAGCATGAAGAGCATGTAGAGCATTAGGAGAAATTTTGAACCAACTTTTTGAAGAAAGGTTGTAATTGTCTCTTGAGAAGTGCCAGTTCTATCGGCCAACAGTTACCTACCTTAGGCATGTTGTGGCTAATGAAAACACAAGGAGCCGGAAGCTGTCACCACCTGGCCCAAGCTCTGAAATGTAAATGGCCTGAGATCATATCTGGGTTTTTGTTTCTACTACAAGAGATTATAGAAGGGTTCAAAAAGATAACCCAACCCCTCCCTAAGCTCCTGCAGGCTGAAGAAGAAGAAAAACAGCAAGAGACCAAAAAGAGTTCATCAAGCCAAAGGCTGATAAAGTTCCAAAAGTCTATAGAGGGAGAATGGTCTGACCAATATGAACAGGCCTTTCTACAGTTGAAATGGAATTTAACCAATGCATCAGTTTTGTCTTTGCTGACCCTGCCCATCCCTACAAGGTACAAGTTGACACCAGCACAGAAGGACTGGGTGGTGTGTTGTATCAAGAACATGACAGATGTCAGAGACCTATTGCTTATGTAGCACCCTACAGGTAGGTGCTAGGCAAATGTATAGTGGGCCTTGTCTGCCTAACAGCAGGGCCATGATTTCTTTTTGCCAGGGTGTCATAGCTTCCAGGTGTGCCTGCTGAGAGGGGAGTCTCCCCACTGGTATCTGTGAGAGGTTTCTCACAGGGTGGTGGAGGAAACCCAATCAGTGGGCACATTCAGGCTTGTAACTACCCAGAAGGCAAATTCTGGGAGTGGGTATATGTTTGTGGGAAGTGCGTGACTGGATGTCTTTGGCGGTAGCAGAGTCCCAGGAGGGAGAGAACGGCTGTCTCTCCTCCTGTTTGAGGAAGAGGATGTCTCGGGTGCTGCCTGAGAATCCAGAGAGTGCTGAGTTGAGCTGAGGGGGATCCGGTGTGCCGAGAACCAGCAGAGAGCCAGAGGGGTCCAGTCCCAGGAAAGCCTACACAGGTGTTGAGTACTGAGGATTGCCCCTGGGTGTCTGCCTAGTGTCAGTGGGGACCACTCCGGAGAAGGTTCTAGGATCCAGATATCAGCTAGCTGTAAAGGGGGTACCTAGGTTGAGGACCCTGAAGTGACAGAGGGGGTACCTAGTCAGGGGACCCTGAAGAGTTAAAGGGGGCACCTGCAGTTTGGGCCCTGAAGAGACAGTGTGCGGTGTCTTAGTTGAGAGTTGCAGCCATACAGGATTCCACAACAGTCTACTTTAAGCCAGTGCAAGGCTGGAGGAAGAAGTTAGTAACTTTGCAGCAGTGTTCATAGCTCATTGTTCTACACTCCTGGATCTTCTGGACTCAAGGTCAACGATCTAGCACTTCTTTCAAGTTACAGTGTGTTCTGAGCATCAGTGAGCGTTGGCTGGTGTCGGCTGACGTCAAGACAGCGTTAACAGACATTTTTCTGAGAAAGTCCCAAGTTGTACTTAGTTGAGCCTAAAGGAGTATCCCACTCATTCCCTTCTCCCTTAATTACAATAAAACAACAAAACAAAGATTCCGAAGTTGTCCATGTCTCAGTTCTCACACCCAGGGTCGCAGCTCACATGGGCTGGAGAGGTAACCGGTAACAATGGCAGACCCACATCAGGCCCAATGCCTAGAAAACCTGCTACACTTACATGAGCTGAAGCCTTATCCCGTCTGAGAGAAACTACCCAACCAACAAGTTGGAGTTTTTGGCTTTAAAGTGGGCTGTTAAGAACAAGCTGAAAGATTACCTGAACAGGGCAGAATTTGAGGCAGAGAGATAACAACCTCATCTTGCAATTTTTCCTTGTTATGGGACTTTATGGGCAACCAAACCAACAAATTGTTTTTAATTTGTTTAAAATGTCATATTTTTAATATAATTTATTACAATTACACAATTTCCTTTTGTTGAAAAAACAACAGTCACATTGGCTATAAAACCATTAACAGTGACAAACTTGTACAAATTGAGGTGATACTCCCCACATTTGCATTAATTGTGAAGCTTTAATTGTGGAGAGTGTCACCTCAATTTGTACGTTTGTCACTGTTAATGGTTTTATAGCCAATGTGGCTGTTGTTTTTCAACAAAATGTAGCACTGTTGGATTTGCAATGTAGGGCTTGCTGTGCGTTGACTTCTTAGTCCTCCCTCTGGTTACCTCCAGACAGTTGCTGGGGGATTTTTCACACATCCCTCCTTACTCCCGCTTGCTCGTTACTCAATAAACAGTCCAGGGTGTTTGGTTATTATATTTATTGTGGAACTTGGATGGGAGAAGGGAAAAGTGGGATACTCTAACTGAACTATTCACAGTAGATAAGGACAACTCTCACTTTCCTGACCGGATTACCTGTGGAAGCAGACACACTGCTTTTACCATACTGCCACTTGTATGGAAGATTTAGGTCTTCTTGCTCTCTCTAGCTGCAGACTTGATGCAACTACTTTATCTTCAGGACACTCTCCAGCATCCTCTTAACTGACACCCATCCACTGACAATTCCACTGAAGGGATGGCCCTCACATGACAGGCCCCATGACACAGATCTGTACTCACTGTAGACAGAATCAGATCCTTTCCAGTGTCTCCCTTCCAGTCAGCTCTGCAGGACCTCTGGGTTCAGCTCCTATCTGACTTTTAGGCCCTCAGGTCGACCTCCCAAGGAAGCATGGCAACTTCTACAGAGAAGGGACAGCTGCCCACTCCCTCTGGGACCCCCTTGGCATTTATACAGCCACCCAGCATGCGCAGATGCACTTTCCTCTGCCAATCGCCAGGGCAGTTAAAATGCTTGTGCCCTCACTTGTCAGGTTTCCTCCGACTATCCAATATGCCTCCGTATTAGACCAGTGTGAAACATTTCAGACAAGCTGAGTTGCAACTGAGCACCATGAGCAGACCCTATCAGAGCAATATCAATTTACCTGTCAATCTCTCTGGTAAGCAGAAAGACCAAAAAACTACATCCTCTCTTCTAGCACTTACCTAGGAGGGTGCTACAAAAAGGAATTTGTGTAACTTTAATATAATTATATTAAAAATATTACATTTTAAACAAATCATTGTTTTTGTTGGTTTGGTTGCCTATAAAGTCCCATAAGGGGCAACAGGGGCTGAAGCCATCAGAATCACCATTGCTTGCATCCCAAAGCTCTACTGCAATTTGACCCAGATCCTGTTGCCAACCCCTGCCTGTACACAGACTACTCTCTGCCTGCCGCTTGAACTGTATCTGATTACCTGTGTCTGAAACAGGCTTGTCTGACCCTTCTCCAGTCTTTGCCCATCCAGTTCCTTCCAGTGCCTGGTGACGCTGTCCTGCATCCGCTGTGCATCTGCACCTCTGTACCTGCTTCTTCCTGCTGCTCAGCAATCCAGCCGCCTTGTTCAGTGACTCATTAGCTACTCTTCTCAACTGCCAATAGAAGACCAGCGCAGGCACTCTTACCTCACTTCGCTCTTGCATCCACTGTTGCAACTCCAGTGGTGCCTGAGCCAGGGTGTACAAGAGGTCTCCCTTTGCACGTCAGGCTCTGCTACAAGGTACGTGACAGGAGGACATAATATAACACAACAACATAACAGAACAGTGCTAAATGCATTATTGATGAACATGGACATTTGGGACCTGACAGAATGTTCTGGCTGTGTGAACCATGCGGACTGAAGTTGAGAGCTATTGTCACACCTGTCTCTGCTCTGTCCAGAGGAAGCCTTTGCTCCCCAGAGCTTCCCCAATGGGACATTTCCAGTGTTAAGGTCCCATGAATTTGGCATCCATTAATTTCTTGAGTATTGATCCCAACATGAGTGGCCAAGGAACGTACTGGTAGTGACTGATCATTTCACTTGTTATGCCCAGGCTTTTCCAAGGAGAAATCATCGAGCTGCTACAGTCACCAAAGTATTAGTAGAGAAGTTCTTTGTTCACTATGGGCTAGCCCCGAGAATCCACTGTGTTCAAGGAAGAGAATTTGGGAGCAGATCCATTGAATAGCTGTTTGATCTGTTGGGCATTAAAATGCCAAGGGAATCCACAACCAGAGAGGTTTAATTGTACCCTCTCACATGTTAGGGACCCTTCCTTCAGAAAGATAGCAGCATTGTAACAGACACATCTGTACTGTGGTGTATGCCTACAATAGTACTGAAAATGATGTGACTGGTTATTCCCCTTATAGACTTTTGTTCTGGAGGAAAGCTCATCTGCCAGTGGATTTGGAAATAACAGATTTTTATTTGGACAGGTGTAGTGTATTAACACAGACCAGGCTGTACAGGTTGCTTTTTTATTCACTGAACATCACGCATGCAACTAACTTCAGCCACACCCAGCTCCCAGACATATACATAATTGTAACATTTTGCAGACAGCAACTTAACCCGTTGCTTACCATACTACATTCCCTCCTCTCTTTGAATAAAACATAACATGCACAACTTATTAATAAGATTAACAAAATGCATGGATGAACAACTAGAAATTTAAACTATAAACTCCTGACTATACACATAGTCCTTAAGGTAGGCCGGTGGATTAGTTGCTCGTTTTTCTCTTGGCCATTCCGATGTGGATGGTTGTGGATTGAAGTCTGGATCACTGGCAGTATCATCACTACTCTTTGCCTGTTCGCCGTCGTCCGATACTTGACCTTCTGACTCAATAAATTTCTTCACAAATGAGGAATTACGCACTTTTGTGTGTCCATCTAAATCCTCTAAAACCACTTGAGTACCTCTTTTCTCCTTTACAACATAAGGCTCAGGTTCAAAGGACGGAGCCAGTTTGTTAAACCGATCATTTTGAAGCAACACCTTATCACCCTGTCGAAGGCCACTAGGTTGACAATGGCGGCGGTGGTTTGCATACTGTTCAGCCCGGATCTTCCTTTCCTCATCAATATGCCGAAAAGGTTTCTGACTCGTAGGAGGACCCCCAATGTCTGGCAATTTTGTCCTGAATTTGCGACCACAAAGAAGTTCCGCAGGACTAACTCCAGTGACAGTATGCGGAGTTGTGCGATAAGCCAAAAGAAAACGCCACAGTTCCTTTTTCCAGTCTCTTCTCTCTAAATGAGCAATCCGCAAAGCTTTCAGCAAGGTTCGATTCTGGCGTTCCACTTCCCCGTTAGCCTGTGGCCAGTATAGAGTTGTACGATGATGTTCAATAGCATTTGATTTCAGATAGTCCTGAAATTCCTGAGAAGTAAATTGGGCACCATTATCACTCACAATCCGTTTAGGCAACCCATGAGATGCAAAAATGCTCTCCAACCCCTCAATTACAGTTGCTGATGTAGCTTTAGTGAGAACTACCACCTCTTGCCACCTTGAATAATAGTCCACAACAACTAAAAGATGGTGTCTCCAGATGGAATGTCACAGAGATCAATGGCTAAATCTTCCTATGGTCCCTCAGGTAGAACAGTGTGAGTTACTGGTTCTGGTTTAGGTTTGCTGCCCACCAACTGACATGCTCGACATGAAGAAACCAAACATTCCACATCCTTGTCAATTCCTGGCCACCAGACTTTCTCACGTAATCTTTGTTTGGTGCGTACAATGCCTTGATGGCCTTCATGGGCTAAATGTAATGTACGTTTCCGTAAGTCTCTAGGCATCACAATACGATTGCCACGTAAAACTAGTTGTCCAGCAATACTCAGCTCATGTTTGATTCTGTGATAACTTGGGTCACAATCCACCCAAACCCCTTGTCTTACACATTTTCTCAATCGAGCAATGTCCGGATCCACAGATGACAATTCTTCAACCTCCCGCGGTGTCAATGCCTGAGGCATGGCGTTAGTAGCCACAAAACGAATGTACTCTTCTGCTAGGTTATGAACAGGTGCCGAAGACTGAGGCGAATATATCACTTCCAGAGGCTTGTGGTCTGTGATGATTTCAAAATCAAGGCCGTAGAGATAGGTGTGAAACCTTTCACATCCCCAAACAACAGCCAAAGCCTCTTTCTCGGTCTGAGAATAACGTCTCTCTACATCAGTAAGGGATCTGCTTGCATACTGAATAGGCCTGTAATCACCTGTGCATTGTCTCTGAACCAAGATGGCGCCTAACCCCACAGGGATAGCATCGACAATAACTTGGGTGTGTGCAGTAGGATTGAAATAAGCCAAAGTTGTGGCGCAAGTCAGCCGTCTCTTAAGTTCATCAAATGCACCTTGTTCCAAAAGGCCCCACTTCCAAGGGACTGCTTTGCGAGTTAACAACCTCAGAGGTTCACTGACAGTCGCCATATCTGGAATAAACTTGGCACAGTAATTCACTAGCCCAAGAAAACTGCGTACTTCTGCAGGGTTTTCAGGATTTCTGGCATCAGACACAGCTTTAATTTTACAGTCCTCCGGACCAATGCCCCTGTCAGACAGCACATGGCCCATAAAAGTCATTTTATTCATTTGAAATGTGCACTTCTTCTCATTTAATGTTAACCCTTTCTCCTTCAAGCGATTTAGCACTGCACGGAGACGTTCATCGTGCTCCTGTGTGTTTGTTCCCCACACAATTATATCATCAGAAATGTTATGCGTGCCTTCACAACCATGTAGCACTTGCTGAATCACATGTTGATAGGCCTCCGGTGCTGACGATGGGCCAAACATCAACCTCTTGTATCTAAAAAGACCTTTATGGCGTGCAAATGTAGTGATGACTCTAGATGCTGGGGTCAATTCAATCTGATGATAACCCCATTTCAAATCCAGTTTACTGAAGACACTTGCCCCATTCATTGCATGTAGAACATCTTCAATAGTGGGAATTGGATGTCTCTCTCTCTGCACAGCTTGGTTAGCACATCTCATGTCCACACAAATCCGAATATCTGTGCCCTTTGGTACAACAACTAACGGCGATACCCACGGAGTGGGTGATCTCAGGCTATAAGGAAGTCTGCGTACTGGCTGTGCAATAGGCTTTACATGTGGATCAATGTGAAGCTCAAACTGAAAATCCTTTAATTTTCCAAACCCAGAGAAGCAATCTTTAAATTCCTCTTTTAATGCAGAAATAGCAGGAGACAGCATATTCACTCTTGCGCTGCCTACATCACGGCCAATCTTTAACACCCCTAGTGCCATTGCGGTTTGACGACCAAGCAGAGGCGACCCCGTGCCATCTACAACATAGAATTCGGTCTGCAATGGAGGACCAGTCTCATGTGTTTGAACAGAGGTATAAAATTTGCCTTTAAGTTGTAGTGGTGTACTGGAGCCATAAGTATAAATCTGTTTAGTGGTGTTACACAATTTAAGGTGGTTTTCTCTGCTATTAAGACTGTGCCAAGAAGCTAAGTCCATAACATTGCATGTAGCTCCAGAGTCAATCAACACTGACACATCTGTATTTCCAATCTTAATGGTTAATGTCCCAGCTTGCAGAGAACACAGGGAGAATATAAATTCACAGTCAGGAGCACTCTCTTTATCCTCAGCTATAACATTTACTTGTGCTGATGGTCCTTTGGTTTTGTTATCTCTGGTTGTACTTCTACACACAGCTGCAAAATGACCTGTCTTTCCACAAGCATAGCACATTTTATTCTGTACCACAGTGCAGTCCTGACTTGTGTGTCCCTCTCTGCCACATTTACTGCAGGTTAACCCGTTGCTTACCATACTACAACAGGTCGCGGAAGTCAAATTTTTTGAGTAGAAGCAACTTTTCAACTTTATCAAAGGAAGGAGAAAGGTCTAAAGCCATCCATATATGGTTACAATCTCAGCCGGTTCAGCAGGGAGCGGCCAAAATTCAAACCATGTATGGGGAGGCTGATTGTATCCAAGTTAATCAATTGATCAACTTGGGTATAACCAACCTGTCATATTTTTTATGCGATTATTGACAGCGGCTATAGCCAATAGAAAAAATCACTATGTATTCTACGGCTCATTTACTCGCTCAGCAGATGTGGTTCTGCTGAACCGTAAGCGAGCCCGACACTCCCCTTTCCTGATGAGCACTCAATCCGAGCCTGTCAAAATGCAAGGCCTCTCCCCTCCCCGTTTGTCCCAGGTGCGTTGCTGGAGACAAGCAGGGAGTTTAGTAAACAGTGCAATGTTAAAAACATTAAAAGTTTAAGTCGTCATAAACCCCCTTTCTTTTGTAAAAGCCCCAGACATTCCTAAAAGCACCACTGCCTCATAAAAAACATCAACCCTTTATATTTTCCATCCTGGCAAAGCCATTTCAAGGTTTATAGGGACATAAATCCATTGAAAATCCCTAGTGATAAAACTTTTTCATTCAGTAGTATTATAAATGAATGACACAGTTGCCTCATTTTTATTAAAATGATAAAATAAAAGCCATTAATTATATTTAAATAAATTATGGCTTTTAATGTACAAATTAGACAAGATTTCCTGAAAGGTGAATGTGTGTATGTATGGTTAAAAGTAAGCGTGTATGGGTAAATTACTGTATGGGGTTGATTTATTAAAACTGGAGAGTGCAAAATATGGTGCATCTCTTCAAAGAAACCAGTCAGCTTTTAGGTTGTTAAAGCCTAACTGAACAAGCTGAAGTTAGCAGCTGATTGGCTACCATGCAGAGCTGTACCAGAGTCTGCACTCACCAGTTTTAGTAAATCAAGTACGTGACTGTGTATGTGCACAGGTATGTCACTGTGTGCATGTATGAGTAAGTGACTGTATGCTTGTGTGGGTAAGTGACTATGTGCATGTATGGGTAAATGACTGTGTAAAGGAGTGTGTGCAATTGTATGGATAAAGGACTGTAGCTCTGCCTTATTGTCAAGTGTGTGTCACCATAGGACAAATTAATCTTTACTTTCTTAGGATATTTTGTGTCGGAATTTCAAAATTTAAGAAAAGTGCTAATTTCTACTAGAGATTAGCATTTTTGTTCAGCCCTCTGGCCTTTGCAGCTCCCATAGGAAAGATGTAAAATCCCGCTTTATTATTTTTTCAGATTCATGAGATGCGAAGCAGTGTTGAGGTCAACTAAGAATAGAATCAAGTTTGCCTAGGAAGGCAAGTTTCATAGCAGTTTTTGTGTAAGTGCATCGCGTCATCTCAAAGTCTTCTTAAAATTATTGTAAAGGCAGAAAGTTTTTTATCTTAATGCATACTATGCATTAAGATAAAAAACCTTCTGTGTGCAGCAGCCCCCCTCAGCCTCCCTAATATATACCTGAGCCCAATCTTCCTCCAGCGATGTGCACATCAGGCAAACTGGCAGCTTTCGGCCCAGAGGGCAGGTACAAACCAGAGGCCCATGATGAAACAACTCGGCTCCCCTCCCACTTCCATGCCTCTTCCTGACCCCCATTCCAGGCTCAAGCCCTGCTCCAGGTACTCTCTACTCACTGGCTGAATCCGGGTTCCCAACCTGGCCAGCAGCGGGCGGTTTGGGGGAGCTGGGACAGCTCGGTTGGGGCTGGCCAGGGGAGGAGAGTCTCCAGTGGGGCATGAAACCGGCCTCTGCTCAGACAGTTTACACCATCTATGCTGGGGAGGGAGACCTGCGCTCTGTCCTTGTCTTCAAACCGCACTCAGTAGGTCAGCGGCGGGGCCATTTACTTCTCTTCATCAGGAATCCTTTAGGCATGTCTGTAGCAGAAGAGATGCAGACTTTTTACAGGACATCAGAGCGGCCCAAGGGGCATTTGCCCCCCTGCCCGCTGGCCCAGTCCTCCCCTGGATGTGCAGGAGTGCTTCGGCTGCCCGGGACTCTCCCTCCTGGTTGGCTGAGACGCAGCAGTGGCACCGTTGGCTCCCACTGCTGTCAATCAAAGTCAGTTAATCAACCAGGAGAGAGAGGAGGCGGAGCCGAACCGCGGCTCTGTGTCTGAATGGACACACAGAGTTGCGGCTCGGCTTAGGTGCACTCATAGCAAGTTGCTTGCTCTGGGGGCACTCAACAGGGGGGAGGGAGGGACCAGGAGAGCCGACAAGGGACCCGAGAAGAGGAGGATCAGGGCTGCTCTGTGCAAAACCACTGGTTTTAATTTTGGCTTCAAGAAAACAAGCAAACAACATGTGGCCAATATGTCTCAAAGCCACAGCTCCTGTGATAATAGAAGCCCAAATCCTACTTCTGTAACAAAAGACAAAAAGTATGATGCAGAGAACAGAGAGTATTTTAACCTCACTGTAAGGATTCCTGGCCTTGGCTCGTTTTGAAGCAGAGCAAAGAGCAATAAAAAAATGTATTGCGAAATTTGCGTAACCACTTAACCCCTGGAAGATTTTACCCCCTTCCTGACCAGGGCCTATTTTGCGATTCGGCACTGCCTGACTTTAACGGACAATTGCGCGGTCATGCGACGCTGTACCTAAATGAATTTGACGTTCTTTTTTTTCCCACAAACAGAGCTTTCTTTTGGTGGTATTTGAGCACCTGTGCAATTTTTTGATCATGCGCTATAAACAAAAAAAAGAGCGTCAATTTTGCAAAAATAACAATATTTTTCAAATTTATTTATATGAAATTTCCAAAAAAAAAAATGTAAAAATCTAAATTTTTTAACATTTTAGGCCAATTTGTTTTCTGCTACATATGTTTAGTAAAAAAAAATCGCAAAAAGCGTATTTTGATTGGTTTGCGCAAAAGTTATTGCATTTACTAACTAAGGGAAAGATTTTTGTCATTTTTTTTTAATGAGTAATGGCAGCGATCTGCGATTTTTTTTGCGGGACTGCGACATTGTGGCGGACAGATCGGACCCTTGACTGACATTTTTGACACTTTTGGGGTTACCAGTGACATTACTACAGTAATCAGTGCTATACATATGCACTGTTACTTTATAAATGGCACTGGCAGTGAAGGGGTTAACTTTTTTTGAGAGGGAGGGGTTAAGTGTGTCCCTAGGGGCGTGATTCTAACTGTGATTGGATGTGGCTACTGGTGTAAGAACAGAGATCAACGGTCCTACATAGCAGAACCGTATGATCTCCATTCTTACACAGGGAAGAATGACAGACGGCTTTGTTTACATTAGCCGCCTGCCTTTCTCCCGGTGTAACGGACGATCGCGCTGACATCGGGTCCACCGGGCACACGCGCGGGGGGGGGGTCCGTGACCGAACGGGAGTGCTCGCTCCCTAGAGCCTCACAGGCTAGTGACATAGCCCTACGTCGCTTTGCCTGTGAGGGGCTGACCGCCGCAGTCGTGCGGCGGTCGGCAAGTGGTTGAGGACCGCCCCACGTACATTTACTGCTTCAGGGCAGCCCTTAAGAGCAAAATCACGTACCTGTACATGATTTTGTAAACAGGGCTCTAGGTGGTGCGCACACCAATCAGTGGGTCCAGTGGCCGCAATGGCCGCCAGCCACCTGCGATCATTCAGGGGAAAGACAGAACGGCGGTCTGCCTATGTAAACAAGGCAGACCACTGTTCTGTCAGACAGGAAGTGAGAGACGGTGTGTTCCTACTAATCAAGAACACAGATCTCTCTCTTCCTGCAGTCAGTCCATCCCCCACGCAGTTGGAAAACATCCCCTAGGAGCACACTTAACCCCTTGATCGCCCCTGATGTTCAGTGCCATCTTAGGAGCATTATAGGCCCCTGGGCAATGCAGTGCACTGGGGCCCTGCCTACACAATCGCCCACAAGAATAAAAATGCAAATTATCGATAAGGCGATATTTATTGGTACCTCCAACAAAATCAGTGTTAAAAACATTAACACCACGTTTGGACAATATAACACGAGCTTGAAAAACAAGAAATTACAGACTGAAATGGCACAGTACGAAAGCACTATTAATTATTTATTACATTTGTGATACTTCTTTATAGAGAATTCTTTTATAATTGGCTTGAAGTCAATGGTCTTCAGGATGTCATTTTCTATACACATGAGTGAAAGTCAGTTCAAACGCTGCTGCCCCATTGTGCTGCAAAGCTCATTTTTTTTATCAGTTTTAATCTTGAGAACGAACACTCTCCTGCACACTTGGTCACCATAATGCACATGAAAACTCTGAGTGCAATTTCTACATTCGAAAATACAGATTTCAAGTTGTCTGAAATTGTTTTCAAAGTTGTCTGAAATCTGTACAATGCAGGGAGAGTCTTACAATTTTGATCAAGAACCATGTAGTGCTTGAAATGCTCACATTCATTTAGTAGGTCACCATATTCAAGAGATCTTTGTGATAAACATTAGCCAGATATTCACACTTTTTGTTTAGCTCATCAGAACTAATTGTTTTCAATTCACTGAAAGAAAAAAATTCCAATCAATGAATACGCTTCTGCACGTTTGTCAGTGCAGGAGTTAGTGAGTCCAGAACATGAAGGAATGTTTCCACCTTAAACTTTTACGAAGAAATATCTCTTCTTCTGATCTGTCATATCTAGTGAGGCGTACACTTCACTTTCGTTCCTGTTTTTTCCTATAATCTGAATCTGGACACCTACTCCTGGCTTTCAATTCATATTCACTAAATCTGTCTAGTATCTTGAAGATAAGTTTTTAGAGACTCAAGAAGGTTCATAGCAACAAGTATGTTCACATCCTCTGATTGCATGACCTTACTTGTTTTGTTTACTCTTTCAAGAACGTCATTCTGAAGAATTGTGAGAAAGATTGTTTCCAGGTTTTCCATTTTGTCACTCAATCCTTCTGCCTCTCCCCTTGTGTTTACTTCCTGTTCAGTGTCAGCTGATACAGAATCTAGAGCATTTTTCATTTCCTCAAAATCCTCATGTAAAGCATGAACAGCATCAAAATGTGCCAACCATCTTGTGTCAGACAGATGCTTGACAACAATGTTTTTACCAAGAGATGATACCAGAACATTCCATCGATGTGTGGAAGCAGAACAAAATGAATACAGACGCTGAACAAAGTCAAAGAATTTTGCAGTCTGTAGACAACACTCTGCTGATTTTACTCCCACCAAGTTAAGGCTGTGTCCAGCACAGGGGACATACATGGCAAACTCATTCAACTGAAGAATCCGTGCTTGCAATCCAGTATAGCGTCCAGACATATTTCAGGCATTGTCATATGACTGACCACGGCAGTTGGATAGTGGAATTTTGTTCTCATTAAGGAATCCCACAACAGTGTTGCAAGATTCTTTGCTTCATGAGAAAAGATGGGGATGAACTTAAGAAAACGTTCCATGGGCTCACATCCTCTAATGTACCGGACAGTAAACGTCCGTTGATCGGTGTGTGAGATGTCTGGAGAGGAATCCACACTTATTGAATAATACTTTGATTCTTTTATTTGTTCAAGAATAGTAGAAAGAACATGTTGTCCCATTATTTCAATAAATTCCTCACCAATATTTGCCGATAAAAAAAGATGGGTTGCCCTTTCCTGGATTCCCATACAATTTTAGATGTTTTTCCAAAACTGTCAAATTCACTTACCAGCTCTAGAATACCTAAATAGTTTCCATTTTTGGCAGACCCAATTTGTCCACGGGTCTGTGGTAGTGAGCCCTTGTAGATCCCCAGCTCAGGATTCCCCAGGGTGCGGAGCCTAAGCCCCAGCCTGCTTATTCACCAGGGCCCCTGATGGTGGGGATGGATTTGCAGCAAGCTGGAACCAGGTCGCAGCCCCCAGGTAGGCCCAGCTGAAGATGTGGAGTCCACTGGCGTGTGCAGAGTAAGTAGAAGATTAAAGGATATCCAAGAGACAATCGGAGGTCAGGACAGGCAGCAAATGAACACAGACAGGAAAAACAAAGCCGGGTCGGTACACAGTAAATCAGATATAGTAGCCTAGGGGTAAACGGATGGGAGCTAGAGAACAGTGAAGTTCCTCAAGAATGGAGCAGTGCACTGAGTATGTGTATATATAGGGAAGCAAACAGGGTGGTGACCCAGGAAGTAAAAGACAGGAAAAGGATATAACCCACAGTGGAGCAGGCAACGCCAATAGGTTAACAGAGAAGTCAAACACCACATGTGAAAAGAAGCAAGATTGAAGCACTGCAGCAAGGAGAGTATACAAACAAAACTACAGGCTAACTTGTGACACAAGTATTTGGTTTTCTCCACAAAATGGGAGACCTCTGGAGGCAAGAAAGCGAATTACAGAAACCACTCGTGTCAACACTTTATGCCAATACTTCTGCTCTGAGCGAAGTTGTTGAAGTAATAGTGTATCGACATTTCCAGTTTCTTTATGGCGAATTAAATATGTGGTCACGCACTTGCGATGTTCTTCTCCGTTTTCATGTTCACCAATAACATTGCTGTGTTTCCAGTCATTGAATCCTGATGTAGCAAATGGAGATACTGTCTTGAAAAATAGGTGACATAAAAAGCAGTAAAAACGACCTTGAGATGGTGAATAGAATAGCCATTCATGCTTTACATACTTGCCATTCCGCATTTCACGTTTAAACAAATACTTTGACAAATATCTTGCCTGCGTATTTTTTTTCCTCCAGTTCCTTTATACACTCTGCTTGAGTTTAAAAGGTTGCCGTCATGATCCTGGCATGCTGTCGGCTCACTACAAATCCAGTAATCTACTGTACTAGTATTGCTAATATCCCATAGCCCCGGAGCTGTGTCTTGGGTCACAAACTCCCTTAATGATACAGATATGGGCATTTCCTCTTGTGGATTTTCCCCAGCAGCAGGATCAGGTAATGATACCATTGGTATATCTTCTGGAATTTGAGTGCATTTAGATGTGGATGCTACATCTGGAGAAGCAGTACTACTGGCTGACGTTACACCTGGATTGAGCTAAAGTGTTAATTTTGGAAGTTTGCACATTTTCTCTTTCTCCTCTGCCTTTTTCCTCTTCTGTGCTCCACTCAAAACATTATGTTTAATTTCTGCTCTAAAGGTTATATTCACCAACACGTAATAAACCTACAGCTTCTTTTTCCTCACGTTTCTTACACTTCCTCGAACTAGTGGCAACCCTATGAGTGCTATATAAAGGGGACACAAGATATTACAGTCAAAACCTGGGGGGGGACACGGGAGGTAATAACTTTCACCACTAAATCATACAACTAAAAAAAAAACTAAATAAATATATATAAATGTACACATAAACGTATTCCGACAAGGCAACTGCTATATCTATAGTTTACAAATCAGAGTAAAATGGTATTAAAAAAGCACTGGTGTTTGCTTTAGTTTCAAGAAAAAACTTCAGCATTTCAAAAAGAGAAATTCGAACGATGGCAGAAGATTCATCAGTGAAGCTTCTTCCACCGTTTGGACCTTTGCACCTGTATAACAATTGTATCAAGTTCAAAGAATTTGCTATGTACTATAACATTTGGGATTTTGTTGTGCACTAAATGCACATATTCCTGCATCTACATGCTGATACTGGGTTGACATCACATTCCAACTCCTGGTATCAGTACACGGTGCATGAGGATGCTGTGCAGGCAGTGCAGAGTGATCCCTCAGTGTCCTGCTCAGCAGCATATCGGCAGAACAGACACTTTCCACAAGGTGCTGCTGGTACACATTTGTCTCCCTCTGAACCCTCTTCTCTTTGCCTCTGCATACATTACACACACACAAACTGCCTAATACAAACATATGCACACACACAAACTGCCTAATACAAACACACATACAAACTAAATAATAATATCGGTCTGAAATAAATGACAAATATTAGTAGCGCAAACAAAAATGAATTGTCAACCTCTTGGCATAAAAGATAGAGACACCAGTGATGATTGGATAAAATCACTAGAACCACTAAAAAGTCCCACAGTCCTTTCAGCCAAATGCAGGAAAAGATGATGTGAAGTGCACCAGGGATCCAAATTTTCGTGAAGCATAAGAGGATCACCACTGTTTTCACCACCAAGTGCCAGGGATAATGTGAAATGGAAACTCACCAGACCTCCATGCTCATTAACTCTCGAAAATGAGCAAAACACGTTTTACAGCAATATGGTCCAATGGAGGAATAATCCTTCTAGTACATCATTCAGTCACCATTACCCGGAACTCAGAACATGTGGGGAAATGAATAAAAACCTCCACTAGTGCAGTATGTCCAGACCGTCATTTATTAAAATATACAGTACACATTGCACTCACTTGTAAAGAAAACAGGCACATCATCACATGTAGCGGTGGGGATAGATAGCCGTGGCCGGCGTGACCTGGCTCCACGCCAGAGCAAGACACTCCGGAAGTCCTCCTTCACCTCGCTTGATAGCCGGGTACGTCGTCTGGCCACGCCCCGACGCATTTCGTCACTTCCGACTTCAACAGGGGGCGTGGCTTCAGACGACGCTCCCGACCTTCTTATAGTCCGCTGCGCATTGCCTCAACCAATCAGTCTTCCTGCTGACTGACCAGAAGAACAACAATGCTAATACCAGCGGACCTATGTAGCACCATCTGACCTCTTGATAGCCAATAGCATGGAGTGACCCCTGCCATTACATATCAGACAGCAGAAGTACCGCACATCCATGTTAGAGGATCAAAGCTTTCACATATATTAAACACGAAAGTTTCAGCACTACTATCATGCAGTGTATCCCATTGACCCTCTACGGCCTAACACAGGATACTGGTGTATATATACTCCAATCATATACTATACAATCAGAAATACAAGTAAAAACAATAAATGAAATAGACTAGCACATATAACACTGACATGTCTAGAATAAAAATGCAAATAAAACCAACATTAGAGGAAATGAGCACAACTAACGTTTAATAACACTCCAGTAGCAAAATATCCCACTACTCAATTAGACTCAACACCCATACAGATGGGTATTTTCATACATAAAAAAAATGTTTTAAAAAGTTTAAAAAATGTGTTAAAATTTTCTTAAAACATATAAAAATATATAAATATATACATATCACTGGATACTCAAACAGGACAAAGTGGACTAAAACCTGATATACAAACGAGGGTTCATTAACTTAGGAGTCTCTTATAAAGCAATTAATATCAAGTTCTATGTTGAGCCCCACCGGGGCGAGGGATTGGGTCAGGAAAATCCACTTGGTCTCACATCTGGATAGTTCCATGACCCAATTAGCCCCTTGCCATGTCGGGGTCATACGTTCAACACCCGAAAAGTGCAACCCCCTCGGGTCACGCTGATGATACTGGTGGAAATGGGCCAATACATTATGTTCCCGTTTCCCCTGCAGTATATTAGTAATGTGTTCACCCACTCGTTTGGTGTGGCCTATATACAGTAAATTACATGGGCACATGAGGGCATACACTACATGAGTAGTGTCGCAAGTGATAAGATGTTTACTTTTGAAAGATTTGTCAATGGCTGGAACTGAAAATGCATCCCATCTTCTCAAATTAGTCGGTGTGAAGGCACAAGCTCTACACCTCCCGCACATGAAGGACCCCTTAAGGTCCGGGGAAAAAGATGTGTTAGGGGGGTCTAATACCTTCCTCACGA
The DNA here is from genome assembly GCF_965119305.1 of Pelophylax lessonae. Classification (NCBI taxonomy): domain Eukaryota; kingdom Metazoa; phylum Chordata; class Amphibia; order Anura; family Ranidae; genus Pelophylax; species Pelophylax lessonae. Next base: position 532,780,625 of record NC_138768.1, on the reverse strand, counting down.
CCCTGTCCCCAAAATTTGGGGCCCTCCTATAGATGAAAGAGGGTACTTAAGGTAAAACGGGGCCCAAGGTCCTATCCATAAGGAGGATGGGCCAGTGCTGCCTAAAGATGGACTCCACCTTCCTATAGTCATTTGAGAAGTCTGACAAAAAACTCCATTCTTCAAGGTCATTTTCACAGGTGTCAGAGGAGGCACGTGGGCCCAAAGGTCTAGGGGCATCCAAAATTTTCTTAATTTCCCTGTCTAAGGCAGCCTCCTCATATCCTTTCACCAAGAATCTTTGTTTTAACGCCCCCAGTTGTTCAACAAAGTCTTCACTGAATGTACAATTTCGCCTCACCCGCATAAATTGGCCCCTTGGTATATTTTTGAGCCAATTCGGATGATGGCCACTTTGTATCGCTATTGCGGTCCGTTGTTTTAAAGAACACTTTTGTACTTAATCTACTACCTGATCTTCTTATTAGCACATCTAAAAAGTGAATCTCTTCCTGACTCCACTGAAACTCGAGTCTGATGTTGTTCCGATTCGAGTTCAAGTGTTCCATAAAGGACACTAGTCGGTGCTCTGGGCCATCCCATAAGGATTATATCATCAATGAAATGCCGGTAAAACTTTAATTCTTGTCTAATTTCATTGAACACAAATTTATCTTCCCACTCTGACATAAAAATATTTGCCAGAGAGGGGGCAAATTTGGCGCCCATCGCAACACCGGTCCTTTGACTATAAAAACAACTCTGATACCAGAAGTAGTTATGACTTAAACAAAGAGCCCTCCGTATAAACACTTTTTGCTCAAGTGGTAGTTCATCCCGCTTGCTCAAGGCACAATTGAGGGCCAGGAGAGCATCATCATGCTGGATGATGGTGTAAAGGGACGACACGTCGGCCGTGACCAAAAAGGCCGACTAGTCGTCCCCCAAGACAACATCGTCCAGTGATAATAAGAGATCACCCGTGTCTTTCAAAAAGGCCTTAGTGCGAGTTACACTTAGTTTTAAAAACTTGTTCAAATATTGTCCAAGTCTGGCATTCACCAACCCTATACCATTTACTATAGGTCGTGGCGGCGGCCTCTCTGGGTTCTTGTGGATCTTTGGTATCGTATAAATGATGGGGATCCGACAAGAACTTGGAACTAAATAATTATTTTCTTTCTTCGTGAGTACCCCATCTTTATACCCTAGATCCACCAATGTTTTTATATCATTGACAAATCCCGGGGTGGGGTCACCAGATAATTTGATGTAGGTGATTTCATCACCCAACATCTCCTGTATTTGCGCATGGTAAAAGGATTTATTCATGATGACCACCCCTCCGCCCTTATCCGCCGGGCGGATGATTATTTCCTTCCGTGACTCAAGAGTTTCCAAACCTACTTGTATATGTTTGTACTTCTTCTCCACTTCATACCCAGGTTGTAATGCCTGGAGATCACGTATAACAAGGCTTTTAAAAACCTCAACGCATTATTTGCAACCGGAGGATTAAATACAAACTTGTTACGCAGGCCGCTGTTCACCATACCTGTACCGCGTCTATTACTAATGGACGTGATAGGGTTACTGATAAAATATTTTTTCAAGTTCAATTTCCGTATATATTTATGCGTATCAACATATACGTTGAACTTGTTTATGGCCCTCTTAGGTGCACATTTAAGTCCCTGATCTAAAATGTGTAACTCATTTTTGGTCAGGCTGACGTCACTAATATTAAAAATGCCCTCATTTACCAATCCCTCCTTCGCTTTCTTGCGCTGAACCCTTCTTCCGGCACATACTCCCCTTCGGGGTGCGTGTTCTCTCTGTGAGTCTGATTCGTGTTGTAAGGGCGATGGCGTCCCCTCCCCCTGCCTCTCCCTAAAAAAGGCTGTCTGGGGGGGATCCTAGGTGCTGGTCCCTCATTACCCACATTAGACCTATTCGCCAGGGCTTGGTACTGATTATAAGTTGGTATACCTGGTATTTGTGAGCCCCCTCTTGTGGCTCCTTGTTTACCCCTATTAGTGCTAGACCGTCCTCTATTTACACCCCTTATTGGTGGTCCTGCCCACTCAGTGTTCGGTCTTCCTAACACATGGGTGACCCCCACATTTGTATGCACAGGTGTATGATTTTGTGTTGCTGATTGCTCACTCACAGCACCCGCACTAGTAGTGGCTTCCATGGGGGCTTCAACTTCAGAATAACTCGTTTAAGGAATCCCAGGTAAGCGAGCCTGCCAACAAAACACTTGTCTATTCTTAAAATCCTTAAGATCTCTCATATACTTTTTAACTTTTTTAAGGTGTGTTTCCTTATCCACTTTATTTTTTGTATACACACAAACTGCCTAATACAAATATACGCACACAAACTGCCTAATACAAACATTCGCATACACACAAACTGCCTAATACAAACATACGCACACAAACTGCCTAATACAAACATACGCATACACACAAACTGCCTAATACAAACATATGCATACACACAAACTGCCTAATACAAACATATGCATACACACAAACTGCCTAATACAAACATACGCACGCACACATACAAACTGCCTAATACAAACATACGCATACACACAAACTGCCTAATTTGTAGGATACCTGTCTCAGAAATAGATTGCAAGTTCTTTAGACTAACAGGGATTTAAATCAAACTGCAAGCTTTTCAGACTACATGAAACACACCAAATCTGGTGAAAAAAAGAACTCTTTAGTGATTCCAAAAGGCAGCATTTTATATTTTAATGAATAAGCATGACAACATGCTTTTGAAGCTTAAAGGGACACAGTAGGCAACCAGACCACTTCAGTTAATTGAAGTAGTCTGGGTGCTTTGACCCTTTCACACCTAGTGCTGCAATGTAAAACATTGCAGTTCCAGAGAACTGCAATGTTTACATTGCAGCTCTAAGTCTGCCCCCAGTGGCTGTCTACTAAACAGCCACTGGGGGCACTTCTGGAATCTAAACTGATTTTTGGTCCATTATCTGATGCTGGACGTCCTCCCAGACCTCCAGCGTCAGATTTTCCCCATAGCAAAGCATTGAATAAAGCTTTCCTCCTATTGCCACGCATGCACATTAGGTCTCCCAGCCAGCTGACGTTGGAGGGGGGAGGAGCCTGACCCAGCGCTGAGGGACATCGGCGCTGGATTCAGGTAAGTGGATGAAGTGGTTTTAACTCATACCCCTTTAGACAAGGAATTACACTTACTTTTAGGAGCCGACGCACTTATACTGCGAAATAGAAATCACAAGACTCCAGAACATCCGAAATATTGAGGAACATGGGCCAACAAAACTATACATTTGAACACGTTAGCCATAAACTCTCTTACTAAAGCAGCCTTTGATCATAACTGGGCAATATGGTCACAAAATTCTGTCTCTAAGACACAATGAAAATCTTCCTGGTCTTACCTCTACTTTTGATCATGTCACACATGAATAAATAGCCTATATGAAATATGTTATGTTACTTCTATATATTAAGGCAGCCAACAAAACTGGTGTACCTACCCTGTTCGCTTGCTTGTCTGTTTGACTATTTACTTCTCAGTTTATCAAACTTGCTTATTCATCTTAAATATGCACAGATGACCTACACATACTTACCATTCTATGTTTGTATTAAATGTATTATACTACTGTACCTACCTTTATGTTTAAAAAATAAAAAAAAAACATTGAAACAAAAAACAAAAAAAGATGATTACAGTTTTTTTTTTTTTTGGGGGGGGGTTAACTTTAATTTAATATCACATTTTATTGGTAATATTTACTACAGTAAATTATGGCAAATGCAGTATTTAACGGTAGTGAATCGACATTATAAACATGCATTCAATGTATTGTAAAAATCACAAATATTGCATGCGATTATTGTTTAGTGAATTGAACTGACAGAGTTCAGCTGTACTTTTATAACTTTTGCAAGGTTTCTAATTCTTAGAGGTTTTATGCTGCCCTTATACTTTTAATGAACCACATAGCCATTTTTTTTCTCTCAAGCCACAAAAGACAGTTTCTAGGGAGAACACAAATTTGTGCATATACAATACAAACTGCTAATTTACCACTTCTGTAAATAAAAAAATAAATAAGGCATCAGTTTATTACAAAAAGTCAAAAATACTTTTTATTAACGGTCTCTAAATGTCAAACTCAGAAGCATTCTTTGAAGTCCATCATCATGTGTCTTGAGCGTATTTATGTTGAAAAGGCTGCCCTTTTTAATAAAAGTCTCAAACAATAGGACACCCCCTCCTACACCAAAGTAATGAGACTTGCTGGCTAGGTATATAGTCCCATTGTCAGCCAATAGATGCTGAAAGAGATCATGCAGAGCATCATAGTAATTAGGATTATATATGGTCTCTGATGTAAGAATAATATCATATTTCACCGATGGTGTTTGATTTTGCAATAACAGTGTGAAATTTGACCAATCGCCAGAGAAGAAGCGGCACTTGGATAGAAGCCCTGCCTGGTTTTCTGACTTTTTGAGTCTTTTTTTGCTTGGTTCTTCGGTAACCTTTCCGTCTTCATCAGAACTGTCACAGTTGACCAATACATTAGGTATAGTGATCTCTTCTATCACTGTGCTGTTGTAATCCTGAAAATGCACTTCTCTAGCGTTTCGCCTCAGAGCCACAATTCCCAACAAACCAGCCCCACAGCCAAGATCCAAAACACTTTTTCCTTTGAAGCTGATGTCTTTGTCTTCAAAATATCTGAGAAGATCAAATGTGCACTCCCAAATTTTCATACCGCCTTCATACACCCCAGAAATCAGATCAGAGTTAGCAGTAACAGTTTTACTCACTATATTTTCACCATGCAGATCTTTATTGGACAACGTCATTTCCACTACAGACACGTTTACATACTGTAGATCTGAGCTTTGTTCAACTATTTTATTTTCCAGCACTTTGTTAACATCTTGTGGAATTTTATGTTCGATGGCTGGTTTACAGCAAACCGTTTTTTCTTCAGCTTTGTTATCCTTGCTCATATTGCTGCCATCCAACACATCACTATTACAGGAGAAAGAATTCAGTTCTATTCTCTTCTCTTCATTTTTAGTAGATAATTTTATCTGCTCGTCTTGGTCATCTGAGAGGGGCATACTATTGTCGGCTTTCTCTTCTTTAATGTCTGAAAGTCCAGTACATTCCACTGTACTGTCTTCTGCTTCTTCAATAAAGAAATTGAATTGAAATGACATTTTTCACCTAACCAGCTTTAATGTGGAGAAATTAAAAGAATTCAGAAGAAAAGTTTGCAACCCTAAAAAAAAAAAAAAAAAAAAGTTATATACATATACATAGATTGAATTAACTACAAATACTAACAGAATATGATAGAGCTTTAACGTGTAAATTCACCTTTACAGAAAGTCTGTGACCTTACACTGGACCCATTCTCATGCACCCCACCCCAGACACGCTGTACTGCAGTCCTGCTCTGTCAGGGACCAAAACACTGCTTCAATGGTCCAGGGATTTGAAATCCGCACAGATTAAAGCGTAACTCCACCTTTGTTGAGAAAAAAAACATTCCCCTCTGGGTGATCTCTCTACATTACAAGGATTTTAACAAACTTTGTTGCAGATTCCTACCTTTTGTTATTCTGAAGAAATCATTGTTTGTTCCTCTGTGCTGAGTGGGTCAAATGGGAGTGATTTCATAATTATCTATCAGCTGCGGCAGCTGCTGAGCTCTAATGAGGAAATCTGCTGGGCCTGCATCCCTTTAGACGTGTTTCTATTGGGAGTATCTCACCAAAAATGACATTTTTATTGCAGGGGATGCCTGAAATCTTAGGCAGACTTCTGGGGAAATCAGTGAGCCAATCACACAAGCAGGAAATGATGTTTCTGGGGTGTGGTCAGTATACATTCTGTGTACAGAACAGCTCCAGGTTGCCATATTGCATTGCAATTTCAGAAAATTACAACAGCTGCTGCAGATTGAAAAGGAAAGGTGATATTTAATAACATTCAATTACAATATGATTTGTGTCACAATAGTATATGCTATATTGTTTTTTTTTTGTTTGCTATTTTTTTTCCCAACGAAAGTGGAGTTACCCTTTAATGTACTTTCCATACCTCACAGAGTGTATGAACAAGAGGCATTCTAATTGGTCAGCACTGTCACATGGGTGGCACTGACCAATGAGAATCTGTCTAACTGGTCCCTGACAGAGCAAGATCACAGGACTGCCATACAGCAGGATTTTTTTTTTTTGGGGGGGGAGCAGGTACCTAGTTTATCAGGTACCCTCTCCCACTTCCGCTCGGGCTGCCTAGGCGGCTCGAGTGGAAGTTCTCCTCTCCCCCTCTGCAATCTTCTGGGACATGTCACGAGTCCCAGAAGATTTCCCGGCCACTGAGGAAGCGCAGTGCGACTCGCGCATGCACAGTGTGCACCCGGCTGCGAGGCCGTAAGCTCTCACAACCGGATACTCACACTTGTAATGCCGGCACCGAGGAGAGAAGAGGGAGAGAACCGAGGCTCCCGCCGGCCGCATCCCTGGATCGTGGGACAAGCGAGTGTGTGTTTATTAAAGTCAACAGCTACACTTTTTATAGATGCTGACTTTTAATAAACACAAAAACAGCAGGAACTTTGCTTTAAGTTGTGGTGCTTACAACCCTAACCCTAGCTACTGTCAAGGAGAGGTCTCTCCAAAAATACATCCATACAAAAAACCCATCAAAGGATATGCCACGTACTCAAGGCTACCACAAAAATGTTTATTCAACAAATTGTATGTATATACAGTGGACAGGACAAAAAAAACTCCAGTGGGACCAGTGAAGTGGAGTGAAATGTCCCGTATGGATCCAGAGGAGGCACTGAAAAGCTTCAAGCCCTTGTCAGCCGACCCTGAGGGACAAAAAAACTTATGAGCCAAGAAGGAGCGCCCACGTCTACAACAAGGTTCCTTGCCCTTAGCCTGCAGAAAAAAAGTACTCTTTCCCCCTGTGAGACCTTTATTGATGTCATCCAGGGTAGCCCCAAACAGGCAAAATCCTTGAAAGGGGAGATGAGTCAAGGCCTTATTAGAAGTCTGGTCCGCTAGCCCGAAAGCCAACTCCACTCGGGATATAAAGGACCGCCATCAGAGCATTGGTGTATGGTTGGGACCCGGAGGGCCCTGAAGCCTCAGAGAGGGAGATGTGCTCCAAAGTCTCCATGAGTCACAAGAAGTGAAAAAACACTGCAAAGGGACAACCCCCTGCCCCCACCCATACAGCCCCAGCATAAGTGGAGGGGGGAATCGGGTGACAGATGAAGGGGGGTGCCTGACAGGAAGATGGGGAACCACGGAGTCTGACCATCCCAAGGAGGGTCCCACGTCCACCCCAAAACCCCCCCAGGGGGGGAGAGGGGGACAGCTACTCACCATACCAGGAACCAGGGAGGCACCGCTCCAGGCAGAACTCCATCGAAATTGGGGGGCTGTCAGCTGTGACTCGGGCCGAGACCTGGTTGTATGCGACCTCGTGAGGTGTTTAACCCGCAGGCCAGCTCCCGTCCGGGAGGTTATGTCGCGGCCGACCTAGCACGAGCTGAGGTTTGCATGCACTCACTGGCTAGACTGGGGTGACCACTGGATCTAGATTGTCCAGCCCGTAGCCCAGTCCGGCAGTTGATTATAAATCTCACAGGAAAAAAAAAACGGGAGAAAAAAAGCTATTTAAAAAAAAAATTGCCAGGACCCCAAGCAAGGAACTAGGTCCTTACTCCTGACTAGACAGAAAAAAACTAAGTATCTATTTCCTGGGACTACCCATAGGCATTGCCAGATTCTTTTTCTGCCTAGTGTCCTAATCCTGTAGGGGGCAGTATTACCCAATCGTAATTAAGAACAGAAACGGTGTCCGTCAATAAAAGAGAAAAAAGGGTGTCCCCGTTTGCACTGTCCTCCCCTTGCCTTCTGGGATATGCTTGTCACATATCCTAGGAGGCAAAGTGCCTCATTCAGGAAGTAGGAGGGGGCAATATGATGGTGCGGGTCCAAGAGGTGGCAGAGAACAAGTGGATCTCAATGGGAAAAAGCAGGATCCTGGGTGGGTATCGAAAACCTACACAATGGACCACCAGGTAAGAGGGGCAGGCAGATATCCGCTTTAATAACACTTTTCTAGTGGTAGGTCTCTTTAAAACTCCCTGCACCTAATTCAGGCATGCATATTTGTCAGTTTCAGTAACATTACCAAAAAAGGCTACAAATTCAGGTAGTTTAAACACCATTTTGAGAACCTGTCACTGTGGCAGCATCACATTCTTAAAGGAAACCCTGCTTGGTCATTTTTACCTACAGGTAAGCCTATAAAAAGGCTTACCTGTAGGTAAAATTAACATCTCCTAAACATGCACTGTTTAGGAGATATTCACCCTGAATGCAGCCAGTTACGTCCCCGGCACATGCGCTCTGAAGGTCTGGACCTCCCTACCTTGCCAGGCCTTCAGTGACGTCATTGCGGCTGCGGCTTATCACATAGCCCGAGCGCGTGAACCCGGAATAAAGAACAGAGGAAGATGTCAGCCCTCTCAGCGGTGACAGGCCAGCGCTAGAGGGCTTCATTCCAAGGTGAGTATTTCATAATGTGCTAGTATGTGATGCATACTAGCACATTATGCAATTGCCTTACAGGCAGTTCACAGATTAGGAAATGAAAGGTATTAAGACTAGCTCTGAGCTGGTGTATAGAGGTATACCAATACTCAAGTGTGGGGTATGTACAGTATCTCACAAAAGTGAGTACACCTCTCACATTTTTGTTAATGTTTTATTATATCTTTTCATGTGACAACACTGAAGAAATGACACTTTGCTACAATGTAAAGTAGTGAGTGTACAGCTTGTATAACAATGTAAATTTGCTGTCCCCTCAAAATAACTCAGCACGCATCCATTAAATGTCTAAACCGCCGGCAACAAAAGTGAGTACACCCCTAAGTGAAAATGTCCAAATTGGGTCCAATTAGCCATTTTCCCTCCCCAGTGTCATGCGACTCGTTAGTGTTACAAGGTCTCAGGTGTGAATGGGGAGCAAGTGTGTTAATTTCGGCATTATCGATCCCACTCTCTCTTACTAGTCACTGGAAGATCAACGTGGCACCTCATGTCAAAGAACTCTCTGAGGATCTGAAAAAAAGAATTGTTGCTCTATATAAAGATGGCCTAGACTATAAGAAGATTGCCAAGACCCTGAAACTGAGCTGCAGCACGGTGGCCAGGACCATACAGCGGTTTAACAGGACAGGTTCCACTTAGAACAGGCCTCGCCATGGTCGACCAAAGAAGTTTGCTGCCCGTGCTCAGCGTCATATCCAGAGGTTGTCTTTGGGAAATAGACGTATGAGTGCTGCCAGCATTGCTTCAGTGGTTGAAGGGGTGGGGGGTCAGCCTATCAGCGCTCAGACCATATGCCACACACTGCATTAAATTGGCCTGCATGGCTGTCGTCCCGGAAGGAAGCCTCTTCTAAAGATGATACACAAGAAAGCCCGCAAACAGTTTGCTGAAGACAGGCAGATTAAGGACATGGATTACTGGAACCAAGTCATGTGGTCTGATGAGACCAAAATAAACTTATATGGTTCAGATGGTGTCAAACGTGTGTGGAGGCAACCAGGTGAGGAGTACAAAGACAAGTGTGTCTTGCCTACAATCAATCACGGTGGTGGGAGTGTCATGGCCTGGGGCTGCATGAGTGCTGCTGGCACTGGGGAGCTACAGTTCATTGAGGGAACCATGAATGCCAACATGTACTGTGACATACTAAAGCAAAGCATGATCCCCTCCCTTCGGAGACTGGGCCCCAGGGCAGTATTCCAACATGATAACGACCCCAAATACACCTCCAAGAGGACCTCTGCCTTGCTAACGAAGCTGAGGGTGAAGGTGGACTGGCCAAGCATGTCTCCAGGCCTAAACCCTATTGAGCATCTGGGGGGCATCCTCAAACAGAAGGTGGAGAAGCGCAAGGACTCTCCACCAGCTGATGTTGTCATGGAGGAGTGGAAAAGGACTCCAATGGCAACCTGTGAAGCTCGGGTGAACTCCATGCCCAAGAGGGTTAAGGCAGTGCTGGAAAATAAAGGTGGGCACACAAAATATTGACACTTTGGGCACAATTTGAACATTTTCACTTAGGGGTGTACTCACTTTTGTTGCCAGCGGTTTAGACATTAATGGCTGTGTGTTGGGTTATTTTGAGGGGACAGCAAATTTACACTGTTATACAAGCTGTACACTCACTACTTTACATTGTAGCAAAGTGTCATTTCTTCAGTGTTGTAACATGAAAAGATATAATAAAATATTTACAAAAATGTGAGGGGTGTATTCACTTTTGTGAGATACTGTATGTGCTTGGAGGCTGACATTAAAGAGTAAAAAATATAGCATACACAATTGCTACAAAAGCCACATTGTAATTGAATGTTACTAAAACGATCTTTCCTTTTCAATCTGCAGTGCTGCAATTTTCTGTAAAGTTCCATGCAATATGGCAACCTGGAGGCCAACAGGGTTGGAGAAGATGCACCCAAGCTAACTTTACTTACGCCCTAGACCAGTGATGGCGTACCCTGGCATCCCAGATGTTTTGGAACTATATTTCCCATGATGCTCACCTACACTGCAGAGTGCATGAGCATCATGGGAAATGTAGTTCCAAAACATCTGGAGTGCCAAGGTTTGCCATCACTGCCCTAGACCCACAGGGATCCCGGAACATCTTAGATCTCCTCCAGCCCTGTGAGCACAGCAAGCGGCCGTGGTTTTGGATTTGACATGTAAGATATATTGTGTACTTTTAACATGTGAGTTGTGATAACATTTCTTAATAAATTGCTTGTTTGCCCATTGATGCACTTTTTAGCGAAGTCTTCCCTATACTGGGATCACACAGGAGCTGTGGGGGGAAACCGCATGCGATTCGGACACACTGTGTTCCTGTTCAAATTGCATGCAATTCTTTGCAGTGCGATTTGTGCCCATCCATTTTGATGGATTCAAATCGCATTGCAAACGTATCAGTATTTGACCGTAAGTACCGGGTACACATACTAGCCCGTAAAAAACAATATCGCTGCAACCCTAATAAAATACATTATATCAGATATTTCATATATATATATATATATATATATATATATATATATATATTTTTAGGTCATGTCTCAATTGAGCAGTGTGGCGTATTGCATTGCTGTTCCCTTGGCCTGTGGTGCCATACAGTGCTGAAAACATGCAAACATGACACATTTTTCAGCACCGTATACACTAGCTTCATACTGTGAACAGGGATACATAGAAAACAATTGTTCCTCTGCGGTGACTTGCATTTATCCAGTAAAGAAAAACACAGTTCTCTGTACATTGTGTGATCAAGCTCTTATAGTTTATAAAACCATTACCTACCACCTACAAGGCTAAAAAAAAAAGTGAATAGATCACATTCTTATGTAAATAATTTACTCAGAAGCTTTTCTTACAAATCTAATCAGTATACATGAGGTCTGAGTCCAATAAAACCTTTGTACTGATAATCAAACATCTCAAATTTCTAACTATTGAAGCTACAGTGGAGCTTGAAAAAACAGACACCCACTACAATGTAAATGCACCTTAGAAAACCCCAGATCACCTACAGAGGATAGAACTTTCAGCAGAAACAAGCATGTCCCGATTCCATGTTAAATCAACAATATGAAAGAAAGAACGATAAGTGCATGGGGGATATTTCAGAGAGCACATCGCCATCTTGTGGCTCCTCGATAAACAACGCACCACAAAGAAATGTATCCATATAAAAAATTAGTTCAATATCGCCATCTAGTGTTGAAATATGAGTACTGACAGGAAAGAAAATGTTTAAACATTGCAATTCAAAAATAGACAAAATTCTTTAGGAATAGAGGTTTTAGATGATAAAGACAAACATCACATATTGATGAAGAAATTAAAGCTAAGATAATGTTCATCAAAATAATATAGCTGAGGATATTATCTTTAACCACTTGGCCTGCGGAAGATTTACCCCCCTTCATAACCAGGCCATTTTTTCCACGGAACACAGCTGATGACTGATCAGAGTACCGACTTGCTGCCGGTGTTCCGCGAAAAAACCCTACCCGTGAAAATTCCCTATCCTCGTCACTTCCTCTTCACATACGTCATGGAACAGCTGAGCCGCTTCCCACTGCGCATGCTCATACTGTAGCTCCGGAGGGTAGGGAATTCTCACAGGGTAGGGTTTTCTAACGTTACACTACATCAGCTGTTGCCACTCCAACATTAAATCATCTCCGCTGCAACATTAAATCATCTCTGCTCCTACCACTGTGACTTCCCTGATCTCGGCTACTAAATGTAAAAGCGGCGGGTGTATGACAATATAAATCACGGAGATCTCGGCTCTGTGATTTATATTTTCATAGACCCGCCGCTGCTTTTACATTTAGTACCTGAGATCAGGGAAGTCACAGGGGTAGGAGCGGAGATTATTTAATGTGGCAGCGGAGATGATTTACTGTACCAGCGGCAACAGCTGATGTGGTGTAACGTTACACATCACTACCCCGTGAAAATTCCCTACCCTCCAGAGCTCTGAGCATGCGCAATGGTAACCTGCTCAGCTGTTCCATGACGTATGTGCACCGGAAGTGACGAGGGTAGGGAAATTTCACGAGGTATGGTTTTTTAACGTTACACCGGTACCATGTGACTGTCGTGAGGAATCACAGCCGGTCACATGACAGTTGTACACAATGTTAATATGGGAAAATAACTGCGCTAACTAATGCGATCCAGCAGCAACTTAAATTGCGACAAACAATCAAAAACGTATATATAACTAAAGTTGCGCTAAATGTGTTATAAGTGGCAATGAATGTCAAATTATGACACAATATGATGTTAAACTCCAATTTAATGTCCTCTTAAAGTCCCGGATATTCTCCAGAAATCAGACACAGTCCAAAATGGAAATTCCCAAGTCAAAGAGTAAATCACCAATGATGTAGTCTCCTTACCGGATGAAGGAAAGGAAAAAGCCCAAACTCAAATTAGGTCTGTCAGTCTCAGATCTGCAAGCCCATATTCATCTCAGATGACGGATGGAAATCATGTAAAGAAAACAGAAGCAGAAGATAGGATAGAAAGGACACACAAAGGCCACCAAATTCAGATGATCACCCCAACAAGATCAATCTTTGAACACAGGGTGGATATCAAACAACAGCAATCACTCCTTATGTTATCCCTGTCACCTGATTGGTTCCAACCAGAGGAGCACAAATTTATGGACACAGCACCAGCATTCACTAATGAGACTTTGTTGTGACTCGGAGTGATCGTTCCACCTACTGCTGGTTCCGAGGGTCATCCATGGGACATTTGGCTCATACCTTTATGCGATTTGGTAAGAGGCAGTGGTGTTGGGGTGATCATCTGAATTTGGTGGCCTTTGTGTGTCCTTTCTATCCTATCTTCTGCTTCTGTTTTCTTTACATGATTTCCATCCATCATCTGAGATGAATATGGGCTTGCAGATCTGAGACTGGCAGACCTAATTTGAGTTTGGACTTTTTCCTTTCTTTCATCCGGTATGGAGACTACATCATTGGTGATTTACTCTTTGACTTGGGAATTTCCATTTTGGACTGTGTCTGATTTCTGGAGAATATCCGGGACTTTAAGAGGACATTCACTTGGAGTTTAACATCATATTGTGTAATAATTTGACATTCATTGCCACTTATAACACATTTAGCGCAACTTTAGTTATAGTTGTACACAATGGATGGCTTCCTTTCATGCCATCCTTTGTGTACAATAATGTAGCTAGCTGTGATTGTTCAATGTTATCATATGGCAGAGGCGTAACTAGAACCTTCAGGGTCCGGTGCAAGAAACCATGAAGGGCCCCCTGGACGGGGCCCTTCCCTTCAAGCCTGGGCTCTTCCCACTGATCCTGGGGCCCTTTACTCTCATTGCGGGGCTTTTTATTACAGTCCCGCAGTGGGACCCTTTCACAAGTTCTGCAGTGGGGCCCCCTTCCTGCCACCCACCCACGGTGGTGGGATGCCAGGGACCTTTGCGATCCTGGAAGTTCACCCACTGGTGTCAGTGGTTTTTATTTTTTGGTATTTTAATTGTATTATTTTTTATCATTTTATTTTATTTTTTTACAATGTCACTGACTATGACTCTGTCCATTCAGAAAAGGAAGGAGCTGGTAAATTACATATTTACCGACCCCTTCCTGGTTCTCTATTGTGACACATCCCCTGCAGCAGCCAGCAGGAGAGGGGAGGGAGCACAGTGTGGGGGGGGGGGACCAGGGGAGCACACAGTGGCCCAGAGACAGCAGAACACAAGTGAACTGGATAGGAGGAGCGGCGGGGGCAGCATACAGAGGAACCAATCTCCTCTATTTTCCTGCAGCTACAGGAGGAAAAAGGAGGACAGTGATTTCTCTACATGCTCCCCCCCAAGGCCTCCTATCCAGGTGTACAGGGGAGCCGCACAGGCCCCCTGGACCATGGGGCCCGGTTGCAATTGCAACCTCTGCAACCCCTGTAGTTATGCCCCTGTCACATGGTACAGACAGGGCCAATCACAGCCCATCTGTACTATGTGATTACCAATCACAGCTAATCACAACAAAACAGACTGCATGATTCACTTTCATTCATTAAAAATGCTTGCTTATAGCAATATAATTCACTGCTATAAGCAAACATAATGTGTAAAAAAATATCTATATACTGATCACTTCCCTAGAGTAGTACAATGCGATAACATTATATTGCTCTGGTCACAGTGTGTTAAAAAAAACATAAATAAAAAGAAAAAAATAATGTCATCAGTGTCCCTGATCACAGCCACACCCCTTATATGATGAGACTGTACTGCACTGGTGACAGTATGTAAAAAAAAATATAAAAAAGTGATTTTTTTTTTTTTTTTTCTTTCAAAATTTTTATTGAAATTAACAAATGCAGTACAACGTGTAACATGCACTGAAAAGTTATAGTGACACAAGTAACAACTCACAGGGTACAGAGAGCAATCATAAAGTAACAAACAGTCGTAACCTCAGGAAAACCTCAGTTGGTGACAACAAAGGCAATGAACAAATGGGGGATCTGGGGATGGAGGGTGGTAGAAGGAGCCCGTCCCCCAGGCACCCCATAAAGGGAACAAGCTGTGCCCAGGAGGAGAGGTGAGGCCAACAAGCACTCGCCGAGTGATTAGGCAACTTCAAGAGGGTAATCAGATCCCGGAGGAGGGAAACATGGGACAAAGAGGGCTGTCTTGGGCAGGGACCAAGACAGCTGGAACAGGAGGTTACAATCAGTGAACAGGGGGAAACATAGCTCTCCGTTACCACATGACCAGTGGTTGAACAATAGCAGTTGAACCAGATAAGAACGTTTGCAAAGAAAGAATTCATAGCAGTAATGAAAAAAGAGAGGGGGGGGAAGGAGGGGAACAGAGTAGGTAAGGAGACAGGAGGGTGGGAGAGGGGTAGGAGAGAGAGGGGGGGGGAAAGACAGTTCGCCGGGGGGGAAACTGGAAGTAAGTGGTGTGATCTATTCGAAGTTTGGAAGCCGATTAAGGAAGCATCAGGGCTTCGTCAAAGTTGGAGGGCAGATAATGGGTCACCCAGGGGTGCCAAAGTTTGTCAAACTTCTCCACCTTATCAGTTAAGATTGCTTCTATTTTGGCATGGATCATCGCGTTGGTGACTCTATGTTTGAGTTCTGGCAAGGGCAAGTTTGGTGTTTTCCATGCTTTCGCTATAGTTTGTTTGGCTGCCGTGGTGACCTGCAGGATTAGCTTATGCCTAAATTTAGAAACATTGTCAGGTTTCAGGTTCAATAGAGCTAGCGAGGGGTCCGGGGAGAGAGGCACTTCCGTCAGGGTAGAAAGGATTTGGAAGACCGCTCGCCAAAACGTTTGAACTTTAGGGCAAGTCCACCAGATGTGCAAGTGCGTGCCGACAGCTGAGCAACCTCGGAAGCATACTGGGGAGTATGTGGGTAAGAATTTCACAATACGTGCTGGCACTAGGTACCAGCGCATCATAACTTTGTAGTTCGTCTCTGAGGCTACCACATTTTGTGAGGCAGCCTTCGTCGTCTGCCAGATATGTGACCAATCTGCAGGGTCAAGCGTAATTCCCAAATCTTGTTCCCATTTAACAGTGTACGGGGGGGGAGCACGATCCGGGGGGTCTGTGAGCCTGGAATAGAGCATGGAGATCAGGCCACGGGTATGTGGGTCATGGAGGCAAACGTGTTCGAAGGAGGTCAGGGTGGGCAAAGATGTGTCGGTGCGAAGGCATGGAGTTAGGAAGTGTTTAATCTGTAGATAGCGGAAGATTTCAGAGTCAGGGAGGCTATGCGTGTCTTTAAGTGTTTGGAAGGTCTTGAAGGCATCAAACAGGGTTAGGGAGTGGGCCCTAACCAGGCCGGCCGATGCCCATCTGTGGAACGAGGAAGGAGAGTCCCAGGCTGGCGGGAAAGATGGGTTATTTAGAAAGGACAGTAGAGGGTTGTGGGGCGACTGGAGCTTGTATTTGAACTTCAGTGTGTTCCAAAGACGAAGGGAATGGCATAAGATAGGGTTAGTCAATGAGCGACGGTCTGTTGGTGCTAGCCACAACAGGTTGGCAACAGAAAGGGGATCGCATTCTACCGCCTCAAGGGACACCCAAAGAGGGACTTCTTGGCTGGCATGCCACTTGGGTAACTGCGCCAACTGAGCCGCTTGATAATATTTGGCAAATTGGGGAACACCCAATCCACCCTGTAGCTTGTGAAGGTAGAGGACCCTACGGGGTACCCTGGGCCTGGTTTTGCCCCAGATGAAAGAGAAGGTTCTGCACTGGAGTTGTCTCAGGTAATAAGGGGGGACCGCTATAGGCAAGACCCGGAACAAGTACAATATTTTAGGTAGTAAGGCCATTTTAGCTACCGTGATGCGGCCCAACCAGGCTATAGGTAAGGGCGCCCACGTTTCCATGAGTTTAGTGAGATGACGCAGCATGGGGGGGTAGTTGGCCATGAATAGTTCCAGGGGATCTGCCGTGAGCTTAATTCCCAGGTAGGGTATGTGATGAGTAGCCCAGGTAAAGGGAAGCACTGACTGCAATTGCTGAAGGAGGGTGGGGGGCAAGGAGATGTTAAGAGCCTTCGATTTTTGAGGGTTGACGACCAGCCCAGAAATCACAGCAAAGCGCTGAAGGAGATCAAGGAGATTGGGTGTGGAGGTCAGCGGGGATGTGAGGAACAGGAGGATATCATCCGCGAATAAGCACAACTTGTGGTGATGTCCCCCTATTTCCAAGCCTCTAATATCAGGGCAAGCACGAATTTTCTGGGCTAGGGGTTCAATGGCGAGGGCAAAGAGGAGAGGTGAGAGGGGACATCCTTGTCTGGTGCCGCAGCCTATAGGGAAGGTGGAAGATCGAAATCCTGCATAACGCACATAGGCCGAGGGCGAGGAATAGAGTGAGGAGATCCAAGCTAAAAAGTGGGGTCCGAAACCCCACACGCGGAGCACAGTCTGCAGGTACTGCCAAGACAGGGTGTCAAAAGCTTTCTTAATGTCGAGGGAGATGAAGCATGTGGGGACTTTACGATGGCGGGCCTGGTGCGCTAGGTGTATCGCTCTCCGCACGTTATCACCAGCCTGGCGGCAGGGGATGAATCCTGTTTGGTCCCTGTGCACTAAGGATCCAACTATCGGGTTGAGGCGTGCCGCTAGGATTTTGGCCATGATCTTAACGTCTATGTTAAGAAGGGATATCGGGCGGTAATTGGCCCAAGAGGAGTCGTCCGTCTGTGGTTTAGGGATCATCGAGATAGCTGCGGTGAGGGAATCAGAACCAAAGGAGTGACCTTTAAGCACGGAGTTGTAAGCCTTGTTAAGCATAGGGGTCAGGAGGTCAGAGAAACGTTTATAATAATTGGCTGTAAACCCATCAGGACCTGGTCTTTTATTGAGTTTAAGAGTTTTGATCGCATTACGAATTTCGAGGTCCGAAATGGGTGCGTCAAGAGTATCTCGTTGGGAAGCAGATAAGGTGGGCAGGTCGAGGTCAGAGAGGAAATCAGAAGTTTGTGCGTCAGAGGGGGGTTGAGGAGGAGAGTAGAGCTTGGAGAGGTGTTGACGAAACGTCTCCAAGATCTTGACCGGATTGCTGGTATGGGTGGTAGGGGTGGTCTTAAGGCGTATTGGTTTTCGGAGGACTGTGGCGTTGCGAAGGGACAAAGCTAAAAATGTGTCAGGTTTATTAGCTTTGGTGTAAAACCGGTGGTGAGAGCGTCGCAGTTGCTTCTCAGCTGAATCAGTGAGAAAAAGATCCAGTTCCAGTGCGGCCCCGTCGAGGGCAAGCCGAGAGTCTGGGGTGGGGTGTGATTGGTACTGGTCATAAGCACCAGTGTAGGTTGAGTTCAGGGTGTCATAGAGCCGTCGGCGTTCTTTTTTGCGGCGGGAGGCCAGGCTGATGAGAGCGCCGCGGATGACGGACTTGTGTGCCTCCCAAAGCGTAAGCGGTGTAACGTCAGAGGTGTCGTTATGAGTGACATAGTCCTCTAGTGCTTCGGCTATCTCTAGCCTGTGGGAAGGGTGCGTTAGGAGGGTGTCGTTCAGCGACCAGGTGAAGGAGCGCTGTTTGGGAATTAGGGAGTTGAAGGTGGAGACTACTGCGTTATGATCAGACCAGGGGATTGGGAGGATCGAGGAAGCCAAGAGGGAGGGAGAAGTCGCTATAGAGGTAAGTATATGATCGATACGCGAGGATGTCTTGTGCGGGTTGGAATAAAAAGTATACTGTCGTTTGGATGGGTTATGTTCGCGCCACGTGTCGATCAGAGAGTGGGTGTGGAGTAACTGCTGGAAGGTGAGTCTACCTGCTGACCGTGAGGGTGTAGCCGGGGATTTGTCCAGGAAAGGGTAGAGGACCTGATTGGAATCTCCACAGAGAATAAGTGTGCCTTTTTTGTGCTCTGCAGTGATTTGAAGAAAATGGGAGAGAAAGGCATGGGGGTTTACATTAGGTGCATAATAGGAAGCTAGGGTTACCTCCGTATCCAGTAAGGTGCCAATGAGTATAAGGTACCTGCCTTCAGGGTCTGCAATGGATGAATGGAGTGTGAACGGTGCCGATTTGTGGAAAGCTATCAAAACCCCTCTTTTCTTAACCGAGGCAGACGCTGTAAAAAATTGAGGATAAGAGGAAGTTAGGTATTTGGGAGTATGCAAGGTTGAAAAGTGTGTCTCCTGGAGGCAAGCTACATGCACATCTAGAGAGGCCAATGAGCGAAAGGCCTTGCGTCTTTTTTGTGGAGAGTTGAGACCCTGCACATTGAGG
Organism: Pelophylax lessonae; assembly: GCF_965119305.1. NCBI lineage: Eukaryota > Metazoa > Chordata > Amphibia > Anura > Ranidae > Pelophylax > Pelophylax lessonae. Next base: position 532,761,206 of record NC_138768.1, on the reverse strand, counting down.
GTCAATACATTCAAGGAGGCCATCGCTTGTGTGTGAGGCGGGAGACTAGATCAGGGATCAGTGTGACATTAACCGGATCCCCCCTGCGAGTGGGAGGGGAGAGGGGGGGAGGGGAGGAGGGGGCAAAAGAAGGCACAGACTAGGGAGAGAAAGGGAGGAAAGAAGAGACACTGGAATCAGCAGACATATCAGCACAAGCAAGAAAACAAAAAACACAAAATAAAAAATCAAAAACATTGTCCGTCAACGTAGAGGGTGACCGCCTACGCTGAGGGAGATGGGCCACCACGGGAAGTCTCCTAGAGGAGGGTTCCGGTGGCGGGTTGGGGCAGCAGTGGCAGCCGACGGGTGACAGATCCGCCCGCGGGCGTGAGAAGGTGATAAAGTCCATGGTGGTGACCAGGGGAGTCTTCGGTGAATAAAAGGAGGGGCATCCGTGTGAGGGTGCAGCATGAACAGTAGGAGTGAACAGAATATCAGGAACATACAAGCATTTACGAGCAAGAAACGCAAAAAACAAAATAAAAGTGTGGGGGGGGGGGGGGAGAAAGGGTCCATCATTGTCCCCGTCAGGAGGGAATCCTGTAGTAAAGGAGGATAGGAAGTTCCCGGCGGGAACATGGTTACCGTGAATACCGTCCAGACTGTGTAGTTGCTGTCAGGCCGGGTGAGCCTAGTGATGAAGCGGTGTCCCGTGAAGTGGTGCCGTCTGACGAGGGATCCAGGATCTGCCGGAAGAAGTCTGCGAGGCTGGCCTGGGAAGCAAAGTCAGTTCAGCAGATAAACAAAAAGAAGAGAGAGAAAAAAAAAAAAAAAAAAAAAAAAAAAAGGGGGGGGGGGAAGAGGGAGAGGAAAAAAGAAAATCAAAGTCAGTAGGTATAAAACCGAGTAGCGAGAGTCACTCAAAGTAGGTGAAGTAAAAAAGGCAGGGACACATGCAGGTGGGGCTCTCAGTCCATCGAGTCCATAAATGCAGGCAGGGGGGAGATGTGCCGGCTCCGCTTAGGGGTAGTGGATGTGGTAGCGGTAGGTTTCAGAGGGGAGCGGGAAGCGGAGCGTCTGCGCTGTTGTTGAGCGGTGGGAGGCACTAGGTCGGAGGTCAGGTGCAGGTCTTGGAGGAGCTGTTGAAGGTCATCAGTGGTCTTGCAGGTGTGTTTGCGGCCCTGGTAGGTGAAGCGCAGTGAAAATGGGAAGCCCCAGGAGTAAATGATATGGTGTTGTTGGAGAATTTGCAAAAGGGGTTTGAACGCCCTACGCTTGGTGATTGTAGCCTTGCAGAGATCAGCAAAAAGCTGGTACATGTAGCCCTGGAAGTGGAGGGTATCTTTCTGCCTTGCAGCCTGAAGGAGTTGTTCCTTAGTTTTGTAAAAATGGAGCTTGGCTATGATATCCCTGGGAGGTCCCTCAGGTTTGCGGGGGGCCAAAGCCCTATGTATGCGGTCCATCTCCAGGCGTTCAATAGGGATGGAGGGGGAGAGTTCCTGGAAGAGGGCAGTCACTGTGGATTGTAAGTCCAACACAGTTTCAGGGATCCCCCGAATCCTGATATTGGAGCGTCGAGCCCTGTTCTCCTGGTCCTCCAATTGTGCTTGTAGAAGTTGGTTTTCCTCCCTAAGGGCTTCTAGCTCATCGGAGTGGTGTGAGAAACTGACCTCAAGTTCGTCTGCCCTGAGTTCCAGGTCAGCGGTGCGCTGGCCCAGCTCCCTGATTTCTTTAGTAAGTCTGTCAGTTATCTGGTCTGAGGTGTGCTTGAGGGCCTTATGCAGGATGTGTTCAAAATGCCGCATCATAGCAGACTCTGAGGGGCCATATGTTGCAGCTGCCCCCGAAGTGGGTGAGAAGTCAGTGTCTGACTCACCTTCATCTGGGTGAGGCAAAGCAATCCTGGGGGACCTGGATGTGCTGGCTCCGGCGCGGGATACTGACGGCGGCGCCATCTTGGATGATGCCCTGGCCAGGACATCACGGATATTGCGGCTCTTTAATTTCGATTTGGCACCTCCCGAGACCATGGCAGGGCGGAGGGGGGGTTGCGGGAGCCTGCGGGGTGAGATCGGGCTGCGGATTGTGCGGCTGGTCACCGGGGAGAGCGGCGGGCTGTCACCTCACGGAGCGGAGCTCAGTCAGACACGTCTGACATCGGCGAGTTCCGCGCATGCGCCATTTTTTTTTTTTTTTTTTTTTTTTTTTTTTTTTAATTCTTCATTTTCCAAAAAATTATGACAAAAAATTACAACTTCATAAAATCCGCCATGCTGCCTAATTACTAAATACTTTGGACTGTCTACTTTTCTAAAAAGGAGTAATTTGGGGGATAATCTGTACTGTCATGGCATTTTCGGGGCCTCAAGAAATGAGACAGGTCATCAGTTCATCAGTATTGATCAATTTTTAGGTATGTACCATAGTTTGTGGACTCTATAACTTTCACACAGACTAAATGATATACACTGATTTGGGTTATTTTCAAGGTGTATTTGATTGAAATCAAGTCAATTAAAATCACAATTTAAATCACTAGTAAAAAAGCTTGATTTAAATCACCTCGATTTAAATCATAATTTTAACCACTTTACCACAGGAGGATTTTGCTGTCTTACGTCCGGGCCACTTTTTGCGATTCGGCACTGTGCGAATTTAACTGACAATTGCGTGGTCGTGCGACGCCGTACCCAAAACGAAATTTACGTCCTTTTTTTCCCACAAACAGAGCTTTCTTTTGGTGGTATTTGATCACCTGTGCGATTTTTTTTTTTTGTGCTATAAACAAAAAAAGTGTACATTTTGAAAAAATAACAATATTTTTCACATTTTTTTGTATGAAATCCTCCCCCCCAAAAAAAATTTAAAAATCAAATTTTTTTTAAATTTTTGGCCAATTTGTTTTCTGCTACCTATGTTTGGTAAAAAAATCATTTTGATTGGTTTGCGCAAAAGTTATTGCGTTTACTAACTAAGGGAAAGATTTCTGTCATTTTTGGTGGTTTTTTTTTAGCGAGTAATGGCGGCGATCTGCGATTTTTTTTGCGGGACTGCGACATTGCGGCGGACAGATCAGACCCTTGACTGACATTTTTGACACTGTTGGGGGTACCAGTGACATTACTACAGTAATCAGTGCTATAAATATACACTGTTACTGTAAAAATGACACTGGCAGGGAAGGGGTTAATTTTATTGGAGAGGGAGGGGTTAATGTATGCCTGGTGCTTACTGACGTGTGTGGGGGGAGGTGACTGAGTGACACAGGGACAGATCGCATGTTCAGCTATGCTGAACCCTGCAATCTGTTACTGTCTGTCACTTAGGAGATCCGCCCGCTCTGTTTACACAAGCGGGCGGATCTCCAAACTAGATTCCCCTGGCCCGACTCCTGCTGTGACTGAATACAGCGGGACCGAGCCTCCGGCGGCGCGCGCGTGCCGCCCACAAGGGGAGGAGTCCAGCGACGTAGGTCTACGTCGCTGGACGGAATAAAACCACTTTGCCGCAGTAGAGCTCGAGTGAGTGGTCGGCAAGTGGTTAAAGAGCAACTGTCATATATATCCTGTGGCGGCTCCTCATTTGACCCACTGTTTACTCACTGACAGTCCTATTCGCTTTAATGGGATGACTGGTGATGCGGCAGTGACACAACAAGGTGAGGGATGTGGGGATGCCCGCTAACAGGCCCTGCCATGATGGATCTGAAATGACAGGTATTCTTTAAATATAAGGACTCATTCTCGCTGGTAGTTGGTGTGAAATTGTGTGAATGCATCAATGCAGTGCAGGTTATCTCAGCTTGCAGAGCTTGGATTCATTGAATGAGTTTACCAAAAATGTAAATATTGCAGAATATACAGCCTCATGCTACAGAACTAAGCTCCATTTCATGCTGAATAAACAAAATTATTAATGTATCTTAAATAGAAAACTATCTTTAGATAGATTTTTACTCCAAAAGCATTTTATTAAAATACATTTGATAAAAATAAAAAAAAATCAGATTAAAAAATAAATAAATAAATAAACTCCTCAATTTTTATCCACTGTGGTTCACAGTATATAAAGATTGTATCTCTAGAAGTAAGGGGACTTTTCAGGGAGTGATGATGTCATTGAGGTGAGCATATACAACCAAGGATTTTATATAAAATTCCAAAATGTATTGTGTTCCAAATATTCTAAAAAACTTTGATATAATAAAATCACATTCGCAGATAAGACTGAGCCATTACGAATGTAGACAATGATGTTCGTAGATGTGGTTCAACATGTTTTGCAGAACTCTGCTTCTTCTGGGAACCAAATTTGTACATCTACATCTTGAGATTTCAAAAAATAGGAATAGGTTATGCACCTTAACCACTTGCCTACTGGGCACTTTCACCCCCTTCCTGCCCAGGCCAATTTTCAGCTTTCAGCACTCTCACACTTTGAATGACAATTGCGCGGTCATGCTACACTATACCCATATGAAATTTTTATCATTTTTTTCACACAAATAGAGCTTTCTTTTGGTGGTATTTAATCACCGCTGGGTTTTTTATTTCTTACAAAAAAAAAAAAAAAATACAGAAAATTTTGAAAAAAAAAAAGTTTTTCTTATTTTCTGAGTAAATTTTGAAAATAAATAAATTTTTCTCCTTCACTGATGGGCACTGATAGGCTGCACTGATGAGGTGGCACTTATGAGGTGGCAATGATGAGGAGGTACTAATATGCCGCACTGATAGGTGGCACTGATCGGCGGCACTGATAAGCACTGATAGGCGGCACTGATGAGCACTGATAGGTGGCACTGGTGGGCATTGAGAGGCGGCACTGATGGGCACTGACAGGCGGCACTGACGGGTGGCACTGATGGGCAGCCACATCAGTGCCCACACTCAGTGCCCATAGTGCTACCAGTCAGTGCCCATCAATGCCTAGATGAGCAGACACTGATGGGCACTAATTGGCAGCACTATGGGCACTGATGGCGGGCACTGTGGGCACTGATGGTGGGCAGTTATGGCACTTTATTTCACGTTTGTACAATCAGGGCACTGGTGATCAGTGCCATGATTTCTTTTCCCTGTGTCTCCTATGAGGAGGAGCCGCTGATCGGCTCTCCTCGCCTCACACACTGACAGCGTGAGCCGAGGAGAGCCGAATAACGATCAAATCAAATACCACCAAAAGAAAGCTCTATTTGTGGGGAAAAGGACATCAGTTTTATTTGGGTACAGTGTCGCACGACTGTTCAATTGTCAGTTAAAGTAAAGCAATGCCGAATCGCAAAAAATGGCCTGGTCATTTAAGGGGGGAAATCTGGCCCAGAAGTGCTTAAATACTACAAAAAGAAATCTATAATTGTGTAAAAATAATGATAAAAATTTCATATGGGTAGTGTTGCGCGAGCACGCAATTTTCATTAAATGTGTGACGGCGCTGAAAGCTGGACTAGGCATAAAGGCGGTAAAAGTGCCCTGTATTGAAATGGTTAGGTACGCCTGTGGGAATAAGGCCTCATAATGCTTTGGAACTTTATCTGACTGAAGCCCTGAAATTTGATAAAGGCTAAAGCTTCAAACCTTTTCTATTATAGAGCCTAAACTAATGTTAGCTCCAAGCAGGGGGAATGTGCCTCACTATAATCATGGCAGTCGCCCGTATAACCTATAAAATAAAGAATAACAAATCACTAAAACCCGCCAAGCTGCTTCTAACGCGGGACTGTAATGTTAAAAAAAAATGTGTCTTGTTGCTCTCGTCTAATAAAGTTGCGTTGGTATGGTCGACTTCCGCTTCCGCCTTCCCGGTGAAAGGCACTCTGGGAGTTGTAGTTTGTCATCTTTCTCTCTCTCTCTCTCTTCGGAAGGGTTTTCTCTCCCGGCCGACAAGGAACTGCAGAAGGTGCAGTAGTAGGTCAGGTCAGTAGCTTCTAATTGTATGGGCGACGGAGATGCCGCAGTGAGGGGGATGAGAGTGACAGTGGAGGAAGTGTCTTGTGTGGACAGCAGCCTCTGATCACAGCTTTGTCAGAGCAGAGCAGCACAAACCTGCTGACACATTTCAATGGGGGGTGCATCTCCTTCACAAGAATAGGAAGGAAACGGGATTGTGGGTGTGCTGTGGTGTCACTGCTGGATGATAAGTCACCCTCATTGTGCTGTATTAGAAGAGTTCTCACAAATCCCAACTTGTCTTCCACTTCAATGACTTGGGACATTTAAACACAAGCGGGTGATCTGTCATTCATTTGGAAGAGCTCATTCACCTGGGTACAATATGTATGTATGTATGTATGTATATATATATATACACAATATGTACGCCTCTAATCACAGCACTATAGTAATCAATGCGCCCGTATGCATATCTACATATGAAAATGTGCGCTGCTTTTAGCCACTATCTATACAGGTTTTACGTGCCTAGATCTGCTGATTTTACGCATGCACGTATGTAAACGCAAACATTTTACACACGTATTTTAAGCAGGATCTTTCTATTATGGAGGAAACCTGTGTCTAACCGCAGCGTTTTTGCTGCCCTTGTAAATGAGCCCTAACCCCTAGTACACATGATGAGAAAATAGAACGAAAAATAGCGCTTTTGGAGCAATCGTCTGATAAACTGGTCATTAGTACACATTGCATCTATCACTTCGAGAGTCGGTCACAACTACACAATGGGACAAGCACAAAAATTCTTCTCGTTTGATACCGGAACAATTTTTTTTACAATTAGTATAGTATTTATGCAAAAATAATTCTGTGACCAAGATTGTGCATGCTCGGAAATTACCTTCTGTATCCTCTGTGTGCCCGGGACACATGGGACTCCCACATTCTGTATACTCTCTGTACCCGGGACACATGGGACTCCCACCTTCTGTATCCTCTGTGTGCCTGGAACACATGGGACTCCCACCTTCTGTATCCTCTGTATCCTCTGTGTGCCCGGAACACATGGGACTCCCACCTTCTGTATCCTCTGTATCCTCTGTGTGCCCGGAACACATGGGACTCCCACCTTCTGTATCCTCTGTGTGCCCGGAACACATGGGACTCCCACCTTCTGTATCCTCTGTATCCTCTGTGTGCCCGGAACACATGGGACTCCCACCTTCTGTATCCTCTCTGTTCTCGGGACACATGGGACTCCCACGTTCTGTATCCTCTCTGTTCTCGGGACACATGGGACTCCCACCTTCTGTATCCTCTCTGTTCTCGGGACACATGGGACTCCCACGTTCTGTATCCTCTCTGTACCCGGGACACATGGGACTCCCACGTTCTGTATCCTCTCTGTACCCGGGACACATGGGACTCCCACCTTCTGTATCCTCTGTGTGCCTGGAACACATGGGACTCCCACCTTCTGTATCCTCTGTATCCTCTGTGTGCCCGGAACACATGGGACTCCCACCTTCTGTATCCTCTGTATCCTTTGTGTGCCCGGAACACATGGGACTCCCACCTTCTGTATCCTCTCTGTTCTCGGGACACATGGGACTCCCACGTTCTGTATCCTCTCTGTTCTCGGGACACATGGGACTCCCACGTTCTGTATCCTCTCTGTACCCGGGACACATGGGACTCCCACGTTCTGTATCCTCTCTGTACCCGGGACACATGGGACTCCCACGTTCTGTATCCTCTGTGTGCCCGGGACACATGGGACTCCCACATTCTGTATACTCTCTGTACCCGGGACACATGGGACTTCCACATTCTGTATCCTCTCTGTACCCGGGACACATGGGACTCCCACCTTCTGTATCCTCTGTGTGCCTGGAACACATGGGACTCCCACCTTCTGTATCCTCTGTGTGCCCGGAACACATGGGACTCCCCCCCCCCCCCCCCCCCCCCATTCTGTATACTCTCTGTTCCCGGAACACATGGGACTCCCCCCCCCCCCCCCCCCCCATTCTGTATCCTCTCTGTACCCGGAACACATGGGACTCCCCCCCATTCTTTATCCTCTCTGTTCCCGGAACACATGGGACTCCCCCCATTCTGTATCCTCTCTGTGCCCGGAACACATGGGACCCCCCCCCCCCCATTCTGTATCCTCTCTGTGCCCGGAACACTTGGGACTCCTCTCTGTGCCCGGAACACATGGGACTCCCCCCATTTATGTATCCTCTCTGTGCCTGGAACACATGGGACTCTCCCCCCCCCCCCCCATTCTGTATCCTCTCTGCGCCTGGAACACATGGGACTCTCAACTTCTCTATCCTCTCTGTACATGCAACACATGGGACTCCCAACTTCTGTATCCTCTTTGTACCTGGGACACATCGGACTCTCGCATTCTGTATCCTCTCTGTACCTGGAACACATGGGACTCCCAACTTCTGTAGCCTCTCTGTATCCGGAACACATGGGACTCCCAACTTCTGTATCCGGAACACATGGGACTCCCAACTTCTGTATCCGGAACACATGGGACTCCCAACTTCTGTATCCGGAACACATGGGACTCCCAACTTCTGTACCTGGGACACATCAGACTCCCACATTCTGTATCCTCTCTGTACCCAAAGTTGTATTCTGTAATGACGGGAATTTTTGTAACTTTAGTGACCTATTGGGTTTCAATATGAGATTTACATCGCAAAAAAAAAAATGGATGATCATTTAGCTGATATTCTGTTTGTGTGTACAAGGCTTAAGGCTAAATTTGCACTGGCAATTAGGGCCGGTGCGAATAGTACTGTCAGAAATCAGAGATTCCTTCTGCGGCTCTCACTGGCTATGTGTGACCACCGGCCCCATCCTCTTTTTAATGACCGTTTGCCAGTGGCCGCAGCTAGTCCCAACACGTGTTTTTTTTTTTTTTTTTTTTTTTGTTATTTTATAGCAGACCAGATCAGACCCAGAGGTAGGCAGGTGTAAACGGAGTAAACAAGTCAGTTTACACCCACCATTCCATAGTAATGCATGAACCTTCTGATCAGGTCCACCTAAAAGAAATGGACAGGTGGACCTGATTGGATCATCTATGTGAAAGGGTTCTAATGGAGCCTATATCCATATACAATCTAAGGTCCCTAACTAGACAGGAGCCAATTAACCTACCAGCATGTCTTTGGAGTGTGAGAGGAGACCGGAATACCTGGAGGATACCCACGCAAGCACAGGGAGACCATGCAAAAAACTTGGTTCAGAACTCTCCTCTTTGTCCATGTGACAGTCCTGGGCTGCCGAGCACCAGTGCTGTCACATGGGAACAAGAGGATCAAGTATTGTGACCTCAATATACTACTTTCTAAAACAAAATCTCTCTAAAACCAAGCTTGCAATATTCCCCCTTCGGGTGCCCTCCCCCATGACTTTTTTCCATCAAGGTCAATATTGCAACCATCAAACCCTCCCCTCACACCAGGGTACTAGGTGTAATCCTAGACTCTGACAGTGCTTGGATTTGGGGCTGAAGTGAAAGGTCAGAGGGTTGTACCTTCACCTCCGCAACATCTCTAAAATTCGCCCCTCTTTTTACTAATGAAACTGCCAGGCTACTCATTTACTCCCTTGTTATCTCACGCCTTGACTATTGCAACTCCCTTCTCAGGCCTACCTCTCCATAGGCTATCCCCTCTTTAGTCTATCATGAATGCTGCTGCCAGGCTCATCTACCTTACTAAACACTCAGTGTCTGCCACTACTCTTTGCCAATCTCTGCATAGGCTTTCCATTGCCCAGCTAATTAAATTTAAAATACTAACCACAACACACAAAACCATTCACAACTCTGCCCCGAGCTACATCACCAATCTTGTCTCCAAATATCACCCAAACAGTCCTCTCAGCTCCTCTCAAGACCTCTTGTTCTCTAGCTCCCTTGTCTCCTCCTCCCATGCTTATCTCCAGGACTTCTCCAAAGCCTCTCCCGTCATCTGGAACTCTCTACCTCAATCTGTCCACTATCTTCTTACTCTGGCTGCCTTTAGGCGTTCCCTGAAAACTCCCCCCTTCAGGGAAGCCTTTACCCAACAACTGAACTTTTAATTCTTCCATCAGCTCATCGCTCACAGTTCTTACCTTTTTGTACCACTTGCCCCACCCTTTTAGATTGTATGTTCTTATGAGCAGGGCCCTCCTAACCCTCTTGTATTTTATTGTATTGTAAATGTACTGTCTCCTATATATTTGAAAGCGCTGCGCAAATTGTTGGCCCTATATAAATCCTGTATTATATATACAGTGCATTGCGAAAGTATTTGGCCCCCTTGAACTTTGTGACCTTTTGCCACATTTCAGGCTTCGAACATAAAGATATAAAACTGTAATTTTTGTGAAGAATCAACAAGTGGGACACAATCATGAAGTGGAATTAAATTTATTTGATATTTCAAACTTTGTTAACAAATTAAAAACTGAAAAATTGGGCGTGCAAAATTATTCAGTCCCTTTACTTTCAGTGCAGCAAACTCTCTCCAGAAGTTCAGTGAGGATCTCTGATTGATCCAATGTTGACCTAAATGACTAATGATGATAAATAGAATCCACCTGTGTGTAATCAAGTCTCCATATAAATGCACCTGCACTGTGATAGTCTCAGAGGCAGGGCTGTGGAGTCGGAGTCGGAGGAAATTTTGGGTACCTGGAGTCTGAGTCGGCAAAAAATGCACCGACTCCTACTCCTACTAAATTTAGATTGGAATTAAAAAAAAAAAAGCAAGTTTAAATGTCCCAATTCACAAAAAGTTATAATTAATGACTTAGTATAAGGAAACTTATAATTGAGGAGGCCAAATGTAAAAAGGAAGAACTACAGAAAGTACTGAAAGGACGTTTTGTCTTCCTTAAAATGGATGCATGCACACGTCACAGTCAATTATTTTGCTATTAATGTTAGATTTGTGGATGAAAATAACAAAACAATAACACGGACCCTCGGATTAAAGGACACTCAGGCACATCACACCAGTGATTACCTTCAGAAGTTAGTGGAGGGTGTTATAGAAGATTTTGAAATTACAAAGGAACAGATTTTATGTGTTGTGACAGATAACGCTTCTAACATGTTGAGCACAATTGAGAAGATGAACGCAGATAAAGAAGGTAACAAACAGATATCAGAGTTAGAGGAAGACAGCTCTGCAAGTATTGGAGAAAGTTTAGAAACTGAAGAGAATGCTGAAATTTTTTTGGACAACTTTGTTGAAGAAGCATTGAAGCTTGCTACTATTCATCAAATGCGATGTGCTGTTCATACACTGCAACTTGCCATAAGAGATGGATTAAAAGATCGCCATGCAGCTACACTAATTGGCAAATTAAGGCAAGTAACTGTTGCAGCCAGAGCCCCCGAAAACAGATGCAATTTTGAAAAGACGTGCAGGAAAAGGAACCATTTTGGATCAAACAACTCGCTGGGGAAGCACTTATTTAACGGTGAAGCGTTTCCTTGAACTTAAAGACTTCATAGAAGAAATGGACAATGAAAATCTTGCATTAACTGAAAGCCAGTGGACACAAACAAAAGAGCTGGAGAACCTTCTTTCTCACCCCTTCACTGTCACCAAGAGGTTGCAATGTGACGATCTAACCCCGGGTAAATTCCTCTTGGAATGGAAGAGCCTGTTATATCGCCTGAACAAAAATGGAGGGTTAATAGCTGAGGGCATTGCATCTTCGATGATGAAAAGAGAGAGTCTTTAGCTGGAAAATGAAATCTTGTTAGCGGCTATTTATGTCGACCCAATGACCCGACTTTGAACAGTGAACAGACTGCTACTGGGAAAAAGGCCCTCTATGATGTAGCAGTTCGGATGAAGGGATTACGACCTGAAATACCTCCACAGGATGAAGTTCTTTTAAGCAATAGTGGTAACTCAGGATCATCTTCTTCGAAGAATTAGACTTTGATTCCTTCTTAGACAAAATGGAAGTTGCTAAAGGAAAGCGACGTCGCATAAGCGTTACAGAACCAGTAAATGTCCAAATAAAAAAATTCCAACAGGAGTTTTATAAAGCACTAAAAGAAGTTGAAAAGTATGATCTCTCATCAAAACTTACTGTTGAAGAAGCCATCCTTGTTTATCCAGAGATCGTTAGTGATGTGGCCAGAATAGTTACTGCAATGCCACCCACCCAAGTCAGTGCCGAAAGATTAATACATATTAATACAGAGGAGACGGAGTCGGAAGTACAAAAAACTGAGGAGTTGGAGTCTGAACATTTATCTACCGACTCCACAGCCCTGCTCAGAGGTCCGTTTAAAGCGCAGAGAGCATCATGAAGAACAAGGAACACACCAGGCAAGTCCGAGATACTGTTGTGGAGAAGTTTAAAGTCGGATTTGGACACAAAAAGATTTCCCAAGCTTTAAACATCCCAAGGAGCACTGTGCAAGCGATAATATTGAAATGGAAGGAGTATCAGACCACTGCAAATCTACGAAGACCTGGCCGTCCCTCTAAACTTTCATTTCATACAAGGAGAAGACTGATCAGAGATGCAGCCAAGAGGCCCATGATCACTCTGGATGAACTGCAGAGATCTACAGCTGAGGTGGGAGACTCTGTCCATAGGACAACAATCAGTCGTATACTGCACAAATCTGGCCTTTATGGAAGAGTGGCAAGAAGAAAGCCATTTCTTAAAGATATCCATAAAAAGTGTCGTTTAAAGTTTGCCACAAGCCACCTGGGAGACACACCAAACATGTGGAAGAAGGTGCTCTGGTCAGATGAAAGCAAAATTGAACTTTTTGGCAACAATGCAAAGCGTTATGTTTGGCGTAAAAGCAACACAGCTCATCACCCTGAACACACCATCCCCCCTGCAAACATGGTGGTGGCAGCATCATGGTTTGGGCCTTGCTTTTCTTCAGCAGGGACAGGGAAGATGGTTAAAATTGATGGGAAGATGGATGGAGCCAAATACAGGACCATTCTGGAAGAAAACCTGATGGAGTCTGCAAAAGACCTGAGACTGGGACGGAGATTTGTCTTCCAACAAGACAATGATCAAAAACATAAAGCAAAATCTACAATGGAATGGTTCACAAATAAAAATACCCAGGTGTTAGAATGGCCAAGTCAAAGTCCAGACCTGAATCCAATCGAGAATCTGTGGAAAGAACTGAAAACTGCTGTTCACAAACGCTCTCCATCCAACCCCACTGAGCTCGAGCTGTTTTGCAAGGAGGAATGGGCAAAAATTTCAGTCTCTCGATGTGCAAAACTGATAGAGACATACCCCAAGCGACTTACAGCTGTAATCGCAGCAAAAGGAGGCGCTACAAAGTATTAACTTAAGGAGGCTGAATAATTTTGCACGCCCAATTTTTCAGTTTTTTATTTGTTAAAAAAGTTTGAAATATCCAATAAATTTTGTTTCACTTCATGATTGTGTCCCACTTGTTATTGATTCTTCACAAAAAATTACAGTTTTATATCTTTATGTTTGAAGCCTGAAAGGTGGCAAAAGGTCGCAAAGTTCAAGGGGGCCGAATACTTTTGCAATGCACTGTATATACCCATATGCATTCCTATGTAACAGAAACGCTGCCTCTTATCCAAAAACGTGCTGCACCAAAAATCACATGGTATCATAGCATGATGTGTGTGAAAATACATGCGTTTACAGATGCATGGGGGTACAATTATTGGTACTGCCACGTGTCTGCTAAAGTGCAGTGTATTTCTTTGCTTGATGGGAGAGGATGTGATTTTGCTTGATTTCCCAACAAGCATATACAATATGTGAACCTAGCCTTATATGCTGCATGTGATGTTGGCAATCTTGCTCCTCTCCAGCCCTGGATGCATACAGATGCCTACTTCACACTAACCTGATTGGGTATTTAGTCTTACTACTTCCCAAATCCCACTCCATGGAAGCTTGTACTGACAAAGCAACATACACATTAAAATATGGCCATACAATCTTTGTCCGCTCAACCTTCCATTTACCAAAACTATGCAATATAGGACCTACCTATTCTAACTTATCACTTTATACCCAATCAAGCTGGCCACACCTGATATTCACCACACCACACCATGTGTGGTGAGCTTTAGGTTGATGTGTATATATAGTAGATTTACATGCCAAAGGTGCATTAGGAAATGATATGCATGATTCTCCCCATTAGGTCTATTTACTAAAGAAACAAATTATTTTTTTAATTTGTATTAAAACCTGATTAATACATTTTTTAGGAAGGCAGTGATGATAAAATAATCAACATTGCTGTAAATTCCTTCTGAGACCCGGTTCACACTACTGCGTGTGCCGGGTTCGCATGTCATGTCGGAGCGCACTGCTCCGACATGACATGCGATCAGCTGTGCGGTGCAGTTTAGCCATACAGTTTGTATGGCTAAATTCGCACCGCACCCGCAGCAAGGACGCACAGGAGGCATTTTTGCTGCCGCTTCAGGATCGGATCGCACAGCGGTTCACACTTGTGCGATCCGATCCTGTGCGAACTGCACAATCGCACTGCGATATGCGATCAAACTGGGGGTGTCGTTAAGATTACATTGACACCCCCAGCGGATCGCATATGGCAGTGTGAACTGCCGGGGGTGCGTGTGCGATGCGGGAACAGGCTGCGAACTCGCAGCCTTCCCGCATCGCAATAGTGTGAACCGAGCCTTACAAAGTGATGTATAGAAATGTTATTTTTATAAATTCAAAAATTATATATATATATATATATATATATATATATATATATATATATATATATATATATATATATTTCTCAAATAGTTATTTTAACAGTTTAATAGACAAATGGTGTTTTGTGACTCTTTTTATCGATTTTTTTTTTTTTTTTTTCTCATTTTTGGGTTTTGTAATGTGACAAAATACACAGGTTGCATTTAAAATTTGTTTCCAGGGGAATTTTGGTAATAGAAGTCACTGAATCGTTAGAGTAAATCTCCTTTTCAGGCCTTGGTATGATCATGCAGTTATCTCACTGCCCTCTAATGTCAATGTTTTGCAGAGCAGGAAAAAAAATCCGAATGGCTGCAGACTCAATGGAAATTGATGATGGGCTGTATAGGTGAGTGCTGTATATTTGTGATTTGATTTCACAAACAAAAAATGTATGCACTACAGTTGAATACACAAATTTATAGTGTTTATTAAAAGGGGGGTAAAAAAGGCATTTTTAATAACATTCAGTGTAAATGCTAAGTTTGGACGGAAATTACATGACTGTTTACAGTCTTTTAAAATCCTATATAAAAAAAATAAAGGTAACGTTTTTAAGGTCTTAAAAAAGAAAAAAAATCAAATTTATAGAAACGATGCCAGCATTAGGACTGTGATGATGATTCACTTTTGTATTTTGGATTGAAGCTATTCGGATGGATGGAAAATATTTTTATTTGATGTCTCCTTATCCACTGTCTGTGAAATCGAAGGTTCATTATTTATTAAAGCAGAGTACAAGACCAATCCCATTTTGAGGTTCTGAAAATATTTATTGCCTGGTTGTCATGCTGATCTTCTTCTGGCTTCAGTTCTGAGTCACTGAAGTGGAAGAAGTGTACAGGAGTTTGATTACCTTAGCATCATAGTTTTTGTGGGCCAGTGACATTTAGGGCCTCGTTCACGCTGGAAGTTATAAAAAAAGCCAGTAGCTTTAGCTGTAGAATGCTGCTGTAAAAACGTGAGTTTTATTTATTTATTTTTTTGCATCAGCGAGTTTTAGCGTTTTTTAGCGTTTTGCTTTTTTTATTTTATTTTATTTAGCAAAACTATACTCCCACAAAAGCTTATGGCTCAAAAACACTCATAAATGCTGAATAGCTGTTTTTCAGAGTTGGAACATTAATAAAGCTGAAAAACTCCTCCTTCAAACCCACTAGTTCTTGTGTTTTTTTTCTTTTTTTTTTTTTTTTTCGTTTTTGTTTTTTCCCCCAGCCAGAAAACTCCCCTGCCAAAAAACTGCTGGTAAAAGCCTATGTGTGCATGGATACATAGGATAACCTGCTGGGGAGTTTACTGGCTGTAGAAAAAAATGCCTGACTCCAAAAACAGCAGCTGTAAAAATGTTCAGTGTGCATGAGGCCCTAATGGCACTTTTCCACTGCATGGAACCGAACGGTTCGGCTCGCTTTTGCGCTTTTCCACTACTAGTACCGCATGGTACGGTGTAGGAACGGTTCGGTACGGTACGGCGGCGCTTTTCGGCTACATGGTACAGCTCGGTATGGCTCGCTTAAACAGTACCACCTCAGTTGTGGTTCCAACAGGGCCGTACCGGTACCATATCCCACAATCCTTTGCATGCAGCCTTGACTGTTTGTCACTACTAGCCACTGATTGGTCAGAGAATCATTGTTATCCCACCCACTTTACTTTAGTGGAAAAGCAAACCGTACCGAACCGTTCCAACACCCTACTATGCAGTGGAAAACCAACAGAGCCAAGCAGGGCCGAGTGGAGCCGAGCCGGTACTTGCAGTGGAAAAGTGCCATATATTACATGGGATCTGCATAACAGCCAGACAGTAAGCATTTTTTAGGTCCGCAATGAGCAGTGTCTTATTGCCTATTTCTCCTATTACGGGTTTCCTTTAAAGCAACCTTGACATTCCCATTACGAACCCTAATGCAGCTTACTTGTAAGAGCTGTTTTCTCACCCCTACCGCAGCCCAGGACTTTTTTTTTTTTTTTTTTTTTTTTTTAATGCTGCCTGTGAATATTCAGATATAGCTGCTTTTTATATTACTTTTTACACAAGAAATGCATGAATTAGACACATACTCTAGCCAATTTGATACATAATTTATATATTACTTTGTATTGGAAAATTATTTAAAATGAATGATTTTTTTTTTTTTGCTATATGATTCTTGTAGCTTGTGTTTTTAATGATATGTACTTATTAAATATGTTTTGAATATTTTGGTACATTTATTCCATCATTTCAGCCGTCAGAGGTATGTCTTGGGAGACACAGCTATGCAGAAGATGGCCCAGTCCCATGTTTTCCTTTGTGGGATGGGAGGACTTGGCGTTGAAATAGGTAAGGTCCTTTTTTTTTTTTTCTTTTTTTTTTTATGTCTCTTCTTAATCAGCAGGAATGTTATAAACAAAATAACAGGGTGTATATATTTCTTGGCTTCGTTGTAGCTGATAAGTCAGATAACTGATTTTCTTTCTCATTTTAGCAAAGAACATTGTTTTAGCTGGGATAAAGGTAAGCTGTTAGATCTGTGTGTGATTTTTTTAGTTTTAATCAAATGGATTGGGTGTTGATGGTTATATTGGAATGTTTATTTTATCAGGCGCTGACAATCCATGACACCAAACATTGTGAACTATGGGATCTTGGAACAAATTTTTTTATCAAAGAAGAGGATGTCAAGAATCAAAATACTAGGTGAGAAAATAATATCTAATACATTTGTTAAAAGTATGGACTTAGAACAGTCTTAAATACGTCATGATGTAGACTGTGCTAAGCAGACTTTGTATAATGAAGTTAAAAAAGCCTTTTATTATTTAGATCAGTTGTGCAAGCGTGCCTTGGCATGGATTCCTCATAACTCCATGAATGTATCTAGAATATATTCGTATTGTGAACTAAGCCATTTTGAACCAAACCTTGTTACAATCCTTTTATTGCAGAGCCGAAGCATGCCTTCACCGCATTTCAGAGCTTAACCCTTATGTCCAAGTGACATTATCTACAGTGCCACTGGATGAATCTGCTGATCTTTCATTCCTGAGGCAGTACCAGGTATTACCTAGTAGTCTATTAGCTTTTCATTTCTATAGATTTACATTCAGTTAGTAATTTTGTATTTCTACTTTTTATTACAGTGTGTCATACTGACTGAAACGAGGCTTTCCTTAAGGAAAAAGATCAGTAACTTTTGTCATGATCAACAACCACCCATAAAGGTAAAGCTTTCAATAATACCAATGCTAGCTAATTAAAAAAAAAAAAAATATTATTTTTAAAGCGAACATGTGTTAAAGTAGAAATGTAGGCAAAATGTCTTTTTTTTTTTTTTTATTTTTTTTCATTTTGGATAGAGCAAGGGGGGGTTATAACCCCTGTAAATTTTTTTTTTTCTTTTTTTACCATCTGTGTCCCATTGTGGATATTTACCTTTGCTTCCTGTCCCATAGCCATACCGTAAGTGAGAAGAAATCCTGCAAATTAAGGGAATTTCTTGGGGACCCCCCTAGTGTTCCTATTAGATTTCCCCTGTATTACTTTTCTGAGGAAAACTCAAAATTTTGGGATTTTCTTTTTCTTTCAGTGATAATGGTAAATGGAACATTTAGAAAGGGTAAATCTCCTTAATGGGGACAGCAATAAAAACTGACAGGGGTTCTAAAGCATCTAGGAAAACATTTTTGCTTTTCGTTATACTTTAATAAACCTTTATACAAATGCCGTCCCCTGTCTCTTTTTACATAACCAACTTCCTTTTTCCTTTTTCTTTGCTGTTCCTTGGTCTGGTCAACTGGAACAGATCCTAGTAATCCCCCCATCCTTTCCTCAAGTGGTTATTTACTAGGTCCCACCGTTGTCTTGTGTGGGCAGGGAGAGTCCCTATCCCTGTGTAACCTGTGACTGGAGCAAATTGGAGCTTACAGAAAGAGATTCTTTTTGTTTCTGAAGGTGAAAAAAAAACTGGAGTGAACAGAGGATAAGTATGAGAAGCTGGGGGAAGGTGGCACTTAAAAGAACCTGGTTCTCTACTTTGCATGGAAAAAGCACAGGTTTATGTTTAAGCAGTACTCCTGTAGTACAGTTTACAACATTCACTTGAACTGGGTACAAAAAAGTTCAGTTTCTCTGTCGCTCATTGACAGACGTAGTCCTCTTTGATTCACATCAATTGGGTTATGCTGCCTCCGCAGGAGTAGGACTAGGCAGAAAGAAAAAACGTTCTGGCTCCACCCCAGGGGCAGTCCCAGAGGCCATATCCTCCCTCTCTCTGCTACAGGGAATCAGTTTTTTTCTGTCTAGTCAGGAGTAAGGACCTAAGTTCCTTGCTGGGATCTCTGGTCCTGGCAAGATTTTTTAGAAAAAATATTTTTTTAGGTAGTTTCTCCAGTTTTTTTTCCTGTGAGATCTTCAAGCAAATTACGCCGGATCTGGGCGACGGGCTGGATGTTGAGATCCAGTGGTCACCCCAGCCGGCCTACGAGCGCGCGCAGACCATAGCATCACGCTTGGTCGGCCGCGACACATTCAAGTAAGTATGCAGGACCGGGCGACGGGCTGGATGTTGAGATCCAGTGGTCACCCCGGTTCAGCCTACGAGCGCGTGCAGACCAGAGCTCCGAGCTGGGTCGGCCGCGACAGAGTCCCATTGGAGGGACTGACCTTGCGAGTTACAAGGTCTCGCTTGGACGCCAGGAACCAGAGAGTCAAGGCGTCCGGAGTGGTCAACAAACCCCCACTTCGGTGGAGAGGGTATTGTGAAGAGAGGGTGCCTGTCGGTTCGGTATGGTGAGTAAATGTTTTCCCTTTCCTCTTTATGAGGCATTTTGGAATACTGGCCCCTCCATACATGGTCGGAGTCTTTCTGACACTAAAAAGTCCCCCTTGTAATGCAGAATGTGTTCGGTGGGCAAGCGGACTTGGTTTGGGAGCTAACACTCTACCCAGCAGACTGCAGTATTACAGCAGACATAGGAGGTATAAGCCTACCTTGATTGTAGTGGACCTCCTGCAGGTCGATAAACCGCCATTAGCGTGGTATGCAGGTGGATGTGCTGGGAAAACGCTACTTCGGCAATCCGCCGCCATTTTGCTGTAGACCAGGTACACGAGCGTCCGCAGGTCACGCCGGCCTCCATTTTTTTGGAGTCTTTTGTCTCCCGTATGGGGGCGGCCATGTTTGAAGAGCCCAGCTAGCCTCGAGGAGAGCTGGGAACGCCGGAAGGCGTACACAGGGGGCGGAGCCACTTCCTTCTACCCGGGAAAACGAGCACAGTTCTTCCCAGTCTGCACAAGACAAACGCTGACTGCAGTTGTTAGAAAACTTCTCTGCATCGGGTGGTGAGCCTTGGGGGTCCCTCTCTCTCTCTGTGGGGGTCAAGAAGCAGGTACACTGAGGGGCGCTATTGCGCTAGGGGGATACAGATAAAGTTTTTTTCTGGCAAAGTGTCCTGGGTTAACATGGACCCTGCCACTCATGTATCTCCACCTGATCACCTCGAGGTGTCTGCAGGATCCTCCAGCACCCCGCTTACTATTGAATCATTGTCAGCTATTATGGAGACCTTTGTGTCCCGGGTGGAAGTGGCTTGTCAGGGACAGGGCACAAGAAAGTGACCCCCGTCTACCCCCATTTTATCTGAAACTTCGGATTCAGAATCTGAGCCTATTCCTGCAGTTGCAGGTACCTCATCTGGGATTGGTGTCTCGGGTACTGTCTCTTCAGACAGTGATTAGGATGTTTCGGCATCAGCCATAGCCCGAGAGGAAGCGTTGGTAAACGCACTCATAGAATCTGTTCAAGAAACCTTAAGATTACAGGGTACTCCGTCGGAAGTAGCTGAGACTGAAATTCCCTTTGGTACTAAAAAACGCATCAAAGTGGCAAAGGTATTTCCACTGCCCAAATGTTTTGGCAATCCGATCAAGGAAGAATGGAGTCTGCCAAAACGCACTTCTGCTATTTCCAAACGCATTAGCAGGCGTTATCCGTTTGAGGAAGCCCTCATTAAGAAATGGACAGAACCACCTGTGGTGGATTCACCAATTTCTAGATTAAATAAAGCCACGGTTATTCCATTAGAAGACGCTCCGTCTTTTAAGGATCCGGTGGATCGCAAGATAGAAGTTATGTCTCGCGCCATGTTTTCCTTGATTGGATCAGCTTTCAGACCAATAATTGCTATTGGACTGGTTTCGCAGACTGTAACTGAATGGACCAAGTGGTTATGCCGGGACTTAGAAGAGGTCCCTCAGGCGGTATCAGATTTGTTGGAACAGATGATACAGGGGTTACAGTTTGTGTGTGATGCGGCGTTAGACGCCACTCCATTATTGGCGCGAGCATCAGTTTCAGCAGTGGTTCTCAGGCGTACACTGTGGCTAAAATGTTGGTTAGCTGACCAAGGTTCCAAAAAAGCATTGGCTAATCTCCCCTTTTTAGGAGAGCGTTTATTTGGAGCCAAATTAGATGAGATCATTAAGGATCTCACGGGAGGAAAGAGCACCTTTTTACCGCAAAGTGCTAAGGGTAAAGGACCTCGTCAAAGACGGGGGGCCTTCTTTCTCCGCTCATAAAAAATGTTTTCGTCCCGCGGGTGAAAAAATTAAGTCCTCCAAAGCTCCTTCAGGAAGTTTCAGGGGACGTTGGTCGGGCAAGCAAATGTCCGACTCGTCCAGACCTGAAGATAAGACTACTAAAGCCTGAAGGTGCGCCCCCACCCATAACTGGGGTGGGGGGACGTCTTCGCCGGTTCCCGGATCCATAGCTCTCCAGAATCCCGGACAAGTGGGTTTGCGAAGTCATAAGGTCAGGGTACAAGATCGAGTTTCGATCTCTCCCACTTGCGCGATTCTTTCCTTCCAATATCCGACTATCCCCGGATCGTTTAGAAGATCTGCGGAGAGCAGTCACGGATTTACTACAACAAGGAGTGGTAGTCCACGTTCCTTGGACAGAACGCTTTCAAGGGTTTTATTCAAACCTATTTACAATACCCAGGAAAGAGGGCAAGGTGCGTCCGATTCTGGACTTAAGGGCACTCAATTCCTTTGTCAACATAAGAAAATTCAAGATGGAGTCCATTCGCACAGTAGCGGCCTCCCTGCATTCAGGGGATGTCCTAGCGTCCATAGACATCAAGGACGCCTATCTTCACATTCCCATTTACGCAGGACATCAGCGGTTTCTACGTTTTTCCGTAGAAGAGAACCACTATCAGTTTGCGGCGTTACCTTTCGGTCTCGCCACGGCTCCTCGGGTCTTCACGAAGGTGTTGGCCCCTATGTTGGCACCACTGTGCCAAAGAGGCATATCGATTCTAGGGTACCTAGACGATCTTCTGCTTCATGCAGAGTCTCCACAGACCCTGCTACAAAACCTAGAGATTACTATGATCTCTTTACAGGAATTCGGGTGGCTGGTGAACCGGCAAAAGTCTTTTCTGGTTCCCACCCGGAGGCTCGAATATCTGGGTCTAATTCTAGACACATTCAGGGCAAGAGTTTTCCTTCCAGTAGGGAAACTCCGGAAGATTCAATCAGCAATCCAGTTGTTACTATCCAACAGCTGGTCTTCTCTTCGGACTTGCATGAGGGTTCTGAGGTTGATGGTGGCTTCCTTCGAAGCAGTCCCATTTGCCCAGTCCCATACCCGAATTCTTCAGGAAGAGATTCTTCTCAAATGGAATCGGAATCCGGAATCCCCAGACAATCGGATCCGATTGAGCAAACAGACCAGAGAGTCTCTGGTCTGGTGGCTTCGATCTCCGATGCTCAGCCAGGGAAAGTCATTTCTGCCAATATATTGGACGGTAGTGACCACGGATGCCAGTCTATCCGGATGGGGAGGAATTCTTGGTCAATTATCCGTCCAGGGACTTTGGTCCCCGGAAGAATCCAGGTTACCGATAAATGTACTGGAACTGAGAGCGATCAGACTTTGTCTGATTCACTGGACCGAGCAGCTCCAGGGCAGCCCGGTTCGGATCCAGTCGGACAACGCCACGGCCGTGGCTTATGTCAATCACCAAGGGGGCACCAAGAGTGTCCGGGCGGCCAAGGAAGTGGCTTGCATTCTTCGCTGGGCGGAACGGTTTGTTCCAGCTATCTCTGCGGTGTTCATTCCGGGGGTGGAGAATTGGCAGGCAGATTATCTCAGCCGTCAGACTCTGGATCAGGGGGAATGGTCCCTCCATCCAGAAGTTTTCCACCAGTTGTGCCTACGTTGGGGAACCCCGGATGTGGATCTGTTGGCAACTCGATTCAACAGGAAAGTACGGAGATTTGTGGCTCGCTCCCGCGATCCTCTAGCAGAGACCGCAGACGCACTGGTCGCCCCGTGGGGGCAATACCAGCTAATGTATGCCTTCCCTCCTCTCGGGTTACTGCCAAGACTTCTTCGCAGGATAGAGGGGGAAGGAATTCCAGTAATCCTGGTAGCTCCGGACTGGCCTCGTCGAGCCTGGTACGCCGACTTGGTCAGGCTGGTTGCGGACGTCCCGTGGTGACTTCCTCTCAGGGAAGACCTACTGTCTCGGGGACCGATCTTCCATCCTGCTTTACGATCGCTGGCTTTAACGGCCTGGCTATTGAGACCCAGGTGCTGAAGGACAAGGGATTGTCAGCTTCAGTTATTCCTACTCTAGTTAAAGCAAGGAAAGCGACTTCCAGAAAGATTTATCATCGCACATGGAAGTCCTACATTGCATGGTGTGAACCTCTGGGGTTCCACCCACGTTCTTATTCGGTTAGTCGAATATTAGCCTTTTTGCAACAAGGGGTTGAGCAGAAACTGGCCTTGAGCACTATCAAGGGTCAGGTTTCAGCATTAGCTATCTTCTTTCAGAAACCTTTGGCTACTCATTCCTTGGTGCGGAATTTCATCCAGGGGGTGCGACATCTGGCTCCGCCAGTGCGTGCGCCGTTACCACCCTGGGATCTTAATCTAGTATTGTCGGTTCTTCAGAAACCTCCCTTTGAAGATATTAGGGAGATTCCTTTACCTACGTTGTCCCAGAAGGTGGCCTTCTTGGTGGCCATCACTTCTGCACGCAGGGTGTCAGAACTGGCTGCATTATCTTGTCGTTCCCCATATCTGGTGGTTCATAGAGATAAGGTGGTTCTTCGTCCGAATCCATCCTTCCTACCAAAAGTGGTTTCAGAATTTCATCTGAATGAGGAAATTGTATTACCTTCCCTGTGTCCTAAGCCCAGCCATCATCGGGAGTTTGCTTTACACTCCTTGGATGTGGTTCGGGCGATCAGGGTATACTTGAAAACGACAGACTCGTTTCGCAAGACGGATTCACTTTTTGTGGTCCCGGATGGACCCAAAAAGGGGTTGCCTGCATCTGCCGTGACTATTGCCAAATGGATCAGACAGACGGTGGTACAGGCTTATTCTATTAAGGGTCGGGAGCCCCCGTTCCCTGTTAAGGCGCATTCCACTCGGGCACTTAGTGCGTCATGGGCCTTTCGCCATCAGGCGTCAGTGGTCCAGGTGTGCAAGGCGGCTACCTGGTCGTCGGTGCATACCTTTACAAAACATTATAAAGTTGATGTAATGGCATCGTCTGATGCCTCGTTTGGCCGCAAGGTTTTGCAGGCCGCAATTTGAGGAGACCAGTGGTCTACCTCGAGGGTTTTTTTCCGTTGGAATTTTTATTTGAGTCTCATTCTTGGTTTATAATGAGTCTTTAAAACTTCTAGTTGGCACCGGTTGGGCCTTCTAGATTGGATTTTGATTTCTGTCAATCCCACCCCTCATTTGTGGCACTGCTTCTGGATGTCCCAATTGATGTGAATCAAAGAGGACTACGTCTGTCAATGAGCGACAGAGAAAATTGGATTTTTGTAAGATCTTACCGTAAAATCCTTTTCTCTTAGCTCATTGACAGACGTAGTACCCGCCCCTCTATCATTGAGTTGGGTTGGGTTAAATTCTCTGACACTGCTTTACAACAGAACTGATTCCCTGTAGCAGAGAGAGGGAGGATATGCCCTCTGGGACTGCCCCTGGGGTGGAGCCAGAACGTTTTTTCTTTCTGCCTAGTCCTACTCCTGCGGAGGCAGCATAACCCAATTGATGTGAATCAAAGAGGACTACGTCTGTCAATGAGCTAAGAGAAAAGGATTTTACGGTAAGATCTTACAAAAATCCAATTTTTGGAGTTCGTCAAGCTTTGCTGCAGTGAACGTGTTAACAGTAAGAAAAAGCAGATTGAGCAGAAGGATGACTTTGTCAGCATGCTGCTTTTTCTTTACTGTCCAGTCGGCAGGCTGATGAATGATGCAGTAGCTTTTATGGACCTGCCAGGGTTTATAGATCTAAAGGTTTGATGAATTGGGGGGTGTCTAATCTATCCATGTGAGAGGACATTGGCTCCCGACGACAACCTGTAGTAGAGACCTCCCTCTGTTCTCTACATCTCACCCAAACCTTCCTGACACACCAATCCACTCCCCAGAGCTACAATGCAGCGGTGCCCGGTGACAAGAGCCATGACAAAGCACAACAAAGGGGGAGCTGTGGATCGGATGACGGCTCCCAAGGTGGTGCCAGCCCGCTACCACCCCGCTCTAATAAAGAAGAAAACACAGAAGCGGCCGCTAAACTGGGGCACTTCGCCTGGACACCAGCCAGAGAATCCTCTGCACCATCCAGCTCACAGCCTGCACTGGCCGTAGAGCCCTATTTCGCTGCATCAGACTGGCCAGCTCAGGTAAATGAGGGCAAAGGGAGAGCCTCATGGGAGCAGCAGCCTGGGGAGGAGGAGGGGGACAGGGCAGCTTCTACACTGCAGAAACATGCAGAGTCTTCAGCAGAGCCCACAGTTAAAGATGTCTTCCTTGCAATACTGAACTGTAATTATACACACTGACCTCACTGAATGTGCAATTTCAACCTCTGAAAGAAGAAGTCACTATCGTGTGGGAGCACACTACTGCACAAGAGCAAGTAACATTGATTAATGATGATGATTTTGCCACCGTGCAGCATGATTTGAAAGTGATAGGCTTACAATCAAATCATCACACCAACCACATAAATGACATGGAAAACCGGCTTCGCTAGAATAACATTAGGATCCTTGGACTTCCAGAGCGCATAGAGGGGAAGAATACCACTGAGTTTATCGAGAAATGGCACCTTTTGACAGGCAAAACTTCACACCATTCTTTGCTGTCGAGATGGCGCACAAGATTCAGCCAGACCCCTACCCACAGGAAAATTCCCACGGCCTTTCATACTGAAGCTGTTGCATTACAAGGACCAAAATGTTATCCTTACCCTGGCTCGCACAAAGGGAGCAAATTATATTAACAGTTCTAAAATCTCATTCCCGGACTACTCTATTGAGGTCCAAAAGCTGTGTGTACAATACATAGATGTCAGAAGGCGGCTCCATAATCTCCAAATTCAGTATGCCCTGCTTTACCCAGCAAAGTTGCAGATCGCTGCCAAAGGAGAAACCCTCTTTGACACCCCTAAGGCAGCGGCGACATGGCTGGGCAGGAACGAGCAACATCTGTCCCCCTGGCACAACACTGCATCAGATCATCCTACCTGAGCTCTTATGAGGCCAATCTTCTGCATATGTGCCCACTTGGTGAGGAAGGTATTCGTGTATATCTGCTAAAGCGGGACTGAGGAGATTTGTTGACCTAATTGTCGGACTGTTCTGTGATTTACCCCAGTTTCTCAACATATGAGACACCCGGAGCCTAATGTTAGGCCTTGGCAATTGTTCTCCCCCGTCAGTATTTTCCTGGGGGATCTTTTTGTTCTGTGTGATTTTGTTGCAGGTTCCATATCACCTGTTCTTTTTATGTTACTGTTCCTGTTGTGGGTGGCGTTCCACCTAATAATCACCGCCTTGCTCCAAAACACTGCAAACACTTTGCCTTTGTTGCTAGCCTACTGCATAAGGAGAACTTTCTAGCTCTTCCTAAGAGGGTGGGGGATGTTCTTTGATGGCTAACATACGGTGACCCCGGTACCCTCAGGCCCTCCCCATTCAATAGATCTACACTGCCGCTCATTACCTTTTCATGAGACTTTATGCCTGCTGACCTTAAGATTACCTCCTGGATTGTGAGGGGTGTCAAAGATCCTGTGAAGAAACGTGCTATTTTCTCTGCCCTACAACACTTTTTGCTCGGCCATTGCTTGCTTGCAGATATGCATCTCATGATCGATACTACCTCCCTGTTGCAAAATAGAGCATACCTGGCTCAATTTAACACCATTTATTCAGCATATGCAAGGGGGATTAGCATAATTTCCTCTAAAGCACAATTTTCCTGTGAGCGTGCAGTGGTCGGCCCTCAGGGTAGATATGTATTTCTGATATGCACTATCTGTACTATCAATTGTATTCTAAGTCCAGTTTACATTCCACCACCTTTTTAATACTTGGGAAAATAGCTGCTATAGGTGCAGATTATCTAGGACTTCCTCTCTTACTAGTTGCGGATGTCAAGACTCTTATGTGATCCTAGTATGGATTCACCCTGCGAATCCACACCTGGACACCCCATTTTCCAGACAATTGCAGGAATTAGGAATACATGACTTTTGGCGACTAAGGTCCCCTTATTGTCACATCTGTGGAGAAAATTGGACAATGTATGGCCAGCCGCATAGATATTGTACACAGACCTCAAGATTTACGTTGACCCAGTTAACCAAATCTCTCTAAAAGCATGTGTACAGAGATGTGTTTAGGATGCCTTTTACGTGAGTTTGTGATGCCCTTGAATTTTGATCAGCAGTGGTTACTAGAAAAAAATTGTTGGATCTTACGCAGTCATTCTGATAGAACCACATCAACAGCATTTGCTGTATATTTTCAATGCCTTCCCATTGACCTGCAAAGAAATGTTTTCAGTTGCAGGACTGTCGTAATCCTGTGTAGAAAAATGATTGATTACGATGGTCTTTAATCCTAGTTGGAAGTTTGTGCAAGCTGTAACATGCACTTTTAAGCCTTCAAGTTCCTGATTTTACTCAGGAGTTTTTGATTGTCATGAATGAAAAACAAAAAGTAAAGTGCTATATATTCATATAAGTATATAAAGTATTAGACCTTCCCTAGCTTGTAGACAGAGGTTTGTCTAATTACATTTAAAAAGGCTGATCACACCTTTTTTTTAGTTTATTTCTTCAGATGTCTATGGCATATGTTCCTATTTGTTCTGTGATTTTGGAGAGGAATTCGAAGTTTTGGATACTACAGGTGAAGAGCCAAAAGAGATCTTTATTTCCAATATAACACAGGTAAAGCATAATCATATCTTCTAACTTCTTTTTATTGTATATTTTTTTTTTTTTAAAGTATGATAATCCTGTTTCAAGGAATGCAAATACCCCTTGATACGCCTTCAGATTCTTTTGTCCTGTTTTGTTTTTCCATTAAATAAAAGCCCACCCAAAAACAATGCCTACTAAATGGACTACTGCAACCTACAGACTAAAATACTCTCCTCCTTCAGCCCTTATGATGATGTAGATATTTGTCTGGCTTCCTTTCCCTATTACAATAAATGGGAGAGTATAGCGAATGGGGTGTCGTTTATATAGGGTATGTGCTGGAACTCCTTTGACAAGGTTTCACCACTACATTCTCACATATATTTTATTATATTATATTTTCTATATCGGTCATCCTGTGGATGGTATGATTCCTCAAAACTGAATAACCCAACCTTATTTGAGATCTACATGACTAACCGTTTCTGAAATGCAGAAAGACAAAAGATGAGACAACAGATGAGGAAAAAAATGTGTTGGAGAAATTATGATGCAGGAATTCTATTGATTCATATCCTGCCATCAAGTTAGAACTTGTTTTTTTACCTGCAGATCTCAGTAGCTACAAAAACTGTACTACAAAATATATTTTTTTCAATACAAATGTGCAAATTATTTGTAATCACAATCTGGGGAATTTAACAAAGATTGGTGCAGGCCTTTAAGAGTCGGTTCACACTGGGGCGACTGGTCAGGCCACCTGGTTGCCTGCCAAGTCGCCGTGGGTTGCCTGCCATAGATTAGCACAGGACCCGTTCTAATAGGAGCGACACAAGTCGCTCCGACTTAGAAAAAGGGTCCTGAGCTACTTTGGGGCGACCTGGAGCGACCTGCATTGACTTCAATGATATGAAGTCCGTGCATGCCGCTCCGAGGTCACGGTACGAGCTGCGCACCGCGACTTCACAGGTCGCCCGGCAAAGTCGGGTCGCGCCTATGAACCGGCTCTAAAAGAGTGCACTCTTCTAAGTTGCGAAAATGTAGCAGATGCTGCTCCTAATTAACAAAAGGGGCGAAGGCTCACAGTGCAGATGGGAGGGGGGTTGCTTGACCTCTTGCTCACTGCGTTACTGGTCAGTATTTTGCACCATTGTGCGCAAATACACGCATACGAGCCTAAATTATTATTTTTTTCCTAGGATTGTATTGTGCGAGGGAATGGGCAAACGTGAATATGTGTACAAAACAAATGCCTGAAAGTACGTCCAAAAAAGCAGATGCTCAAACATCAGTACTATGTGCAAGCGGCCTTTAATGTGCTATTAAACCCAAAAGCAAACATTTATTATATTGCAGTTTACCATTTCTTAGATGTAAACAAAGTAATAAAATCAACCTTCGCACCCCCAAACAAAAAAAACGAAAATATTAGCAGCAAGCTGACACTAAAATATATATCGCTCCACCTTTTAAAACAAAAATTGAATAACCAAACGGTGCAGAGCTACAGATTACTCCTTAAGCAGATGTGTGTGCAATAATGGAAAATGCAATGAATCATCAAAGAGAAGCACATATATATAGTGCAATCACTCTGTGATAAAAACACAAACATAATAATATATACAAACCTGAAAAATCCAAAAATCACTATAAATGGTGAATATCACACCAGTGTTGGTATTTTGGTGACACACACAAAAGTAAAGCCCCAATCCAGGTGCAAACAGTTATGAGAACTCCTCCTCCTCCTGCAATAACCCTACAATGTAGTGTGCAATCTTTACCCTGTGGCACTCCAAACTGTTCACCTTTTTATAGAAATGACTTTCAGTAATGAGGTCAGAAGCGCATGTATTCCCATATGGGATTAGAATGATGGTCTGGCCGCCTCCACAACTTCCAGATGTCATACAAGTAATTTCAGCACATACATTACATATAGAGACAAAAACCTCTCATAGTGCTCACTGACTAATTTAATATTTAAGATTAAAACCACTGCCATGATCTATCAATGCATAAAATAAATGCTTCTGTCCAGCCACGTGGATGGAAATAAACTACAGTAAAACCTTGGATTGAGAGCATAATTCGTTCCGGAACCATGCTTGTAATCCAAAGCACTCTTATATCAAAGCGAATTTCCCCATAAGAAATAATGGAAACTCAGATGATTCGTTCCACAACCATTTATTCATAAGTCCTTCAGTTTATAGCCCATATAAAAAGATTATAGCATTGCCATAGGTTGCATAAAATGTTCATCCACAAATAGCCGCTTCCATAAGGGGATTAGAAGCAAAATCCAGCAGGAGCTTCAGAGTATAAAAGAGAAGAGAGGCGCCTCTAAGTGTAGCAATATGGTTCCATTTAATGAAGGTACAACATTTAGCAACTCACATGGTTGATGAATAAAACAGGCACATCTAAGTATGCAGGCATCTGGGGTAAAGCTGTCCACATAGACTATCTTCTGCACCGCCGGCTGCCAGTCTGTAATCCTGACCGGGAAGACCACCCTGCAGTAAAGCGATCTGAAAGCGAGGGGCAGCATGGAAGAGATGACGTAGATGGCAGTGAGGAGGACGGTCTATGTGGACAGCTTTACCCCGGATGCCTGCATCCTTAGATGTGCCTGTTCCAATCATCAACCATGTGAGTTGCTAAATGTTGTACCTTCATTAAATGTAACCATATTGCTACACTTGGAGGCGCCTCTCTTCTCTTTTATACTTAGCTGTGACTTGAGGCTACTTGTATATCAAGACATCGCTTGTATATCAAGTCAAAATTTATTTGAAAATTTTGCTTGTCTTGCAAAGCGCTCTTAAACCAAGTTACTCTCAAACCAAGGTTTTACTGTATTTGATTCCAGCATGATGACGTCATTTGGCAAAAAAAGGCTCAATCACTTTTACTCTTATCCCTTAATCCTGAACCTCTGAAAGGAAAAGAAGAAAAAGGAACTGTAGCTGCATACAAAGTGTTATTTGGAGTTTGGATCCCATTTGTTAGATGTACTAGCAGATTTAGATACATTAACACTCCCCTTCCCTGGACTGACAATGCCGCTGTCCAAAGGTGCCCTCTATGCTCATTTATCCAGAGTGGAGGCACCCTAATACAGGAGGTGTGTTACTGGCCAGATCACCAGGTGAAAACAAAGGGGTAAGAATGTAATAAAAGAAAACTGATGCAGCCACCACATCTAATGATTGGTAAGCTGCAATATGTTTAATTTTTGGTTTTGGGTTAAATACTGCTAGTGCATTGTAATCACTGCACGAGCAGAAAGAGGGATGTGAGCTGTTTGTAGACAATTCACACTAGGGCTGAACGATAGTCGATATGATATCGACTATCGTTCTGTGGCCGTAGGCGATATTCATATCGCCGAGGTCACGATATTTGTATAGGCAGGGGGAAGGGACTCGGAGGAGGACTCGCAGACTTCCGTGTTAGGCAGGGACTCGGAGGAGAACTCACACATCCAATCCACTGCAGGCTGCAGCCCGCCCCACACGTTCAGTGAGTCTCACTCTCCGCCCTAGTTTTTTCAATGGCACATTCAGGCAACCAATCACGCCGTGAGCAGCTGCACAGCTAACCAATCACGCGTGCCTGCACACCTGATTGGTTCGCTGTGCCGCTACTCACGGCGTGATTGGCTCCCTGAATGTGTCATTGAGAAAACTAGGGCGGAGAGTGAGACTCAATGAACGTGTGGGGCGGGCTGCAGCCTGCACGAGTGAGTAATGTAATGTATGCGGCTGTGCTCCTTTCTAATCCACCGCTCCAGCCTCCTACCACCACTGCCAGTAGCAGTATATATGTGAAATCAGGGCCGTCACATTGCTCTGGGGCCCAAAGTAGCTGCCCCTTGAGCTCGCGCTGCTGCCCACCAGGTCTTTCTTTCAGCCGGAGTTCAGCCTCCCGAGCTGGTCACTTGCTGGTTGCTCACTACGGTCCGTTGCAATACAGAAGCGTTGCTTCTGTATTTTCATGTGACAGCGCTCCTCTCTCTGCAGCCGTTCAGATCCCTGGCTGCTCTACACATCTCTATATGAGAGCAGAGGAGTGAGAGAGAGGGGGGCGGGGAATCTACATAGACACAAGCTGAGGAGCTCCCATGAAGCCAGCAGCCTGCAGTGCACGGACTTCCTGTGTAAGTTGCAGCTGCTGTTTAGTATCCCCACTCTGAAGTTTTTCAAATGTAGTAGGGAGAGGATTTGGGGCAGGAAAAAGCTTTGTACTGGGGGGGGGGGGGGGGGGTTAGAGCTCTAAACTGGAGTGGAGAGCTATGTACTTTGGGGGGGGGGGGGGATAACTTAAATGTACAAAGCACAGCCTTCAACCCTGCACTCTGCCCACAGAGGACCCCCGTCCCTGCCCACAGAGGACCCCCATCCCTGCACTGTGCACACAGAGGACCCCCATCCCTGCACTGTGCACACAGAGGACCCCTCAACCCTGCACTGTGCACACAGAGGACCCCTCAACCCTGCACGCAGAGGACCCCCCAACCCTGCACTCTGCACGCAGAGGACCCCCCAACCCTGCACTCTGCACGCAGAGGACCCCCAACCCTGCACTCTGCACGCAGAGGACCCCTCAACCCTGCACTCTGCACGCAGAGGACCCCTCAACCCTGCACTCTGCACGCAGAGGACCCCTCAACCCTGCACTCTGCACGCAGAGGACCTCTCAACCAACCAATCGCAATTGCTGCCTGATCTGCTGCAGTAAACTCATTTTCAGTCTAGCTGCTATTATATGTCTCAGGGGTGGGGGGCCCAAGAAAATGTTTGCCCACGGTCCAATCAATATTAGAGACGGCCCTGTGTGAAATACAATAAATAATCTATATTGACATGGTGTGTATACAAAAAGGGAAAAGTAGATGTATGTATGTATATGTAGAGGAAAATAAATTATTAATAATTCAGAGGTGATTTATATATTAATTTATTTTCCTCTACATATACATACATACATCTACTTTTCCCTTTTTGTATACACACCATGTCAATATAGATTATTTATTGTATTTCACATATATACTGGCAGCACCAATCACTTCCTCTTCCTTTTTATAATCTATTATATAACCCCTTCCAGGGTTATATTCTGAAGTGGGCTGCAGCCAATCTCCTTTATATTTCTCCATATAAAGGACGGGTCCCACAATATCGCAATATATATCGTTGGAAAAAAAATATCGCAATATATTTTTTTTTCCAATATCGTGCAGGCCTAATTCACACTCTGTACACCCGGTTCTTTCTGGTAGGGATCTGGGTCCATTTTCTATATAGTACATTGCACTCCCTTTGTTAAATTAAAGCAGACCCTGTGCCTGTTTGTTTCATTGTGAAATAAAAATTCGCTTGGGTGGTAGGAGACCTGAAATAGACCTATCTGCTTAGTTAATGTGGCACATTTTAAAAGGGTAAGTGGAGCCAAAGCAAGTTTTGCCCTACTTCTCCTGTGGGGCACAGGAGTGCACTTCGTTCTGCACTCCGGTGATCCGTACTCAGCCAACAGTGGACTAAAGTCTGCTGGTCGGCAGACATCACTCAGGCGGTCCAGGCTCTGGACCAATGTAACTGTAAAATTGCCATACCCAGATTTCAGCTTTAAAGATGTGTGTTAACATTCCCAAGCTGGAACTGAGTTCTTTAAATGGCTTTAGCAATGCTGCTTGAAGCATGCTGAAAGCTTTGTAAATTCTTTGTAAATACTCGCTGAAAACTCTGTAGCAGCTACTCACTGCTTTTTATACTAAAGGTCTAATTGGTGTTTTTACAGTTTTTTTTAAATTTTTGCTAATATCTATTATTGTTGACAGTCAAACCCTGGAGTGGTCACATGTTTTGAGAACCGGTCTCACAACCTTGAATGCGGACAATACGTGACATTCCGTGAAGTGAATGGAATGGGTGCTTTAAATGGGTCCACACATCAGGTTTCAGGTAAATCTCATGAACATTCACAAGCTTGGTAAAAAATGTTATTTACACATAGACTGTTGTGCACATAACTAAGCCCTTTTTTTCAATAGAGCATATTTAGCTATGTATTGGTACTGTTATATATCGGGTAACAATGATAGGCAGGCTTCATGGTAAGGCAGACATTTTCAATGGAAAAACACTTTAACTCTCATATTTCTTCTGTTTTTGTATCCGGACTGGAATCTCCAATTAGAGATTCGTTTTCCCCTGCATCCTAGCCTGCTGTAAAAATTCATGATTGTTGGGCCGCATTGATGGGGATAGTTTGCGGTGTTCAGAAAACGAGTGACTGCAGCCAGAACTTGGCAGAAACACCGATCCTAGATGCACACTGGCTGTGCAGGAGGAGTTTTAGAACTGCCAACAAGAATCAAGTAATTCTCGCTGGTGGTCGCCCCTGTAAAGCCGTGTGGGTGTAGCCTTATACAGTCATTAATGAATTGTGCAGCAAAAGTGCTTGGTGCTGGGAATTTTTATATTCATGCTTGCAGAAAAACAGGGTGTGTCCTGCAAGCTTTTGCAGGGCTTTTGGTATGCTTCAAGCAGCTTTCTTGAAGCTGTTAAGTCACTCTTCAGCTCCACTTCAGAGATGTTATACACAGGTTGTAGTGGGCCTGCCGACTGTTATTAACCACTTGCTGTCGGAGCATTTTTTTTTTTTCACAGGCATGTTGAAATTAGCATTTTTTTTTCTAGAAAATTACTTTGACCTGAAAGCGGTTATATCCTTTTCTTACTCTGTCCAAATGGGAAAAAAAAAGTTTTGGCTTTAGTTCTACTTTAATCATGACTTATGGCCTAGAATTATTGCTTGAAGGCCTGTTTCACACGGGCTTCAGCTTGTAAAAAAGCAGTGTGAACATCAATCAACCTTTGACCAAAACCTTTGCAGAGCTTTAGGCAAGCTTTGTTGATTCCACTGCAGTTTGTAAATGTTAAATACAGGTTCCAATGGGAGTGCTGATTTCCACTTTTTAATATGCTGCTAGCAGGCTTCAGCGGGTTTTCAACAAGCTTCAAGAAGTTGTGAAGCCTGCTAGCAGCTTGTTTAAAGTGGTAATTGGCACTCCCATTAGGATATGTGTTCAACATTTACAAACTGTTCATTATAAGCTTCAACAAAGCTTGCCGAAAGCTCTGCAAATGCTTTGTCAAAGCTTGCTGTCCACACTGCTCTTGTGTGGTACCTCACATGTATTGTACCAGTGATGTTTACTTATGCGTGCAGGACCTATGTGCGGTTTGCATTTGTGTGTATGCGTTTGTGGCGGGAAACAGGTGTGCAGGTTTGTATTTAGTACACTTTTTTTTTTATTTATTTTTTTTTTTATTTAACTTTGTTATCACAAGGGGGTTAACAAGCCCACTATGTGATAGCTTTGGCCAGTGACAGGCACTCTTTATAGAGATATCAGGGGGCTGTTAGATCCACAATGTCCCTCCTGCCCTCCAAAGCAGCTGATCAAGCACAGATTGCAAAATAAGAGGCTCTGTACTTGGCTTTTTGGCAACCTATGTATCAAAACATAACCTTGATGCTGCATCTTGACCTCTGTAAGTGTTTCACACTTTTGAGAGGGTAGAATACCTGCTCCCCTGCCGCACACAGTGGGAGGAACCCCAGCAGGAAGAACCCCAGCATGGGGTGGGGAAAGTGATTTTTTTTTTAACTCTCCCAAAGGGTCAAATACTTGCAACGATCAAGAAGCAGCATCAAATTGACATTTCGACACATGGGCCACCAGAAAGGTATATAGCGTATCGATGTATAGAAGCTCTTTTACACATCATTCTCTCTGTTCGACGCTAGTGACATTTCATCTTAAACAAGCTATTCGCAAGCTTTCAGCATGACTAGAACTTTGTGACACCTTCAGCCTCTTTGTCCTTTCTTCCCAAGAAACAATGTCTTGATTCTTCTTCATATGCTTTAAATAAAGTTGGCTTGGAGCCACATACACAAGCATTGTTACTAGTTGCTACCTATTTGCAAAGTTTTTACATTTTCGTGTGATTTCTGAGACTTTATAATATTCTATATTGCATAAAAAAATCTGACTGACTTTTTTTTTATTTTTTTTTTCATAAAATGCTAAAGTAAATAATTTTTTTTGATGAAAATCTATGTTCCTCTGAACTAACTCAACCCTCCCCCCTTATTGATTTTCAGTGACGACACCTTATTCCTTCAGCATTGGAGATACATCAAGCATGGAACCATATCAACACGGGGGGATAGCTATGCAGATTAAAATGCCAAAGTCTTTCTGCTTTGTAAGTAGCAATTATTAAATGTATCTGGCAAGCTGGTTTGCCATCTAGCTCTGTCAGGGTTTTTAGCCTAGATCTGTACAGCAGAGATAAGAATATCGTTTTCTTTTATAGGAAAGATTGGAAAAGCAGTTGGTTGACCCAAAGTATCTCTCTGCAGACTTCAGTAAGCCAGAGGTAGGAAAACATTCTAGAATACTGTTGTATAGATTAGCTCACCTGTGTTTTAGCAGAATGCATTGGTTCTGTGGTGATAACCACTATACTCTTAATGCTTTCCCTTGCAGGGTAAAGCAACTGGTTCACTTTAACCACTTGCCAGTCGCACTGTATCCGAATAATGGCTAGTGTGTTCATCCAGTTCTGGGAGGGTGTCTATTGATGTCCTCCCAGAACCACCCCCCCCCCCCCCCACGCACCCACTGCAATGCGAATCCAGCACTCTCTGTGATCACAGCTAATCAGTTTGGGGTAAAGGGCCAATTACAGTAGCCCTTTACCATGTGATCAGCGGTGTCCAATCACAGTTGATCACAATGTAAACACACTAGCCGGTTATCTCAATCCCTTGCTCACACGCTGTCACAGCACAAGGAGAGGAGAACCGGGAACCGGTAACCGGCAAGTGTGACAAGGGACATCTACACAGATAATTAAGGCACTTATCAGTGTCCTAATTATTCGTGATATCGCAAACCTTTTTTCATGTATAATTACGCTGTTATATTTCCAATGTTTGGCACCCTCTGTAAAGCTCTGTCTGTATTTGTAAAATAGTAAAAGGTCAGTGCAGTATATTGTACTAAACTGAGTAGCATACTAAAATATTTATGGGTATGTGTGAGATTATGAAATCTTCTCTCTGATTTTCAAGGCACCTCTGAACATTCACACAGCAGTGTTGGCATTGGATCATTTTCAAGAGATGCACAGTCGTCTACCTAACATAAGGTAATATTATTTTCACTTCTTTAGTGGTAACATTTTGAATGTGGTTTTTAGAAAGAGAGATCGACTGGTTTGGTTGCTGTTATACTCTTATAGTACTAACACATTCTGCTGTATTTTACAGCGGTGCACACACACCTTAAAGTGGTTGTAAAGGCAGAAGGTTTTTTTTATCTTAATGCATTCTATGCATTAAGATTAAAAGCCTTCTGTGTGCAGCAGCCCCTCTAATACTTACCTGAGGCCATCTAGATCTAGCTATGTTGCAGGAGTGTTGCGATGTTGCCCGGGACTCCCCTCCTCATTGGCTGAGACAGCAGTGCGGTGCCATTGGCTCCCGTCGCTGTCAATCAAAGTCAGTCAGCCAATGAGGAATAAAAGGGGGTTTGGCTGGGTCGGGGCTTTGTGTTTGAATAGACATAGGGCAGGGATTCCCAAACTACGGACCTCCAGTTGTTCAGGAACTACAATTCCCATCATGCCTAGTCATGTATGTGAATGTCAGAGTTTTACAATGCCTCATGGGATGTGTAGTTCTGCAACAGCTGCAGGGCCGTAGTTTGGGAATCCCTGACATAGGGAGCTGTGGCTCAGATGCCCCCATAGCAAGCGGCTTGCTGTGGGGACACTCAACAGGAGGGAGGGGCCAGCAGCACCGAAGAGTGCCTACGATTTTTGATAGTGTCCTAGGAGGATTTACATCTTTTCAAAGCTCCTGTGATTGAAGACTTAACCTACTTTTTTCTAGCAACCTTTTTTCATTCTTTAATAAAGAGCAATTTTTTTTTTTTTCAATCAAGATTCATTACCATGTAGCTACAGGAGGCATCTTCATTTTCTTGCAGCTACCCAGCGCAATTGTTCTTAGTCTCGACTTTTGGTTTTACTGCGACTGGACCCTGCTGGATTGGACATAATGGTGTGAGCCTGGAAGTTACCTTTGGACACTGGGCCCATTTCAGTGCTTTCCAGACTGGTTTTGGTTTAGTTGCAGAGTGCCCTCCAGGCCAAGAGCTGTTAGCATTCCCTCTGCTATTGCTCTGTCTCTGAAGACTCATTCATCTGAGTAGGCCATTTGTGCCAAGCACCGGCAGCTCCCTCACCACAAAATGCCTGGTTTTACTTATCATAGCTTGATAGGTCTCCCACTTGCGGTCTCACATTGGTTAATGGAATGGCTCTAAAAACCCAGGCTCTAGGGGAAGGGGCTTCTTTAGAAATGTTATCCATACAATGTGCTAGGAAGTCTACTTGCAACAAGGCCTCTCCTTGTACTTGGAAGGCTTACTTAGCTTGGTGTATATAGGGATGAGAGGAGAGAGGCGCCAGGAAGCCTGATATAGTGTAGTGGGTAAATGTATTCTATTTACGATAAGTGATATGCAAAATGTCAGTCCATGGCCGCAGATGGATGGATGGATCTGCATGAGTCCAGGGAGTAACAGCTGCTGCCAGTACGGAGAGGAGAGCCTCTAGTACATGGGAATGTAGCCGTTGAAAGGTTTGGAAAGCCTGAGCCGCTGATGCTGTAGCCGCCAGTGTTTCTGGAGAAGCCAAATTTCCACCCCGTACTTTTCTTGATGTGCGTCCAGAGGCTTACGCCCTACAAGTTTCTCTATTTGATGGATCCTTTACTTCTTGCATTTTGGTCTGGACCAAGGTTTGCTCATTAGATTATCAGGGGCAAGATAGATCTCTGCCATTCTTTTCCAGAGACCATTGGCTCTGATCAGGACTTTGGTACAAGGCATCTTCCAAGTGGCTCACCTGATAAATCTGAGTAGATATGCTATAATTATATTTGCATATTCCTTTCCTTAGTGTTTGCTTGAAAAAGAAAAGCTCATTTCGAAATGCCCAGCTAACATTTTATCTCTAGATACCTTATAATGAGTAAATCTAAATAACACTGTGTTAATATCTATTGTTTTTTTTTCATTTTGATATTTGAACCCTTGTTTTCTATAGGTGCCTTCAGGATGCTGAAGAGATGCAGAAATTAGCAGCATCAGTAACTGAAACTCTGCAGAGTAAAGTAGGTTTCACAGCCTAGAGACTGCCTCCCAGGTTAAAGGCTTTATTGTTTTGATTTTTTTAATCCCTTCTCTAATAAGTGATATTTTGTTTGTTACATTTACAAAATAATAGACAAAAACATGTTGTTAGGTTGCACTTTTTTTTTTTTGATATGTACATGGCTTCACTGCAGTTATAATGATGCTTGGGATTAAGTAAATCACAAGCAATGTATGCTGTTCTGTTATCGGGCTTGGTGTTGTAAATATCTGCAGCCTCTTTGTATCCTTTATTTACATCTACTGTAAATTATATACAGTATATGAATAAAGAGAAACTGCCTAATCTAGCCATATTCTGGTAAATACAAACCATGCAGCATCTTGTTTTTGTTTTACAGTATTTTTTAAATAAAGTATATGAGTATTTTACTTTTTATCATTAAAATATACATTAAAGGATTGTTTTTATTTTTTTTTTACCTTTTTTTTTTTTTTTTTTTTTTTTTTTTCTCTTTCTGTAGCAGAAGGGAAAGCTCTTTAAATATTAAGGGCACAGGGCTAAGCAGCACTGATGCTATTCAAACTAAATGCAAAGCACCAGTATCTTAGAAGAATTGCAGCCCATTATTGGGATTTCCTCTGTTTTCTTTCTATATGCCCCTATCGGCCATCCACACAGTCCAGGATTCAAATTTTTCTCTTGTATTTTACCATTTGTTTTCTGGATGTGCTAGATAAGAGATCTCAGGTGCTGTATAATAATTGGTGCTTCTATTCCGCAATTCAGTAGGTGCTTCAAATATTCTGCTTGATATAAACTGTGCTTTGGTAGCATGAGAAGATAGAGATGGTAGGCACATGCAGATTTTTTTTTTTTTTTTGGGGATGCCAGACACTTTACTGCAAATTACCAATTCACCCTTGGCAAATAAAGTTGGTGAACACATTGAAGTGGATCCCTACAGCTTAACCTTCCTAGTGGTATTCCGGAGCGTGGCTCGGGGTTAAATTTCAGTGCCAAAAGCGGTAACCCCGAGCCACACTCGGGGTACCGCTAGGAAGATCGCTGGATCCTGGTAGAGGGGTTACTTACCTTGTCACCGGGATCCAGCGATGTATCCCGGCCGTGTGTGGCGGCGAATCTTCCTCCCAATGCTCTGTGTGCCCTGGCTTCCGTCTCCTGCGACGTGACGTTCGCAGGGGGTGGAACCGGTGGCAAATTTAAATGTAAAACACACCAAACACACTGATACAATTCAAAATAAAATAAGTTCACATTAGTTTGCCCCCCCCCCCCCCTCCAGTGCCCTTTCCTGCAGTTTTACTGTACTTTTTGTGTGTGTGTGTGTGTGTATGTATATATATATATATATATATATATATATATATATATATATATATATATATATATATATATATATATATATATATATATAATATATATATATACACGTGTGTATATATACAGTATATATGTATACATTTACATACATACTTTAACTTATTTATAGTTTTTTATTGTATTATAATTTGATTTTGTGTTACAAACTTTATCATACCCGAGATGTTCTAAAGAAGAATGCACAGAAAAAAAAAATCATATGTAAATACTGTAGTTGGTTTGGGCTGCTCATTCTTAAGTATTACATGCAAAATAATGGTACCGCTTTCAGCACCTAAAATCCGAAAGAATCATACTGCCAGGGAGGTTAACATTATCAGTCTTTCTGGGGTGGATAAAGTGCATTAAAAAGGGATGAAATGCTAACCATAGCATTGGAGGAAAGCTGGAGCAGCATTTTCTTCAAGAACAGTATGTATTTCATTCCTTTTATTGCTTTCATGTTTTAATTATTCCAATAAGACTGTCAACAAAGCTTTATGTAAATATTCTAATAAAGATGATTGGCTCTTAAAGCCTGTACACGCGATCCAAAAATCAGACAAATACTGCTTTCAAAGGGATCGTATGATAATCGAACTGTTGGTACAGCGCTTTCGAGAGTTGATCACAACAGTTCATCCGATTTTATTATCCAAATGGACAAGCAGGAACATTTTCTCGTAAGAAAGAACATCATTTTCGTTTAATCAGTACAGTTGTCGTTCGAAAATACAATACAAATACACTACAACACATGAAATCACTTCCGATTTTTATTTTTTTTTATTCTGTCTACGAGAGTTTTTGTAACGTTAGTAAACTGCATTTTCAATATGCGACTAGCATGCAAAAATAAATAAATAAATAAAACGGACGATCTGTTGTACGATTTTCGGATCGTGTGTACGGGGCTTTAGGCTTCGTTCATGTGTGTGCGTGCACATTTGCGCACACGTATTGCAGGTAGAGCAGCCCATTTATTTTAAAGAGCTGTCCTACTTGTGAGAAATGTGGGAAAATAATTCCCCATTCCTTTTTTTTTTTTTTTTATCACAGCGCACCGAACCGCATGGTTGTGCGGCATGTTTCTCTGCTGGTTGGGAAGGCTTGTGATTTTTGTAGGCATTCCCCAGCCGCAAAGATATAAACCTGGCCTTTAAAAGCATATAACCTTTTTTTTTAATGTGTGCATTCTGTCTTTCAGCCTGTGCTGGATGAGCAATTGGTTAAATGGTTGTCCTGGACATCTAGAGGTTTCTTGGCTCCCCTTGCAGCTGCCATGGGAGGAATTGCCAGTCAAGAAGCCTTGAAAGCAGTAACGGGAAAGTTTTCACCTTTGCAACAGTGGGTATGTTTTTCCAGGTTTTGGTTGCGTTTAGTTTGTGTTCTATTGGCACAAATTTTCATGTAAAATTCATAATATCTTTATAATAGGGATTGAAATGTTTGATTTACTTTAGTGTATTAACACATGAATGCATACTTCTCATGCCATATATGGTACCCGAGGTACTTCAGGTTCCTCTTTTTTGGTGAAAAAAGTGTAACTTCCATTCAACAACTGAGAGTGCATGTAAACTTTTATACTGTAATACATTTGTTATTTGCTCCCTTATGGTCTCTTAAATTTACCATTGAAAGCATTTTGTTAGATCTTTTTGGCAAGTGCAAAAAAAAGCTGTTTAACCAGAATTATTGTGAGTTCCAGGATTTTTCCCCCCTACCTGTATATGCTGCCATGGTAGTAAGAAACCTATACATAACAATAAATTAATTAAAGGGGTTGTAAAGGCGGAAATTTTTTTTTTTTTTTTTAATCTGAATGCATTCTATGCTTTCAGATAAAAAGCCTTCTGTGTGCAGCAGTCCTCCTAATACATCTCTGAGGTCCCTCTAGCTCCCAACGATGTTGTAGGAATGTCTCGGCCGTCCAGGACTTCCCTCCTCATTGGCCATTGGCTCCTGCTGCTGTCAATCAAAGTCAGTCAGCCAATGAGAATGGAAAGGGGGCGGGGCCAAGCCAGAGCTCTGTGTCTAAATGGACACACGGAGCTGTGGCGCGGCGCGGTTGCCCCTATAGCAAGCTGCTTGCTGTGGGGGCACCCAACAGGAGGGAGGAACCAGGAGAGCCAAAGAGGGACCCGAAAAGATGAGGATCGGGGCTGCTCTGTGCAAATCCACTGCAGATAAGTATAATATATTTGTTGTTTTTAATTTTAAGAAAAGCAAGACTTTACAATCACTTTTAAGTAACTCTCGCAGGATGTTAGTATAACTAAGGGCAAAACCTTCTTTCTTTTTATTTATTTATTTATTTTTAGTTTTGGATAGAGAAGAGAGGGATTAAAATGCTTGTCAGGTTTTTATGCTGTCTATGCCCCCGTTAGAGAGGACCCCCTCTTTTTGTCCTGTTTAGCATTTTAATTAAAAATTATCAAGTAAAAGAAAAAATCAGATTTCTCTTTCATTCATTGACGGACACAGCTCCTGAGAATTTTGATCCCTACAGGAGTAGGACACTAGGCAGAAAAAAAGACTCTTGGGCAGTCCCAGAAGGTATGCTCCCCCTCTCTGCATTATGTACTCCAGTTTTTTTTCTGCCCAGTCAGGAGTAAGGACCTAGTTCCTTGCTGGGATCTCTGGTCCTGGCAATTTTTTGTTTTTAAATACCTTTTTTTTCTCCCAGTTTATTTCCTGTGAGATCTACAATCAACTGCCGGACTGGGAGACGAGCTGCATAATCTAGATCCAGTGGTCACCCCAGTATGGCTAGCGAGCATGCGCAGAGCACAGCTCCACGCTAGGTCGGCCACAACATAGCCCCACCAGACGGGGGGCTAGCCTGCGAGTTAATCGTCGTGAGGCCGCATACACCCGGGTCTCGGCCTGCGTCGCAACATTTCTACTGGCCTACAGCCCCCCCCCATTTCAATGAGGGGAGGTTCTGTCTGGAGCGGTGCCCGTCTGGTTCCTGGTATGGTAAGTATCTGTCCCCCCTCTCCCCCAAAGGGTATTAGGGGGGGCGCAGGCCCCTCCCTGGGATGTTCGGACCCCCAGGTTCCCCTCCTTCCCGTTCAGCCCCCCTGTATTCTGGTGGTGGTCCCTGTGGGTCATCTAGTCTCCCCCCCCCCCCCCCCCCCCCATCTGGGGTAGTGTGGTGTGATAAACTCCACAGACACGACGTGGTTCTGCACTCCGTACTTTATTTTCTCTCCCACACTAACTAAACAGGAAGGGGAAATACATCATAGAATAGGAGGGAACACTGAAAAAAATGCAGTAACCGAAATGACCACAAGATGGCAGTATATTAAACAACTATATCCCTTGTACATGAAGTTAACAATCTCACTCTCTTCTTAAGATAAAAAAAAGAACGGGTGAGTTTGACATAAAACATTGTCACACAAAAAT
This sequence comes from Pelophylax lessonae, assembly GCF_965119305.1. Taxonomy (NCBI): domain Eukaryota; kingdom Metazoa; phylum Chordata; class Amphibia; order Anura; family Ranidae; genus Pelophylax; species Pelophylax lessonae. The sequence continues at coordinate 532,717,265 of NC_138768.1, read as the reverse complement.
GATTTTTAGAACACAGTAGCATTCAAGTGAGTTTGCGTATTTAAACAAACAAAATAAAAATACCAAGATATATGCTCAATGGGCCAGATTTTACAGTTTCCATACACCCTCATACAGCGCTTTAGGAAGCATAAGAGCGGAAGCACCTTTTTTTGTCAAACAGTCAGCAAGTTGTGACTTGGCTGTTGACCAACGCACTTCTTTGATTTTATTAGCATGTATGAGCTCTTTGACACCGCTTATTTCTAATCTTAGTCTCTTCTCTGTGACCTGTTTTGTAGACTTAAGAGCGTCAAACAGGAAATGGTTATCAGTAACACAGATAAGAGGAAGAGCATTAAGATCAGCTTTACCAGTAGGGAGTTCAGAGTAGAGCATAGCCAAGAACATAGCATTGTCAATACCATCTGACATGGCAAGGGTTTCTCCTGCCAGTGTGCTTCTTACCACACGTCTAATTTTTTTAGATTGCCAAAACAGTGGGGAGAACTTTCCTGATTTTTCCATGAGGGCAATTAGAGCCCCACCCTGTGTACCTCCATCTGGAAGATTGCCCAGTGAAGCATCACTGAATACCACCAAACTCAACTCCTCACTGTTACCCAAGTATTGAAACTTAAGTGTTACCTTCTCTGACTTAAGTTTACGGAGCACTTTGTTCACTTCATGTATGGACTGAACAGTAGCATTATTAATGTTGGATGCTAGGCTACATGTGTCAAACATAACATCTGGTCTTGTTTGTTTAGCAACCCACAGAACCTGTCCTATTTTGCATCTGAGTTGTTCTCTTTCTTTCTCATTCAGTGGGGTCTCTCTCTGTACAGCACGTGTTGCCTGCAAATGAATTGGTTGTAGGTTTTCAATATAACTGTGCTGATGCACCTGTACTACACCACCCACAGTAGCAATGTTCATCCCCACATATGAAAAACTCTCACACTCTTCACGACCCACGTGAAATGCAGATTTAACCACTTTACCACTAGAGCATTTTGCTGTCTTACGTCTGGGCCACTTCTTGCGATTCGGCGCTGTGCGACTTTAACTGACAATTGCGCGGTCGTGCGACGCCGTACCCAAACGAAATTGACGTCCTTTTTTTCTCACAAACAGAGCTTTCTTTTGGTGGTATTTGATCACCTGTGCGATTTTTACTTTTTGCGCTATAAACAAAAAAAGAGCGTTTATTTTGAAAAAATAACAATATTTTTAACATTTTTTTATATGAAATTCCCCCCCAAAAAGATGTAAAAACCAATTTTTTTTTTAATTTTTGGCCAATTTGTTTTCTGCTACCCATGTTTGGTAAAAAAAATCGCAATAAGCGTATTTTGATTGGTTTGCGCAAAAGTTATTGCGTTTACTAACAAAGAGAAAGATTTCTGTCATTTTTGGTGTTTTTTTTTTAACGAGTAATGGCGGCGATCTGCGATTTTTTTTTTTTTTTTTTTTTTTTTTTTTTTTTTTTTTTTTTTTTTTTTTTTTTTTGCGGGACTGCGACATTGCGGTGGACAGATCGGACCCTTGACTGACATTTTTGACACTTTTGGGGGTACCAGTGACATTTCTACAGTAATCAGTGCTATATATATGCACTGTTACTGTAAAAATGACACTGGCAGGGAAGGGGTTAATTTTATTGGAGAGGGAGGGGTTAATGTATGCCTGGTGCTTACTGACGTGTGTGGGGGGAGGTGACTGTGTGAGACAGGGACAGATCGGATGTCCAGCTATGCTGAACACTCCGATCTGTCACTCCCTGTCACTGAGGAGATCCGCCCGCTTGTGTTTACACAGGCGGGCGGATCTCCACACTAGATCCCCGACGATCGGGGCAGAGCAGCGGCGATCGCCGCTGCTCCTCCCCTGGCCCGACTCCCGCTGTGAATGAAAACAGCGGGAGCGCGCCTCCGGCGGCGCGCGAGCGCCGCCTACAGGGGAGGAGTCTGGCGACGTAGGTCTACGTCGTCAGACGGGAACGAGCCACTTTGCCGCAGTACTATTCAAGTACTCAGCGGTAAAGTGGTTAAGCACAGGGATGACATTGGTTACAAAATGCTCTGAACCTGCCCAAAAAAAATCATCCACATGGCATGCCAGTACTCCTGTTACCTCAGACTGTTCATTCTGCCAATAAAACACTGCAGGATCAACCCGTGACATTTTACCCCCACTTTTCAGCATGAGTTCTTTTGACCTTGTTGTACCAGTAGAGGGAAGCATCTGCAAGTCCATACACACATTTATTTAGTTTCCACAACACATTGTCCACGCTCGCTTCTGGTGGGGGACAAATGTAAATGTCTCTTGAGAGTTCCATTCCCTGCAAAAAAGCAGACTTAATATCCATAGAGTTCACTTGCCATTTGTTTTGACAAATAACAGCTAACAGGAGCCTGAGTGATTCTGATGCACATGTGGGAGAATCTTTCTGTAATTCATGCATATTGACTTCAAAACCTCTCGCCACAAGGCGGGCTTTGGGAACAACACCACTAGAAGTTTCCTTTAACGTACAGACCCATCTAGTAGAGATACATTTCTGACCTTTGTCTGTGACTTCTTCGTAAACATTATTATTTTGCCAGTTGTCAATCTCTTGCGGTTTAGCAGCATCAAAAGAGATGTCTTTGGTAATAAGTACATCGCCATCTGTGTTCTCACATTCAGTGAGAAGATCATCAACTTGTGACATGTCTAAAGCTTCCTTTTGACCCTCGTTGCCATTTGGTTCAAGATACTGCACATTGTACCAGTTTCTATATTGCCCTTTTGCTTTCCCTGCTCTGCCTAAAACTCTGGCCGTGTGTTTTTGTCTCATCATTTCTGTTTGTAAATGTCACTGTCTGACCTGTTTTCAGTTTGACACCCGTGGAACCCACTGTATTAGTAGCATCCCTCTCATTAGTTTGTCTCACATCTTCTCTATCATCTGTTTCTGTGTTTTCATGGATTTGCACTTCTCTATTAACACTCATTTCATCATCTGAATTTTCTGACATATCAGTGTGTATTACATTTTCTTTTTCTGTACTATCTCCAGAAATATCAGGTAGTACAGGTGTATCCTCATCCTGTGCATTAACTTTATTCAGCCTGGACTGGTGTACTCTGACAAGGATACCACCATGTCTGACAAACACTACAGAGCCATCTTGACCGATAACTACAGCAGGACCTTTCCACTCTGTACTGTCTGCTCGTTTGTAGTACACTCTGTCTCCTGTCTCATACTTTTCATCTGTAGGCCTGAGCTGCTTTCGTAAAGCTCTTTTTATTCTTTCTGAGCATTCCACCTCTGTGAATGCTCTTCTGGAAGCATACAATGCTGCTAGGTGCTGTCCTACTCTAGTACTCATAGAAGTGCCTTCTAGAGCAGGCAGTTTATTAACCAAAATGGAGGGAAGATTAGGACTGTGACCAAACACCAGCTGGTGTGAACTATAACCATGCACATTAATCATACTGTTCTTGGCCATTAAAGCCCAGTCTAGAGCAGTCTGCCAGCCACACCCGTTTTCCCTTTTCACCTTCAGAAGAATCTCAGAGTCATGTTGTGTCTCTCCAGCAGCCCGTTGCTCCAAGGACTGTATGCCGCTGTGGTCTTCATCTCAATGTTGAATTTTTCTGCCATCTCTCTTATCTCCTCATTATTGAACTCACCACCGTTGTCAGTGTATATCCATTTTGGGGCACCATGAACACTTATCCACGAGTGAATGAAAGAGTTGACAATTTCAGAGGCTTTCTTTGTTCTCACAATGTTTCCACCGCTGAAGCGTGTGAAATGGTCGATGATGTGGAGGTACCATATGCCAGGTTCCAGCTCATGTAAATCCATTGCCACTGTCTCATTGTACTCTGAGGCTAAAGGCAAACCCACAGCAGGCCTGGGCTTGGTCCTATTATATCTTTGACATACCTCACAGTCACGGATAATCTCTTGCAGAATAACTGGATAGTCTTTGTCAGTATTTCCAGAGCTGAGGATAAGCCTCTGCAGCCGGTCTGCAGAGGCATGGCCAAACTGTTTGTGAAGCTTCAGGAGAATTTTACGCTTCTCTTTTGTAGACATCTCTGCTGTGATGACAAGAACTTCACTTTCATTGGTGTCCACTTCAGTATTACCATCTCTAATGTCGACTAGTAGTGTCCCGAACTAGTGAGCTCAAGAGGCACTGGTTGCTTGAACATGACAACTTTGTCATTCTCCATGTCTAAAACAGTTCCTGCTCTCTTTAGAGCCATTTTGCTCAGCAGTAAAGGGATATCAACAGGAACAACTTCCGTTTCAATGTGACATTTTGTTGGTCCGATCTTAGCGGGAAGCTTTACCTTTCTGTAGGAGTGTACCACCTGACCATCACCAAATCTGAAAGGTCTACAGCTTGAAGATTCTGTTTGCATCAGTTTGTTTATTTGGCTTTGGCTCAGGTCTTTCATGTAACTATCCAGCCACTTTTCACCACAAACAGTACGTGTGCATGCTGTGTCAATGATAGCTGATCCCAGTGATTCAGTTAGGAAGATCTCCGAGTCCGTCATAACTTTTGTAAACAGTGTAATGTTACACTCTTTGACATTTTCATCTTCTGCTAGCTTTACTTCATTTCTCTGATGAGGACAGTCTTTGGCCCAATGGTACGTGCTCTGACAAATTACGCATTTTGTTCGCTTACCATATTTGTCGAGCGGGTTTGTACCTTGCTGTGGCTGCCACTGTCTATTCTGTGACTGGCTGTTGTTCCGTCTGAATTTACCTGGTGGCCTCTGCTCCGTGAAAAACGCCGCATCTTGAGTCAAGCTGCCTCCACTTGCTCCACTAGTTTTTCCTCCGAAAATCCGTTTTAACGCTGACTTCATGGATGCAAATGTTAAATCCGTGCACGCTGTAAGTGCTAGCTGCCTACTCTTCTCTTCAAGACAAGCCGTGTCCAGTAGTTTAAACGCTAACACAGCGTCAGGCAAGGTCATGTTGTATTTCTTCATGCGGTTGTATCTCTGCTCAAAGTCTATGATGTAGTCTGCCATGGACATCGCGCTGTATTTGGAAATCAAGTCGAAATGAGAGTACGCTTCATAAGCGCAGTCTTTTTCTTCTCTCAAGAATACAGAGTCCAGCTTAGCTAACAAGGTTTCCATACCATTGTCTTCATTCAGATCGCTCGCGGGTATTTCCAAAGCGGTCTCTCTGGCTCGCCCCTCGAGCCCTAACACCACCGCCAGTGCCTGCTTCTTCTTGTCCAAATCCGTAACAAGTTTCCAAATACTAATTTCATTTTTCCAGCACTCGTATGGTCTGATTTCGTCAAACTTAGGTGGTACTCTATAGTTGGAAACCATCCTCTGCTACCATTGATAAACTCCACAGACACGACGTGGTTCTGCACTCCGTACTTTATTTTCTCTCCCACACTAACTAAACAGGAAGGGGAAATACATCATAGAATAGGAGGGAACACTGAAAAAGATGCAGTAACCGAAATGACCATAAGATGGCAGTATATTAAACAACTATATCCCTTGTACATGAAGTTAACATGGTGGTCTGGGCTGTTTCTGGGCCATGGTGGGGGCGGGGGGGGGGGGGGGGGGTACGCCACCGGTGACTGGGCTATTGGCTGAAGGGGGGATGTACCTGGTGGGGGCTCCTGCCCTGTTCTCCTTTTTTCCTTTTTGTGTCTTTCCTGGACCACAGGGATTCCTCCTGGGACCTTGGGAGCCTTGCAAAGCCGCCATTTTGTTGTGGCCTATATTGTGTAGTCTGGCGGCCGTTTTGCCTTGGTCCGGCATGGTGGACGCACTGATTGTGTCTGTGCGTGAAACTTTAAAAATGGAGGATGCAGCTGAAGCTGCGGCTGAGGCGCCTGTCCCCTTTGCCACTCACAAGCCGTCTAGAGTGGCGAAGGGGTTTCCTTTTCCCTTCTATTTTGACAGATTTGTCACAAAAGAGTGGGAACGTCTCTTTGTGGTTCCTAAATGCTTTGCGATGAGATACTCCTTTGAAGAGTCCCTCCTTAAAAAGTGGACTGTTCCACCGGTGGTAGACCCCATTGTTTTCAGGTTAAATGAGGCAACCATGGTCCTGGTTGAGTAATTGCTGGCCTTTAAGGATTCAGCTGACAGAAAAGTGAAGACTGTGGCCTGCAATATGTTCACTGTTGCGGGTTTGGCGCTTAGACCGGTCTTCACCATTGTCTTGGTGTCCCAAACTTTGACCGAGTGAGCTAAACTTTTTATGCCGTGACCTGGAGGGTGAGCAGCTTCCCCCCTGCCTTTGCTGAGCTGGCGGACCAGCTGATCCAGGGGCTGCAGTTTATCTGTAATGCCTCTTTGGATGCGGCTCCCCTGATCTCTAGACTGTCTGTCTGTTTCGGCAGTGGTACTTAAGAGCATATTGTGGCTTAAGTGTTGGTCTGCGGACCAGACCTCTAAAAAGGCCTTAACTAATCTACCTTTCAGTGCGATGGCCTGTTTGGGGCTACCCAGGATGACATCATTAGGAGTCTCACAGGGGGTGGGGAGAGTACTTTTTCTTCTGCCAGCTGGGAAGGGTAAAGAACCTTGTCATAGACGTGGCCAGTCCTTGGCTCACAAGACGTTTTTTCATCCCTCAGGGTCAGCTGACAAGGGTTCAAAGCCTTTCAAGGCCTCTTCGGAAGTATACAAGTGACCTTGGTTTGGCAAGCCAAGAGTGGGATTCTCCAGACCTCGCGGGCAAGGCTCCCTTGGCATGAAGGTGCGCCCTCACCCGTGCCTGGGGTGAAGGGACATCTTCGCTGGTTTCTGGGCCCGTGGACCTCATTGGTGCAAGACAAGTGGGTCCACAAAGTCATTTGGTCCGGCTACAAGATCAAGTTCCTTTCTTACCCTCCGGAAAGGTTCTTTCCTTCCAAATTGCGCCTATCCCCGGACTGATTGCAAGCTCTGTTTTGGGGCTATGCAAGACCTGTTGCTTCAGGGTGTAATAGTCCTTGTTCCGTCCTTGGAAGGTTTTCAGGGTTTTTATTCAAACCTGTTCACAGTTCCAAAGAAAGAGGGCAAGGTTCATCCAGTTCTAGATCTCAAGGCCCTGAACTGCTTTGTGTGGGAACAAAAGTTCAGAATGGAGTCCATTTGCACATTAATGGCATCCCTGCATCAGGGGGATTTCCTTGCTTCTATCGACGTTGCTTACTTGCACATTTCAATCTGTGCCCGTCACCAGCGCTTCCTCCGCTTTGCTGAAAGAGAAGAACATTATCCGTTCATGGCGTTAGCCTTTGGTCGCGCCTCCACTCCTCAGGTCTTCACAAAAGTGGTGCTCCTAGTTCTGCCGTTGCTTCGCTAGTGTGAAATCACAGTGCTGGGCTACCTTGACAACCTCCTCCTGCAAGCAGAGTCTTCTGCTGCTCTGGTGGACAACGTGGAGATCCCTTTACAGACTCAGAGGGAGTTTGGCTGGCTTCTGAATTGCCAGAAGTCTGCTCTGGTTCCCTCCAGAAAATTGGATTATCTGGGTCTGACTCTGGACTCTGCTCTAGCCAGGGTGTTCCTTCCTCTGGAAAAGCTCCAGAAATTGCATGCTGCATTCTTTATCTTCTGTCCAGCAGATGGTCATCCCCTGAACTTGCATGCGGGTGCTGGGCCTGATGGTATCTACCTTCGAGGAAGTTCTGTTTGCACAGTTCCATACGAGGTCCCTACAAAGGGAGATCTTGTCAAATGGGACAGGTGTCCGAAGTCTCTGGACAATCAGATCCAGCTTAGCAGGGAAACCAAAGGGTCTCTAGTCTGGGGGCTCTTCGACAGAGCAAATCCTTTCTCCCCTTGTATTGGACAGTAGTCACCACGGATGCTTGTCCTGGTGGGGAGGTTTCCTCAGTCGGAGCTCTGCTCAGGGTGTTTGGACACTGGAAGTGTCCAGACTCCCGATCAATGACCTGGAACTCAGAGCGATCTCTGGACGGATCGTCTTCAGGGGTGTCCAGTGAGAATTTAGTGGGACAGTGCCATGGCCATGGCTTATGTCAATCCCCAAGGTGGAACAAGAGGTGTGTTGGCAGCTCTAGATGTAGCAGGCATTTCATGGTGGGCAAAACGCTTCATTTCAGCCCTCTCCACTGTATACATTCCAGGGGTGGAAAACTGGCAGGCGGATTATCTCAGTCCGCAGGCGTTGGACAAAGGGGAGTGGTCCCTTCATCCAGATGGGTTTCATCAGCCATGTCTCTGGTGGGGCACCCCAAGGTTGATCTGTTAGCGTCTCGGCTCAACATAAAGGTTCAGAGGTTTGTGGCACGGTCACGGGATCCTCCTCCCCAGCTTCTCCCGAGACTCTTGCACAGGATCGAGGCAGAAGGGATTCCAATCATTCTAGTAGCCCTGGGCTGGCCTCGCTGGTCCTGGTACGCCAACCTGGTGTGGCTTGTCGCCGACGTAACTTGGAGACTGCCTCTCAGTGAGGATATTTTATCCTAAGGGCCAATCTTCCATCCCGCTTTACAGTTGCTGGGTTTGACAGCTTGGCTGTTGAAAGACAAGTGCTGAAGGATAGAGGTTTGCCTGGGTCGGTGATCCTGACACTGCTAAAAGCTAGACAGTTTACCTCTAGGAAGATCTACCATCGTACGTAGAAAGCGTACATTTCATGAGTTACTTGGTGTTCACCCTCGTTCGTTCTTTCTCGGTGGCTCGGGTCTTGGCCTTCCTTCAATGGGGAAGTTGAGCAAAAATTGGCCTTGAGTACCATCAAGGGCCAGGTGTCAGCCTTGGCTGTCTTCTTTCAATGACCCCTGGCCGCGCACTCCCTGGTGTGTACCTTTTTTTTATTCAGGGGATTCGACATTTGACTGACTCCACCGGTGCGGTCTACTCCTAGGATCTGAACTTGGTGCTTTCAGTCCTCCAGAAGCCTCCCTTTGAAAATATTCGGGAGATTCCCCTGCTTACGCTGTCTCAGAAGGTGGCCTTTTTGGTGGTGATCACCTCTGAGTGCAAGGTGTTGAAGTTGGTGGCGTTGTCTTGTTGCACCCCCTACTTGGTCCACAAAGATAAGGTGGTTCTTTTGTCCTTGTCCGTCGTTCCTTCCTAAAGTCTCTGATTTTCCATTTTAATGAAGACGTGTTGCCTTCCCTGTGTCCCAGGCCTAAACATTCTAAGGAAATTGCATAGCATACCCTGAATGTGGTTCGCGTGATTCAGGTGTACCTGGCAGCTACAGAGTCTTTTCGGAAGTCATACTCATTATTTGTGCTCACAGATGGGCCAAGAAAAGGACTTTCCACTTCTTGTGCAAGCAGTTCAAGATGGATCAGACAGATGGTAACTCAGGCCTATTTGATCAAGGGTCAGGTTCCTCCTTTCCCTGTGAAGGTGCACTCTACTCGGGCACTCAGTGCTTCTTGGGCCTTCTGTCATCAGGCGTCGGTGATGCAGCTTTGCAAGGTGGCCACCTGGTCGTCGGTGCACACTTTCACAAATTTCTATAAAGTGGATGTGTTGGCATCTGCGGATGCTTCCTTTTTTGGCTGCAAGGTTTTGCAAGCTGCTGTTTAGAGGGTCTGTTCCCTCTTTGGGGGAGTCATTTTCAGGTGGGCTCCAGTTGTTTTTTGTTGAGCTTTTGTTACCTGGTTGGCTAGTTTTAGCCTTGAATTTTTTTTTTTTTTTTTGCTTTTTCCCATCCCTCATGTTTTGACACTGACATTCCGCTGGTCAAGATTCTCAGGAGCTGTATCCGTCAATGAACATCAGAGAAATGGAATTTACGGTAAGTCAAAAATCAAATTTTTTTTGGCTTGTCCCCAGAAAAGTAGGGCACTAGTTCTGGTGACATTGAGGGGGCCCAAAAAGTTCCCCTAATTTGAGGGTTTTCCTCTCACTTCCTGTTTGGCTGTGGGACAAGATTCACTTTTGGGAACATGGAACTTGTTACATGTTCCATCCGTTTTTAGGGTGGAAAATGTAACATGTTCCCAATGCTGCATCTGGTGCCTTATTTCACCCCCTCCCTGTGACAGCAGTACACGGAGAAGTTCCCTTTACTAGCTGTCACTTTTTTAAATCTGCATGACCGTGCGGGGCTCCCCCCACGCAGCCACATCATTCATCCACACAGCTCTGTGTGTGGATGAACTACAAGCCCCAAATCCTTTGCGGCTGTCAGCTTGTAGTTCAGCTGTGGAGTGATGTGGTAGTTCATTTATTCTTCCTGTCCATGTATCTGCTTGACATATCTGCAGGAGACTTGCATGGCACCAGTGGGCTGTTCGGTGGTACAATTCATTACAGGCTCCGAAAAAAAAAAAAAAAAAAAAAGAACTTATTAAATGAACATATTTTTTTTTTTTTTTTTGTATTTTTTTTCTCTTTCCAGCCGATTTTTTCAATACAGCACTGCGTTACTTTAACTGACAATTGCGCAGTCGTGCGACACTCTACCCAGATAACATTTTTGTCCTCCTCCCCCCACAAATAGAGCTTTCTTTTGGTGGTACTTGATCACCGTTTGCGGTTTTTATTTTTTTGCGCTATAAAAAAACTAAAATTTTTTTGAAAAAAAAAAGCAATATTTTTTACATTCTGCTATAAAACATACGCAATAAAAAAATTTAAAAAACAAATTAATCAATTTAGTACTCTGCCTATTTGGTACTCTCCTGGTGGTGGGCAGGCCTTGATTCCTTGATGATGCAAAGAGAGGCTGCTTCATTACACAGTGAATGAAGGGCACGGTCATCACACCCCCTAGAGGCCAGGCTTATGATGCTCTACATTCACAGTTCTCAATTTCCCAGGTTAAGTGATGCTGGACATCCATCAACGCCGACATCTTTGTGCAAGGAATAGATATTTTGTGAGGGACATCTGTAGAGTTGCCTGGAGTTGGGTTTTAACATGCATTGTACCTACTGTATATCCATAGTCATTATATTCTGCATTCTAGTAAAGACCAGATGCATTGAACCTGACTGTTTGGGTACATAAGCCTCTGTTTTTTCATTTCTTGCCGTAGCCAAAATCCTATTGAGGTAAATATCTTACAGAGGTTAGGTTGACACTTCACAGATTCAGAGCATACACTTAATGACAGCGTAGATTTAATCTGCAAGTACCAATTTTTGCATAAGAGGAGGTTTCTGTCTCATCTTGTTTTTTCCATATATTCACTTGCTTACTCACATACACTTCCTATAAATATTAGCTATTAGTACTTGTTTAATTTAAATGCATTGCTTGGTGTTTTTTCCAGCTATTTCTGGATGTCCTGGAGATTGTCAAACCACTGGAGCTAATCAGCAAAGAAGAATTCCTTCCAAGGTACCATTTTGTTTATTTCATTTAATTTATCTGCTGGATTGTACAAGCTTGTGTACATGGGTGTTACTGGCTTTTACATTTTGAATGGGCTGGCAGTGCACTTTAGTGCAAAAAAGAAAGGGCATGACCCTTTTTTCCAAAACAGTGTACCCAATACATGGCATGTACATTGTCAGGTGCTGTAATATGGTTGTGTTGCACAATACTGTAATAGTTTTGGATACCATTCAAAAGTGAAAACAATTTGAATAGCAAAATTCTGTTTCAAAGATGATGGTTCTGTAATGTGGTATCACGTGGTAAAACGCACATGACCCCAAGATCGAGATATATACACACACACAGAGTGATAGGTTTCAACCATTTTTTTCTTTTAATTTGAGGACTATGGCTTACAGCTAATGACAACCCAAAATTCAGTATCTCAGAAAATTACCCCCCAATTGACCCCTTTTTTTTGGAAGGTAGACAGTACAAGGTATTTAGCAAGAGGCATGGTGAGTTTTTTTTTTTTTTTTTTTTGAAGTTGTAATTTTTTCCCACAATTCTTGGGAATATATACATACATACATACATACATACATACATACATACATACATACATACATACATACATACATACATACATTTTTTTTTTCTTTGTTTTTTTTTCCCGCAAAGTTGTTAATTTTATAAGATCTTTCTAACACATAGCATGTACATAGCAAAAGTGACACCCTAAAATACATTCTGCTACTCCTCCTGATTATGGCAATGCCACATGTGTAAGACCTTTTTTTTACAGCCTAGCCAAATAGAGAGGCCCAACATCCAAGGAGCACCATCATGCGTTCTAGGGACAAATCATACACATAAATTCCCGACAACCTATCACATTGTTGAAGGCCCATCATATTTCTAACACATAGCATAATACACACCAAAATACACTCTGCTGAGCAAAGGGTAAACAAAAGATTACCTGTGGTTTTAGCAGTGCAGTGATCCAGGCAGCAGGCAGGAATGTAGACAGTGAAAGGATTGTCCAGGCAGCAGGCAGAATTACTGTCTATAGTCAGTACAGACAGAGATATTGTCAGCACAGCCAAAGCATTGGTCCAGGTAGCAGGCAGGGATGTGGTCAGCAGCAGCGAAAGGATTGTCCATGCAGCAGGCAGAAATACTGTCCATAGTTAGTGCAGGCAGAGATATGGTCAGTACAGCCCAAGTATTGGTCCAGGCAACAGGCACATTAAAAGTCCTGGGTCAGTGCAGGCAGATATATTGTCAGTACAGCCAAAGTATTGGCAGGACCATCAAGCTTAGGGCCTCGGTCAGGAAAGAATAGGTACAAGTGTAGAGGCTTCTCCCACCCAAATCACTTTGAAGCCTCCAGAGTCCAGATCCTGTTCTGGGAATTACAAAACCCAGAGAAAACGAAAAGCTGATTTTCTTAACTAAGAATGCTATTCTGAAGCCCCTCACATATGTGAGGCCCCTGTGATATTTTGAATCTCACTACTACAGTAGCAGGGCGAAAGATCAGTCCCAGTGGCAGGCAAAAAACATGGTCGTAACAGGCTGAGGTCAGTGCAGGTAAAAGGCAGAAATAGACGGTAGGCAAAGACATAGTCTATAAACAGGCCAGGGTTGGTTCGCATGGAAGGCAGTGATATAGCTGGTTGAGGCAGCAGGGAAATGGCAGTCTGTTAGAAATATGGGCTAATAGTTTAAGACAGTGTGATAGCATCTGAAGCATTGTTTGATGCATAGGCCAGGTTGGAAGGGACATTGGGGACAATGAAAACTGGTGTCTTTCCTAATTCCTCTCTTGCTACACACCCGGTGACTAGATGCTGTGCGAAGCCCATCCTGTTTTTTTCTTGCTGTACCACAGACCAAAATTTTCTTAATGTACAGGTGGCGGAAAAGGGGCAAACTTGTATAATAATCGTCCATGTAAATGTGATACCCCTTTTGCAACAGTGGTAATGCTAGGTCCCAGACAGTTTTTACACTTCTTCCCATGTACATTGGGCACTCAGGGGGCTGGAGCTGGGAGCCTCTGCCTTTGTACCCGCAGAAGGCGTACACCTATCCAGTGGTGCTTTCCCAGAGCTTGTTGAGCTTTATCCATACATGGCCCTCTTACTGGAAATGTACTGCTTAAATTCCAGTCGGCCTGTGAAATGAACCAGGGATTCGTCCAGAGATGTTTTGGTCAGGGACATAAAGTTCAGAAAACCTTTTAGAAAAAAAATCAATTAGGGGGCAAATTTTATTCAGTTTGTCAAAATTGGGATGCTTTCGGTGAGGGCACTGGGAGTTATCGCTGAAAGGCAGGAAGTCCATTATCATGTCATAGCGGGACTTGTACATGACAGCTGAAAAAATTGGCATGTGTTGGATGGGGTTGGTAGACCAATAAGAATGCAATTTTTTTTTTTTGTAAGTACCATATTGATTGTAAGGCCCCAAAACAATCTAAGCTCCTCCACTGTTAAGCGTCTTCATTCGAAAGGATGGGCATAGCATGAGTTGGGGTTGTTCTCTATGTACTGTCGGGCAAAAATTTGTTTGGTCCACGATGATTTTGAAGTAATTTGTCAGGGAAAAAAAAAATAAAAACATCAATCACAGAACAATTTTCGGTGTTGACCTGCACTCCTGGCTGTGCTGTGAAAGGGGGATTGTAGCTGACCCTGAGCTAGCCACAATGGGTTTGCTAAGGCATCTGGAAGATGTTTGGGCTCTAACTCTTCGGGTCTGGTGTGAAATTCCAGTGCTTGTACTGGGCCTTTCCTCCTGGGGTCTAGCGACATTGGCTTTCTCCGATTGGCCATTTGGATGTATAACGTTGCGGGTGGCTGCTTGGTTTTCAGAGCGCCGTCTTTTAGGACGAACTGCTTCCTCCTCTGATTTGGTCGCCGATGTACTGCCTTCAAAGGGCTCAAATTCTGAATCCGAATTGTAATCGGACAGTAAGAGCTCCCTGCTGCTCTCATCCATCAGGCGTAGAAATTGATGTGCCTCTTCGGTAGTGAAAACTTTTGGATATGGTGGCTATATGACAGGTGACACTTATGGGCTGCACGACAGGTAGTAATGGGCTGCACGACAGGAAGTGATGGGCTGCACGACAGGAAGTGATGGGCTGCACGACAGGAAGTGATGGGCTGCACGACAGGAAGTGATGGGCTGCACGACAGGTAGTGATGGGCTGCACGACAGGTACACGGGTGCTTTAATCAGTTGGAGACAGGTGGGCTAGTGACAGGTACTCTGATGGGCTAGTGACAGGTACTCTGATGGGGTGGGGGCAGGTACGCTGATGGGCAGGTACGCTGATGGGCAGGTGGCAGGTACGCTGATGGGCAGGTGGCAGGTACGCTGATCGGCAGGTACTTGGGTGCTCTGATGAGCTATTGACAGGTACTCGGGTGCTCTGATGGGCTGATGACTGGTAGTCTGATGGGCTCACAGATAGGTACTCTAATGAGCTGGTGACAGGTCCTTTTTTTTTTTTTTCAGTGGGGCAATCAGGGCACAGTAACTCACATGATCTCTTCCTCACACTGGATCAGTGTGTGAGGAGGAGAACCCGGTAACAGTTACCCCCTCTTTGTTTACATTTATGTAATTTCATTGGCTCTTTACCCTGATTGCGGATGGCCTTTGTCTGAGGGACAAGCCTCATCCCGATTGCCGTGCTGCATGCCCCTGGGGGGGGCGCGCACGAGCGGCGTGTACAGAGATCTCTCATGTGACTAGCTGTGATTGAACAAAGCTAGTCACATGGGTAAAGAGCCAATTTCATTAAATTAAATACGTATTGGTACTTTTGGCAGTGTGGGCTGATGCCAAGTCCTGCTGGAAAATTAAATCTGCATTTTCCATAAAGCTGATCAGCAGAGGGAAGCATGAAGTGCTCTAGAATTTTTTGGTAGAGGGCTGCGCTGACTTTGGACTTAATAAAACACAGTGAATCAACACCAGCAGATAACATGGCTCCCCACATCATCATGGACTGTGGAAACTTCACACTGGACCTCGTGCAAATTGGATTCTGTGCCTCTCCACTTCCTCCAGACTCGGGGACCTTGATTTTCAAATGAAACGCTAAATGTTCCACAGTCCTTCATGATTCATGGAGCCATGTCATCTGCTGGTGTTGGTCCACTGTGTGTTTTATTAAGTCCAAAGTCAGCGCAGCCCTCTACCAGGAAAATCTAGAGCACTTCATGCTTCCTTCTGCTGACCAGCTTTATGGAGATGCTGATTTCATTTTCCAACAGGACTTGGCACCTGCCCACACTGCCAAAATTACTAATACCTGGTTTAATGATCATGGTATTGCTGTAAACTCGCCTGACCTAAACCCCATAGAGAATCTGTGGGGTATTGTCAAGAGGAAGATGAGAGACACCAGACCCAACAATGTAGACAAGCTGAAGGGCACTGTCAAAGAAACCTGGGCTTCCATAATGCCTCAGCAGTGCCACAGGCTGATCACCTCCATGCCACGCCACATTGATGCAGTAATTCATGCAAAAGAAACTCTGACCAAGTATTGAGGACATACTATACTGTAAATGGACATACTTTACAGTAAGCCAACATTTCTGTATTAAAAATCTTTTTTTATAGGTCTTCTGTAATATTCAAATTTTCTGAGATACTGAATTTTGGGTTTTCACTAGCTGTAAGCCATAATCATCAAAATTTGAAATAATGCTTGAAATCTATCAGTCTGTGTGTAATGCATCTATATAAAATATGAATTTCATTTTTTTAATTGAATTACTGAAATTAACTTTTTTGATGAAATTGTAATTTTATGGGGTGCACCTGTATACACATTTTCTTCATTTTCATCGTCTTCATTTATAAAATGTGGGGCTAGGTTAATAATAAGAAACCGAATGGATAAATGGTGTATAGCTTCAGCAGTATGCAGATGAACTGTGGTAGACTGCAGAACAACCATTACACAAATCCTATTTTGTAAGGCTATATTTGGGAAAGCAAATTTTAATTTTACCAGACTGCCACTTATTGGATCACATGAGATAATAAATGTGCTAATCATGTTGACTTAAGCTGGGCTGAAGCAAAAATCAGGAATTGCGAATATCGGATGGAACATTACTTAAAAAAATCTTTTGCCTAGGGCAGAAATCGTTCCAAGTAATAACCTTTTGAAATACATTTAGGTGCTGCTGACCTTGTGTGGCCATAATGGCGAGTTATTTCGCTATCTGCAAGTCAAACATTTTATGCCGTCTCTAATCTCTTTTCCAACTGCAGTGACATCCATGACGCCTTTTTAAAGGTGCTGTCATAAGGACCCACAACTCCCTAGGCTTGATCACCTTGCTATTTTTTTAACACCTTACCGGTTCCACATCCTCATAACACATACCTGTTTATGTGGAGATGGAAATTAGACCTCTGCATTTTGCTTGAACCTAATCGCAACAAATATGGGAAACTACTAACTTTTGCTCCAAGAATATACGGTACTCGCTCTCAAAATTAATTCTAAATTCCTTTATTGCTGGTAATTCATTTTGACTGGAGTTGCACATTCTACTCCGAGTCATGCTGGGGCCTGCTTCCGGGGCTACTCAGAGTTGGGCACTTACACCCACATATGGACCTGTCCATTTATTCAGGCTTTGTGGAACCAGGTCCATGATATAATACAGGCTGACAAACCCCTTATTCCTGGAAGCTGTAAATCTAAAATCTACTGGATGCTCACAAACGATAAATTGACTTCCAAACTAACTGACATGATTCATATTTTTTACAAAACATGGGACCCATAGATCTCAAAATGCATGCCCTCAGACTTTGATTGGCGTCCTCTAGACTTGTGAGCGACCATTCAATTTCCCTGAAGTTGATGGGCCATCATCTTCTCTTCTGTAATGTTCCTCCCCTACTCTTTGACCCTCTCCTGCTCTTCTTATCTTCCCCCT
Source organism: Pelophylax lessonae (assembly GCF_965119305.1). Taxonomy (NCBI): domain Eukaryota; kingdom Metazoa; phylum Chordata; class Amphibia; order Anura; family Ranidae; genus Pelophylax; species Pelophylax lessonae. The sequence goes on along the minus strand of NC_138768.1, from coordinate 532,700,001 downwards.
CCTTTTCTCTTACACTGTTTTTTTTTTTTTTTACTCCAGTTCTCTTCTAATATACTGGTCAAATTCCTCTATTATCTTGTCTACATTGGCTACTTTTTGACCTGTACCACACCACTAGCCTGTGTGCCTTGCTAATCCACCATGTATCTTGCTCTGGACTGTAGTGTGCTACCAAGTAAAAATAATAAAAATCATTGAACATAAATACATTTTGTTGATATTGTAGTAATATTTTTATTGTTTATGTAGGGGAGATCGATATGATGCTCTCAGAGCTTGCATTGGAGACACATTTTGTAAGAAGATTCACAACTTGAATGTTTTCATGGTATGTATTTTTTCTTGTTCATTATTTTTTTTATATATATATATATATATATATATATATATAGTATCTCACAAAAGTGAGTACACCCCTCACATTTCTGTAAATATTTAATATATTTTCATGTGACAACACTGAAGAAATTATACTTTGCTACAATGTAAAGTAGTGAGTGTACAGCTTGTATAACAGTGTAAATTTGCTGTCCTCTCAAAAATAACTCAAAATACAGCCATTAATGTCTAAACCGCTGGCAACAAAAGGGAGTACAACCCTAAATGAAAATGTCCAAAATGGGCCCAATTAGCAATTTTTCCTCATGTCAATATTTTATGTGGCCACCATTATTTTCCAGCACTGCCTTAACCCTCTTGGGCATGGAGTTCACCAGAGCTTCACAGGTTGCCACTGGAGTTCTATTCCACTCCTCCTCCAGGACGACATCACAGAGCTGGTGGATGTTAGAGACCTTGCGCTCCTCCACCTTCCGTTTGAGGATGCCTCACAGTTGCTCAATAGGGTTTAGGTCTGGAGACATGCTTGGCCAGTCCATCACCTTTACCCTCCGCTTCTTTAGCACGGCAGTGGTCGTCTTGGAAGTGTGTTTGGGGTCGTTATCATGTTGTAATACTGCCCTGCAGCTCAGTCTCCGAAGGGAGGGGATAATGATCTGCTTCAGTATGTCACAGTACATGTTGGCATTCATGATTCCCTCAATGATCTGTAGCTCGCCAGTGCCAGCAGCACTCATGCAGCCCCAGACCATGACACTCCCGCCACCATGTTTGACTGTAGGCAAGACACACTTGTCTTTGTACTCCTTACCTGGTTGCCGCCACACACGCTGAATGCAATCTGAACCAACTAAGCTTATCTTGGTCTCATCAGACCACAGGACATGGCTCCAGTAATCCATGTCCTTCTTCTATTTGTCTTCAGCAAACTGTTTGCAGGCTTTCTTGTGCATCATCTTTAGAAGAGGCTTTCTTCTGGGACAACAGCCTTGCAGACCAATTTGATGCAGTGTGCAGCGTATGGTCTGAGCACTGACAGGCTGATCCCACCCCTTGAACCTCTGCAGCAATACTGGCAGCACTTATACGTCTAATTCCCAAAGACAACCTCTGGATATGACACTGAGCATGTGGACTCAACTTCTTTGGTTGACCATGGTGAGGCCTGTTCTGAGTGGAATCTATCCTGTTAAACCGCTGTAAGGTCCTGGCCACCGTGCTGCAGCTTAGTTTCAGGGTCTTGGCAATCTTCTTTTAGCCTAGGCCATCTTTATGTAGAGCAACAATTCTTTTTTTTCTCCCTTTTTTTTTTTTTTTTTTTTTTTTCTTTAAGATCCCAGATCCCCAGAGAGTTCTTTGCCATGGGGTGCCATGTTAAACTTCCAGTGACCAGTATGAGAGAGTGGGAGCGATAACACCAAATTTAACACACCTGCTCCCCATTCACACCTGAGACCTTGTAACACTAATGAGTCACATGAGCCCGGGGAGATAAAATGGCTAATTGTGCCCAATTTGGACATTTTGACCTAGGGGTGTATTCACTCTTGTTGCCAGCGGTTTAGACATGAATGGCTGTGTTTTTGAGTTATTTTGAGAGGACAGCAAATTTACACTGTTTATACAAGCTGTACAATCACTACTTTACATTGTAGCAAAGTGTCATTTCTTCAGTGTTGTCGCATGAAAAGATATAATAAAATATTTATAAAAATGTGTGGGGTGTACTCACTTATGTGTGTGTGTATATGTGTGTAATATAAATATATATAAAATGTGTGTGTGAAACTACCTAAATCTTGAATTCACATGTAGAAGTTTGGGTACAAGAGAAATAACTTCATGTCGTATGGCTAGGGGATAATACAAATGTTGATAAGCCAAAAAAGCATATAATACTACATTGCAAACTTTTTTTTTTTTTTTTTTTTATTTAGAACAGACACCACTCTGGTCAGGCTTTAACTTCAAAGTGCTGGTTGTTCTTTTCATGTTCTGTAATTTCTGTACAAAAATTTGATTTGTGGCATCTGTGTATCCATCAACATCTTTTACTACATGTAATACTGTGCCTCCTATTTTAAGTCGTATGTTGTTCTGGCCATATAGCAATCTGTTTATTGATGCCTAAAGGCTGCACATGTGTTCTTCTTTTTATTTATTTTTTTTTTTTTTTGAAAAGCCTAATAAAATAGTTTTGTAGTAAAAAAAAAAAGACCCCACTCTAAATCTTAAGGGATTTATAGTATGTACACCATTTAGAATATATATATATATATTTTGAACAAAACTGTTCTTAAATAGTTTTTTCTCATATTTTAGAAGTTAGAAAATTGTCAAAGAATTCTTGTCAGGTTAACCAATGCTTATGTAAACTATTAAAGACAGTGTGGGAATCTAGGCTTCAGTAGCCTGTGATCATGAAAGGGTTAATCAGTATGTAAATTGGATCTAGTTAATAGCTATTGCTGGCCTTAAAAAAATAGGTCTGTTTTCAAGAGGGATTTTGCATCGAATATGACTACTACATTGTTTTTGAGGTTTTAATATTTATTTTTATTTTTTACAGGTTGGATGTGGTGCTATTGGTTGTGAAATGCTGAAAAATTTTGCACTTCTTGGGGTTGGCTGTGGCTCAGAGAGAGGATTGGTAAGCATTTGACCCTATAGAGGGTAGCCTTGTTTTGGTTTTTAGTATAAATGGGGGTCATTGCACCATTTCTGTGTGTTTTTTAAAAGGGGAGTTTCTACTAAATCTAAAATCTTTCATCTACTTTGTTTCCTCTGTGTAGCTTCAGGAAGTCTTCTTTTTTCAAAACACTCTCTTAAGGATTCTTCATCTTGTTGCCTCCTTTTGCTCATTGACCCGGAGTCCAATGTTACAGATTAGTGACACTAGGCACCTTTTTATATTTGGTGTACTTCTTTACTTTGGAGTACATTGGGGTTGACTTACTAAAGACAAATTCTGGGGAAGTAGCCCCAAACCTAAGTGGATGAGGGGAAGGTCTGCTGATTTCCATCCTCCGATCATGAAAAAAGCAACAATGTTTTTTTTTTTTTTTTTTTCTTTTCTTTTTTTACATCTATAGATTGTATGCACGTGCTTGGGTATTCTTTGCAAAATGAAACATCACTACATTCACTAAGCTCTGGGGAAAATTCCCTTGCAGAGTGCAACTTTACTTGCAAGTTTAACAGTGAATTTACCTTTATTATTATTTATTATTATTATTATTATTAATTATTATTAATTATTATACAGGATTTATATAGCGCCAACAGTTTGCGCAGCGCTTTACAATGTGAGGGAAGACAATACAATTACAATACAATTCAATACAGGGGAAATTAGAGGGCCCTGCTCGTTAGAGCTTACAATCTAGAAGCTTTAGTTAATGAACCCTATTATCTCTACATTTACCACTGTTTGGGGCTATGTTGAGATCAATTAATTGGTGTCACATGATAGTAGTATATAATTTACCATAGTTGTTATATGTAATGTGATATAGCAGTGGATGATTTAAAGGAGGGATTCAGAGTTTGCTACAGAAAGCACAAAAGATCATGACCTACCAGTCATATGGTAGTGATGTGGAGGATTTCCACAAATGTAATCACATCTGCAATGCTCAATTTCTGCATGCTGTTCACTAATGATTAAATGAAAACACTCATAAAGTAGTTTTTTACGCGTTTCAGCTTTCTAGCGATTGTGCATCTACAGACAATATCTTCTGTTACCTGATGACAACATTTTACAACACTAGTTTATATAGAAGGCAGCTTCTGATTGTTGTCTGCCTTGAAGATATGAGAAGCTAAAATATGAATTGCAAAGTTACATGTTACTTAGAGGCTTTGATTTCCTTTTTTTCTAATTTACTTGAAACTCATAAGTGAGCAGTACAACTATTCTGGTATTTGCTCAGCATGTATTTTCAGATACCCCTAAACTTCTCCATTTCTTCTTTTTTTTTTTTTTTACATCTCTTCTTTATGTACCAGTAATATAAAATGAAATGGAATATTCTATTCAGTTATTTTTTTTTTTTTGCTTATAGGTCACAGTTACTGACCCTGACTTGATTGAAAAATCAAACTTGAACAGGCAGTTTCTTTTCCGACCTCACCACATTCAGGTATGTTTACATGGACTACTTCTGATAGAGCGGTTACTGCATTAAGGCCTTGTTCACACAATAGTGCAGACATCAATTTTTCTGCTTGTGTTTTGCAAGGGCTCAAAGAAAACAATGGTTCTCTGTGCCCTGTTCACACCACAACATGTGGATTTTTTTCTGTGCAGCAATCTGGAACGTGTATACAGTTTTCTGCACGAAAAAAAAAAAAGGCCATGACATTAACATTGGTGTGAACAGGGCACATAACTGATACACATGAAAATTGATGTCAATGTGCATAAAAACTCACTGAAACGTGCATGATAACTGATGTAAATTCATGTCGCCAAGTGAAATCTGCGCAGGTTTACTATCAGTTTTCTGCACATAAGGTGTAAATGAGCCCTCACCATTGACGCTATAGTAATGTTTTCAATGTCTGTTTTTATGCTGGAGCACAAGGCAAACCAATAAATACACAGATTGATTGGTTATATTGATTTACTGACCATGGATATCCTTACTATTTTGCACTGCATTTTATCTCTCTAGGTATTTTGTGCCTTTTGAGACTGTAGAGTGTCCAATCAGGCTTTACCTATTTTTTAATTGGTTGAATTTTCCTTTCCCCAAACAGCCAGTTCTTCTGTAAGCTGTCCCTTTTTGGTCCTTTGCAGTCAAGGGTAATCCAAAGATCACAGCGCAATAAAACGACTTTTGAGAATAGAGAGGAGTTAGAACTTCTGTTAGGTTGGTTTGTGTTCCAGGTTGTGTAGAATTACCATTCATCTCCTGTCTCAGCAGTAGCTGCTACAGAATATGATGGAAATCTCTCCTACAGGTTCCAGATATTGTATACAAAAAAATTATTTGGGTAGGGAAATTTGGTATAGAGTTCTATTTAAGGTAAAGTGATCCTAAACCTTCAAATTTTTTAAAATAAAAATACCAAACTTGCCTATACGTAACCTGCTCTGTGGTTTTGAACAGAGCAGCCCAATCCTCTTCTTCAGGGGTCCCCCGTTGGCACTCCAGGCCCCTCCTTTTCATCGGGTGCCCACACAGAAAGTCCCTTTCTATGGGGCACCCGTATAGGCTCGCTTCCGAGTCCCGCTGCTGCGGCTATTGACAGACAGGGGGACTCAGCCCCGGCCCCCACTCCAGTGTCACAGCTTTTGATTGATAGCAGCAGAAGCCAATGGCTCCCTCTGCAATCAATCTGTCCGATGAGGAAAGCGACAGCAGCTGGAGCCGCTGTGCTCGTGCACGTCACCGGATCGGGCTCAGGTAACTAAAATGGGGGGGGGGGGGGGTCTGGGGGGCAGCTGCAGCACAGAAGGTTTTTCACCTTCATGCATAGAATGAATAGAAAGCATAAAAAGACTCTAGAACCACTTTAATCAATGCTATTGTAAACTACTAAATATTGTGTTGGGCGTCTAGGCTTCAGTGACCTCTGGCTTGAAAGAGTTATTGGGACTGTAAGCTGTTAGTTAATGGCTATTGCTGTCTGTCTTAAAAAATAAGGTCTGTTTTGAAGCAGGATTTTGCATCTAGTTTGGATACTAGCTTTGGAAATGCCATGTATTACTTATAGCTAAATTACTGCTGACATAGTTGTTATTTTGCCAACTGCTTCTGTTATCTGCACTGCTATGCTGAACTTGTACGGCATGATTTGTGCTCATTAAAGTGTGATACTCATGCTATTGTGAATTCAGTCAGAGATGGCAGTGTTCACTACTGGCATTGTGATTTAAACAATGGAAGGTATTAATCCTGCTGCAATGGAGCGTCTTAGCCAGCCTGCAATTTTAGTCTTGAGAGATGTGCAGTAAACTGCAGCAGCACTTTTTTTTATTAGTACCGGTACATTTTTCCAGTTGTGGTTGCAGTATTCTGAAGTACATGATTGATGGTCAGAAGACCTCATTGTTGCCTTCCTAAAAATGCGTATGAACATTCCGTGTGCGTGTGCGTGTGTGTGTGTGTGTGTATGTATGTGTATGTATGTATATGTGTTTAACTACTAACAACAATTAAACAAAGCAAAACTGCAGAATTACCATTTTCTTGGTACTAATGTTATATATATCTCTGAGCTTGTATATTATTTTGAAGACGGGTCTTTCTATATTTATACAAGCTAGCCTAATTTTAATAAACACACACACAATACTTATACACAATAATGTAAGTGCAGGGTGGCATGTTTACAGTATAATAATGCAGAGCGAAGCACTGACATCCTTCTCATTCCAATGCCACCCTTTGCATTATCTAGGACTCCTCACCTCAGGGGCACATTGTAAGAAAAAAAGGAACCTGCACATCATATAATTATCCTCAAGACCCTATTCACACCTGAACACTTGAGAAAAGGCATCGCAGCTATCACGGATCCAGGCACGTTACAAAATGAGTGGGTCTCCCATCCAAAAAAGGTTCTTTGGCAGGTTTCTCATGCATAGGGCAGGTCATTCAAGTAAATAGGCTGCCCCGTGCCGTTGCATAACAAACCTACAAAAAAAGGGGCGAAAAAATGTGCATAAGCATAATGCGCGTATCAGTGCGGCTGAAAAAGGGGGGGCTGATGTTGGGCTTTAAACAAGTTGATACTGCCACCTTCTTTAAAATTGTTATTGTGCATAGTAACTTAAAATAAAATGTTTTTTCCCCCACCCTGCTAGAAACCTAAAAGTTGTACTGCTGCTAATGCAACCATAAACATCAACCCGGAGTTGAAAATAGATCCGCGGTTGGATAAGGTGTGTCCTGCCACAGAGAATACCTATAGAGATGAGTTTTACCTCAGACAAGACGTCATTGTGAATGCACTGGACAATGTGGAGGCCAGAAGATATGTAGATAGGTAAGATACTGTCGTTTTTTTTTTTTTTTTTTTATGTCTGAGTTTAGTAATTCATTCATCTGTGTAAGTTTGTTTTTAATATTTGTATTTATATTTTGTATCATTATTTTTTTTACATTTTCCACAATTATTTTGGAGAGATTTGTAGCAAAGGTAGTCGGCATTCTTGCTGAACAAGTACAGTGAAACAAAAGAAGTAGGTTTAGTTCCTAACCGTTCCGATTTCAGCCCAGGACCAAGGTTTGGGTCTTGTTAAAAATAGCCATGGTCTGTCCAAGTAAAAACACATATGAGAAGATATTCGTTGTATCATGTTGGGGTTTACTGCATTCCCATGATGGAAAAGTCAGGAACTAATGACCTGGATAGTAGATTATACTGTAGACTGTGTGTAAAGCCGTCCATAGATGGATTGAATCTCTGCCGATTCAACAGGGAACAGCTGAGATTTGAGCCATCTATGGGCAGGCTGGCAGGGCCGGTGCTAGACTGTTTTACGCCCTAGGCAAGATCAGCTACTTGCACCCCCCCAAAAAATAAATAAAAAGGAAGGGGTTAAAAACTGCTCTGTCATATCCAGTGACCCTGATCTGATGGTTCCTCCATGTAATGCTGTCATACCCAGTGATCCCAATGTTCCTCTATGTCACATCAGGGGTCCCTGATGTTCCTCCATGTCATACCCGGAGACCCTGATGTTTTTCCATGTCACACCTGGGGACCCTGATGTTCCTCCATGTCACACCTGGGGACCTCAATCCCCAATGGCACACCCAGGGATCCAAATTCCTCATGGCACACCTGGTGACCCCAAACCCCTGTTACCCTTGTGACCCCTCTCCCCCATCTGGTGACTCCGATTCCCCATGGCATACCTGGTGACCGCAATTCTTTCATACCAGGGATACTCCATGTCACACCCAGGGACCCTGTTCTGAGGACACTTACTGGGCAGTATGAAGAGAGTGGCCTGCACTCTGCCCTCCTTCACCATGATCCTGCTTATTCCTTCTCCCAGGACGCTCCTCTCCTGGACCACAGTGCTCACCACAGCTTCAACCGGCTCCTGGTGGAGGGAGAAGCAGCAGTCAGAGAGTTCCGCACCTCCTTCATCACCAACATCCTCAGACCATTCCGTTGCCTCATCGCTTCTGCTCCAGTAAAGGTGCCGCCCTCCAGTGCCGAGCTCAGGTTCAGCTCTCCTCCACTCCATGCTTAATACCTCCCCAGGGAAATGAATGGCTGCCCACCAGCTCAGATTAGAAAGTCACTTCCCGCCCAGGGATTAGGCCGCTCAGCTCCAGACGAAGAGGATCATTATGCAGCTAGCACTCCGGTGGCCTCCTTTCCTGCCCCTTGGGGCTCCCCCAACAATGGTGGAAAGCCAGGGCCTGGTAGATCTGCCACTGCCCCAGACACCTGGCATCTTCCTCTGTCCTTCTTCCTCCCCCACTGCTGCCCCTTTCCTAAGCTCACAAGGATCATTCATGACGGAGAGTGAGTGCTGACTCGTGGCTGCACCCCTAGGTGGCAATGCACCCTAGGCGGCTGCCTAGTTTGCCTAGTGGAAGCACCGGCCCTGCAGGCTGGTTGTACAAAATTTGATCCATCGATCCACTTCAGTAGAACCAGCTTGTCAGATTTTTTCATGTGATCACTGACGGCGGCTACAGCCACTAGCAGTAATCCTTGTGCTCTGCCGGCTGGGAAGGCTCCTCCCTGGCAGAATGCAATAGCACTGTGGGAGGCATTACCCCATCAACGCAAATTGTGTTTGTGGAAGAATCAAGAATTGTTCTCTACTCCTTCCACCCATGGTGGAAGGAAAGAAAATGATATCCTCTATGGCATGCCTAACTTACAATAGAATGTATTACTTCATTGGCCATCCTATAGTTTTCATGAATTTCTGGTTTCCAGATCATCAGCTTATTTACACCTAGGAGCTGTCAGACGTTGCATTTGTCTTTTATAGTAAGCACAGCATGCATTGTATGAGCCTATACCGCTGACCTTCCTTCACTCATCAGAACTATAGATTAGCCTGTTTAGTGTTCCACCATCCCATCCCAGTTCTTATTCCTTACCTCCATCCATCCACCCTGTCATGGTCATCCACTTCCACCATCTTTCTATCTAGTAAAAAAAAAAAAAAAGAACTCTCCCTAGCTTGTTTGCTGACATTGGACACAAAGAGAGAGATGTATAAATGGCTGTGCACAATTTTGCTTTTACTTTAGCTGTTAATATTCTTTTTTTTTTTTTTTTTAATCAGATAGTTTTTATTGAAAAAATAAATGGTGCAAGGAGATGAATACAAGAGACACATAGTGAACAAGTGGTTATCTAGCAGGTATCCACCAGATCTAGAGCCAGTTATATTTATACAAAATACATAGCGAATACAACTATGACATAGAAAGTCCAAGCTTTTAGACCTGGTAATCGGAAACAGTAGGCAGCACAGTTCCGTCAACATTCTTCTCTGCCTATACCTTGTGTCTCCTGTACTTGACCTACCGCACCATCCGTAGCATCAGTCAGAATTGTCAAGTATGTAGGGCAGAGGTGGTAACCTCTGGTGCTAAGTAAGACAAGTCATCCCGTCCTATGGATATAACCGAGAATATTACAGTGTTTAAATTTTTGTTCGAAACTGCGCTCCTTAAACTGGCGCAAACCAAAATAGAAACTACAGACTAATTTGCCTCTGCTTGAGCCATCTCCGGTGCCATTGTCAGCTGTTAATATTCACAATCTGTATAAGAGAAAGCTGCACAAATAGGATTGTATATCTTTTTTATATTTGTTTTTAGCTTAAAAGAAAAAACTTTAAGTGCACTAATGGCTTGGAAAAACCCTTTTGTAGCTGTAGGGCCACATTCACACTGACACTGACTGTCAAACCGATGCTTTTATACATTTTATAGAATCTTTCTGAACACATATAAATGCATGTAAGGATTTTTCAATGGTGCCCTTCATACTGGCCATTTACCTAATTTTAGGTGCAGTCAGATTAGCTATGTTTAGAGAAAATAGAATTCTGTGCCTCCAGGATTCCACTAGACACTCAGCTAAAGGCATGTAAATGTGACAAAACCCCTCTAAACTTGCTGTAAAGTGGGGAGTTCCTGATCTATATGCAGGAAAAAGTGCTCTTGGAGGCATAAAAGTCGTTTATACTTCCCAGATAACTTATCCTGCATTAAGAAAAACTAAACACAGGAGTGCCAGTATGAATGAGGCCTAAATCCCCCCTATTAATATAATCCTTTTTAATGCAGCAAAATGCAGGTATATCAGTGCTTTCACAATTTAATGAAATACTGTGTATGTATGTGTGTGTATATGTATGTGTATGTATGTATGTGTGTATGTGTGTGTGTATATATATATATATATATATATATATATATATATATATATAATTTATTAATGGGCAGCACTGTGTCTGTCCTGGAGTTGAAGAACCAGTTGTTGAAGTCAGAGCATAACCCTGTAGTCATAGGGACTGGATCATAGTCAGGTTTCAAGAGGAATGTAATTGTTTGCCATGGATAAGGATGTCATTGTTGCATCAGTGTTTTGTTTTTCTTTACTTTTCTTTTGTAACTCCTGAAAATTGTGCTGAAATGTGTAGTTTTAAAACAGCCATAAGAGGGGCAACAGAATGCCTAAATGCTTACAGTGTTTAGAATGCTTTCTAGCTGAGCAAATGCAAGACGTAGAATGTATTAAAAGGCAAAGTCCAGGACATGCAGTTTGCCAGAAGCTATAGGGCAAGATGTTGCAAAGAACAAAGCATGTAAAACACCCAAAGCCCAAAAATTTTTGGTGCTTGAAATTGTCAGGGAAAGCTTGTTTGAGCGTTCAGAAAAAAAGGGGACAGAGAGTTGAAGTTACACTCTGCAGAGCTCAGTGAGAAGAGCTCTGAGAGCTGATTGGAGGGAAGAAACACACCCCCTCCACGCAGGAACAGAGCAGAGGCTGTTAATTTCCTGGAGATCCCTCCCCTGTCACTTTTTTTCTCTCTGTGTCAGGAAAACTTGTCAGAAGTGATTTATGCTGATGGCAGAGTAATGAAGCAGCAGACAGAAATGTCACTTCATGCTCTGGATTGTGAAAAGCATGCACTATAGGGGAAGATGCTTTGTTTATATTTCATGTCTGAGGTTTAAGCTTGCTGCACATTATTAGATGGATCGAAATTCTGGCCCGTTTAGGAGGGACCAGCCGAATTTTGATCCATTTATCGGCGTTCCTATTCAAGATAAGTTGATCGTGATCGCCTTCTATCGAACGTGACTGTTAGAAAATATTCATTTGACCAATGCCGGCAGCAGCACTGGTCAGTTTATTCTGATGGCAGAGGAGACCCCGCTGTCAACATTTTAAAATGGTACATCGATTTATCCATCCACCTCACTTGTATGGATGTGGGAATCAGTTTGTGGTGGTTTTTTCTTGTTTACCAGCCAAAAAAAAATGACCTCTATGCCCAGACTAATGCTGAAATGATAGCTTGGCTAATATTTGCATATGGATGCCCAGTTCTAATTATTTATACCCTAGGGCACCCATTGTAAAACAACACTTGGGTATTCTGGAACACTCGGCATGTATACACACTGCAGCCCATCATGCTCAAAAAAGAACCGTGCAAAATAGTCCTTTACTTTTCACTGGATGTTCGGGCAAAATTTTGGAGTTTCAGTTTGTGTTGGTTAAAGTAGAACTAAAGGCAAAACTTTTTTTCCCATTTTGGATAGAGTAAGGGAGGTTTAGGACCCCCTTTTTTTCTGGTCTGAATGCAGCCCATTGTTTTTAATGTGTCTATACACATAGGCGCTTAAACATGCGCTGCATATAGATGACTTAAAGTGCAAGTCCACCCTAACACTAAAATCCCTGCATTTACAGATATCCACAATCTAACACTAACCTATCTAACCCTCTAAAGAAGAAATCATTATACATACCTTTTTTGAAGCCGATCCGATTTGGTCTTTAGCGGCGGAAACTCTACAGAGGACACAGCCGACAACGGCTGTGAAATTATTGGGAAGTGACGTCACCCATAGACTTACTATGGGGCTTCTGTTGTCGGCTGTGTCCTCTGCACCCGCCTTCACAGCGAAGCCGCGGCTGACAGCTCAGCGTGGAATCAGTTTGGATCAAAAGGTATCTATACTGATTTCTTCTTTACAGGGCAAGATGGGTTAGTTATAGATCGTGGATATCTATAGATGCAGGTATTTTAGTGTTAGAGTGGACTTCTTCCTTAAAAAAAAAAAAGCATTTTCTAGAAATCTGAGTTGCCAGACAGTTTGAGCAGCACTTTACAATGTTAGGGCAGAGGCTACAGTTACATTGCAATTCAATACAGGAGGAATCTGAGCGCCCTGCTCGTTAGAGCTTACGTGATTCAAAAGTTAATAACTGTGGGGTTTGAGCTGATGAAGAGAATAAAAGAACAGTTGTTAGGTGGGGCAGGATAGGTTTCTCTAAAGAGAAAAGTTTTCAGGGATCATCTAAAAAGTGGATAGAGTTGGAGATAGTTGGATAGATTGTGGTAGGGAATTCCAAAGGATGAGAGAGGCTCAGGAAAAGTCCTGGTGGCCAGTATGGGAGGAGGTGACGAGAGAGATAGAGAACAGGAGGTCTTGGTGGGAACTGAGAGGACGATTCGGTTGCTATTTTGAGACTAGTTTAGTGATGTAGCTGGGGGCCAAGTTGTGGACAGCTTTGGAAGTTAGGGCTCTTTCACACGGGCGTTCCTTTTTTTTTTTGCCCGATCAGGTCCTTTTTTTTTTTTTGTAACGGACACGGATGACACTTGTGTCATCCGGTCCGTATGTCCGTTTTTCATCCCATCCGTTTGCGGATGAAAAACTGACATAATGCATGTCTATGTAAATACGGATGTCTGCGGATGACACCACTGACATCCGTTTTTGCTTCAGTTCCGTTTTTTGAAAGGAAGAAAAAATAGGGTTCTCCTCCGTTCAAAAAAACTGAACTGAACTGACAAAAAACGGATGTCAGAGGATGATCATCCGATGACATCCGTATTTACATAGAGATACATTATGTCCGTTTTTCATCCGCAAACGGATGGGATGAAAAACGGACATACGGAACGCCCGTGTGAAAGAGCCCTTATTGTTAGTATTTTTAATTTAATTAGTTGGGTTAATTGGAAGCCTATGGAGGGATTGTCAGAGAGGGATAGCAGACGCTGAACGGTTTTTAAGGTGAAGTCATCTGGCAGCAGCATTCAAGATGGACTGAAAGGGGGATAGCCTATTTAAAGGTAAGTCAATGAGAAGGGAGTTGCAGTAGTCGAGGTGAGAGATAAGCAGGGAGTGAATCGGGAGCTTTGTGGTTTCATTGGTTAGGAAGGGACATATTTTAGAGATATGTTGCAGAGGTTGGGGCAGCAAGCCTTGGAAAGTGATTTGATGTGGGGCTAAAAGGAGAGTTCAGAATCCAGGATAACACCTAGCACCCTGGTATGTGGGAAGGGGTGGGTGGTTGTGCCATTGCTGTTGGCAGAGAAGTCAGGGGAAGAGGCATGTGGGGGAGGAAATATGTTTTGGAAAAGTTGAGTTTGAGGAAGTGCTGTGACATCCAGATAGATATGTCGGTTGTTAAGTTAGTGATGCGTGAGGAGACTGATGGAGTGAGCTGAGGGATGGAGAGCTAGATTTGGGAGTCGTCAATGTAGAAATTATATTGAAAGCCACGAGAGGCTATCAGCTGACCCAGAGAGGAGGTGTAGATTCAAAATAAGAGAGGTCCAAGAATAGAACCTTGGGTGACCCTGATGAAGAAAGGCAGAGGTGATGAGGAAGTAGAATTATAAGTGACACTGACGGTGCAGTGGGATAGGTAGGATGACAGCCAGTGAAAAGAACAGTCATGGAGACCAAAGGAGTGCAGTTTTTTGAGTAGGAGAGGGTGGTCAACCATATCAAAGGCAGCCGAAAGATCCAGAAGTAGGCGTACAGAATAGTGTCCATTGGAATTTCTGTGTTGAGGGCGAAATCCAGACTGAAGGGAATCAAAAAAGGTTATTCTTAATGAGGTGGTCATTCAGTTGGTTGTAGACCAGGCGTTCGAGGAGTTTTAAAATGTTAGTTTGAAGAGGTAAATTTACATTTAGAGAGTTTGAATTTATTTTACTCGTACGCACAAATACACACAAAATAAACACTAGAAATTTTAGTCAGGTATACTCATGTTCAAATATCAGTACCTTGTTGTCTGTTAAAAAAAAATATGTCAGTACTCTAAATGGGCAACACATTAAACTAAAATAGTCTTTATGGAGATTCCTGATATCTCCCCTGTCACTGGTTGAGCTCAGGTTCAGTCTTACATTGGTTCCCAACCTCCTCCTCCTCACCGAGGAGACCGGTATATATCTCTCACCTGCTTGCACAAAAGTGGAAGTGATCAGCCACCTTTTATCACTTCTACAGTACATCAAAGGCTGCAGCTCAAAAGAAAACCTATCTGCAGAAACAGGTTTGTTTTTAATCCTTTTACAGCGCTAACATAGTGGGAATACATTGGTCTGGCTAGGTCTAGCACCTGACATCTTGCTTTCCTACATCTAGGCTTCGTCATTTCACAGCAGTTATGTGATATAAGTTATGGATTTGTACTATTTCTTACAGTCGGGCAGTGTCCAACATGCGTCCACTTCTTGACTCAGGAACAATGGGGACGAAGGGACACACAGAAGTGGTTGTGCCTCGATTAACAGAATCCTACAACAGTTATGTAAGTAGTAAAGGATTGAATTGTAGTTACAGTAATTTGAATCCCTTGTTTTTTATATTTTTAGGTTCTCCAGTAGCATGATGTCCCCACAAGGGTAATATGCTTCTTGCTACTCATTCTACAGGGAGTCTGTGCTCCTGCTGTATTTTCCATATTGAAAAACGATGTTGTACACTCCAAGATAAACCTGAATACAGACTGTTTCTATACTCCTTTTTTAGAGCTGGTTAATTGACACCCACATGTGACTTTCAAGTGCAGCACATTCACCTGCGGTGTGAAAAAAAACACACAGAATGCATTTTGATGTGAATCAATCCTTAAACAGGAACATTAGTTTAACTAGAGTATTCCTTTAAAGTGGTTGTAAACCCTATTCATGAAATCTGACCTATGCACGTATATCTTTATTGTTTACTTATTTCTCTCCAAAGCTCTGAGTGCCCTGTATTTCTGCTGCTTCTTTCCTCTATTATCAGCATGATAACTTCTGACAAGTTCTCCAACGCACAAGATAAAAGCAGCTGGAAATTTGTGTCAGGGAGGGTGCTTAGAGATATATAAGCAGAGAATTGGTCTATTCACAGTACAGCTCTGTAAGTTTCTTAGTTCCTCTGCCTATGAGGAGTGGGGGTGTGTGCCTTTCCTCCAATCAGCTCTCGCACACTGTAAGCCCAGACTCCACACCCACTGCTCAATGAGGAAACAAAATTTGTAACATTATGTGTGGAAAGCTGAAGACAGCACATAAACAAGTAAAACTTATGTAGGAGGATCTGTTTCATCTCTGTGTATCATCTGAGGCTGTTCACTTCACTAGGTATATGTGAGGGTTTACATCCACTTTAAAGAAGAAGGGCTGATATTTTGATATGATCAGATCGCACATGCATTTAAGACAATGTCTGTAGCCAGCTCAACAGATATACGAATTTGGCAGGTGATTTAACCTACTTGTAACAGCTAGATATGAGTTTGGGTAATAAGTGTGTCCTTTAAAGAATACTAGGATTTAGTGCTTCCCTGATTCAGTAAACCATTTGGGAAGGCTGTAACGGACTTCACATGCTCACATCTCTGTCTGACGGGTGTGCTTTTAGAATGCCATTTTGCTATTTAACGAGGAAGGCTGTGTAAGCCGAAACACATTAGCATTTGGGATAATGTCTTTTTATATAGATCACGTAGCCAATAAATAATTTATGTCAAGGGCACTTCAAGTTGCTGGCTATACTTAAAGCTGCTACACACTATACAACTTTTATACAATTTTCTTGTACAACTTTCCTTTAGATTTACCAAAACCATATAATAAAAGGTCAAACCTAAAGACTTTCAATTTGTATGCAATCAGGAAGGCCCTTGCACTACATAGTTGAAGGTAAATCTAAAGGAAATTGAACAACAAAAGTTGTATGGCCTTTTTGCTGTGGGATTTGAATGCCCTAGAGAACCGATCTCCCAGCTTCTGAATCCTGGTCATAGCAGTAGAGCTTGGGTAAGATGCATTTTCTTATTATAAAGCTCAGATAAGTTTAAAGTGTAAATTGAGGCTCACATCTAAACATAGAGCATATCAACAACAAAATTTTTCCTGTTTATAATTAGTGCCATGAAGGCAATGTCCCCTTTTAAGGCAACAAGTTAGGAGAAAAGACATTTAAAAAGAATAGGAAGTAAAGCGAATAGCAGAAGAGAAGAGTAGACATAGAAATCTGTTACTTCCTAGTTCTTTAGCTGATTAATCTTTAAGCCGGATGTTCAAATACTCAACCCAAGGTCCCTGTGCTTGTTTCAGATTGCTTCAGCTTATCATTTTACCTCATGGTAAAACGTCTTTCACCAAAGGGACACACAGGAAACAATTCAACAATTGTTTCCTATGTGTCCCATTCACACTGCAACATAGCCCAGGGCTGTGCTGCAGCACACTGCTCTAAAACGCAGACATGCTACATTTTATCGCAGCGCATTGCGCCGCCCGACATTGCAGTGAGTGAAGTGTATGTTTTTTACACTTCAAATAAAGCTGGTACAAAACAAAAAAAGGATGGTGCAGTGTGCTATATCTTGCACCACGCTGCCCCCTAGCCAGCCAGCAACGCAGAGTGGTCGGAACACTGAATCACTCTGGCTACTCCGCGATTTAACAGACATTAAAGTGTGAATTGGCCCTTCCTAGATAACTAGATTTCTGGTATGGTTAAGGGTAGCCAAAAACTTGTCCACATTTTGTGTCTGTGTGTCAGACATCACTGAAATGTCAGGTCAGGTCTTTATCTTGGTTCCCTGTTTAAACAATTTTACAATTTTTTTTTTTTCCTTTTTCCAACGTAGCGGGATCCTCCAGATGAAGAAATTCCTTTTTGCACTTTAAAGTCATTTCCAGCAATCATTGAGCACACAATTCAATGGGCAAGAGACAAGGTATTCTTTTTTTTTTTATAAATATTTTATTCAAGTATGTGTAGCACTACTCCCATGGGAGCTGCTGATTACGGGTTCCCCTGGGTTACCATTAGCAACTGTAGAACAATCTGAGATTTCTCCAAGTGTTTTACCTCAGACAAGAATCAGTCCAGCTTTAACTACAGACTTTCAGCTTTAATTTGAGGGTATTTACATCCAAATCAGGTGAACGGTGTAGGAATTACAACAGTTTGTATTTGTGCCTCCCACTTTTTAAGGGACCAAATGTAATGGGACAATTGGCTGCTCAGCTGTTCCATGACCAGGTGTGTGTTTTTCCCTCATTATCCCATTTACAAGGAGCAGATAAAAGGTCCAGAGTTCATTTAAGGGTGCTATTTGCATTTGCAATCTGTTGCTGTCAACTCTCAATATGAGATCCAAAGAGCTGTCACTATCAGTGAAGCAAGCCATCATTAGGCTGAAAAAACAAAACAAACCAATCAGAGAGATAGCAAAAACATTAGGTGTGGCCAAATCAACTGTTTGGAACATCCTTAAAAAGAAAGAACACACCGGTGAGCTCAGCAACACCAAAAGACCCGGAAGACCACGGAAAACAACTGTGGTGGATGACCGAAGAATTCTTTCCCTGGTGAAGAAAACACCCTTCACAACAGTTGGCCAGATCAAGAACACTCTCCAGGAGGTAGGTGTATGTGTGTCAAAGTCAACAATCAAGAGAAGACTTCACCAGAGTGAATACAGAGGGTTTACCACAAGATGTAAACCATTGGGGAGCCTCAAAAACAGGAAGGCCAGATTAGAGTTTGCCAAACAACATCTAAAAAAAGCCTTCACAGTTCTGGAACAAAATCCTATGGACAGATGAGACCAAGATCAACTTGTACCAGAGTGATGGGAAGAGAAGAGTATGGAGAAGGAAAGGAACTGCTCATGATCCAAAGCATACCACCTCATCAGTGAAGCATGGTGGTGGTAGTGTCATGGCGTGGGCATGTATGGCTGCCAATGGAACTGGTTCTTTTGTATGTATTGATGATGTGACTGCTGACAAAAGCAGCAGGACGAATTCTGAAGTGTTTCGGGCAATATTATCTGCCCATATTCTGCCAAATGCTTTAGAACTCATTGGACGGCGCTTCACAGTGCAGATGGACAATGACCCGAAGCATACTGCGAAAGCAACCAAAGAGTTTTTTAAGGGAAAGAAGTGTAATGTTATGCAATGGCCAAGTTAATCACCTGACCTGAATCCGATTGAGCATGCATTTCACTTGCTGAAGACAAAACTGAAAGGAAAATGCCCCAAGAGCAAGCAGGAACTGAAGACAGTTGCAGTAGAGGCCTGGCAGAGCATCACCAGGGATGAAACACAGCGTCTGGTCATGTCTATGCACTCCAGACTTCAGGCTGTAATTGACTGCAAAGGATTTGCAACCAAGTATTAAATAGTGAAAGTTTGATTTATGATTGGTAATCTGTCCCATTACTTTTGATCCCTTAAAAAGTGGGAGGCACATATACAAACTGTTGTAATTCCTACACCGTTCACCTGGTTTGGATGTAAATATCCTCAAATTAAAGCTGAAAGTCTGCAGGTAAAGCACATATTGTTTGTTTTATTTCAAATCCATTGTGGTAGTGTATAGAGCCAAAAAGATTAGAATTGTGTCGATGTCCCAATATTTATGGACCTGACTGTAAATACTATCATATCTGACAGGAAGGAATGGAATAGGCACAGTTGAGCAATTGAAGAGGTTTAATGCTTACATCCACTTTAGTATAAAACTAAAACTCCACAAGCATCAGCTTTGAGTTTTTTCCTTTTAACCTGGTTTTTTTTCTGCTTTTCTGATTAGTTTGAGAGTTCGTTTTCACATAAGCCTTCATTGTACAACAAATTCTGGCAGACGCATGCATCTGTAGAAGATGTTCTACAGGTATGTACAGAAAATAGTATTTAGGTTGCCATAATCCTATGTAAATAAATGGTCTTGATGCATTTTATTAAGTACAAAAACTGTAATGCCAAATACAGTGCTCCCAATTGTTGGTAGTGTTGACCAAAATATCTCTACAGAATGCAACTGATCTGCAAGTACCTGTGTTGAGTTCACTGTACAAAGGCACTGTACAAAGGCAGATCACTAGCTGAGATATGCAACTGAATGTTTAAAAAAATGTTGTGGTCGTTGAATATTTATAATTTAATTTTAGGGACACGTATCTATGCCTTCCCTTAGTAAAAGCACCTCCCCCACAGTACACAAGCACTGGCTAGGAACCATTTGACACTTTGATTGCCCCCTGATAACCCCTTCCCAGCTAGTGTCATTAGTACAGTGACAGTGCATATTTTTTAGCACTGGTCCCTAAAATGTTTTTAATGTGTCAGTGTCCAAATTGTCCACTGATCGCCACCATGACTAATAAAAAAAAAAATTCCATAGTTTTGTAGACACTATAACTTTTACGCAAACCAATCAATTTACGCTTATTGAGATTTTTTTGTTACCAAAAATTTGTAACCGCATACATATTGCCCTAAATGAATCACTTGCCGACCGCCCGCCGCAGATATAGCTGGGGGCCCACCGCCATTAGGAAGTGGGAAAGCCGATCCATGGGACCGGCGGCCGCGATCGCCGCCGGGCACCCACGATCGCTCCTCGCTGAGAGAGAACGACGGTCTGCTGTTGTAAACACAGACCTCTCTGGAATGAACACAGAGCGTCTGTGATCTTCCAATTTAGGATCACCGGTCTCCATGTTGATTCCACAAGTCCCTCCCCCATACAGTTGGAAAAAACTCCACTAGGCTCACACTTAACCCTTTGCTCACCACTGGGTTAACCCCTTCCCTGCCAGTTTCTTTATTACAGTAACAGTGCATATTTTTAGCACTGATTACTGTAGTAATGTCACTGGTCCCCCCAAAAGTGTCAAAAATGTCAGGGGTCCAATCTGTCCACCGCAATGTCGCAGATCGCCTCCATTCCTAGTAAATAAAAATGACATAAATCTTTCCCCTAGTTCAGTGGTTCTCAACTCCGGTCCTCGGGACCCACTAACAGGCCAGATTTTAAGTATTACCTTGGGGGATGCAGACTAGAATACTGCAATCACTGAGAAGCAAATGAGATCACCTGTGATGTAATTTAGTTATCTTGCAAACCTGGCCTGTTGGTGGGTCCCGAGGACCGGATTTGAGAACCACTGCCCTAGTTAATAGGCTCAATAACTTTTGCACAAACCAATCAAAATACACATTGCGATTTTTTTTTTTTTTTCTGTTTATAGCGCAAAAAATTAAAAATCGCCCAGGTGATCAAATGCCACCAAAAGAAAGCTCTATTTATGGGGAAAAAAATACATCAATTTTTTTTAGGGTACAGCGTCGCACGACCGCTCAATTGTCAGTTAAAATAAGACACTGCCGAATCGCAAAAAATGGCCTGGTCATTAAGGGGGCAAAACCTTCCGGTCCAGAAGTGAGCAATGAAAAAATGTTAGAATTTTTTTTTATTGGATATGTTTTATAGCCGATTTTTTTTTTTTTTTTCCCCCAATTTTTTTTTTTTCGTTTATAGTGCAAAAAATAACAAGCTCAGAGGGTATCAAATACCACTAAAAGAAAGCTCTATTTGTGGGAAACTTGGGTACAGCATTGCACGGCCTCACAATTGTCAGTAATGCTGGCCATACACTATACAAAAAATCAGCCCAAATTCGGTTATTTGGACAGTTGTTTTGTTTTTCGGACAGTTAATGGGCACGAATCGGGAATCGGTTGTGACGTTTTTGAGCCGAAAAAATGAAGGACAAGTTTGGAAATTTTCTAACGCACAATAAATTGAAAGGTTAATGTGTTTCACGTCCAAACTGTTTGCACTAGGCATATGTAAAAAAACAAACAAAAAACTGATTCATTTATGTCCATTGAATGATTTATCGGTCATTACATGATGGCACGATCGTTTGCTCTCACGGCCAAGTGTTCCTTTTTCGAAAAGGAGTTTGAAAGATTTTTTGTATAGTGTAGGGCCAGCATAACGCAGTGCCGTATAGCAAAAAAATGACCTGGTCAGGAAGGTGGGTATATCTTCCGGAGGTCAAGTGGTTAATGTCCTGCATACTTTAGAACAAGCACTCAACAAGATGCAACAATGCATGTAGGTGAATTGGGTATTTATTTATATGAGGGCATATATTGCTTTATATATTTACATTATTATATTTTAATAATATTATTATATTTATATAGTATCCTAATTCATCTATGTACATTAAAAATCAGATTTTGGTGTTACTGACAGTTCTATGTAATAACATCCATTTTTCCTATTCTTTATTGCAGAGAATACGAACTGGTGAAAGCTTAGAAGGCTGCTTTCATATTGTTAAGCTACTGAGCAGGAAGCCCAGGAATTGGTCTCACTGTGTAGAATTAGCGAGGTTAAAGTTTGAAAAGTATTTTAATCACAAGGTTGGTGAGCAAATAACAGTGTAGATGTACAGTATATTTCTTCCTAAGAGTCAATCTAGAATTTATTTTTGTTTGTGTGTGTAATTTTATTTATTTTCACGTGACCATCCCTTGAGTATACTCTCGAGTATACATATCCCTTATGAAGCTAATATCATCGTGGGTATCACTGGAATAACAGATTTTTTTTTTTTTTACTGTTTAGAATAAAATTAACACTTTTTACAGTGTTTTTAAAAGTCCTTGATGCAGTTTGATTTTATTTTTTCAAAATGAAAGGGTTCTTATATGCATACACTTTATAGTAACACTAGCCTCTGAGGGTCCGCATCCAGTAAAATATCTGAGGTATACATTTTTAGAAAAAAAAAAAAAAAAAACTCTGTAGTCTATTTAAATCACTTTTCAACCTTTAGTGCTGATGCTAGTGGATACTAGAGCCAACATAATCTCTTACAAGGTTGTCCTACATATAATTGCATGGCCATGTGCCACCATTGCTACACATACCCACTTTTGGAAACACTGAATTATTCTTTTTAGCTTTTGAATGTTGTGTACTACCTAGTTAAAAAAAAAAAAATATGTATGTATGTATGTATGTATGTATGTATGTATGTATATATATGTATGTGTATATATAATATGAAAAAATTACCTATTGTGTCTCATGGGAAAGTTTCTTTTGATTTTTTATTATATGGCTTAGAATTATTGTTATTGCAACCTTCACATATATTTGATCAAGCATCTGACTTTATTTTCTTTATAATTTGTATCCTAGGCTCAGCAACTATTGCATTCATTCCCTTTGGATACACGGTTAAAAGATGGAAGTAAGTAGTGGAAATAGGAACAGTGATGCTATGAACACATTTCTTTCTCTTTGTTTGGGGCATTTTGTTTGCCAAAAATCTGGGGAGTGGGGAATGTGGCTAATTCTTCTAATGATTAAACTTTAATAATTGCATAAGTAATGATCATACCATTGAATAATACATTGTCTCTTGCCATCAGTTAAGCAACATGCCTACTTCTCCTTTTTAAATACATGTTTTTTGCTAAAACTACAGTTGACATTTACAGTTGACAGTTTACATTTCCTCAGCTGTATACTTGGGTTTTGAAAAGTGTGCCTTTTAGTTGGTGAATGTAAATCTGTAGGTTTACAATAGATCAGTATTAAGCCACTTAATACTATGAATAGTGTTCTACTAACACATTGTAGTTATAATATTTGTGAATGTCTTATCTTTGCTTATTCAGGTTTATTTTGGCAATCTCCAAAGCGACCCCCTACTCCAGTAAAGTTTGATATAACAGACCCATTGTAAGTACAGGATTTGTGCTATTAATGGTTTCCACACTCTTTCAACTACTTCATGTACCACAACTTTACATTGTGAATGTACATGTATTTCTTTTCGTGCATATGCAATAAAGCAAATAAAAAAAAAAAGCAAAAAAAAAAAAAAGAATAAGGGGTATACTTAAAATAGTGAATGTGACATTCACCAAACATCCACTGCATGTTTATTTTCCCGTTCCATGTGTTTTCTCATTTCAGCGATTGATTTACTTGTGATTTGTCACATTCACAGCTTTATAAATATGCCCCTATTTATTCATATTAAGACAGTAGTCATTTAAAATATATGTGTTCTGATGCCACTTGTCTTTTATTTCTAGACATGTCAGCTTTATAATTAGCGCTGCCAAACTGTTTGCAGAAGTCCATGAAATCCAACTCAGTGAAAAGGTAAATGTATAGAATGGAGTGAGGATGCTTTTTACTGCAAGGTAGAGTTGGACATCCAGTAACTAACCCAACAGTAGCAAAAGTCTTGCAATTACTAGGTTAGGTAAGGCCAGTATAACCTATAAGTAATTATAAACCAAAATAAAGTAAAAAATAAATACAGATAAAATAGCTAGATCAGGGTTGGGATCAAGGTTAGGGTCAAAGTTCATGTTCAGTGTCAGTGTATTTTAAGTAGGAATAAAAAGCAAAAAAAACATTGCTCTTTTGTTCATTGACGGACGGAGCTCCTGATAGTCATAACCATTGGGTTATACTGCCCCCTACAGGAATGGGACACGAGGCAGAAAAAATTCTGGCTACACCCATGAGCAGTCCCAGGGGGTATACTCCCTATCTCTGCTATAGCCACTCTTTTTTTTTTCCTGCCTAATAAGGAGTAAGAACCTAGTTATCTGCTGGGATCTTTGGTCCGAGCAAATTTTTTTATTTTTAGATAGAAAATTTTTCTCCTGGACTTTTATTCTGAGATCTACCATCAATTGCCAGACGGGCTGGAAAATCTAGATCAAGTGGTCACCCCAGTCTAGCCAGTGAGCGCGCGCAGACCTCTGCTCCTGGCTAGGTTGGCGACATAGCCCCACTGGAGAGGGGCTGGCCTGCGAGTTAAACCCCTTGCAACGTTGCATACAACCGGGTCATGGACCGAGTCACAGCGTTCCTCCTGGCCAACAGCCCCCTATTCCGATAGAGAGGGGTTCTGCCTAGACCGGTGCTGGCCTGGTTCCTGGTATGGCGAGTAGCTGTCCCCCTTCTCTCCCTGGAAGGTTTTGGGGTGGACGTGGGCCCCTCCTTGAGACAGTTGGACCCCTGGGTTCCCCTCCTTCCTGCAGGCACCTCCCTCCTTGCCTAATCCCTCATCCTGCCTCTCCCCCTCCACGCTGGGGCAGTTTGGGTGGTCTGGCCACTTTTCTGGGATAGGGGTAGGGAGCTAACTGGCAATCCGGCAACCGGATGATCAACTGTGTGTGGGGTGGGGTGGGCTGTACCTGGTGAGGGCTCCTGCCAGGGCCCCCCGTCCTGCCTAGATTTGTGCTTGAGGCCTCGTCTCCCTCCTGGGTCCCTGTAAGCCTTGTGGTGTTGCCATTTTGTTGCAGCCTGTGTGTTTCTATACACGAAGGCCATGTTTGTGTAGTCCGGTGGCCATTTTGTTGTGGTTTGCCATTGGAAATAGCAGCGCTTATGGCAGTGGAACCCTGTGGGTGGCGATTTTGGCGATGGGAGCCCCTCCTCATCCCCTGGTGCTGACTCCTGGATCATTTTTACTTACTGATTGCCGCATGGGTAGTGCAGATTCCGCTGGTGGCTGCAGGTACCTGTTTCTGTGGGTGGTGAGTCTGGTGGGGTCCTCTCCCTCTCTGCTTAGAATCGCTTAGTGCTTTGTGCCTGGTGACCGGGGGTGCTGCCAGCGCGGTGGAGGATTGTCCCTTTTTTTCGTTTTTTTAGACTTTTTTGTGGGGTCCCCTGGTGACCCATGGAGTCTTTGGGGCTAGCTTTGCTACGCCAATGGGGGATCGCGGTACTGGGCTACTTGGATGATCTCACTCTGCAAGCGGAGTCTCCCACTGCTCTAGCGGAGAACCTGGAGTTCGGCTGCATTCTGAATTTTCCGAAGTCTGCTCTGGTTCTGTCCACAAAGCTGGACTATCTGGGCCTGACTCTGGACTCAGCCTTAGCCAGAGTGCTCCTTCCTCTGGACAAACTCCAGAAATTGCAGACTGCAATACGCCTCCTGCTGTCCAACAAATGGTCATCCCTCCGGACTTGCATGTGGGTGCTGGGCCTAATGGTGTTTACCTTCCAGGCGGTTCAGTTGGCACAGTCCCATACAAGGTCCCTGCAAAGGGAAATGTTGACCAAATGGGACAAGACTCTGCAGCCTTTTGACAATCAGATTTGGCTGAGTCGGGGCACGAAGGAGTCCCTGATATGATGGCTTTGTTCTCCGGCGCTTTGGCTGGGAAAATCCTTCCTCCCCCTGTATTGGACAGTGGTCAGCACGGATGCCAGCCTGTCTGGCTGGGAAGGCAACCTCGGCAAGCATTCTGCTCGGGATCTGGACGCTAGAAGAGTCCAGACTCCCAATCAATGTCTTGGAACTTTGAGCGATCAGACTGTGTCTGGATCATTGAACGGATCGTCTTCAGGATTGTCCAGTGCGCATTCAATTGGACAATGCAACGGCCATGACTTATGTCAATCACCAAGGGGGCACAAGAAGTGTCCTGGCGACTCTGGCGGTAGCTGGCGTTCTAAGGTGGGCAGAACGGTTTGTTCCAGCCCTCTCCTTTGTGTACATTCCCGGGTGGAGAATTGGCAGGCAGATTACCTCAGTCAGCAGGTGTTGGACCACAGGGAGTGGTCCCTTCATCCGGAGGTGTTTTCATCAACTGTGTCTCCAGTGGGGCATCCCCAAAGTGGATCTGTTGACATCTCAGCTCAACAGAAAGGTGCAGAGGTTTGTGGCTTGGTCAAGGGATCTTCTGGCGGATGCCACAGACATGCTGGTGGCCCCCGTGGGGTCAGTATCGTCTGAATTATGCCTTCCCTCCTCTCAAGCTTCTGCCTAGACTTTTTGATGCAGAATTGAGGCAGAAGGGATTCAGGTCATCTTAATGGCTCCGTACTGGCCTCGCCGGGCTTGGTACGCCAATCTGGTGTGACTAGTTGTTGACATTCCTTGGCAGCTTCCTCCCAGGGAGGATCTGCTGTCCCAAGAACCGATCTTCCATCCTGCTTTACAGTCGCTGGCTTTGACAGCTTGGCTGTTTTATACCAGGTGCTGAAGGATAGGGGTTTATCTGAGTCAGTGATTCCTGTTGAAATCTAGGAAATCTACCTCTAGGAAGATCTACTATCGTACAGGAAAAACGTACATTGCATGGTGTGAGTCTCTTGGGGTTCTTCCTCGCTCCTTCTCGATGGCTCAGATCTTGATCTTCCTTCAATGGGGGGGGGTTGAACAGAAATTTGCCTTGAGTACCATCAAGGGCTAGGTGTCAGCTTTGGCAGTCTTCTTCCAATGAACTTTGGCCACACACTCCCTGGTGCGTATTTTTCTTCAGGGTGTCTAACATTTGGTTTCTCCAGTGCGGGCTCCGTTGCCGCTTTGGGATCTTAATTTGGTGCTTTCAGCTCTACAGAAGCCTCCCTTTGCAAATATTCAGGAGATTCCCCTGCTTGCACTGTCCCAGAAGGTGGACTTTTAAGTGGCTGTCACCTATGAGCGCATGGTATCGGAACTGGCGGCGTTATCCTGTTGTTCACCTTTACCTGGTGATTCACAGGGATAAGGTGGTTCTTCACCCCTGTCCATCGTTTCTTCCAAAAGTTGTCTCTGATTTTCATTTGAATGAAGACATGGTGTTGCTTTCCCTGTGTCCCAGGCCTAAACATCCAAAGGAAATTGCCTTGCATGCCTTGGATGTGGTCCAGGCAATTAGGGTGTACCTGGCAGCTACGGAGTCTTTCAGGATGTCAGACTCTCTCTTTGCGCTCACAGGTTGACCTCGAAAAGCCTTGTCTGCTTCCTCTGCGAGCATTTCAAGATGGATCAGACAGACGGTGGTTCAGGCCTATTCCATCAGGGACAACTGAAAAAACTGAAATCAGCGCACCCGGGTAACAATAAGAGAAGCTACTTAAGACACTAAGGGCCAATAGATCAAATCCCAAATCAAGTCAAATCAAGTCAAATCAAATCAAGTATATAATCAATAGTGCAGCGCTGAAACATGTAAATAACTAAAATACAGAACCAAATCAAGAAATAATAAAATATAAGAGCAAAGAGTCCCAATGTGGAAACAAAGTGAGCGTGCTCCACTCTTGAGTGTCCTGCACCAGCCACACTGTCTTCTCACCTCCAGATTAGCCCCTGTGTTAACAGACGGGCTAGACAGGCACAGACTTTCAAGGATTACACAGGAACCAGGATTCCTAAGATGGGAGTCACTCTCAGTGCTGATAAGGAACCTCTATACATCCAGAGTCTCCACATCAGGATAAAACACTCATTTGCATTGAATAAACAAAGAGGACTGGACATAGTGCGTAACCTCTTTAAAACTTGACTTTATTAGTTCACATAAGAAATACAATTACCTTTAACAGGCACTGAACACAGTGCACGATCACAGCTGTATAGATATCGTACTCCTCGTGATGGATGGCGGGTGACGTCACCGGCTCCTCCCCCTCCGCATGCGCTACGTCCCCATGGGTGGGACTTCATCAGCGGAAGAGAGGAAGGAGAGATGCGGCCGCATTAATTGGACGGAGGACTCAGAGAGCCGCCCTCAGGAAAAACGTAATCACTGCAGCCCGGAAGACATGTTAGATTGCCAAAGATATGGGGAAGCCTACACCAGACTCAGAGGCAGTGCATAACGGGGACTTGCTAACTGGAAGCCCACATATCACAATGCTTAAAATAATCCTAATAGCCAAACTCCTATTCAGCTAATATTAGGAATAAAAATGGGCATAAATAAAACTGGTAGTATTTAGACCAGCTGAAGCTAAAAAAACAGTGCCAATATAAAAACAAAAACTCAGATTTAAAAGGCTAATAGGGATAAATAACCACAATGATTAAGCCCTAATCAGACTAGGGAGGAGGGGCCAGGACTTCAAACCAGCCATCCATTACCAAAACAATTAACAAATAATGAACAATACGTATTAAATTAAACAAAAAATCATATAAAAGCTGCACTAAATAAATAAACTAAACGATTTACAAAAAACTAACGATCCGATATAAAGCAACTAAGGTCAAACTCCACAGTGAGTCCTCTGGGTACAGAGACCTTAGTCTTGTAAATCCAGAATGATTCACGATGACTAAGTTGGCAAGTGTTGTTTGACCTTTTCAATACCCTAGAACTTGAGGCTACGGGGGTCATGATTGTGAGAATCCCGAAAGTGACGTGACACGTTATGCGTTTTTAGACCTTTTTTAATGTTGCCTACATGTTCTCTAAGCCTAACCTGTAGGTACCTGGAGGTCCCCCTGATGTATTGCAAGCCACAGCCACACTCTTAACATGTACACTACTCCAAATGTAGCACATGTAATAAAATCTTTGATGGTATAGGTTGTGTTAGTGGCTGACGCAGTGAATTCCTTGCGTTTTTTTGCAATTCACCTTGGAGTGTCTGCAGGCTACACAACGCCCACAGGCATAAAAGTCTGACAAGAAGGAGAACAGTCTGTTAATCGAATGTACAGGAGGGTCGACTACACCAGGGGCCAACTGGTTTCTGAGGGTTGGGGCCTTTTTATAGACAAACTTGGGTCTAGTGGGAAAGGCAGGGCCCAACACCCTGTTCTGCTTAAGGATAGTCCAGTTCTTTTCCACAATCTTTTCGATCTTTTTATATTGTCAATTCTAATCAACGATGTGCCTAAATTGGTTATCTCCAGCCGGTTGGCAGGTAACCGGTTTAGGGGCTACAAGCATATTGCTGTTCAACTGTTTTGACTTTTGCCACTTCATTGGTAAGAGTGTCCCTACAATAACCCTTTTGAACAAAACAGTCAATCAGTACTTCTGATGTGATAAAAAATCATTCTCAGAAGTACAGTTGCGCCGCAAGCAAACAAATTGGCCCCTCGGAATGTTGCAGAGCCAGGATTGATGGTGACAGCTCTCAAGTGGAATACCATTCCTGTCTGTTGCCTTAAAATGATTACACATCCTAAAATGATCCCCTTCTATTGAAATCTCCAAATCAAGGAATATCATTTTTTCTTTACTGATATTCCAAGATAGGGGTCAGGTTCCTCCTTTCTCTGTCAAGGCGCATTCTACTAGGGCGCTTAGTGCCTCCTAGGCTTTCCGTCATCCGGCGTCAGTGACGCAGGTTTGCAAGGCGGCCACCTAGCTGTCGGTGCACACTTTCACAAAGTTTTATAAAGTGGATGTGTTGGCATCTGCAGATGCTTATTTTGGCCGAAAGGTTTTGCAGGCTGCTGTTTAAGAGGAACAAGAAAAAATTTGTAAATAGATTCCTAGGTGAGTATATAGGCAGAATTGTCCCAGAAGGTTGCAGTGGAATCGCCTCGTATCGTTAAATTTAAAAGAGATCTAGGTGACTGGGAAACAGGGGAAATTTTCAATTTGGATTGTTTTTAGTATATTTTAAATTACTTTGTGTACGTTTCAACTTGTTTTTTAGGGATTTCATTATATCTTGGAAAATCCTCGGTCTCTTTAAATGGGTCCAGATCAACTGTGCTTTCTTCTATTAGATTAACCGGTTTGTCCAATTGTATTTTTTCTTCCTCCACAATGAGTTCCATTACTGCCACGCCATGATTGATACATAGTGTTTTCCATTTTGTCAGGCATCTCTCATTGTGGAGGTGTTCCGTCGGAAACCACCTTATCTCTAAGTCCCCTTGGAATAATTTATTTTTAATGTAAGTTTCAAGAAATGATATGTCCCACTTCCTATTAAGTTGCTTTATTAGCAACTTCTTGTGCTCCTTAAATCTGTCCCATCGCTCTTCTTCATTATTTAGATAGTGGGACACATCCCTATCAAAAGCCATCTGAATCTCCCTATCTCTATCGTCCCCCAATGTAAAGGCCATGACCTCTAGGACACAGGATGTAATTGGGACTAGTGTGAGTGTCGTGTGGCAATATATGTATGTTCAACCCTGAACTGGATACTATGAGCCTAGCCATACAATAGAAACAAGAAAAATTGGGGTACCAACTTGTTAATCACAAAACCATTGTCTATGGCACCGTGTTGGTGTTCTGCTCATTTAACCCAAAAATATCAAACAAAAAGATTGGTTAAATCCAAGAGGAAGTACAGCTCCCCCCAAGGATAACTAAGCAGTTACTAAGCAGACACTAGACTTGATTGTTGTGTATAAAACATATATATTTTATTAATCAAAAAGTTGTAAAAGTGTCAAGCACTCATGATTGCCACATTAGGTTCAAACAACTTCTCTTCCCCACCCATAAAAATAATAATGTCACCAATGATTACGTCCAGAAAAAAATAAGTATAACTGTGTGCTGCAAATGCTGTATGGGTCACCGCTATTGTATAGATACTGGGTGGCAATACACCTTTTAACAAAACGCCAGCATTGCTGCGCACATAGGTCCCGGGGCTAGTGATATTATATAATGACCAGTCACCAAGCTCTATTGGGTCGACTGATGAAGAAAATCAAATTGGAGGTACTATGAATGTAGAATATCCAAAGGTGGAATTCGTTATTGGTAAATAGATTCCTAGGTGAGTATATACGGATGCTCATCTGACGTAGAGTGGACGGATGCTATAGCGGAGGTAAACCCCTAAGATCCCGAGCAGCTTGACAGCAAGTCCAAAAGTTTTGATCACAGGAGGATCAATCAGATGGAGTAAGACAGCTCGCTTCTTATTACTACGGAGGTGATTCGACTGGGTGTTGCCAGAATTATTTTCTGCCTAGTGTCCTACTCCTGTAGGGGGACAGTATAACTCAATGGTTATGACAATCAGGAGCTGTGTCCGTCAATGAACATCAGAGATTTTGATTGTACGGTAAGTCAAAAATCACATTATTTTTAATTTGGTATCAGTGTCGCTGTGTTCAAGGTAGGATGAAAAAAAAAACAAAACGTGCACGATTATTTCTGGGCACTACTATGGGTGTAGAAAACAAAAAATGTATATGAATGTAGTATCACTGTGATCATCAGGAGTAGTAGGATTTATTTTGAGTTGCTCTTTGGTAGTAGATTGTGGTAATAGCCAGAAATATACCGCTACATTTTTTTAAATGATTTGTTTTACTATTTGTGCCAGTTTTCCTTTGATAATTAAAAATGAAATATCCATTATTACAATTTACCAGCAAATGAAAGCACAATTTGTCCTAAAAAGAACAAGCTATAATTCACGTGAATAAACAAAGTAGTTTATGATGTGTACACTTTTACTAATACCTGTCAAAGTTGCAAAACTGTATTTAGACATTGGGATTTGTTTTACCTTTATCATGAAGGGGTTGGACTTGGTGACATGGACTTAATTAAAATGTTCTGATATTTTAAGATAGCCGTTGTCTTTGCACAGTTTTTTTATATGCATGGGAAAGCTGTATTTTGTTTGACATACAGTATATTAAAAAAAAAAGCAAGTTTTTTAGAATTCATAAACTGTTACTTCTATTTTTATTTTTGTACTGGCAGGATTTGGCACATGATGTCATCCAGAACATTATAACAGGGATGACCATCAAAGATTTCACACCTTCGAACAAGGTATGTATGTTATTTTTTCTTCCTATAAGACAAAATCAGAAAAAAGGTGGACCAAGCTAAACTAATTTCTAAAACAATTTTCTTTCTATTGAGGTTATGCTGCTACCTACAAGAGAATTGGAGACTGGCAAATAAAAAAAATAAAAAAACTCTTATACCAGCCCAGGATAACTCCTCCTACAACAAACATTTCTTAGTTTTTTTGCTAGTGTCCAAGAATGATGGAGGTCTTTTCTTCAGCTGTGTAAAGACTAACCTATTTTTATTAGCACCAATAGTTCTTGTTCTTCAAAACGATTTCCTTATACAAACCTCTTCTATATATATTTGCTGTTTGAGCTTATCTTTTTGATTCCAGCTATCTTATTCAACAGTTCACAAGCTGTCTTTTGGAGTGCCCAGTCCGAACCTTGTTGGACTGGACAGTGCAGGGATAACTTGGAAATGATTTTTGGGCATTGGGTTCCACATAAGGACCTTTGCAGGTTCAGAGCTGCTGGCAGTGCTTGCGCAACGGGAGTCCTCTCCTTTACATTGGTCACTTGGCCCCCTTAAATTCCCCACTTCCTACTGGTTTCTTCTGTGGAAGGCAATAATGTTGTTGAATTGATCGCTGACGTCCTCCACGAAGTAGAGTGTGGCATGTGGGTGCCAAGTGGAAAGCCTCTTTTTAGTCACTTCTGGCCATCCGATTTTTAAATTACCACCTATTTGGGTTTCATGAGTACCTTAGGCCTTGCCTGGCACCCTGAGCCCCATTACCATGTGGTTGCAACATGTCTGATTCTAGACAAAAGGTGGGCAGTCCCACTGTAACAAGTGCTCTATTTCACACTCGAAGAACCACTCTCGGACTGCTTGCAACATGTCTACTGATGATGCCAATGTCTGCAGATTAGAATCCTGTTGAAGGGGTCGTCTGACTCTCTGCTTTGATATGGTCCTTGGGTCGGATGGTAGCCCAGTTTCGCTCTAGGCCTCCATATTGCAACAATCTGTCAACATTAACAAATTGGTCCTGTCTCTGAACAGGCTGATTCAGAGTTGAGGCCAAGGACTATGCTATCTGTGTCTTAGGGGTTTGTGGCCTGTAACATGTAAACTTTAGTGGAGGTACTGCATCACCTCACAAGCAGACTTGTTCTGTGTACTGAAAAGAAGTCCTTTCCGATGGAGTGAACTGTTCTGTGTGGATAGTGGATATAGTTCTGAATCTGTGTGTCCTATTTCTCTTTTGTAGAGAAATCTTTTTTAACTGCCGATACAGCAGGGGGACAAGGCAGTCCACATTTTTAGAATATTTTTCTGGCCGTCCTGAGACAAAGATGAATCTATTGTGTAGTATTCGTAATGCATTTGTCAGAACTCGCTAGCCTGGATGTACTGTAACTGAACAGTAGTAAAAGTGGTGTTTTGGAGATGCGTATTTTTAGTACGCCCTGCACAAAATAGATTTGGTAAAAGAAAGCAGAGATTAATGGACATTGCCAAAACCTTTGAGTTAACGATGGTTTGAGGTACCCGCATTGGGGGCATGATGGGGATTTGGAGGCCAAACTAGGTGGGAGGAAGAGGATAAATGCTTTAAGGATCAGTTAAAATTGCATTTCTCTCCACGTTTCATTTTTAGTGCATATACGAACTTTCAGGTAACCTTCCAAGACCTTGTTCCATAAGTCTTCCTCGGGAAAATCTTTATGCCATTTTCCAAAGAGGGCTTTTGGTGTATTAGTACTTACAGCAGATTGTAACGATTTGTAGGTAACCAATATGGAGTACTTCTGTTGACTAAGTAAACAATCTATTGTAGAGGTTTGGAATCTTAGAGGCTTGTCTGCAGCAAGAAGAAATGTAAGAAATCACCTGGTAATAGTATAAGAGATGTGTTTGAAGAAGATGAAATTCTTTTGAAATTTTCATGAGGAGTTTTGGCTTTAGCGTCCAAATGAAATAAAGAAGTCACTTTAACTAGCCCTGCAGCAGCCATAGGTCATAGGCTTTGTGGTCTGCTGCTTTAGGCAATTTCAAGCAATGACAGTGCCCCGAATTAAGATATTAAGAGAATTGCTGTTGGTTCTTCGGGAGAAATTGTAATTTACTGTGTAGCACCCCTTGAAGTTGGTAAGGCTAAAGTAGTTTCTGGAGCATAGTTAGCATAGACAGCGGCTTGAGAGAGCAAGTCAAAACCATATCTAAGTAGGCAAGCTAAGTTGTATAAAAAAAAAAAAAAACATGCTGATATCTGGTAATCCTGCGCTCTTCGGAACTGCTCCAAACAAACCAAGGTGGATAAACCACCTATCTCCTACGCTCAGAAAAGCAGACTCCTTGACTGCTCTGCCCACTGGACTTTCCAAATGGCATCTTGGATGGCTAGGATCCTGCTGCCTTAAAGGACTGGGGCAGTCCAACAATACTGCAAACAAGAAACACAAAAAAAGGCGCACCGGCCTAGCGCATTATCCTCTGTGGCGGCATATGCCTTGAAACGCGTCAGCCGTCATCCTAATAGGACAAGGGACATTCGTATGGACTACTCTAGATACTCAAGATTTTGAGTCCGATGTGATTTGATTTATACCTTTGCTTGTGAGTAGCCATTTCTATGTTTTAACAATAAATCCTATATTGAGGATAATGCGCTAGGTCGGTGCGCCTTTCTTTGTGTTTCTTGTTTGCTCTTCGGAAGATGCAATGTGGACAGAGCAAAACGTGGTCTTTTCCTACACCATAAGAATGAGGAAATCACTTTATTAAGTCTTTGTACGTCTTTATGCTTCAGGAGGATAGGTATTGTTTGTATAGGGGAGGCAAGGAAAGCTTACCACTTTAACCAGATGGCATTTTCTGAAGAATGATGAGTAGAGTCATCTAAACCTCTAGTTCCTTACTAATTTTGCTCAACAACGGTGGAAAATGAAGGTGCAATAGTGAAGAGGGTTCTTTCCCTATCCAAATGCCTAAATAAGTGATATCATGTTTTGCCAAAGGGAATGGTGAGGAAGGGTCCCAATTCAAGGAGGTTACCCATGTCAAATGTAGTACCGAGCTCTTGTCATAATTGACACACAGCCTGGAGATAGTACGAAATGGATCCAATAGGGAACGCAAGGTGACCAAATCAGAAGAAGGATTAGAAGCGAAGACTAGCATTTCGTCTGCTAATAATGATGTCCAGAGCTCCTTCGAGCCTATTTGAATATTTTGAACAGGGGCTGAGGTCAGCAGACATCTTGAAAGAGGTTCTAGAGTGAGATTAAAAAGCTTAGGGTGAAAACGGAAACAAAACAAAGAAGCGCCACTTCAAGTGCAGTATGCATAAAAAACAGTTTTTTTTTTTCATTTAGAAAAATGTCAACTTACTTGAGGATGAACAATAAAGCACATATCAGACCCACTAGGGGACAGTAGAGCTGTGACACTGAAGGAACGTGTGGAGCCAGGTTAATCCACACCAGGTGGTGAGTGGGGCAGGGAGCATCCAGCTGGTATGGATGCTGAAAGTCTGGAACTCCACAAGGCAGTGAGCACAGACGGCCTGGATGGGCTTGACATCAGCGCTAGGGGCAAGAATGCTGGGCATGGCTAATACATTTCAGAGCCGCCCTCTGCTCCCTTCTCAAAGCTGGTTGGCCGCAGCCTTGCCGCCTGCATATGTAGTGGCAGGGAGTGGAGTTACAACACAGGAAAGGGGGAAGCGGGTGGGGGACTAGACTCCCAAACAGTGCTCTATAAGAATAGAGATCAAGACCTGTTCTGACGGCTTGAATGAGCACGGTTCATGCCTGCAGCATTATACAGCAATGACAATTACACAAAATAACAAAAAGCAAAAGGTAACGAAGGTACACAATAATAACGCATATGGAACTAGATATTGCATATATCGCATTACAATGCATCAAAAGAATATTGAAATTTTTTTTTTTCCTGAATATAATGTATGTTTTGTTTACTGGATTATACTGTCTCACCCTGGAATCTTAATAAAAATTATATTTGGAAAAAAATAAAAATAAATATTAAAATAAAGATAAAGAATGAAAATAAAAATACACATGTAAAAAGAGACTGAATATATTCAAGTTCGAAGTGTGAATAAAAATCCAAAATATGAACAAAAAGTATAATGAAAAGAGCACAAAAAAACGTAGGATCTGACAGGGAAGGGAGGGATAGGGAGAGGCAGAAAACTGCCAGTGGGATTATTAATAAAAATTAAAAGGGGGCACAGGGTAAATTAGGCTAGCCATTCTCATAGCAAGGATGGCTTTACCCACAATGCGATAACCACACTTGTCGATGGAAGGCATAGATGTATACAAAAATTACTTACCAATCGGTATATCAATAGGGCTACCTGAAGCCAATCCATTATTTATTAGGACCATATAAGACCTATAATGATAACGATAAGAGTAGCATTATTCAAAATGGCATTATAAAAAAAAAGGGGGGGGGGGCACACAGATAAATGCATAACTTGACTGCATGAGATATAGTGTAGCATACAACAGTGTCTATTAAGAATAGTTCTGCATCTAAATTATTGCACTGATCCCAATCTCTTCAAACCATGTGGAGTGAGAGATTTAGGGTTTAAATCCAGAAGGTCTCCCTCTCGCACAAACACTTCAAGCGTTCAGCAAGAGGGAGACCTGCTCATGGTTCTCACCGGGAGTTGTGCGGGATTTGGAGATTTTGCTAGGTGCTAATTTGTTTTTAATACTAGTGGCTTTCCTGTACAACAATTTAGGGCGGTCCCAATAGAGTTCTTAACATGTGGATCTTGTTTGAGTATGGTCCAATATTTTGAGAAACTATTTCCATTTTTTGGAATTGGGCGTGATATTGAGTGACAAATCTACATGTGGACTGGGTCGTGTCGAATTTGTCTCTGTGAGGATGGGTTAAGATAGAGGGAATGTGTGTCTTCCACTAGCTCAGCTGGGTAACCTTTGTCCGCAAACTTCCTTTATAGCACCAAGCTTTGCTAAACATAGTCCTCATGACCTCATCCCTAGTGCAATTGTGTTTTGAGTCTGCAGAATTGGCTTTTGGGGATGTTGCGTACCCAGCGGGGATGATGGAAAATGGAGAAGTGCAAGTAGGAGTTACCTAATGTGGGTTTGAAATCATTTTACCCTTCTACCCATGACCGCCCATCTTTCTGTATCCAATCTGTTTCTTCTCCAACATTATCACCGCTCATGCTGTCAATTTGGATCCTGTGTCTCATTCACCCATGTGCCATCTACTTTTTATTTTATGTGACTGTTCAAAAGCTTAGGAGATAATGGGCAACCCTGTCTGGTGCCTTTGTTTAGAGGTATAATCTTGGACATGCCTGCTAAGGTGATAATGCGTGCCGATGGACCAGAGTACATAGTGTGCAAAAATTCAGCTATGCGACCAGTGAAGCCGAATTTTGTCCAGACTAAGAAAAGCCTTTGTAGGTTGACATTGTCACAGGCTTTTTCCGCTTCTAAGGTCACAATAGATAATTCTTCTAAGAGGTGTGATTTGGCATATTCAAGGGCAGTTAATACTTTGCAAATATTTGAGATTGCAAAGCGCGCCTTAAAGTGGTTATAAAGGAAGAAGTTTTTTTTATCTTGATGCAGTCCTGTGTGCATCAGCCCCACCTGAGCCCCTTATAGATCCAGCAGTGTTGCAGGAGTGTCTTGGCTATCAGGACTCTCCTCCTCATTGGCTGAGACAGCCGCATGGCACCATTGGCTCCCGCTGCTGGCAATTAAAGTCAGTCAGCCAATGAGGAGAGAAAGGGGCAGGGCGGGGCGCTCCACGGCTCCATGTCTAAATGGAAAAAGGGAGCTGTGGCTCAGCTCGGGTGCCCCTATAGCAAGTTCCTTGCTGTGGGGGCAGTCAACAGGAGGGAGGGGCCAGGAG
Organism: Pelophylax lessonae; assembly: GCF_965119305.1. Taxonomy (NCBI): domain Eukaryota; kingdom Metazoa; phylum Chordata; class Amphibia; order Anura; family Ranidae; genus Pelophylax; species Pelophylax lessonae. The sequence goes on along the minus strand of NC_138768.1, from coordinate 532,661,939 downwards.
CACCGAAGAGAGACCTGAGAAGAGAAGGATCTGGGCTGCTCTGTGCAAAACCACTGCACAAAGTAGGTAAGTAGAACATGTTTGTTCTTTTTAAATTAAAAAAAAAAAAAAAAAAACAGACTTTACAATCGCTATAACAAAGCCTGCCTGTGTAGGATGAATGAGGGAGGGAAGTATAGGTGTTAGTCGCAAGGCAATAATATTACAAAGGATTTTAGCATCTATGTTTACCAGCGAAATTGGTCAGTATGAACCTGGCAATGTTGGGTGTTTCCCTTTCTTGCCGAGTAGTTTTGTAAAGTGTGGTTTTTTTTCTATTAAAATAACAAACATGTTCTTCTTACCTCCTCTGTGTAGTGGTTTTGCACAGAGCAGCCTCGATCCTCTTCTTCTCGGATCCCTGGCTGGAGCTCCTGGCCCCTCCCTCCGATTGAGTGCCCCCATAGCAAGAAGCTTGCTTATGGGGGCACCCGAGCTGGGCTGCAGCTCCGTGTATCCATTCAGACATGGAGCTGCAGTTTTGCTCTACCCCCTCTCCTGATTGGCTAACGGAGTTTGACAGCAGCAGGAGCCATTGGATAGAGATGGAGCTCAGGTAAGGATTAGGGGGCTGAGGGAGGCTGCTATACACATAGTTGTTTATCATAATGCATTCTATTTTGACTTGGCCCCTTTTTTAAAAACCTGAGAGCCGGTGGGCATATATCTATTCCTATCCCAAATTTCTTTGTACAAAATGAGAAGGCTAGGTAGAGGAGTTTCATTGGCTATCTTGTAAAACCCCACAGTATAGCCATCTGGGCTGGGGCTTATTGGTTTGATAGTAATTTTTTTTGTGCCTTTTATTTCATTTGAGGATATAGGTGCAATGAGAGCATCACGTTGAGATGTTGGGAAGTGTCAAGCCATCTAAAAATGAATAGGAGTACAGATTAGCGTAGTAAGCCTCTAGGATTTTAGTAATCTCATTTAGAGGACTGGGTAATTTTATCTGTTTTTGTCCTTCAGAGCCAAGATATGGGTGGGTCTGTCTGGACCGTTGATGGGCCTAGACATCAATTTGCCCGACTTGTTGCCAAATTTCTGTAATTGCACATTTAAGTACGATCTTCTTATCGTCTCTTGTTGTTCTGCCCATAGGTTGAATTGCTGGTTGGCTTTGTGCCATGCATTCTTGTGCTCTAGAAAATCAGAAGCATTTAACTTGCGTTGGGTCTGACGTAGCGCTTCACTTGCCTGTGTGTAATTTCGTAGTGAAGCTTTTTTTTGAAAAAAGATGTGTAAGCAATTATTTTGCCTCTGAGGACAGATACGCCAGCTTCCCAAAATTAATATCGGGTCGCCTGTATGTTCTTGGATATGTGTTACATTGTCTGTCCAGGCTTGCATGTATCTTATGCATAAAATCCTAGTTTTGGGTTAAATATGTGGGGAACCTCCACAATCTGGGGGTTGTGTGTGACTGGCGGATATCAAGGGATAAAGATGTGGGAGAATGATCAGAGATTACGAATTCATGGAGCAGAATAGATGGTCTAGTCTGGACAGAGAGTCCTCCTGGGGAGGGGAGTAAAAGGTATATTCCCTGTCTGTGGGATGACTAATACACCATGTGTCTGTCATACTCAGTGCTGACATCATGGATGACCGTGGAGATTCCCCAGGAGCAGATAATCTCCCAGGCTGAGTGTTGTTACGCTAATGAGATCTACGGTCTTCTTCTAAATTTATTACAATAATAAAATCACTGTCTACAATATGTAATGACGTACGATGTTGCATGAGCTATTTGGTTGTTGCCTAAAAGAATGTATTTCCAGGGGAGTTGGGTGCATACAAATTGGAAATTTGTATATCACGAGAGGAAAATTATTGGCAAAATGTAACCTTGCGCTCTATGTCGTCATGAGAAACCGATTGGACAGTGAACGGTAGGTTTTTATCCATCCATATTATTACTCCTGCCTTGCGACCTGCATCCTGTGGCTGTTAGCAGATCCATACTTAACCTTCTTATAGGGTTCTTTATTGGGGCTCCTTTGAGCTTTACGATACAGGGTTGCCTTCCTTGTTGGTGAAGTGGCATCTTCCGATTATAGGTTGAAAGAGTCAAGGAACTGTTCTGTTTCCGATGGTGAATGGAATGTTAGGTGGTCACCTTCCAGGGTTGTAAAATGAAGGATGGTGGGATAGGCAAGAGTGAATTTGAGGCGTTTTGGAATAATGCGGTACAGACTTGAGAAAAGGCCTTACGTTTGCAGTATACTTCCAGTGAGTAATCCGCGAATAACAAGAGGCCGTGAGGCCCGTGACCTTTGATTTTCAAGGCGCATTGGCTTCTTTACTTTTGGATTATCAACTGTTTATCTGCATATTTCAGATAGCGGACGACGACTGGTCTTTGTGATTTTCTGTTTTCCAGTGGTGGTCCTATTCTGTGCGCTCGTTCCTCTGTACAGTTTGTGTCTATCCTTCAAGCATTTGTAATAATATAGGAACATACTGTAATGTCATCAAAGAGTTAGGCTTGAAGGATTCTGGGACACCAATAATTGGGAGGTTATTCCTCACAGAGCGGTTCTCGAGATCATCAATTTTATCTTGTAGAATTTGTAATGCTTCTTCATGCATATGAACAGAGGTGGAAGTTTGATAGCACTCCTCCCTCTAAAAAAAATGACACCCTCTGTTCTGTTTCTTGTATGCAGTGGAGCTCTTTGCGGAGCTGAGCAATGGCTTGTGAGACAATCGACTCTACAGCTGAGGATATTGTGGGAGTGAGGATTGCTGCCACTGCCTCTGCGATCTGAGCATGAGTCTGATCAGGAGAGCCTGATAGTGCTGCAGCCTTGCACTGTGTCTCTGAGCTGGACGCTAGGGGGGAGCTCTCTCCTACATGCCTGCCTGCTGTGTCGGTGGCCCCCATGCCAATAACCACAGGCTGTGCAGATGCTTCAGTCTACTCAGGTGCAGAATTTGTTCGGGAGCAAAAGTGCTCCGCAAAGCACTCCATCATGGCTGCCCAAAATGTGTGATTAGATCCCCTGAGATTGTCTTTTATGCAGGCTTTTCGGCGGGAACTCGGAGCACTCTCCTCCACACCATTAAGCGCCGGAAGCCCTCCGTACAACTTTTAAAAATGTAAATGCCATATAGTGGGTTGTTTGTGCCCCTTTCCCAAAATGCCAGGCCGAAAAACCAACCTAGCTCAGCTATCTTTGCCCCAGCATGTCCTGTTGCTTGGACATGGAGCCATTTCATTTTTAATTTTTGCTACTAACTTTACTAGAGCAAGCACGATTCCTCATTTAAAACTCTGCGCAATGTGCAGTGTGCTCTCTCCCGTGGCATCTTGCTATTGGGTTGATTTTGTAGTAATATCCACATAGTAGTGTTTTAAAGCCACTGAACAAAAACAAAAAAACGTAATTCTGTAGCAGAACACTACTGTTTTCTACATGGAATAAAACTTTTGATTTAGCACTATGTCTCTATTTTATGTGAAATTTTGATATAGATATGTGTGTTGTTATATAGTGGTTCACTTTTAAAATATAAAAAAATGCTATAATGTGCAGTAACCGAGAGCAGCCAATCTATTCATGTGTACATAAAGTATGCATTAACTTTGTTGCACTCTTTTATAAAATGAACACCTCAAGGCCATTTCTCAAAAGTGTTAACATTGCACTTAGAATAAAAGTATTTTTTTCTTAGGTTGTTGAAACAGATGAAACTGCAAAAAAGCCTGACCAGATCCAAATAAGTAGTGAAGATGAGAGGGTTGCAGTTTTACAACTTGAAAAAGTCCTTGCAGAAGGTCGGGCAACAAAAGGTAATTTCTACTTTTTGATATTATTTGTGTGGAAGAAATCTCTGCAAGGAGTGGAAAGGAATGTTTAGGCACTACAGAAGACTAAGATGTACCCTCTTCTTGCCACTGGGGGGAGGGGGGTGCACGCTGCACAACTAAAGGCTAAACTTTGTTTTGAATCTTTTCCCTCTTGGCTTAGATACACCCATGTTCCATTGTAGCAAATGTATACTTTCAGTATTGAGAACTGAATATATGTTCAGCAGTGGTATAACTCAATCCCTACAAGTAAAACACAACTTTATTACATTTTATAAGCCTTTTTTTTTTTTTTTACTTTGCAATTTTAGCTAGATATTTCTACATATTTTGTTTTGCATGCATACTAACACAAAATAACACGTGCTATAGAATTGGTGATAATCCAAAGTGCTTTATCAGTATGCACTGTCAGCTGCAATTTTCAGAAACACCCTCTCAAGTTTTTAGGGCTTGCTGTGAAAATGTTGATGGAATAACTTTCATGTTTGATGTCATTGATGCTACTTCCAGGAACAGGACAAATTTTTAAGCTGTAAATTCCACTACTAATGTTGGAAATTCACAATAATTAAGCTTTCTTCTGTTTTTTGGTTAGCATAATCCCATCAGTATTTTCAACCCATCAGCTATAGTTAAAGAGGAAGTAAACCCTCCTCTGCTACTTGTACCTATAGGCAAGCCTATGATAAGGCTTACCTATAGGCACTGTAAATATCTCCTAAACATGTACTGTTTACCGCCGGGCACACTCACTGACTCCCCAGCCGACGAGCGGGGCGGGAGCCTGCCTCCGGCGGCTCGTGATCGCCCCCTAGCTCCTCCCAGGCTAGCGACGAACATGTTCGCCACTTTGCCTGGGAACGCCAGACTGCTGCCGTACAACTGCCGTGGGCGGTCGGCAAGTGGTTAACAACCAGCTATTCTTCACACAGAATTCAAATCTGTTGATCAATTTTAGACCAATGCAAATTCAAATAGTTCAGAAAATTTGGAATTCATTAGAAAATAAAGAAACCAAATGAAAAAAAACTGCACGTCTAAAGACTTTGTAGAGCACAAACAAAACGATCAAAGTCACACTTATCCCAAGTCACATCAAGTAGCAGGGTAAATTTGCAAGGGAAATTGAATGATTTTTAAGTCTCGCAACTGTGAATGGACTCTAAATCAATGTTTTCACTACAGACTACTGAGGTCCAATGGCCACACATCAAATGCCAAAGGGTCGCAGGTTAGGCACTAGGGATGTAACTCCTTATTCTTCCTAATTAAGCCTAATCAAATCTTCTCTCCAATAGGACACGGACCATAAAACTATTTTGAAAAACACCATTTGAAAATACATTTTGCCACTTTTTTGTACCATTTCCCCCCCTTTGCCAAATTGCTGCACAAACTGAAAAAAAAAAAACTGTGGATGAAAAATATTAGTTAATATACTTTCCTTTTAAAGGTCAATAGCCAAAATGTGAAAATGGCTCTGGAGCTAACCTGGTTAAAGTCCACGTAAGACCATACCATTTTACTTAACAAAATTTGGTATTACACATAATACTTTCAAACCTTTATTTCTTGGAAACTGGTGATCTCTTTTGTGTCCTTACCAGGACATAATATAGGCTTACTTGTTCCAAGCAACAATATGTTGCCTTGAGCATAAGTGCAGGGATTAATAAACTCTACTGATATAGGGTGGTGATAATTATTTTTTCTATTTACATCTCTAATGCTTTTTCTCTGCTAGATGACCTCCATATGAAGCTCTTATCGTTTGAGAAAGATGATGACAGCAATGAACATATCAACTTCATCACAGCAGCTTCCAATTTGAGAGCCAAAATGTATAACATTGAGCCAGCCGACCGACTGAAGACCAAACGTATTGCTGGAAAGATAATCCCCGCTATTGCTACAGCCACAGCTGCTGTCTCTGGCCTGGTTAGTGGTAATATGCTTGTAACCCAACATGAAAGACTATTGGCACTTTTCGGATCCTATAAAAGCTAAGAAAAAAACCTGTACTTCCCAATAGAAACCATGCAGGTAGACGGTAGATGGCAAGTTTGATGTGTGGATGTAGACAGACTCAAGAATCATCATTTTTTTTTGTCAAATTTTATTTATTGAATTTTAACATGTTCTACAAGGATTAGAGTTTAGATGTAACAATAAGAAAGTAACATCATAAAGTACGGGTATAAAGATAATTACAGACAACGGTGTAATATAATGAATACCATATAGTTCAAAAATGGGTATAGCAAATAAGAAAATTCGTCCTTGAAAATATCTAGAAAGGATCAAAATCTAGTATATCATAACCGACTAAGATGTGAAGCATATTAAAGCACAACAATATAATATTACAAGTATAGGAATAAATAGGTATAAATGTTGCTACCTCAACCACATGGGAAGAGTAAAAGAAGGGAAAAATAGGAGCAAGAAAATTAACTAGAATAGGAAAATGAAATAGGAATAAGAGGAAAAAAAAAAGATAGGGATAAGGTTAAAGATAATCCCCAGGGTAATGTGCGACCTCAAGCATTTAATATACATACAAGAAGCTTGAATGTAAAAACACGTTGCCAAATCATCAATAAGGATTCATCAAAGTTGGAGGGTAAATAGTGTGTAACCCAAGGGTGCCAAATTTTCTCAGTTGCAAATTTTGTCACATGTGATGGCTTCTATTTTGGCATGGATCAAAGAATCATCTTTTTTAATTGTAGATTTACAACATAGGGCTTCTTTGTGTTCATGACTACTTAGGTTATGCTGCCCCCATCAGGTTTATGGATTGCCAAAAAAAAAAGGCAGTTTCCCCTGCCCAGGCATAACCCTCCCAGCACACCATGTTGTGTGTTTTTTTTTTTATATATAATCTTTATTTAAGACAAAGTAACATGTCATATTAACATTTCCAATAGTGCAATAACCTAGGTTCCAAGGACTCCTATAAAATGTAAAGTGCAAGTAGTAAACAAGAAAATAAAAGGAGGAACCGCAGTTGTATATCAGAGTAACAATGGGGCTCTCCCCCCTGGGGAATCAGGGGTAGCCCCCTTGAATCTGTCACCAACTAGTGTGTAGATGCATGAATCCAAAAATAAGAAAAAGTCTTGACAAGGCAACCCAGTGGCTAGCACTAGGCCAGCATGTACTAATGAAAGTGCTAAATAAACTACAGAGTAGCCTGGCCGGCCCAGATGCTAGGGGCAGGGGGCAATAGAAGAAGGCAAAAACAGGTACAAAAAAACTAGTGCAGGCCTCAGAGGCCAACAAGCACTCCTTTTTTAAGGAGCAGGTCAATACCTTCAAGCAGAAGCTTACCACTCAGTTTCTTAAGAAGTACTGGACCCCTGGGTCTGGAGACCAGTCCTCTTCCCAGTGAGACAAATGGGTCTGAGTTTTTATAGTTACATAGTTAGTGAGGTTGAAAAAAGACATCAGTCCATCCAGTTCAACCTATGATGTGTGTGTGTGTGTTTGCTTTTAACCGTACATTGTGTACCCCTGTATGTTGTGGTCTTTAAGGTGTCCATCTAATAGTTTTTTGAAACTATCAATGCTCCCTGCTGATACGACTGCTTGTGGAAGAGAATTCCACATCCTTACCGCTCTTACAGTGAAGAACCCCTTACGCACTTTAAGGTTAAACCGCCTTTCCTCAAGTTTTAGTGAGTGGCCACGTGTCTTATTGTATCTCCTTTCTCTGAATAGTTTGTTCCTTATGCTCGGGTCGCCAGTACAGTATTTGTACATTGATATCATATCACCCCTCAATCGTCTCTTCTCCAGAGAGAATAAGTTCAGTGCTTGTAGCCTTTCCTCATAGGTGATGTCCTCCATTCCCCTAATTATTTTTGTTGCCCTTCTCTGGACTCTCTCCAGTTCCAGCACATCCTTCCTGAGGACCGGTGCCCAGAACTGGACAGCATACTCCAGATGTGGCCGGACCAGAGTCTTGTAGAGTGGGAGAATAATCTCTTTATTTCTGGAGTGAATCCCATTTTTTATACAACCCAGTATTCTGTTGGCTTTGCTTGCGGCGGCTTGGCATTGCATGCCACTGCCAAGCCTGTTGTTTACCAGTACCCCCAAGTCCTTTTCCATCCTAGACTCACCCAGAGGTTCCCCCCCTAGTGAGTAGCTTGCTTTCTGGTTTCTGGCCCCCAAGTGCATTACTTTACATTTTTCAACATTAAATCTCATCTGCCATGTAGTTTGTTTGAGAACATAGTGTTCTTATAGTGGGGTTCCTGGATGACCTGTTTCTCGTCTCAGATCTTGGCATCAAATGTTCGCCAGAAAGTGTAAGTCCTGTAAAGATTATGTTAGGTACTGAACCTTCAGAAGTTAGCCTTGGTTCTGCCGCAACTTCTGGAGTATTTGAGCTTAGTCCTGGAGATGGCATAAGCCAAGGTATTGCTGCTGCAGTAGAAGTCCCTGTCCCTACTCTCTCAGGTCGAGTCCCTCCATTCATGTCTGCATAAGGGTTTTTTTTTTTTTTTTTTTTTTACTCATGCACCTGACTCCCAAGAGCAGATTAGCTTTGGAATAGTGAGTTCCATGCATTTCCTGGATGCTGAAAAATCTTTCCTTTCAATGACTTTGAAGGTGGATGTAACTTGCTAGGCTGGGGAAATGTTCTAGAGAACCGCTTGGTTCAGGGAACATGGTAGTCGAAAGATAAGAGGTTGCCGATCAATATTCTGGAACTTCAGCCGATTCGGCTAGCTCTTTAGCATTCGTCTGGCTGTCTTCAGGGTCTTCCCATCAGGAAACAGTCAGACAATGGGGTTTCTTTACTAAAGGCAAATCCACTGTGCACTGCAAATGCACTTGGAAGTGCAGTCGCTATTGATCTTAGGAGGACATGCAAGGGAAATAAAAAAACAGCATTTTTGATTGGCTGATAGAAATCAGCAGAGCGTCCCCTCATTTCAGATCTTACCCTCAGATCGACATAACTGCACTTCCAAGTGCACTTGCACGTAGACAGTGGATTTGCCTTTAGTAAATCCACCTCATAGTCACAACTGTGGTATACAACAAACATCAAGGACGGACAAGAAGTGCTGCTCAAGAGAAAGTAGATCTGATCTTGCCCTGGACAAAGCTTCATGTTGCGACTCCCACATTTGCATTCCCCATGTGGATAATTGTCTAGCAGACTGTCTCAGCCATCAACAGCTGAATCCAAGCAAGTGGGCCCTTTTCTCAGAGGTGTTATAAGTGATTTTTTTGCGGTGGGGAACACTGGATGTGGATCCCTTGGCATCCAGATTCAGCAACAAGGTTTCTGTCCCATCCATGGATCCTCAGGCACGTGTGGTGTATATCCTGGTGCCCCTTCGTTATCAGTTGTTCCTGATCTATGTATTTCCTCTGCTGCGGCTTCTTCGCTTTCTGTGCATGATCAAGGTAGAGGGCGTTCTGGTGATTTTTGATTGCACCAGCTTGGCCAAGGTAAATGTGGTATGTAGACATTGTAAATCTCTTGGCAGACAAGCCTTGGGCTCTTCCAGATCAGCCAGACTTGTTGTCGCAGAGTCCTGTCTTCCATCATAATTTAAAATCGCTTTGACAGCTTGGTGGTTGAAGCCAAGCTCTGGGATACAGGGGTGTTTCTGACTGTAATGCCTAGCCTTCTCAGGGCAGAGAAGTCTTCCTCTAGGAAGATGTGCTATTTTGTTGATTCTTACGATCAAGGCTGTCTTTTTTTTTTTTTTTTTGGTTGCCATTATGTCAACTAATACGGTTTTGGAGTTATCTATGCTCTCTTGCAAGGAACCTTTCCTGATTTTTTTACCAGGATAAGAAGCTGTTGAGGTGGTTTCCGCATTCCACTTGAGTCAGAACATTGTGTTGCCATTTTTTTTGTCCTAATGCTAAACATCCTAAAAAGATGGTGCTTGACTCTTTGGATGTTGAGCTGTTCAAATTTAACTAACGTCTACAGCTTTGTTCCCACAGTTTGATACTCTGTTTGTTCTGCTTGAGGGTCCTCACAAGGGTCACGCTATATCTTGATCTACTAATTCTAGGTGGATTTGTCATTTCTCAGGCCTATGGTATCAAGGGCAAGTTTCCAATCCTTCTCAGTCAAGGCCCATTCCACCAGAAGTGTCTGTGCTTTCTGGGCTATTCAGCATCAAGCTTCTGTTCAAGTTTGTAAGGCTGCTACATGGTCTTCTCTTTATGTGTTTTCTAAGTTTTATCAGGTAGATGTTTGTGCCTCTGCGAACGCCAGTTTTGGGCGAAAGGTCTTGCAGGCAGCTGTGTAATGGGGTATCCCCAGTCCTGTTTTTGGGTTTGGTCTTGTTGTTGCTATGTTGCCCACTCATGTTCAGTGCTTTGGGACATCCCAAGTAGCCATGAATATGAAAAAGCCCCATATCCTGTGAATTAAAATAAAGAATTTAGAATTTTTGGTGTACCAGTAAAATCCCTTTCTTGCCGTACATCATAGGATGCACAAATCCCTTCCCACTTTTGTCTGTGTTCCTCATTGCTTGCTACAAACCTGAGGCTTGGTGAGCTGGGAGGGCTTATGACTAGGCAGGTTAACCTGTTGTTTTTTGGCCTGTGTCCATTTATCTTATCGTGGCAGCATACCTAAAGTAGTCAACAATAGGAAGAAGCCTTGTGTCCTGTGAGGTACTCCAAGAAAATGACTTTACAGGCAACTTAAATTTTTCATTCCCCAGCTCGTATTAACTGGATGTCTGTATGACTAAAAGTAGCCAAAGACATAAAACAGGTGATGATCATCTTATGTGTATGACTACTATTACCCTAGGAAAATGGGGGATACATTCTGGTTGCAGAGAGTAACATATATTTTTTTCTTACTCTGTTTTTATTATTGCCTAATCTTATCTATATATTCTAAGCCCCCGTTCACACTGGGGCGACCTGTCAGGCGACTTGGTTGCCTGACAGGTCGCCGTAGGTCGCCTTCCATAGAGAAGCTGCGAACCCGTTCTAATAGGAGCGACACAAGTCGCTCCGACTTAGAAAAAGGGTCCGGAGCTTCTTTGGGGCGACCTGCATAGACTTCAATGTTATGAAGTCCGTGCCGGCCGCTCCGAGGTCGCGGGGCAAGCAGCGCGCCGCGACCTATGAGGGCGCCCGGCAAAGTAGCGTCGCCCCAGTGTGAACGGGGCCCAAAAGGTGTTTATTATTGTTTTACACTTAAAAATGTTTTAGGCTTACACTTGTGCGGGTGGTTGCGGATGTGGGATGGCATGTAAATCACACCTGTTCCCGCAGCCAAATTGTGCTGCTCCTTTGCAGACATGCAGAGCTGCAATTTATTCCTAATGGCAGTGTGTTTTCGATTGCGAGAAATCGCATGGCACAAAAGCAGCATGAGTTTTCTCTCCGACTTTGTTTTAAAACAGGTGCAGGGATCTTTTTACCTTGTGAAATGCATGCACGGCAGCCCATTGTAGAGCTGCTTAGTTGTGAACCTAGCCTAATATGTATTTTTCAATGTTTGATTAAGGCTACTCCCAGATCAAAATTAGTGCCAAAAATGTTTTGGCTTTCATGTACTTCCCCCTCCTCCTCCTCCCCTTCCCTTATTTGTGGATCACATGGCTGTCCTCTGCAGTCTGCGTTTTATGCTTCATTTATGTTGATGCAGAGGCAGTGCAAAGGTCCGCTTTGAGATCTTCTAGATCTAGAGAAAAAGATTGTGGACAGAATTCATAATAAAATTGTCTAGTAAACCTAATTAGAGGAGTGTAGCTGCAGTCAAATTGATATTTGTGAGAAATTAAATGTAACTACACAGCAGAGAGACAAACGTTGTGATGTTATGAGAGCAGCTAGAAAGACACCTGAGTGCGGATTCTGTCATCTGGATCACATTGTTGAGAACCACTAAATTAGCTGCACTGTGGTTTTAAAAGTTTTTTTAAGGACTATACTTTATTTGCTTTGCACTGAAAACTTTGGAGGAAGTTATAAATGCAAAAGCACTTTAATGATATTTTATGCAAGGCCATGGTATAAAGTTTATATGCTGATGGTTTAATACATACAGCACAAGAGGGCTTAGGCGCAGCAACATTTACCTGAGTGCAGATTACAAATTACAAAACGGAACTAAATTCAAACTGTACTTCTGTTGAGTAAGGAAAAAAAATAAAAAATAAAAAGACACGTTTAGGGTTTTTAGTTCAACATAAACCGGTCTGCTATAACAAGGCAACTTGACAGCTATGACCTACACATGGGAAATCAGCAAAGTCCTCAAAGTGAACAAAGACTACTGGCGTCAGCACCCACATTTAAAGCTTATGCAGGTCTTGTGACCTAAAGCATGGTTGGAGTCTGGTGAACCGGAGGATCACAAGATTTCCTTGAACACTTAAATCTGTTACACCTATGTCTCTTTCTTAGTCTTTATAATATCTCTGATTGTTCAAATCATTACATCTACTCTACTATCATAATTAAATGTTTGTTGTGTAATTGTAATACTGTACCAACATCCCTAATAGTAATTCAAAAAAACTGGGAATTGTGTGGAACCCTGGTGTGGGGGTCTAACACAAAAACCTTGTTTAAATTGAAGAGATCCAAAAGATGGAATAGAAAGGTAAACACAGAGGGGATAAAGAAGCCTGGGAGAGGAGCAATCGCAAGCCGGAAAAGAGAAAAGGGGAAGGAATACAGTAGGAGAGGAGGAAAGTGTGGAGTACAAAAGGGGGAAAAAATAAAGAAAAAAGAACAACAAGGGAAGGTGACAAGGGAAAAAGAAAAAGAGAGGGGAAAGAAAAAGGGGAGAAGAAATAAAGAAAAAGGGAAGGGGGAGAAAAAAGGAGAAAGAGGGAAGGGGAAGAAGAGGGAAAAAAGGATTAGAATGGGAAAAATTGGAAGAGAAGGAATAGACAAAGAAAGAATGATTGAGGGCTAGTGGGATTTTAACGGTACTGTAGTCAACGATGGAAGATCACCATGTATAGAATTATAAATTTTATTATTACATTAAAAATAATTGCATACAAAATAGAAAAAAGAAATTGTAAAATAAAAATTGTACAGAACAGATTACCATCATAGTCATTTCAATTGCACACAGTTCTGAACATTTCAGGCAGTATTGATGTTATACAAACGCCGGTAACCCCAAACCAAGGTACCGGGCATTAACCCAACATGTTTCGCGGGTTTCAACACTCCGCTTCTTCAGGGGTATAGAATTATATGGTATATTAGTTTGCCTTGGAGTTCCTGTATAATAGAAATATATTATGAGAACATTGTAGTCAACAATTTTATACAGAGGAGTTATTCGCATGCACAACCACATACTGGTCCGGGGCTCCCACCACCATGAAGCATGCAGGGATGGCCACCCAGTGAACGCCTCACCCACGGATGTGGAGGGGGTCATTAAGGTAGCGTGATTTGGGTAATAGTAATTATGCGTGACATTGTCACAATACCTGTATGTGATAGTATCGGTATCTGATAGCTCATAGAATGCCCATAGAGTTGTTTGGCCAGACAGTATGGCACTTCTCTCTGTAGGACATGAAAGTATTATATAATACCATACCTTGGAAAGGTTTGAGTCTACAGGGATTAATGGCTCTATTAGAATTTGAGCTTACCACACTTAGGTTAGATATATGCAAGTGTATCTGTAACTACATCTGAATATCACAGGAAGTTCTTTTTTTGGCTCCAAATTTGCATATATAGCAACAATGGGAGGATAAATAGATTTTTCAGATGAGGACTCCCTTTAAGAAGGTGAGAGGCACTTGGATATCTGTATAGCAAAAGGCAAGTTATGTATGAGTTAGGAAACGTTAATTTAAATGTATATCGATCTATCCTGTTTAAAGAAAGCTCCACAGCGCTTACCTTGTGTCCGATCTGCTGGCGTACACCCCGGCATCTGCAGGGGAATTGTCCATCCGCCACCTTATGAGCATCCCCTCAACCCGGCGTGCGTACGCACATCCGGGCGGAAGTGACGACAACGCGTCGGGTCAGGTCTCTAACGGCGCTAGCCATGCGCAGGCGCGCGCCGTGCTGCGTGGTACTCAGCCGCATTCACAGCTGTACGCAGCCACATGATCAGACATGGGCGGGAACAAAGCCCCGTAAGTCTGTCAGTCCAGAGACCACACATCCGTTGGGAGTGCCGAGTGATGCCGCCCCCTGCAGTCAGATAGTAGGTAGCAGAGGACAGTGAATGTGCATGAAAAAACTCCAATGCAGAAATCAAAAGTAAATGGAAAGCGAATCCATGTATACCATTTACAGACATTATAGAATATACAGCAATACATCACCGTGTATCTATACAAATGTAAGACACCAATATGGGAAAAACATTTATAATAAAACATGTATTCAAAAGTACATTGCATGGTACCGGGATTGTTTCCAATCACAACGGTATCAGCAATGGTTAGTAATAGGCATCACAATGGTTTATGTGTAGCCTATCATAACAATGGTTTTACAGCATAATCTAAGCTTTGGTTGCTGGTCTAGAGTAACAGATAAATATTGGCAGATCTAGGGAAAAGAAAAATAGAAAAGAAAAAGGCCAAACATATAATATTTACAAAGTATATATCTACTCTACTATAATTTGTGACATGAAATGCTTTATGTGCTCCTTACCTTACACAGCCCTCCTGAAAACCATGAAGTACTGAAGCTGCATAGTATGGTTAACCACTTCCTGCCCAAGGACCTCAGCTGCGGGCATCATTCAGATATCTTTTTTCTTTTCCTGCCAGCGATTTCCGGCACAGTAAAAACAATCATAGCGGCTATTCAGCCGCTTCATTTTTTTTTTTTTTTTTTTTTTTAAAGACAGGCGAAGGACAACAGCCCCCCTCCGATGCTTCTATCGGCTTGCCCATGTGATCAGCGATCCGGAGAATGAATTGGCCAGGGGCGGTCGCTTACCATAGAGCTGGCCGAGGACCAGGTGATCCCTGGTCATCTCTGACCTTTGGAGGCTGGGCATGACGTTATGACGTCATGTCTGGCCTTGGCAGATGTCTGGCCTTGGCAGATGTTTTTTTTACCTGGAGGGCCTGAGATCGCTTTTTTTTTATCTCAGGCCTAGAGGAGAGATTATAGACCACAGATCTCTCTGTAAAGAGGACCTGTCATGCCCTTCTCCTATTAACAAGGGATGTTTACATTTCCTGTAATAGGAATAAAAGTGATTAAAGGGATAGAAGTGATTAAAGGGATAGTTTAAAAATCAAGAAGTAAAAGTAAAATAAACTATAAAAAAAAAAAATTGAAAGCACCCAGAAGTAAAGGCATATGTACGTCACGCGTATATGTATATGTAAACGTCTTTCAAACCACACATGTGAGGTATCGTCATGAATGTTAGAGCGAAAGCAATAAACAGGTAACCTGTAAAAAAATTATTAAATCGTCACCTATGGAGATCTGGAAGTACCAACGTTTGCCGCCATTCTATGAGTGTGCGCAATTTTAAAGTGTTACATGTTAGGTATCTATTTACTCAGCGTAACATCTTTCACATTATACAAAAAAATCGGGCTGACTTTAGTGTTTGTGTTTTTTTTTTTTTTTTTTAAATGCTTTTAAAAAATTGTTGCGCAAATACCGCGTGTCATAAAAATTTGCAACGACCACCATTTTTATTCCCTAGGGTCTCTGCTAAAAAAAACGATATAATGTTTAAGGGTTCTGAGTAATTTTCTAGCACAAAAATGATGATTTTTACATGTAGGAGAGGAGTGCCAGAAATGGCTTGGTCTGGAAGTGGTTAGGTTGTAGCTCAGATCCTGATCTTCGGTTTATGTTTGTAATTAGATATGCTATTGTAAAAAAAGGTACTGATCTATTGTTCTTTGTCTAAAGAATTTGAATATATTTCCCTCTTATAACAAACAAACTAGATCTCCATTATTTGGTTGAACTATGAAATACATTTGGTTCTTGTATGGAACCACTTGATGTTATGCTTATTGTGCAGTACCCAATCTTACCAGTAGGACACAAGAAAGTAGTAGTATTCAGGAAATGCAAACCATCAATTCTTACTGAACTTCCTTAACTTCCATCCTAGGTTGCCCTGGAGTTGATTAAAGTGGTTGGCGGGCATCCATTTGAAGCTTACAAGAACTGTTTCTTTAACCTTGCAATTCCAATCATTGTGTTCACAGAGACTGCAGAAGTAAAAAGAACGCATATCAGGTAATTAAATGACTGAATGTCATAAAGGCATATCCTTTGTTTTCCCTACATTAGATATTTTATATGAAATCTTATTTTTCTCTATTGTTCATTGACAGACGCAGCTCCATATTCTCCTTAACCATTGGGTTATGCTGCCCCCTACAGGAGTAGAACACTAGGCGGAAAAAACTTTACCACCCCTATGGGGCAGTCCCTGGGGGCATACACCCACTCACTCTGCTATAGGATTCAGTTTGTTTCTGCCTAGTTTAGGAGTAGAACCTAGTTCCCTGCTGGGACTTCGGTCCCAGCATGTTTTTTATTTGAAAGGTAACCTTTTGTTAAAAATTTTTTTTTTAGCTAGTTATGTTCCTAAGAGAATTACAATCAACAGTCGGACTGGGCGTCGGACTGGATATTCTAGATCCTTAAGGTCTCCAAGTCTGGCCAGCGAGCATGTGCAGGTCACAGCTCCCCGCTAGGCCTTGCCACGACAGAGCCCCAGTGGACGGGGGCTGGCCCGCGAGTAAAACATCTCGCCGGGATGCACACGACCTGGTTTGGCCTGAGTCTCAGCATACCCCTTGGCCGTCAGCACCCCCTATTCCAAGATGGGGAAGTGGTCTGCCCAGAGTGGTGCCCATCCGGTCCATGGTGTGGTAAGTAATATCTCCCCTTCCCCTTTGTGGTCCCTCGGGGTGGACGTGGGCCCCTCCTTGGGATGCTCGGACCCCCAGGTTCCTTTCCATTCCCCCAGCCCCTCTAACAGTCACGGGGATCTTTTGAGCCCAACTTACCCCCACGTCCCCCCTCCCAGGGTGAGGTAGGAGCTGGCTTTTCCACTTTCTCCAGTAAGGGTGGGTGGATGTGGTTGTTGGTGACTGGGCTGTCCAGATCGCACACAGGGTATTTGAGCAAGTTCCCGGAACCCTGGGGGTTAGTGACTGGAGCAGAGGTGTCCTTTGGGTTTATAGGCTGGGAGGGGAGCCGATGTCTCCTCTTCCGCGGGTCTGCACCCCACGTGGCTGGATCGGGCTGAAAATTTAGTCCGTAGCTTTGCAGCCTACTCGCAGCTGTCCAGATACCTGACCAAGCTGACTGAGTGCCTGCCCAAGCCGACCAAGTGTCTGACCAAGCTGACTGAGTTAAACAGACGGTAATGCCGATGGATGCATGCGGCTGGATTGAGACGAAAATTGAGGCCGTGGCTTTGAGGCTTACTCGCGGTGGTCCAGGTACCTGTCCAAATTGTCCGAGGGACTGACTAAGCCATCCGAGTGCCTTACCATGCTGAACGTGGTCTGATCGAGCTGAGTGGATGCCGACTGATCGACTCTAGCAGGCAGATCGGGCTAAAAATTGAGGCCACGGTTTGCGGCCTGCGCGTTGCTGACGGAGCTGGCTGTCCGAGTGACTGACTAAGCTTCAGTGTTCTGGCTGTGGGAAGAAGGTTCTAATCCAAGATTTTACAATACATGGCCCCATCTATTGGCCCCTCAATGCAGCAAAGTCGGCCTGTACCTTTTTTAAAGAAACAGCCCCAAAGCATAATGTTTCCACCTCCGTGCTTGACTGTAGGGATGGTGTTCTTAGGGTCATAGTCAGCATTTTTCTTCCTCCAAACACGGCGAGTCGAGTTAATGCCAAAGAGTTTCATTTTGGTCTCATCTGACCACAGCAATTTCTTTTGTCTTTTTCGGAATCATTTAGATGTTCATTGGCAAACTTCAGATGGGCGTGTACATGTGCCTACTTGAGGAGGGGAGGGGGGGACCTTGTGGGCGCTGCAGGATTTCAATCCATGGCGGCGTATTATGTTACCAATGGTTTGTTTGGTGACTGTGGTCCCAACTGCCTTGAGGTCATTTACAAGCTCCTCTCTTATAGTTCTGGGCTTATCCCTCACTTTTCTCATGATCATCCTTACCCCATGAGCTGAAATCTTGCATTGATTCCCAGACCGAATGCGATTTGATGGTTATTTTTTACTTCTTCTTTTTGTGAATATTCGCTTCAACAGTTGTCTCTTGTAGCCCATTTCAGCCTTTTGTAGGTCTACAGTCTTGTCCCTGACATCCTTTGACATCCCTACTTGCCCATGATGGTAAGGTTTGAATGGAAGAAAGAGATTCTGCGGACAGGTGTCTTTTATACACATAATGAGTTGTCGTTAGGAGCAGCTTCTTAAATTGACAGGACTAATCTGTGTACCACATGAGCACATACTGTAGCCAGTCTGTGGGAGCCAGAATTATTGTTAGTTGTAGGGGATCAAATAGTTATTTTACTCACTGAACTCAATTTATAACACTTGTATCATGTTTTATTTTCTGAATTTTTGGTTGATGTACTGTCTCTATCATTGTAAAATACACCTATGATAAAATTATAGACCTTTAATTTCTTTGTAAATGGGCAAACTTACAAAATCTGCAGGGGATCAAATAATTATTTTCCCCACTGTTAAGTATTTACTCCTTGAAGTGGTTCTAAAGGCAGGAGGTTTTTTAACTTAATGCATTAGGACAAAAATCCTTCTGTGTGCAGAAGTCGTTCCCACACGCCCCCCCAAGTCACCCTAATACTTACCTGAGCCCCATCTCAATCCATCGATGTGCACGGGCATTCAACCATCTTGGACTCTCCCTCCCTCCTGATTGGCTCCCGCTGCTGTCAAAGTCAATTAGCCAATGTGGAGAGGGGGGCAGGGCCAAACCGCGGCTCTGAATCCGAATGAACACACAGAGCTGCTTGCTGTGGGTGCACTTGACAGGAGGCAGGGGCCAGGAGCGCCAGCGAGGGACCCGAGAAGAGGAGGATCTGGGCTGCTCTGTCCAAAACCACTACACAGAGCAGGTAAGTATAACATGTTTGTTATTTTTAAAGAAATCAAAAAAAGAGAGACTTTAGTATCACTGTAATTCTCTGCCCTTAAAGTAAATAAGCAATTAACTGGGGGGGGCATTTTTGTTTCTGCTTGTCTGCAGCGTAAAATAATTCCAATCCCTGATTTATCATCTGAAGCCAACTATAATGATCATTGTTGTGTTATGACAACGTTTATTTGCTGTGCTAGCTGTAACACCCAGTAAGTAAACATGAGTACTTTGCAGGCTGCCTAGTAATTTTAGGGCCCATTCACACTAGTAAATTCATGTGAATCGCACAAGAATGCTGTGCAGTTCCTGTGCAATGCATAGAACGTTTTCTGCAGTGCGATTTCAGCCCCAATTATTATTTTTAGTGGGCTGAAATCACACCGCACCAAAAGTTGTGCATGCAGTACTTTTGAAAACGCACTGCAGCGCATGGTTTTGTACCATACGATTTGGTGCAACAAATGCACTGTGTTTGCAACCTGCTTTTGGTGTACTGTTAACTTTGCATTGACATCTGCTGCAGATCGACTGGGAATTACGGTGTGAATGCAGTGCAGCAAACCGGCACGGAACACGGGTTTCCTACATGGCATTCTAGTGTAAACGGGCACTAAAGGTTATTAAGAGTTAACCTTAACTAGTACACCATAGTGACCCCCAGCCATGTAATCAAAAGATATGTTGCCCTAACCACAAGACCATCATATCCTTAAGCTATATATAAGATTGTGTATATAGTGTGTGTGTGTGTGTGTTAACACACATACACGCACTAGATGTTTTTTGTAATTGGAAAATCACCTTTTCATAACACCGTAGGGCAGGGCAGTGGATTGTGTTGCACCATAAGTAGTGCATGCAGTACTTTTTTCAGTACACACCGCTGCAACATGGTGGTGTGCACTGGCCTCATAGGGAGCAAGGTTTTCTGCCTCGACTTGTGTTGAAACTGCCCGGGGCAAAGCTGTCCAGCACATTCCCAATGCACCTGAGTGTGAATGAGCCTTAAAATAATTGTTTCAATCCTGTTTATACCAAAATTCAGTTACTAAAGCTATTGATGTTGGGAGCTTCAGCACCCTGCAGCTTTAAATGACCATTGTAATGTGCATTCTGATAATAAGAGCTATTGGTACTTGAAAGTGGTCCCTTGCCAGCCATGTGTGACCTCTAATGTGCAGTCTGGTAATAAGAGCTATTGACTTTTAAATGTGTGGGTTTACCAACAATACTATCTTATCAGCTTGTGATTAATAAAGAAGTAGTGTTTGCTAGAAGTATCCAATTGTTTTACTGGCTGCACAGCTTTCTATGCTGTTAAGCCAGTTATGGATCTTATGCTTTAATATATTTTTTATAAGGAACTTCAAAAGTTTTCGTTTTTGCAAATCATGCCAACCTGGCTATATAAAAAGTAAACTGAAACACTGACTAGAAAAAGACCGAACCCAATGTGAAAATCAGCATGTTGCACACCAATGACGTCACTTTTTCCGAAGCAACGTTATTGAGCTAAACAGCACATGCTGTAAATTCCTGTTTGGAGACTTCCCTTCTCTGATGCGTTTCACCCTATGTGACTAAGATGTTTCCAGGTGGGATTCTGCCACATGTACCGCTTTGGTCCGTTCATTTTTTTCCAAAAGACATCAGTGTGCAGCCCACTCATTTTTACATTGGATTTGAGAGCAGTGTGAATGGGCTCCTTTGGTCAGCCCCTAGTTTTCCCTACAGCAGAGGGAAGTGATTGGGGCCTTTTGGAGTGGTGAGGTGTTTGTAGATTCTAAATCTGAATGTTTGTTACAATTTGTGTCACAGAAATGGAATTTCATTCACGATCTGGGACAGGTGGACAATCTATGGAAAGGAAGACTTCACTCTACTGGACTTCATCAATGCCGTCAGGGTAAGATCGTGTTGCCTTATTCACACTTCCTTATTCTGCACGTAAACTCTGTATCTTACCAGATTTTTTGTGTGATTGATCAAAACATTACTACATATTCTAAAGTCAAAACCAATACAGGGTGAAAGCGGTCAGAAACTGTGAAGTTCCTCCTCCTCTGGGGTGTTAAAAAAAAAAAAAATCACATTCTCTTCCGTTTATTGTAGGAAACCTTTTGTATATATTTCTACTTGTTTCTAGATGTACAATACATATGCACACACAAAGATAATTTGTTAAAATGTATTAAATAATTACAGCATATACAGTGCATCTGGAAAGTATTCACAGTGCTTCACTTTTTCCACATTTTATGTTACAGCCTGAATCGAAAATGGATTCAATTCATTATTTTCCTCAAAATTCTACAAACCATACCCCATAATACCAACGTGATAGACGTTTGTTTGAAATCTTTGCAAATTTTTAAAAAAGGGAAAAAATCACATAAGTATTCACAGCTTTTGCTCAATACTTTATTGAAGCACCTTTGTCACCAATTACAGCCTCAAGTCTTTTTGAGTATGATGCTACAAGCTTTGCACACCTATTTTTGGGCAGTTTCTCCCATTCTTCTTTGCAGGACCTCCTAAGCTGCATTAGGTTGGATGGGGAGTGCACAGCCATTTTCAGATCTCTCCAGAGATGTTCAATGGGGTTCAAGTCTGGGCTCTGGCTGGGCCGCTCAAGGACAGTCACAGTGTTTTCCAGTAGCCACTTCTTTGTTATCTTGGCTGTGTGCTTTGGGTCATTGTCCTGTTGGAAAATGAACCTTGGCCCCAGTCTGAGGTCCAGAGCGCTCTGAAGCAGATTTTCATCAAGCATTTCTCTGTACATTGCTGCATTCATCTTTCCCTCGATCCTGACTAGTCTCCCAGTTCCCTCTGCTGAAGAACCTCTCCACAGCATGATGGTGCCACCACCAGCTTCCCTGTCCCTCTTGAATAAAAGCATCCTCCCAACATGATGCTGCCACCACCATGTTTCATGGTGGGGATGGTGTGTTCAAGGTGATGTGCAATGTTAGTTTTCAACCACACATAGCGTTTTGCTTTTAGGCCAAAAAGTTACATTCTGGTCTCATCCGACCAGATCTCCTTCTTCCACATGTTTGCTGTGTCCCCCACATGGCTTCTCGCAAACTGCAAACAGGATTTTATATGGCTTTCTTTTAACAATGGATTTCTTTTTGCCACTCTTCCATAAAGGCCAGATTTGTGGAGTGCATGACTAATAGTTGTACTGTGGACAGATTCTCCCACCTGAGCTGTGGATCTCTGCAGCTCCTTCAGAGTTACCATGGGCCTCTTGGCTTCTTCTCTGATTTATTGCTCTCCTTGCCCGGCCTGTCAGTTTAGGTGGACAACCATGTCTTGGTAGGTTTGCAGTTGTGCCATACTCTTTCCATTTTTGGATGATGGAGTGAACAGTGCTCCGTAAGGTGTTCAAAGCTTGGAATATCTTTTTATAACCTAACCCTGCTTTATCCTTCTGCACAACTTTATCCCTTACCTGCCTCGTGTGTTCCTTGGCCTTCGTGTTGCTGTTTATTCACAAGGGTTCTCTAACAAATCTCTGAGGGCTTCACAGAATAGCTGTATTTACACTGAGATTAAATTACACACAGGTGGACTTTATTTACTAATTAGGTGACTTCTGAAGGAAATTGGTTCCACTAGATTTTTGTTAGGGGGTATCAGAGTAAAAGGGGCTGAATACAAATGCATGCCACATTTTTTCAGGTATTTTCCTTCCACTTCACAATTATGTGCCACTTTGTGTTGGTCTATCACATAAAATCCCAATAAAATACACTTTACATTTTTGATTGTAACATGACAAAATGTGGAAAATTTCAAGTGGTATAAATACTTAAAGGCACTATAGGTTCGGTTGAAATGAGTTTTCCCACATTAAATAACCATATTACTTTTCCTGCATCTAGCTTTATTGCTAGGATGCCTTGTCTTTGCCTATTGACTTGCTGTTTTTCGAAACAAATGTTAATAGAGGTCTGTTTGGCTCTGGCAGCAACAACCTAAACAATTTTTTAAAAAAAGTTATCAAGGCAAACCTGTCATGTGAGAATGTGCTGAGAAAATTGATTTTGGAGTCAGTTGCCTGAGATATATGGGTATGGTGTTAAAGTGTACCTTAACCAAAAAAATAAAAGTAAATATTTTCTAGTCAATTGAGGGACACAGGAAGTCTTAATCCTTCAGGTTATACTGCTGCCTACAGGATTGAATGCTGGCAAACTGTAAAAAAAATAAAATAACTGTAGGCCGGTTCAGGTTTACCTGTTCTACTACCAAAATGCCCTAGTTTTTTTTCTGGTGTCCTAGGGGAAAGGCATCTTTTCTTCAGCTCTGCTTTTGCAAAGTCTAAACAGTTATTTTACCTGCTCTTCTTTTTTTAAATTGTTTTCTACAATTAGGACTCTCCTTATCACCGCTGCTGCACACCCTCGCGCTCTTTCCTTGGCCTAACTTTGGACTGCACCACATCCTAACCCTGCTAGCCTGGAAGTGAACTTCAGGCACTAGGCTCCATGTGGATTACTTTCTATAATTCAGTTTAAGGCTGGCCATAGACTGTTCAAATCTCAGCTGGTTCAGTAGGAAACAGCCAAGATTTGAACCATGTATGAGCAGGCTAAATGGATCAACTTGGGTACTGGCAGCCTGCCAGGTTTTGAATGCAATTATTGCTAGCGGCTGGTATTGCCACTAGCGATCATCTCGGTCTTCTTCCACCAGGGACGACTTCCCTTGTCCGCTCATCGGGAGGGATTCTCCTGTCAACACTGTCTGTGTTTGCAGGAAAAAAATTGCTCTGTGTATGGCCTGCATAAGTTAGCTGTGGAGTGCTTTCCAGGTCCTGGGCCACTTGCATTTCATTTATGCTTTCCCTGTCTCTGAAGACTCATTTAGTTAGTAGACCAGTTAGGCTGAGCATCAGTAATGCCCTAATTTTATTGGTCGCTGGGTGCTGTTATTCCCTGCTTCCCACGGTTTTTCAGCATATAAAAGGTTGATGCTGTGGGATCGAGTGCCAACATCATCCTCTGTGTTGGGTGTTGTATATTCTCCACACTCTTTCCTGTTGTACAGCCTCAAAGCATCTACTCCTTAATGCTCTTGCTTGCAAGAGCCACACAGATCTTCAATCCCTTCCTGCCTACAGTGACTTTGGTTACCTCCAGCCATCCAACTCATACCCTCACCTTCTACCAGTTGTCCAGATTTTATGAGTACACAAGGTTTGGCCTCTTAAGCCTGTATGTTGCCTAACTGTGCTGTAGTTGCTACATGTCTGATTCTAGACACAAGTGTTGGACAGTCCCGCTGTACCTGGTGCCCCCACATAATTTTTAAGTAATGTGGTTGCTTGCAGCATGCCTACTGATAATCCAGACTTCTGGGTCTGCTACCACCAAAGGGTTCTCCTTGGCTTCATCACGTGTGGCTGGGTCCTATTGTCCTTTTAATGGGAGCCCAGGTGTGATGCTCCGGTCTCCCATGGGGTTTTGTGGTGGAGTGCCATCTGTGACATTTTCAGTCACAGAAATGTGGTTTTATGTTTAGATTTGAGACTTTTTTTTTTTCCCCAGGTATCAGCCTGGGAGCCCTAAACCTAACTGAGCCTGTGCAGCCTGCTTCTAGGTTGGGCTCACTGCATATGCGCACGCCATTTTGAGAAACACACTCCAACCCGGCTCAGCCTTTCCTGCCTGCCTACCTGCTACATTTCCTCTGGGCTTCCGGCTACCTTCAGTGACAGTCACAGTTGGCATTAACCCCTTCTGTCCTGAAATGTATTGAGTACCCCAGGGAAGTTCTCACACCTATACTGTGGCAGTACATAGGCATAAGGGGGTAAGGGGTGTTTCGGCTTCGTTTTCGGCTAAAATCAGGTGGTAAATTATGAAACTACCTGCGCTGCTCCACAAAACAAATAAATATATATATATATATATATATATATATATATATATATATATATATATATATATATAATATATAAAGTGCTAGTGCTTAACTTAATATACACAATCAAAATTGCCAATCAATATACATAAATAATAAACGTGAATAAAATAAATCAATAAATATCAACTGTTGTCTTCTTCTTCTTTCAATTAATCATGTGCTCAAAAAACATTGTGCGGTGACAGTCTTTGTGCAAAAATATAAATTCAAAGTGCTGCGTGCTCATACAAAAAATACTGGTGCTCTCTGTACGTGAGTAGGTGCTCCCCTCTTGGTCCCCTACTCCCCAGAAGCCAAATAATACAGCGCTTTCAGAATCTCCTTTGAAAATAAATGCCTTATTGGGCCAACATTTCAACAGCTTTATAGGTGTACTGTAGATCACAACATCTCACCTAGAAGAGCGAAACGCGTCAAGCTGTTCGTCCGAATACATACTACGCCCGACTGCATCCTACTTCCGGCAATGGGGACACGGGGAGTGAGTATAGCCATTTGAAGTGGCGACCCGTGGGATGATTTTCAGGCGTTTGAACCTCTGCTAAATTGTAAGTGTAACCTGTATTGTGTGCATCGAATAAAGTGTTTACATACTTCACGATGCCAGCATCTCTTTCTTTTTTGAGCATCACCTAGATGTTGTGATCTACAGTACACCTATAAAGCTGTTGAAATGTTGGCCCAATAAGGCATTTATCTTCAAAGGAGATTCTGAAAGCGCTGTATTATTTGGCTTCTGGTGAGTAGGGGACCAAGAGGGGAGCACCTACTCACGTACAGAGAGCACCAGTATTTTTTGTATGAGCACGCAGCACTTTGAATTTATATTTTTGCACAAAGACTGTCACCGCACAATGTTTTTTGAGCACATGATTAATTGAAAGAAGAAGACAACAGTTGATATTTATTGATTTATTTTATTTATTCACGTTTATTATTTATGTATATTGATTGGCAATTTTGATTGTGTATATTAAGTTAAGCACTAGCACTTTATATATTATATATATATATATATATATATATATATATATATATATATATATATATATATATATATATATATATATATATTTATTTGTTTTGTGGAGCAGCGCAGGTAGTTTTCATATTTTACACTTTTCAAGGCACGTCCCTTTCTTATACCAAGCAGCAGCCCACTTTATTGTATTATAAGAGCAATTTTAATCCTGAGCGCTAGCCTTTTATAAATTATAAAATCAGGTGGTGTCTGCATTGTTTGCCATGAGAGTCCTAACAATGTTAGTCTGGACCACTGCCCCCAGCCTAAGTCGCTTCCCTCCTCATGGGCCTCCTTAAACACTACTGGGGTGGTCTTCTCCTCTTGTTTTTTGAGGGAGGAATGTTCTACTACCATGTCAGAATTTTAGTTTGCTTTTAGCCTGGTTGGAGCTCTTGGCCTTCTCGACCTCCACCACACAGTCTCTCTGATCTCCCTCTAGCTATTTCCCATTCACATGTGAAAGATGAGGATAGTGCTTTGTCTGGTTCTGAGATACATGAAGAGAGTCAGAATGCTAACACACCTCTAAAGCCAGACCTTAAAGGATAAGTCCACCCTAAAACTAAAACCCCTGCATCTGTGGATCTCAACGTTCTAATACTAACCTATCTAGCCCTGTAAAGAAAACATCTGTATACTTTCCTTTTTTGAAGCCGATACAACCTGATCCCACGCTGAGCTGTCAGCCCTCAGCTTTGCTGTGGAGGCGGTTGCAGATGACATTGCCGACAACTGAAGCCCCATAATAACTCTGTGACGTCACATCCCATTCATTTCATAGCTGTTGTCAGTCGTGTCCTCTGCAGAGCTCCTGCCACTGGAGATCTGGTCGGATCGGCTTCAAAAAAGGTAAGCACACTGATTTATTCTTTACAGGGCTAGATAGGTTAGTGTTAGAATGTGGAGATCTATAGATGCAGCGATTTTAGTTTTAGGGTGGCCTTATTCTTTAACTGTCCTTGTTTGGGATATCCTGGTGTTTGAGGACCCTGTGGATATATGATTCGCAGCTAAGAAGAGTCTATTGAGACTTTCAGTCTCTTAAGAATTTCAAAGGGGAATGCCTTTTTAGTGAATCCGTGGATAACTTTATCAAAGAAATTATGGGGGGGCCAGGGGGTAAAAAGCCCTTTTGTGCCAAAAAAAAGTCAAGAATCCTAGTGGCAAAGCCTCTGCTTCTAAAACTGAAGAGAGTCCAGTTTTGTTTTATTTAGACATCCAAGGCCAAACCTGGAAAATGTCTGGTTCTTTGAGGACCAGGGTCTCTTTCCTTTCCAAGGTAGATTCTTCCTTTTCCTTTACCAGGGCATTGTTCTATCTGTCCTGCTTCTTAATGCTTAACATTCTAAAGACATTTCTGGTGCGTGCTGTTTGACTTCATCAGTCTTCTCATTGTTGTTCCCGAAGATCCCTTTAGGGGACAGCCTGCTTCTCATTCCACTGATGCTAGCTGAATTCTTCAGATCATCATTCAAGATTATGACCTTGGGCAAAGTTCCTCTTTTACTGGTCAAAGTTCACTCCACGAGATCAGTTAGTGCTTCATGGGCTTAACATCAGGAGTCTTTTTCTCAGATTTGCAAGGCTGCTACCTAGTGTCCAGTTCATACGTTTGTTTTACTAGGTGAATGTTCACAACGATGCTCACTTCGATCGTGAGGTTCTCCAGGCAGAGGTGGCTCCCTCAAGCTACCCTTGTTACCAACATATTGATTTGTTCCTTGTTTTATTTGCCATTGCCCACCCCTCAGTTGGACTGCTTTTGGACATTTTCAAACACTATCCTACGTCCCATAGTGTACTAAAGGGATTTACAGGTAGGACCAAAGCTGCTATTTCATTCCTATGCATCACTTCTGACAAGTTCACCTGACACCAAGAGTAAAAAGGGTACAGTGGAGGACTGTTCCTGGGTGTTGTGTGAACGGGGGGGGTGGTGCATTCCCTCCAATCAGCTCTCGGAGCTCTCCTCACTGAGCTCTGAAGAGTGTAACATCAGCTTTCTGTCCCCTTTTTTTCCCAATTTCTCAGACAAGCTTTATAAATTCTGGACTTTGACCAGATGTAGAGAAGACTGCAGATAAACAGATAAGCTTATGTGGGAGGATTTGTTTAATGTCTGTGTATCACCTGAGGCCAGTCACTTCATTGGGTATGTTTTAAGGTTTTACAATATTTTTACCTTCAGCTTGGCTCTCTGCCCACTTTCAAATATTGGCACTCCAAGTTTGCTGAATCTTCAGACAAGCCTTCCTCTGCATGAAAATGAATCCCCACTTTCCAGTGTGGGGTGATGGCTGTTGACATTTGCAAATCCTTAGGCAGCTTGCATTCCAGTGCAGGAATACAAACGTGTACAGACTAGCAGGGAAAAAAAGAATCACAACATTCTGCCGTTATGGGCAAATTAGTCCTGTTTCTAGGCAGGCTGGTTCAGTTAAAGCCAAAGACCAGGCTGTCCCTGTCTTGAAGGCTCAGAGGGTTGAGTGAAGGAAGTCTTTAGGATGGACGTCAGCCTGCTGGGCTGGGGCAGGAGTCCTGGGCACTTGGACATAGGAGGAATCTTGTCCACTGACATTGAAACATCCTTGAGCTTCAAGCAATTTGGCTGTCCCTTCAAGCAATTTGGCTGTCCCTTCAGTGTTGTACCAAATTGTTGGAGGGCCATGCAATTCGTATATATAATCTAACCACACCACTTCAGTAGCCTATATCAACCATTGAGGAGGAACTAGGGGTTTTGCAAGAGAGGTAGAGTGGATTCTGTCCTGGACAAAACTGCATGTTCTAGCCTTGTCAGCCATGTACATTCTTGGTGTAGGCAACTGGCAAACAGATTGCGCCTGCAGCTCCTGGACCCCGAAATATGATCCCTACACCTGGAAATGTTAAGGATCTGTCACAGGTGTGAGGACACTGGATGCAGACCTCTTAGCCTTCAAGTCCATCAAAAAACTGGACAGATTTGTATCAAGGTGCAGGGAGTAGGTGGTAGCAGTAGATACATGGGGTAAGCACACATCTTTTCTTTTCCTTCTCTGAAATGTCTTCCTTGTCTGCTCCACAGGATTGAATTGGTGATTCCAGTAATCTTTCCTTATTTCCCAGGCCCAGGAGGATTTACTGTGCCAACCTGGTAAGACCTTTGGCAGAGGCACTTTGGGCCCTGCTAGAAAGTCTGGATTTATTGTCCCAAGGGCCAGTTTGCCATTCTGCTTCTTGGGGTCTGTGATTCCTACGATGCTGAAGGCTGGGAAGCCGTTTTTTTTCCACTAGTTCTATCTTTGGAGATGGAAGGCATAGTTTACTTGATGTGAGTCTGTGGCTTTCACCCCAGGAGTTTCTCCTTGGTTCAGATCTCTTCCTTTATTGCAGTGGGTCTGGACCAGTGCCTGGCTCTGAACACTATGAAATGTTACATTTCTGCCCTTTTGTGTGATTTCAAATTCTGTTGGCCTCTCACTCTGATTAACTTTTGTACAGGGGATATCCCATGTGGCTCCCCCCGTCTGTTCCCCATTGCTTTTTTAGGATCTGGTTCTCTCACTTCAGAAGCCGCAGTTTTATTCCACTTGGGACATTCCTCTCTAATCTCCCTCACAAAGTGGTTTTCCTTGTAGCCATCACCTTACAAAGAAGTCTTTTTTTTTTGTCTTGCACAAGATGGTGTTTAGGCCTAGGACTTCCTTCAGGACTAGGGTAGTTTTTGTCCTTCACCTTAACCAAGACATTTGTTCTCTTGTACCGTTGTCTCTCCAGTTCATCAAAAATAAATCTCCCTCCATTGCCTGTATGTAGCTTGAGCTGTGCAAATCTATTAGCCTCCACTTCTTTCAGAAAGACTTATTGCCTTTTTGTCAAACTGGATGGGCACCCCCCCTCCCTAGATTCTCGTTCTGCCATCTCTAAGTGACTCAGACATTCATTTAAGCCTATGGTCTCAAGGATCGAGTTCCCTCTCTTTCCTGTTAAGGCTCACTCCATTAGATCTTAACAGGCATAAGAGTGCCTCTTGCTCTTTGCTGCATCGGGTAGCTTGTCAAGGCTGTCTCCTGGTTTTCTGTTAGCATGTTCTGTAAATTCTAGTAGGTGGACAATTTAGTCTATGGGGGACCTGTTAGCAATTGTTTGCGGAGTCGCCCATCCCTCATTTGAACTGCTTTTGGACTTCCTTAAAATTTAAAACTTCCTGTGCCCCACAAAGGATAAGAAAGATAAGATTTTTGTACTTTCCGTAAAATATTTTCTTTTCTCTAGCGCTCATCGACAGACGTAGTCCTCGGTGATACACCACCTTCGGGTTATGTTACCTCCGCAGGAGCAGGACTAGACAGGAAATTAAAAAGCTCTGGCCACACCCTAGGGGCAGTCCCAGAGGGTATATCCTCTCTCTCTCTGCCTCAGCAAATCAGTTATTTTCTGTCTAGTTAGGAGTAAGGACCTAGATACCTTGCTGGGATCTTAGGTCCTGGCAAGAAATTTTTTTCTAAAAGGATTTTTGGACAGCTTTTTTTCTCTAGTGTTCCTGTGAGATCTTCAAGCAAGAAAGCTGAACTGGGCGACGGGCTGGATGTTGAGATCCGGTGGTCACCCCAGTTCAGCCTACGAGCGCGTGCAGGCCATAGCTCCGCGCTGAGTCGGCCGCGACAAAGTCCCATTAAAGGACTGAACCCGCGAGTTAAACGTCTCGCTGAAACGCCAAAGACCATGAGTCACGGCGTCTGTATCGGTCGACAGCCCTCCCGCCCCGGTGGAGAGGGGTACTGTCAGGAGTTGGTGCCCGCCTGGTTCCGGTATGGTGAGTAGTATGTTCCCCCTGTTTTCCCTGACGGGTTTTGTGGTGAACGCGGGCCCCTCTCTGTATGGTAAGAAAGAGTTCTTTCTATCCTATAACATGTCACAAATCCTCCTACTTTGAGTGTGATTTTATGTGTGCAAAAGCCAGGAGGCTTGGTTTGG
The DNA here is from genome assembly GCF_965119305.1 of Pelophylax lessonae. Lineage (NCBI taxonomy): Eukaryota > Metazoa > Chordata > Amphibia > Anura > Ranidae > Pelophylax > Pelophylax lessonae. The sequence goes on along the minus strand of NC_138768.1, from coordinate 532,631,077 downwards.
GAGCTAACAATCTATTGTATACATGTTTTAAAGATGTAATCTGTGGCATTCTGGGAATCTTATGGGTTAAGTATAAGCTACCTACCAGTCAGAAGCCATGGACATGTAGACTGCCTTCCAAGTCAGATCTCCAGCTAATAGCAGGCCTCCCGAACGGCCATGCGGTCCGCCAGGGCCGGTACCGCCAAACACGCCATATCCCCATGCAGAGAGAGTGTTGTGTGCCTGCAGCACACCGCTAGTCAGCACAGGCCGCCGCCATTTTTTTTGCTGGATCGCACGAGCCGCCATTTTGGCGTAGCCTCGTGTCTCCAGCATGGGGGCGGCCATGTTTTAGGTGATTCTACACCTCGTGGAGCTTGGGGGAGGCGCCGGAAGGCGTACAGAGGGGCGGAGCCGCCTCCTTTCTTCCTGGGCAGCCAGCCAAAAGACTTCCTGTTTGTCTAAGACAGCGCTGTAAGCTGTTGCAGTTCAACTCTGAACATCAAGTGGTGAGCCTGGGGGTCTATCTCTCTCTCTCTCGATCGATAGGGATCCCTAGCAGGTAACACTAAGGGGTTTTTTGTGGCGCTGAGGGTCAAAAAAAAAAAAAAAAAAAAAAAAAGTTTTTTCTTTACTTTGAATTATATCATCCAGGAAGTAACTGGAGTTATTATGGACCCTGCCACACAGATTCCCCCACCTGTTTCCCCCGAGGGGGCCTCGGGACCCGCCGGTGTACAGAGTATAGAGTCATTTACAGCAATTTTGGAGTCTATGGTGGCTCGGGTGGAGGCGGCCTGTCAGGGACGGGGGGTCAAGGAAGCGACCCCCGCCTACCCCTATACTATCTGACACCTCTGACTCTGATTCAGAGATGATCACTGCAGTTGCAGGTTCCTCTGCAAGGGCTGCTATCCCAGGTAAAGCCCCCTCAGACAGTGAGGAGGACGCTTCTTCTCCTGCTATAATTCAGGAAGAAGCATTGGTGGACGCACTAGTTGTGGCAGTGCAAGAAACCTTAAAACTTGAGGCTTTACCGGCAGAGGCAACTGAAACAGAGAGGCCTTTTGGGACTAATAAGCCCATCAAGACGGCGAAGGCTTTTCCTGTACCTAAATGTTTTGGAAATCAGATTAAAGGAGAATGGGAACATTCTAAACGTACCTTTACTATTTCCAAGCGTATTGCTAGACGCTATCCGTTTGAGGAATCCATCATTAAGAAATGGACGGTACCACCAGTCGTGGATCCGCCTATTTCCAGGCTGAATAAAGCCACGGTTATTCCAGTGGAGGACACTTCGTCCTTTAAGGATCCGGTGGATCGAAAGATAGAAGCGGAGTCCCGCACTATCTTTTCTCTGATAGGGTCAGCATTTAGACCAGTAATTGTTATTGGTCTAGTTTCCCAGACACTTACAGAATGGGCGAAGATGGTACGCCAAGATCTTAGGGGAAAAGATATTCCCCAGGAGACATCTGATTTGATAGAACAGATCATACAAGGGCTACGGTTTATCTGTGACGCAGCCTTGGACACTACTCCCTTGTTAGGGCATGCATCTAAGTTAGCAGTGATCCTCAGACGTGTGCTGTGGTTAAAATGCTGGTCAGCTGACCTAGGTTCCAAAAAGACTTTGACCAATCTCCCTTTCCAGGGGAATCGTCTATTTGGAGCCAACCTAGATGAAATCATTAAGGATGCCACCGGGGGCAAGAGTACTTTTTTGCCACAGGCTGCAAAAGCTAAGGAACCTCGCAACAAGCGAGGACCTTTCTTTACCGCCCATAAAGGACGCCCGGCTGGTACTTCCGGGAAAGGCAAGACTCCTCCAGGAGGGTTCAAGAAGGGTTGGTCGGACAAGCAGAGGACCAACCCAGCCAAACCCGAAGTAAAGGAGTACACAGCCTGAAGGTGCGCCCCCACCCAATTTCAGGGTGGGGGGACGTTTTCACCGGTATTCAGGACATTAGATCGAGCATCTACCACTACTACCGGTGCGATTCTTCCCTTCCAACATTTAAGTACAGGAAGCGGTAGTTACCGTTCCCTGTATAGATCTTTTCCTTTACCTTTTCCTAAGATTAGTCCCGATACCTCACAGGAATCGGATCTGATTGACCAGATAGGCCAAGTAGCCTCTAGTCGGGTGACTTCGGTCCCTGAGGTTCAACCAGAAAAGATCACCTTGCCTGATAACTATCAGGTATCTGATAAATGTGTGGGAACAGAAAACGACCAGACTTTCTCGGATGGTCGGGCCAGATACCTCTAGGGACGCCTGGTTCAGATCCAATCAGCGCCAGTGGTCCTAGAAATTCTAGGCTGGCCTCTTCAAGCCGGCCTGGCCGACTTGGACAGGTTAGTCGCAGACGTTCCGTGGGAACTTCGTCTCAGGGAGTGTCTGTAGTCTCAAGGACCTATTTACCTTCGTGCTTTACAGTCGCTGGTTTTAATGGCCTGGCCATTGAGACCCAAGTACTGAAGGACAGAGGTTTGTCTACTTCTGTCATTCCTACCCTTATTAAAGCAAGGAAAGCGACTTCCAGCAAAGTCTATTATCACACATGGAAGACTTATATTGCGTGGTGCGAATCTTTAGGATTTCCTCCACGTACCTATTCGGTGTCTCGAATATTGGCCTTTTTGCAACAAGGGGTTGAGCAGAAGCTAGCCTTGAGCACCATCAAGGGTCAAGTTTCAGCATTAGCAATCTTCTTTCAGAAACCTTTAGCTACCAAATCCTTGGTGCGGAATTTCATCCAGGGGGTGCGGCACCTGGCTCCTCCAGTCCGCGCGCCCTTACCGCCCTGGGATCTTAATTTGGTTTTGTCGGTTCTACAGAAACCTCCCTTTGAAAACATCAGGGAGATTCCCTTGCTTACTTTATCCCAGAAGGTGGTCTTCTTGGTGGCTATTACTTCTGCTCGCAGGGTGTCAGAACTGGCTGCATTATCATGCCAGTCCCCATACCTAGTGATTCATAGGGATAAGGTAGTACTTCATCCTAAGCCATCTTTTCTTCCTAAGGTGGTTTCAGATTTTCATCTGAATGAAGATATTGTACTACCTTCCTTGTGTCCTCAGCCCAAGCATCATCGGGAACATGCGTTGCATTCCTTGGATGTGGTTCGGGCAATCAGGGTATACCTGAAAGCTACGGAATCATTCCGTAAGACGGATTCACTTTTTGTGATCACGGATGGCCCCAGAAAGGGTTTGCCTGCATCTGCCGCGACCATTGCCAAATGGATTAGACAAACGGTGGTACAGGCTTATTCTATTAAGGGTCAGAGTCCTTCGTTCCCTGTTAGGGCGCACTCCACTCGAGCGCTCAGTACTTCCTGGGCCTTTCGCCATCAGGCGTCAGTGGTCCAGGTATGTAAGGCGGCCACTTGGTCGTCGGTACATACCTTTACTAAATTCTATAAAATTGATGTGACGGCATCGGCGGATGCCTCATTTGGCCGCAAGGTTTTGCAGGCCGCAATTTGAGGAGACCGGTGGTCTACCTCGAAGGTTTTTTTTCTGTTTGAAAAATTTTTTTTGTTGAGTCTCATCATTAAGGATGAGCATTGTAAACTTCTAGTTGGCACCGGTTGGGCCTTCTAGATTGGGATTTGATTTCCATTTTCCCACCCCTCAGTTGTGATACTGCTCTGGGACGTCCCGAAGGTGGTGTATCACCGAGGACTACGTCTGTCGATGAGCGCTAGAGAAAAATGGATTTTTGTAAAATCTTACCGTAAAATCCTTTTCTCTTAGCTCATCGACAGACGTAGTCCCCGCCCCTCTGTTTTGGAGTTGGGTTGGGTTAAATTCTCTAAGCACTGCTTTTTCACATAACTGATTTGCTGAGGCAGAGAGAGAGAGGATATACCCTCTGGGACTGCCCCTAGGGTGTGGCCAGAGCTTTTTAATTTCCTGTCTAGTCCTGCTCCTGCGGAGGTAACATAACCCGAAGGTGGTGTATCACCGAGGACTACGTCTGTCGATGAGCTAAGAGAAAAGGATTTTACGGTAAGATTTTACAAAAATCCATTTTTTTTGGTATCCATTGAGGGACACAGGCCCCACCCTCCCCTGTGTTTATGACTATACAGCCGTGGCCAAAAGTTTTGAGAATGACACAAATATGTATTTTTTACAAAGTCTGCTGCCTTAGTTTTGTATGATGGTAATTTGCATATACTCCAGAATGTTATAAAGAGTGATTAGATGAATTGCAATTAATCCCAAAGTCCCACTTTGCCATGAAAATGAACATTTCCACTGCTTTTCAGCCCTCCCACAGAAGGGCCAGCTGACATCATGTCAATAATTCTCTCTATAACACAGATGTCAGTGTTGACCTGGACAAGGCTGGAAATCACTCTGACTGAGTTTGAGTAACAGACTGGAAGCTTTAAAAGGAGGGTGATACTTTTAAATCATTGTTCTTCCTCTGTTAACCATGGTTACCTGCAAGTAACACCTGCAGTCATCATGGCTTTGCATAAAAAGGGATTCACAGGCAAGAATATTGCTGCTACTAAGATTGCACCTAAATTAGCCATTTATCGTACCCTCAAGAACTTCAAGGAGAGAGGTTCAATTGTGAAGAAGGCTTCAGGGTGCCCAAGAAAGTCCAGCAAGCGCCAGCATGCACACTGAGTCGAAAACTTTGAGGATGGCCTGGTGTCAAGAAGGGCAGCAAAGAAGGCACTTCTCTCCAGAAAAAATATCAGGGGCAGACTGATATTCTGCAAAAAGTACAGGGATTGGACTGCTGAGGACTGGGGTAAAGTAATTTTCTCTGATGAATCCCCTCTCCGATTGTTTGGGGCATCCGGAAAAAACCTTGTCTAAAGAAAAGGTGAGCGCTACCATCAGTCCTGTGTCATGCCAACAGTAAAGCATCCTGAGACCATTAATGTGTGAGGTTGTTTCTCAGCCACGGGAGTGGGGGGTCACTCACAATTTTGCATAAGTACACAGACATTGATAAAGAATGGTACAAAATCATCCTCGGGGAGCAACTTCTCCCAACCATCCAAGAACAGTTTGGTAACAAGCAATGCCTTTTCTAGCATGATGGAGCACCTTGCTATAGGGCAAAAATGATAACGAAGTGGCTTGGGGAACAGAACATCGTAATTTTGGGTCCATGGCCAGGGAACTCCCCAGACCCTAATCCCATTGAGAACTTGTGGTCCATTCTCAAGAGGCACACACACACACACAAATTCGGGCAAACTCTGAATGTTGATTATGCAAGCATGAGCTGCCATCAGTCAGGATGTGACCCAGAAGTTGGTTGACAGCATGCCAGGGCGAATTGCAGAGGTCTTGGAAAAAGAAGGGTCAACACTGCAAATATTGATTCTTTGCATAAACCTAATATAATTGTCAAAAAAAGCCTTTGACGCTTATGAAATGCTTGTAATTCTAATTCAGTATACCATAGTAACATCTGACAAAAAGATCTAAAAACATTGAAACCGCAGACTTTGTGAAAATGTAATATTTGCGTCATTCTCAAAATTTTGGCCACGGCTGTATTCTCTGTACTCCTTTGCCACAAAATGAGGCATGCTGGTATAAAGGGTTTAGGTCTTCACGTGTCTCTCGATGGACTCCAAAAAGGAATTTACAGTATAAACACTATATTACCGTATATTGCAGCTTACCTGTTTTTATTTACCTTCACCTGGTAATCTTGTGAATAACACACTTCCTGTCCTAGAGTAGGTGTGCTCCCTCCTCTACAGTATCTGTGGAGGGAGCCATGGTTGGACTTTTAAACGGGATGTCCTCTTTTTATTCTGTTACATGATAGACGGGGGATAAGTAGCTTACAAAAGAAACATCTGATTGTTTTTCGCTTTAGGTGTACCTCATAGGAAATGACAGACACCATATTTCTGGCAAGGTCACAAGTATTTTCTGCACTTGCTGAAAATATTCTTAGACTGAAAAAATAAAGCGGACTCTACATTAAAGAAATGGCATGTTCAGTGTTTATTTTTGGGTTTCATTATCCGAAGATATTTGGAGATTGGAGTTTTGGTAACATTTGTGGTGTGTACTGCTATGCACTCACACAATAAAAGAAATAAAAATTAAAGTTAAACTCCGGCTTTCAGCCCAGCAACTTTTTAGACCGAACTATCTTGTAGAGGGGTCCACAACACAGCTACAAGGTCCATTTGAAATATCTAAAAAGAACCACATGTATTTCGGGCTGTTTTGGGGCAAGCACTAAAGAATATTTTGTAGCTTGGAAAGTCCTACTATGCATCTGTTTCTGTACATCACTTTACTAATGAATGCAGTTAATATAACTATATTACAAAAATAATTGCTCATGTTGTCTGAATCCCAACGGTGCCACATCCCAAAAAATGACTACCAAACCAAGAAGGAAATTCCCCTAGGGGTGGGACTTTTTAGGCACCAATTAAATTGTATAAATAACAAACCAATTTATGTATAAAAGCTAAATACTTTATTAGTTGATACAAAGGAAATAAAAACAAGAAGGCAAGCTAAGGAATATTACACATCAGACAGTCGGACTCAAAACCACATAACCCCCGGACTGTAACCCGACGCGTTTCGGAGTCTCTTGGGCTCCTTTCTCAGGGGTGCCCTTGGAGGGTGGTCTGTGGGTAATCAATGCATAACATATTCCAACATTATATATATATATATATATATATATATATATATATATATAGTTGCAATACATTGAACAAAGAGTTTAGATAACAACTTACATGGTTCACTGTGATGATGAGCATAGGTAGCCTGCCTAGCAATTAAAAACAAATGGGCAGCATATCACTGTTATCCATCAGGAGTGCCGTATTCACGATGTTCTAGGTCTAAGCCAGAATCTTAGTTCTTAGGGTGTTCAGGATTTTTGTGCTGACCAGTCTTGATAAGAGACTGGGTAGGGGCAGCTGGAGCCTCATATGACAGCAAATCTGCTGGGCAAGAATCGCATAATTATTGCAGGGTCCAATCAAAAAAGACCAAGCATGTGCAGGGTGCCCAAAAAAGGAAATGGTCTTCAGCCCACCATATCTCTTATATAATATAGAGAGAAGAGGTTATAACTCATACTAAATCAAAAATAAAATAAATGAGCAACTGAAGATAGAATATCCATATAGATATATCGTGCTGGGCACTATGACCATGGCCAAACGTACAAATCCCTTTTAAAATTGGTAGAGGCTAAAGAGTTCCATTAGGCACCGTGCACAGGTTAAAAGTCATAACGCTGATCAAATAGATCAGCAGTCTTTAAGTTACAGTAACTGGAAAACGTGGTCCTTTTCTTACCTTAAAGACAGCAGTGAGTTGTTCAGAGGGTAGGAATCCTCGTAAGACCTGTGTGTCCGGCAAAAGAGCAAGCAGCTCTGACGCCAGACACACAGGGCTTAAAAAGCGTGGCAATCAGCTGAAAGGTAAATCAGCTGGATTACCTGCATTCAGCTGATAGCCGTCAGAGGTTCCCTGGGACGTAAGAGCCGGACACGCCCCCGACCCGGATATCCGGCAGGAAGCGTGAGCGGCCGATGCGTCCCACCGACACGGAAGCGTCACTTGTTTGCGTGGAACGCAAACAAGTATACTAGACAGCCACTGCCGACCTCTGAGAGAGGTCGGGATGGAAAAGCGGATGCCTATATCTGCGGGCGCCACAAGGTGGCGTCCGCCTTTCCGTGCCGGGCTGATCCTACAAATATGCACTTGCAGAGACATTAATTGTCTTAAGCATTGAAAAAACTGGACACAATTGGAAAGAATTTGGAACTTCACTGTAAATTAGGAACCGGGGAATTAGAGTGTTTAAAGCAAAAACAGATCCTTCATAGTTCCCAGTGCATATAGAATGTTCCAAGATCTCTATTAATAAATTGGAACACTTTTATTTCTCTAATACAAAGAGACATGAGAACCGGACTTAGCTCCTGATGGGGCAGCTTGGACATATGCTGAACCATTTGTGTACAGAAGTGCTAGAATTTGAAAGCAGAAAATAAAAATTATACAGCACAGATACAAATAATTTTCACATGGCACATAAATACAACAATTAGTGTTGTTCGAAGAATATACATGACATAAATGACGACATTGTGTCACAAGAAAAAGGGAGGGGGGGGGAAGGAAGGGAGGGAACAAAGGGAAGGGGAAGGGGGGAGGGAGTGAAAAAGGAAAAGAGGACGTTTGTCATAACGTTCATCTGCCCGCAGGGCATCCTCAAAGAACCCCTTCGAGGTGCAGATTTTCAACAGTGTGAGGGGCATGGTATTATATTATCTTTCCATGCCTCCAGATGTGAAGCCTTCAAGAAACGGTCTGAATGATATAAGGTCATTCAGTCCAGGTGGCTCAGTGGCCTTTAAACGATAGATCCAACGTAACTCCATTTGGAGGAGAGTCTTGTTCCAGTCCCCTCCTCTGGGGTTAGGATGGATTCTATCAAGTATTAGAAATTTAATTTTTGGGAATTTGTCAGGGTGGACCAGAGCAGCGTGGCGCCCTAATGGGAGGTCTGGATTGCGTGTCTGTATACTTTTAATGTGTCTACATGCTCGCTTTGTAAACTCGAGCTTTGTTTTGCCAACATAAAAACAACCGCACCCACAGAGGAGTAAATATACCACCCCGTGGGTGCGGCAGTTGGCAAAGTGTTGCGGCCTAAACGTTTGGCTGTTGGGTAATATCAGGTTTTTTATCGTATGCATGCATCTACAATACCTGCATGTACCACACATATAGGTTCCTTTTACCTTACAGTGGTCTTTTCCTTTTTGGGCCACAAATTCACTTTGCACAAGTTGGTCCCTTAATGCGGGGACCTTCCTGTACGTGAATTGAGGGTATGCTGTGACATGTTTACCCAGAATGGGGTCAAGAGAAAGCATATGCCAGTATCTCGTTACGATCTTTTTAATTTCGGGATGTTGTTCCGAATATTTTGTTATAATTCTGAGATTATTCTCAGCGGGTTTCGGAGTTTTTGGTGCTAAGTGGATTTCGTATATCCTCTCTTGAGGAGTCTCTGTTGAAGATCGTCAGCAGCTTTTTGGAACTGCACCAAATTGGTACAGTTCCTCCTAGCCCTGAGATACTGGCTATATGGGATTGACCGAACCAAATTCTGGGGGTGAAAACTAGAGGCATGTAATATGGTGTTTCCAGCAGTGGGCTTCCGAAAAAGCCCACTGTGGAGAACACCATCCATGCCTCTATAAATTTCCACATCAAGGAAGGTTACCTGTTGTAGATCAAAGTTCATCGTAAAATTTAAGCCAAACTCGTTTTTGTTCATCCTGTCCATCCATCTGTCCAACAGGTCTCGTGGACCGTGCCATAGCATAAAAATGTCGTCGATGTATCGGACCCACATAATAATGTGGTCCGTATACATCGAGGTTTCATCACAGTTGAGAAGAGCGTGTTCCCACTCCCCCAGGTACAGATTGGCGTAGGATGGGGCACAACAGGTGCCCATCGCTACGCCTTGCACCTGGAGGTAGTGGGAACCGTTAAATGTACAATACATTATGAAAAAGAATGAACTGAAGGACGGACAGGATGAACTCCCCATATGCATCAAAGGTAGAACCACGCGTTAGTATACATCTAACTGCCGCAAGTCCTCGATCGTGCGGGATGGAACTGTATAGTGCCTCAACATCAATTGTTACTAAAAGGCAATTTTCTGGAACAGTTACATCTTGAATTTTTTGCAGGAAGTGTATTGTGTCCCGCACGAAAGAGGGTAGGGCAGTTACAAAGGGTTTCAAAAAGGCATCCACCAATTTGCTTGCATTATCCGTTATTGAGCCAATCCCCGAGATAATTGGACGCCCTGGTGGATTCGTGGCGTCTTTATGTATTTTGGGGAGGGCGTAGAACGTTGGGGTAACTGGAAAGGCCGTGCGGACATATTCCCAGGTATGTTTGGGAATCACTGTGTTAAGGTATGCTGAATCAACCAGGTTATAGAACTCAAGCTGGTATTTGTGAACAATATCAGCCGGGATCTTCCTATACCAGTTAAGAGTTCTAAGAATCCTTAAACACATTGCAACGTAGTCATCATTGTTCATGATGACGACGTTGCCGCCCTTGTCAGCTTGTTTAATAGTAATACATGAATTTTGTTTGAGTTTTTTAATTGCAAGTCTTTGCTTATAAGTAATATTTGTATTGGAAGGTTTTTTGATATACAGCTTTTCAATTTCTTTAGTTACAAGTTTGACAAAGGCGGCAACGTGTGGGTTGAGGGTTTGGGGAAACTTGTCCGATTTTTTTCTTTAGAGATAGGCCCTGATTGGGCTTGGGTTTTTGTTCGTCCACCCGCGCCAAGAGGGAGGGCAAGTCTACTCGGTCGATAAGATCCTCATTCTCCTCGAGTAGTGAAATTAACGTATCTAAAATCGGATCTTTCTTGGATTGCGAGGTCTCAGATTTTATCATTATCAAAGAGGATCTTGAAATTCAATTTTCGGGCGAAAAGATGCAAGTCCTTTATAAAGTCAAAGCGGTCTAGTTTCATACTTGGGCAGAAACTTAAACCTTTAGAAACAACTTCTGTTTCTTCAGGGGATAATTTGTGATTAGAAAGATTTATAATGGACAAATCAGTGGGAGCTGAATCAGGTTGTGATAAATGTGGGGATGTGAGTGTGGGTGTGGTGAGGTTTAGATGGGAGGGGTGGGAGTGAGTGTGGGGGCTCGCTGGTGAATCAATTCTAAAAAAGTGGTGTCTTGTAAATTAAGAGTGGAAGCTAGTAAAGATGGTGCCAAGTTGGGATTGGGGGAGGAGATTTGTGTGTAAGGGTGTGTGGTGTTGGAAAGTGAGTTAGGGTCAGGTTCGGGTACAGGTGTGTTGGGTTTAAACAGGGAAATATTTGAGCCAGAATTTTGTTGTGTATTAGTTTTTTTGTTCGATTGACTTATGCTATTGTCTTCTTGATAAGTGCGCTTAGTTCTCATTGTAGCTTTTTGTTTGTTTAGATTTTGGGGGTTGGTAGGAAGTGCCCCTTTCGGGTGTGAAGGGAGAGGGAGTGGACGTTGATCTTTATTCATTGGAAAAGAAGTTATAGATCTGGCTGCGTTCCATCTGTATGCCTTGTTATGGGCAAAAGCAGTGGTATCGCGTCCAAATTTGTGTTGTTTTTTTAATTCATATGTTACGGTTATATACAGTGGGTACGGAAAGTATTCAGACCCCCTTAAATTTTTCACTCTTTGTTATATTGCAGCCATTTGCTAAAATCATTTAAGTTCATTCTTCTTCCTCATGAATGTACACATAGCTCCCCATGTTGACGGAAAAACACAGAATTGTTGACATTGTTGCAGATTTATTAAAAAAGAAAAACTGAAATATCACATGGTCCTAAGTATTCAGACCCTTTGCTGTGACACTCATATATTTAACTCAGGTGCTTTCCATTTCTTCTGATCATCCTTGAGATGGTTCTACACCTTCATTTGAGTCCAGCTGTGTTTGATTATACTGATTGGACTTGATTAGGAAAGCCACACACCTGTCTATATAAGACCTTCCAGATCACAATGCATGTCAGAGCAAATGAGAATCATGAGGTCAAAAGAACTGCCTGAAGAGCTCAGAGACAGAATTGTGGCAAGGCACAGATCTGGCCAAGGTTACAAAAAGATTTCTGCTGCACTTAAGGTTCCTAAGAGCACAGTGGCCTCCATAATCTTCAAATGGAAGACATTTGGGACAACCAGAACCCTTCCTAGAGCTGGCCGTCTGCCAAAAAGAGCTATCGGGGGAGAAGAGCCTTGGTGAGAGAGGTAAAGAAGAACCCAAAGATCACTGTGGCTGAGCTCCAGAGATGCAGTCAGGAGATGGGAGAAAGTTGTAGAAAGTCAACCATCACTGCAGCCCTCCACCAGTCGGGGCTTTATGGCAGAGTGGCCCGACGGAAGCCTCTCCTCAGTGTAAGACACATGAAAGCCCGCATGGAGTTTGCTAAAAAACACCTGAAGGACTCCAAGATGGTGAGAAATAAGATTCTCTGGTCTGATGAGACCAAAATAGAACTTTTTGGCCTTAATTCTAAGCGGTATGTGTGGAGAAAACCAGGCACTGCTCATCACCTGTCCAATACAGTCCCAACAGTGAAGCATGGTGGTGGCAGCATCATGCTGTGGGGGTGTTTTTCAGCTGCAGGGACAGGACGACTGGTTGCAATTGAGGGAAAGATGAATGCGGCCAAGTACAGGGATATCCTGGACAAAAACTTTCTCCAGAGTGCTCTGGACCTCAGACTGGGCCGAAGGTTTACCTTCCAACAAGACAATGACCCTAAGCACACAGCTAAAATAACGAAGGAGTGGCTTCACAACAACTCCGTGACTGTTCTTGAATGGCCCAGCCAGAGCCCTGACTTAAACCCAAGTGAGCATCTCTGGAGAGACCTAAAAATGGCTGTCCACCAACGTTTACCATCCAACCTGACAGAACTGGAGAGGATCTGCATGGAGGAATGGCAGAGGATCCCCAAATCCAGGTGTGAAAGACTTGTTGCATCTTTCCCAAAAAGACTCCTGGCTGTATTAGATCAAAAGGGGGCTTCTACTAAATACTGAGCAAAGGGTCTGAATACTTAGGACCATGTGATATTTCAGTTTTTCTTTTTTAATAAATCTGCAACAATGTCAACAATTCTGTGTTTTTCTGTCAGTATGGGGTGCTATGTGTACATTCATGAGGAAGAAGAATGAACTTAAATGATTTTAGCAAATGGCTGCAATATAACAAAGAGTGAAAAATTTAAGGGGGTCTGAATACTTTCCGTACCCACTGTACATCAAGGTGTTCTTTCAATTGTTTTTCCTTGGTTGGGAATAATTTGTGAGATTTATATTTTTGCATCTTTTCGCAGAGAAGATTGATCTCAACGTCCAATTTGGATGTGCGAGCAGTATATTCTTCTATAAGTAACGTCATTAAAGTTGCTGAACATTGATTCAGGGCATTCTCCCAATCGGTTTTAAACTTGGGGCTCAGGTCTTCCAAAAGTGGAAAAACCTGTACTCTAAGACCGATGGGGTTTATCTCTTTTTTAATATAGTCCTGGAATGACTTAATGTGCCAGAAATAGGCCGACTTTTTTTCCAAAGTTTTTGATAGCTGGAAGAATAATGCGGATAAATCTGCTTCCGCATACTCTTTCTCACCAAAGTCTTTTAAATATTGAGACATAAGACGTTCCCACTCATCACCCACATATAGGGACATAATGAGAGTGAGACCAAGCAATTTCAACAAAGGAAAGAGGGAAAAATGGACAAGTTTGGATGGTTATGACAGGAGAAAAAAGGAAAAAAGGAAAGGGAGAAGGGCAAGGAAAAATCAAAAATGTAACAAAAATGCAATGCTTACAAATATTATCTAGCACAATTGACATCAATAATTGTTTCAAAAAATTCAATATTACTAATCACAAAAAGTGCGTAATTGCACAGATAATGTCTAAGTTTTTTTGAAGGGAGAAGACAGCATGAGCAAAAGCGGGGAGTGGTATCTACTACCTGGTAACTAGTTACAAAAATAATTGCTCATGTTGTCTGAATCCCAACGGTGCCACATGCCAAAAAATGACTACTAAGAAAAAGGGAGGGGGGGGGGGGAAGGAAGGGAACAAAGGGAAGGGGAAGGGGGGAGGGAGGGAAAAAGGAAAAGAGGACGTTTGTCATAACGTTCATCTGCCCGCAGGGCATCCTTAAAGAACCCCTACGAGGTGCACATTTTCAACAGTGTGAGGGGCATGGTATTATATTATCTTTCCATGCCTCCAGACGTGAAGCCTTCAAGAAACGGTCTGAATGATATAAGGTCATTCAGTCCAGGTGGCTCAGTGGCCTTTAAACGATGGATCCAACGTAACTCCATTTGGAGGAGGGTCTTGTTCCAGTCCCCTCCTGGGGTTAGGATGGATTCTATCAAGTATTTGAAATTTAATTTTTGGGAATTTGTCAGGGTGGACCAGAGCAGCGTGGCGCCCTAATGGGAGGTCTGGATTGCGTGTCTGTATACTTTTAATGTGTCTACATGCTCGCTTTGTAAACTCGAGCTTTGTTTTGCCAACATAAAAACAACCGCACCCACAGAGGAGTAAACACCCTAAGAACTAAGATTCTGGCTTAGACCTAGAACATCGTGAATACGGCACTCCTGATGGATAACAGTGATATGCTGCCCATTTGTTTTTAATCGCTAGGCAGGCTACCTATGCTCATCATAACAGTGAACCATGTAAGTTGTTATCTAAACTCTTTGTTCAATGTATTGCAACTATATATATAATCTTGGAATTAATATGTTATGCATTGATTACCCACAGACCACCCTCCAAGGGCACCCCTGAGGAAGGAGCCCAAGAGACTCCGAAACGCGTCGGGTTACAGCCCGGGGGTTATGTGGTTTTGAGTCCGACTGTCTGATGTGTAATATGCCTTAGCTTGCCTTCTTGTTTTTATTTCCTTTGTATCAACTAATAAAGTATTTAACTTTTATACATAAATTGGTTTGTTATTTATACAATTTAATTGGTGCCTAAAAAGTCCCACCCCTAGGGGAATTTCCTTATTGGTTTGGTAGTTAACATAACTATATAACATTGTTTTTAGAATGATCTCTCCTTGTTTCTGATACTAAAAAACATTTTTCACTTCCTGCATATTACCGTACTGCCCAGAGAATTGGGGAATTTTTTCAGAGCTCTAATGTTCACTATATGGTGGTTTGTGAAATATTTGCAATAGTTTACTGGTAGTTTAGAGGGAAACTCTTTTTCTGTTTAGTGTACCAGAGAATTTCATTTGAAAAGTCTTCACTTGCCCAATTATTGTTTACCAACGACCTGTACAATATTTTTCTCCTTTCCTCTATAAAGAATTAGGATAATCGATTTGGAGGTACAGAAGAAATTGGCTGTTATATTTAGAAAATTGGTTAAAATATACTGGCATAGTTCATAAAGTGGGTATGCTAGGTCTGAACCTAAAATGTAAGAATAAAAAGTAAGGTTGAAAGCAAGGGTAAATCTATTTTCCAAGCTCTAATTTCATCATCTGTGAACATTTTATCCAGCATAATCCATGTTCTATATAGAAGTATTAATATGAAATGATAGTTATGAAATGCCCATATCTCATGCTTTTTTTAGGAGCAGTATGGAATAGAACCAACAATGGTTGTGCAAGGTGTGAAAATGCTGTACGTCCCTGTTATGCCTGGTCATGCGAAGAGACTAAAACTTACGTAAGTATATTATAAAATAATAGTCTTGGTAGTACGTTTTACTTCACTTATTTTGACTGAACTTAACTGCCTGTCCACCCCTAGATGCTGTGTGTACAAATGTAATTATAGACCTAATGGCTCTTTATTATATATCTGTATGCTTTGAAGTGTTGCAGACCCTGTTTTGGTCACCAGTTTTAAGAAATGTGAAAGAGATTTATTAATTTTATATTTTATATTTTTTCAGGTAAAAAAAATGTGCATTTATTCATTTATTTATTGGAGCCTGTAAAGCATTGCTCCAGTGATCAGCAGATCGCTGGTACTATGCAGGTCTCCTGCACATCTGTCAGGGTATCTGTGTGCCTGTACATACCTTACAAGCAAGCAGATACACTGATTGGAAGAATAAATAAACTACCACTGCGCTCCACAGAGCTGTGGTAGTTCATTGATAACTATAAGCTGACAGCCGCAAAGGATGTTGAGGCTTGTAGTTCATTCACACACAGAGCTGTGTAATTAAATGACATGGCCGTGCTGATTTAAAAAACTGACAGTATGGGGAACTTCTCCCTGTACTGCTGTAACAGGAAGGGGTGGTGGGGGGTTGGGCAGTGGCTGCAGCATTGGGAACATGTAACAAGTTCGGTAGTCATACTCAAAAGTCAACTCTTATCTTAAAAGTCCTGCATTCATTGGGTTTCTGAGACTAAAGATGCATAATGCTGTAAAAAAAAAAAAAAAAACTAAGCAAGTATAAGTACCTTGTTGGCTTAGGCGCTTAAGCAGCCCCTGCTTCCCGACATCACTTTTCATACAAAATACACTGCTCAAAAAAATTAAAGGAACACATTGAAAAGACATCAGATCTCAATGGGGAAAAAAATCTTGCTGGATATCTATACTTATATGGACTGGGTAATGTGTTATATGAAAGGATGCTTCATCGTTTGCTGGAAATAAAAATGATCAACCTACAGAGGGGCTAAACTGAAAGACACCACCAAAAATCAAAGTTAAAAAAATGATGCAGCAGGCTAGTCCATTTTGCTGAAATTTTATTGCAGCAACTCAAAATGGTACACATCATGCATATCTTCTGTTTTTCAGACTCCCACCCACAATGTAGGGTGGATCTACATGATCCCGAGGGTGGGAAAGTAGCTTATAAGATAGGGATAGGCCATGTAGAATTGGAGAGGACGAGGTACATAGCTTTTCAAACTCAGTTAAAGGAGGAAGAAAAAGTGTCCATTTTTCCTAGCTTTGCAAAAGGCGGGTCTGTCATTAGCTGAAGTTCTGATATGGATTTATACCCATAGAAGTGAGGAATGCCGCAAGGGTTAACAGATTCTTCGGAGCAGGGGTTGGAATTGGCGATCAGTTATCCCCGGAAGGAATCGAGGAGTCTGGCTGTGTATCCCAACAGTGGGTGAGATTTAACGGATGAGGGAAAATCCACTTTAAGCCAAGGGATTCCACAGAGCGGAATGTGTTTACTAGTTTTTCATTTGTAGTCTGTTTCCCCATAAAGGAGATTCACCCTCTCTATTTGTCCTGTCATTAAAAAATACAGTAAAATAAAATCCCAAATTTTGGGTGGTCTCCAGAAAAGTGATAGAGGAGAAATCTTCCAATGGGGACACTATTTCTGGTGACCTGGGGGTCCCCTAAGGAATTCCCTATTATTTGCAGGGATTTCCTAGACCGTAAGCTCCAACAAGCAGGGCCCTCTTGTTCCTTCTGTATAGAACTGTATTGTAACTGTATTGGCTACCCTCATGTTGTAAAGCGCTGCACAAACTGTTGGCGCTATATAAATCTTGTATAATAACAATTTCCTCTCGCTTTTTGTTTGGCTATGGGACAGGAAGTGAAGGGAAATATCCACAATGGGATACAGATGGAGAAAAAAATCTGAGGGGTTATAACCCTCGCTTACTCTATCCAAAAAAAAATGTGCCTATTTTTCTACTTTTAAGATTTTTGTTCACCAGGGGCAGCCGACAATTACACAGTTTCTTGGAATCAGAAGCATTCAGAAAAGGGTGGACAAATTAACCGATTGCCGACCGTTAACAGTAATATTACTGCGGTAGTGCTGCTCCCCTGCATCCAGTCACGTAGTACTATGTGACTGGAGTGCATGTGCATGTGATTCCGGCGGCGTCCTATAGCAGAATGTAAAAAATATATTGTGTTTTTTTTCACAGTTGTCGCTATTTTTTTGTTTAAATCGCACAGGTGATCAAATACCACCAAAAGAAAGCTCTATTTGTGGGGAAAAAGGACGTAAATTTTATTTGGGTACAGCGTCGCACAACCGCGCAATTGTTCGTTAAAATAACGCCGTGCCGAATCGCAAAATAGGTCCTGGTCAGGAAGGGGGTAAAACGTTCCGGGGCTGAAGTGGTTAACAAACCTTTCTAACTAAAACACTTTGTTTAAAAATTTCTAATAGCTGGAGTGCCTCAAAATCTGGGAGGGATATGTTAGCTGTCATTTCTCACCTACTTCTGAAGATGTTAGTTGTCTGGCAGGGTGTGTCTTCACCCGGCCTAAATTCCTGAGCCCATTTGCCTGCAGCAAGCGTGAAGCTACTGAAGTCAGAGGAAAGTCCTTATATTTGATTTGCATGTTTGCCCAATTATTCAGAATTATTGAAGACAAGGGAACCCTCTCAGCTGAAGTTCATAAAGGGACATGAAAGTGACCCCTCCTTCCAAAGCACCCTTGTAGAAGGGTGAAACATCTACTATAACTTTCATTACTTGGCAAGTTGTACTTTCTCATTGAAATACAATTGATATTTTGGTGAGTTATAGCATTTTATTGCTGCAGCACATTTTAGATGTTACCTGCTGGTCAGGTCTGATAACGTGGTGTTTTTATTTTTGCAAATGTATCTATTTTTTATGTTTGTTATTTTTTTTTGTTTCATTCCCTGTATAGGATGCACAAGCTTGTGAAACCAGGGGCTGATAAAAAATATGTTGATCTGACGGTGTCTTTTGCGCCTGAATCAAATGAAGATGAAGATTTACCTGGACCTCCTGTGAGATACCACTTTAACTAAGAGAGCAATTAATGGCACAAGTGCGGGTGTTATCGTCTATGTGTTGGTACTACTTGTCACATCTAGGTGAAGCCTTAATGAAGAGAAACAAGTGGAAGTAGTGATTTGCACTAATATTTTGCATAACAAAGACTGCATATATGTAGTGTCTCCTTCATACTTTCTTGTACTTTTTTTTTCTTTGTTACCAGTGGACTGGAATACAAAATTGTTTGGATGCAATACTCCATGCTATAACCCCAAAAAAAGATAAATGAATAAAAAAAAAAAAAAGAAAAAAAAATGAATGGAGGACCAAGAAGACTATTTTCAAGTTCACCTTATTGTATCTCCTTTTCTGCAATGATAAGTGGAAGATTATTGTATATATTAGTACTAATAAGTCTGTGTGCCTTGCAGTAGGTTTATCTAAGTATGCACACATGAGAGCTCTCTGCTTTGTATGTATGTGTGTGTGTATGTATGTATATGTGATCATTTAAACGAATGTGTATCTATTTCAGATGTGCTCTGTTTCTTGAATGTGAAATGTAAGTCCCCTCTTCTTTTGATATTGCTACCTTAGGGGAAACTTTTCCAAACAGGAAACAGTGTAAGTGAGATAATGTAACCTTTGCTATGTTATAAGCAGAGTTACTGATCTATACAATGCCTTAGTATCTTAAGATGTGAGCAAGTGATGTAATGTTGGTCTGTAAGTCTGACCGTTTAAGTATGTTTCTGCATAACATGCACCCTTCATCTAGTTTTTCCAGTGTTTTTGATAAATGCTTAAGTGGTTTCAGTACAGCTTCTATTTGCATAGATAACATGCACTTCTTGGTAATAGAAGACAAATAGCCAAGGTGTCCATTGGTGTCCGAATACATTGCGCCTTCAGCTGGCTGCTAAAAAATGTTGGGAGCTGTGCTGTATCAGCCCACAAGCTTTTGCTGCCTTCAGCTTTGTTGACCTGTTTGGTCTTTATTCTGAGTTGTTCAGCACTGGTACATACTGTAATTGTTTCAGTCAAAATTTCAAACTTCTTTTCATGGTCAGTACAAGTCTTGCCTTCAAGAAGGCTGTGTTTTTTTTGTTTTTTAGGTTTTTTCCTTTTAAAGTCACAATTTTCCTCCATTACAGGACCAGTAAACCTAAACTGCACTGTGGATTGTACAAAAAAAAAAAAACAATTTTATTATTGTGTAGAAATTATAGATGTACGATACTGTGCAAATGTTTTAGGCAGATGTAAAACAATGGATGTGGATGTAGGCTGCCTCAGTTACTTCTGTCTCTTCATGTATTCCCAGACAGACTCCATGATTGCGAGATCAGGGCTCTGTGGGGGCCAAACTAGCACTTCCTACAGAGTCCTGATCTCAAAATCATGGAGTCTGTCTGGAATTACATAAAGAGACAGAAGGATTTGAGGCAGCCTACATCCACAGAAGATCTGTGATTAGTTCCCAAGAACAACCTACCTGCCAAGTTCCTTCAAAAACTGTGTGCAAGCGTACCTAGAAGAATTGATGTAGCAGTTAGGGGGAGATAGGTCTGCCACTCAAATATCTTATGAAGTATCTAGCTGTCTCCATCCCTACTTGTATATGGCAAAGGGGAAAGGAAATATGGGACTTTAAATGAGTACAGCTAGATATATATGTTTAACCACTTAAGCCCCAGCCCTATTTCGGACACTTTTTGTTTACAAGTTTAAATCAGTATTTTTTCCTAGAAAACTACTTAGAACCCCCAAACATTATATATATTTTTTTAGCAAAGACTCTGGAGAATAAAATGTCGGTCATTGTAATATTTTTTATCACGCGGTATTTGCGCAGCGGTCTTTAAAGCGCCATTTTTTTGGAAAATTTTTGAAAAATCACATTTCACTAATTTTAAAAAATACTAAACAGTAAAGTTAGCCCATTTTTTTTGTATATTGTGAAAGAACATGTCACGCCGAGTAAATAGATACCCAACATGTTACGGTTTAAAATTGCGCCCCCCCGTGGGATCGCGACAAACTACGGTCAAAAGAGATCTCAATCTGCGACGCTTTAAATTTATGTAACGGTTACCAGTTTAGAGTTAGAGTGTAGCTCTTTTTTTTAAATTATTGCTCACGCTCTGGCGATCGCGGCGATACCTCACATGTGTGGTTTGAACAGCGATTTAATTTGCGGCTCGACTTCCGTATACGTTTTTCTTTGTGCGCGAGCTAACGGTGACGGGGGCGGCTAAATTTTTTTTTTTTTTTTATTTTCCCATTTATTTTATTTATTTTTTTAACTTTATTAAAGTTTTAAAAAAAAAAAAAAAAATCTGATCACTTTTATTGCTGTCACAAGCAATGTAAACATCCCTTGTGACACCAATATGTAGTGACAGGTACACTTTATGGAGGGATCGAGGGTCTAAAAGACCCTAGACCCCTCCACTACACTTCCCTGTATGCAAAACGCCGAAAACGGCATTTTTGCATACAGCCGTTTTTCAAATTTGCCGCCTTTTGCAGCACAGTAACCCGGAAGTGACGTCATGGACGCCGCCTCCGGGTTACGTCATCGGAGACCCGATCGATGCCGTTTCCGGCATTCATCGGGACTCCATCCAGCCGGCGGACGTGCCGGCTGGGTGCTCGGGGCTCCCGGTGGAACGGGAGCCCCGGGCAAAGCCACGGAAGGCGGCGGGAGGGGGGGACGTCCCCTCCCGCCCCCCCGGGTACCGATCGAGCGGCTCCCGAGCCGCATCGGTCGGTACCGACGGAAAGCCAACCGTCGGCTCTAAACCACGGTACCGGGATGGTG
Source organism: Pelophylax lessonae (assembly GCF_965119305.1). NCBI lineage: Eukaryota > Metazoa > Chordata > Amphibia > Anura > Ranidae > Pelophylax > Pelophylax lessonae. Next base: position 532,609,935 of record NC_138768.1, on the reverse strand, counting down.
CCTCTAGCTAGAGGCATCATCCCGGTACACTACCGCAAAGTTTACTGACGTAGACCTACGTTAGTATGCGGTAAGTGGTTAATTGAATCAATAACATAAATATCATATAGGACCTCGAATGGGGGGACCCATAAAAGGCTGATATTCTATGTATGATTTATGATTCATAATATCACATATATAAATATAAATAAAAAGTCATTGGTATAATCTATATATAAAAAATATTAGCTATAAGAATAACATATTCAAAATAAATAATAATGTATCATAGATTTATTGTGACTGCACATTCTCTATAGGTACACAATCTTTACATATAAAAAAAACTTGATATGGGGACCCATAGAGAGCTGACACAAAATCAAATATCAGATTTCTAATTCATAATTAATAATATAACATATATAAATACAATTAGCAAATCATATGTACATATAATGAGAATAAATACATTGGTAATACATTCAAAATAATTGTTTATAAAAAAAGAAGATTTCATATGAAATTCTAATTGGATATAGGTATACAATCTTGAAATGTAAAAAGCTTGAATTGTCTGAGTGATTGTCGGCTCGACGCGTTTCTTGGACCTCCGTCCATTCATCAGGAGCATAAGAAAATAGATTGTATATCTAGAAGTGTAAATTTAAATTATACCAAAATATTAGTATAAAAAAAGGGAAAGGGGAAAAATAAAAATATGAATAAAATTAAAAATAAATGGAGTAGAACACTAACTTGAATCGTGTCATATCTCCAAAAAAGTTCAATCCCAGAGAGGAGGTATAGGGTCGAACCGAGAAATGCCTGACCCGGGGCTGAGGCATGGACGAACATCCGGCAAAAATGGGGAAGAGCAGCAGAGAAGTAAAAACTCAGTGTGAGAATAGATAGGCAGTGGATTGACAGAAGACTCTGCAGGGCATGGTATGGTATGGACTCCGAAATGAAATCTAAAATTATATAATATAGTATATTTTTTGTTTGATTATAATAATTCTTGTAAAATATAAAAGTGAGGCTCGTATTAATAAAGGGGATAAATTCATTCTCAGAGAGATGTATATATGATGAATAAGAATAAATGAGCCATCAAAGAACGTAACAAAGATGTAAACAACCAAGAAAATGCCCAAGAGAAGCACCAAGAGAGTAAAAAAGTGAGGTTACACTTGTCTGAGAAGGGAGTAAAAACTGGGAAATAAAGGTATTCATAATGAAAATTTTATATATATATATATATATATATATATATATATATATATATATATATATATCAATTAGTTCCCGAAATAGAGGGTGAATTAAAAAATATGATCGATAAGAAGGTGAAAAAATGTAATAAAAAGATAAATCTATGATACATTATTATTTGTTTTGAATATGTTATTCTTATAGCTAATATTTTTTATATATAGATTATACCAAAGACTTTTTATTTATATTTATATATGTGATGATATGAATCATAAATCATACATAGAATATCAGCCTTTTATGGGTCCCCCCATTTGAGGTCCTATATGATGTTTATGTTATTGATTCAATTAAACATATATATCTAGCTGTACTCATTTAAAGTCCCATATTTCCTTTCCCCTTTGCCATATACAGGAATTGATGCTGGTTTGAAGGCAAAGGGTGGTCACACCAAATATTGATTTGATTTGGATTTCTCCTCTGTTCATTTATTTTTCATATTGTTAATTGGTAATATTAAAATATTAACACCATTATTTCTTAAAGCATTCTTAATTTATAGCATTCTTCACACCTGTCTAAGACTTTTGCACAGTACTGAACATGGAGATATTTCAGGTGCTTTACAGGAATTAAGGGAATCTGTAGTAAAAACACAATACCTACATTATTCCGACTACCCTGCTTCTTGTTACAGTAAATTATTTTAAAGAAACTCCAAGAGTTCAGCAACTTTGTAAAAAGTGCAGACATGCTATGAGTTAAGTCCAACGAGATACAGGCTTCCTTATATCACTTTGATTTTCACCTGACAAGTCTATGTGGTGCTCCAGGCAGGTAGCTTCCTGAACTCTGTCAAAGAACGTTCTGGTTTCATCTCCAAGTCCAGAGTAAATGCAGTGACTATTTCCCCTACTTCTGCCCAATTTAAGAAGCCTTTGTATTATGTGAACTTATTCACATACAGCTCATGGTTGAGGCATATTATGGTATTTTTGCTATGGGTGCTAAAGGACCTTTTTCTGGATTTGCCTTACAGTAAAAAGTCAGGGACAGATGTTATGGTAGATTCTTCAGTGCAGCTAGTTTTAATAGGCAGCTCTTAGATCATAAAACAGTGACATGTGCTAACGTACTGTATGCTCAGCCACAAAGGAAACTTGTACCAAGAGATAGATGGAAGCTCAGCTCCTTTCTGAACATGATAGTTTATTTGCGGTCTCTGTGTTCCCCACATTGAGTTACTGGCATGTAATAAGCATGAAGATATTGAAATCAGAAGAACTAAGTGAATATTTTCTGGGTGGGTATACTGACGGCATTGTCTTAGTATGGCAGCCAAGAAATGGAGGTTATTTTTAGATACAGGTGTTAATAAGGGCAGCTACTATATTTCTTTAGAACAGGTTTCCTTTGAAGTAGACCTGACAAAAACTTGGGTAAGGAAATGAAGTATACAGTGAAAAAAATGCAGCAGCAGACTTTATCTTCAGTAAAAACCACAGGTCAAAACGATCAGTTGCTCTAGAGATGTAGACAGCTGATCTTAAATGCACATCTCAACATTTCCTCTAAAGGTTGCGGTAGACCCCCATCCTCACACTTTCCAAACCTTGCTTTTGATGCCTTCAATTATTGGGTGGCATCACTAAACAATAGTACGTTTCTTGAGCCAGAAGGGTTGGGGCAAGCTTGCATTTACAGTGAAGCTAAAAGTTTCATATAATCTCAGCCGACTTCAAACTAATCATTTTGACAAGGTTTTCACCAATGGCATGACTCTAATTTTGCATTATTCTTATGCTCAGCTTGGATTACCTATCTCTTTAGTTTTAAAGAAAGCATTTATCCAATTTGATTTTCTATAAAGTAAGGTTAAAAGCATTTTGAGAAAGGAAAAAGTAACCATTCAACAGAAAAAGCGAGCCATTACCCACATATTTTTGCTTGATTTGAGCAGCCCTTTCTAGAAGCAACATGCATTTTAGTATTACTGGTTCTTTGTATTTAAATATATACGATTCAATACAAGAACAGTAGAGAATCTGATATTTTGACTGCCACTGTTCATCTCCTTCTGAAAATACTGGTTTCTGTATGTTATGCAGTCCCTCTCTTTCCAACCACAGAAAGTATTTAAAGTATAACTTCACCTTTACAGAAAGGTAATTTTACACTGGACCCCCCCCCCCCCCCCCCCCCCCCGGTCCTGCTGTACCAGAGACTCTTAATCCTCCGCTGTCAGACACCAGCATGCTGCTTCACCTGTCCAGGGATTTGAAATCCCCGTGGCTTTGTCTTCTCTCCTCGCAGCACTGACCGGACGGGCTAGACCGATTCTGATTGATCAGCACTGTCCATGTGATGGTGCTGACCAATTAGGATGCCTCTTGTCCATACACGCTGAGAGGTACGGAAAGTAGATTAAGCCAAGGGGATTTTGAATCCCCAGACCGGGGAACGGGGAAGCGTTTTTTTCTGGGCTCTGACAGAGTAGTATTGTGAGATTACAGTACAGAGGGACCAGGGGAATGGGGAGGGGGTCCAGTGTATGACCACCTTTATAGATTTTCTGTAAAGTAGAACTTACACTTTAAGCAACAGGGTCAGCATGACAACTAGGCAATTAAACACATAAATCCTGAGTGGTAGCCTTCAGATTTCTCTATGGGTCCTTTCAAACGGGCTTTCCGCCCGGTGGACTCCGTGGTGCTCAGCGGTGATTGATCCGCTGATCCTATCCGATCCTCCATACGGATTGAAAATAGGGTTTCCATCCGTCTGGATTTCACGGATCGGATAGCAGCGGGTATAAGCGGACATGTCACCGCTGACATCCGCTGCTCCATAGAGGTACATGGAGCATCCGATCAGGTCCGCCTGAAAGACTAAAATGCCAGTGTGAAAGGGGCCTTATAAAGTCAGTCCTTGACAGCTGTATTTCATGGACAGTTCTGTGCAGATAACAGACAGTTTCCCATGATTTACCTGAGTGAAACTGAACAAAATTATTTGCATTTCTTTGCTAATTGAAAGACAATGACAGCTGGTATCATACTACTTTTTGTCTCATATTTAAATGGTTACTCTTTGTAACTAGCAGATTGAGGTTGCTGTTTTATTATTTGCTTGTCACTTGAATTTAATTAATCTTTTCACTACTGGAACAGTCCAGGGATTCAGCATGGAAAGCAGATACATGAGCCAGAGACTATCATTTAATATCTGTGTTCCTTGTATCATTATTATTATTATTATTATTATTATTTTTTATTTCCTTTATGCTCAGGGGTGTCCGTTGCCATATGCAAGCAAGGCCATTGCAACAATGACAAGTCTGCAGCTAAAAAAAAAGTGTTTTTAAATATGTAATATTTTGGTTGAAAGATTGCCTTTAGTACATAGTACAACTAAGGTAGTCAATATTTGAATAAAAGAACAGTAAACATATTCTAACTGTTCAGAGTAGTTCTTTCTTATTTGCTTATTTCACCAGTAAAATGTATTTAAGATATATTTTTAGCTAAAAATGTTGAGATGCATTGCTGTGTGTTATGTTAAAAAAAAAAAAAAAGTAGGGGTAACAAAAAAAAAAAACGTTATACTCTCCTAGGTGAATGCAGCATCAGTTAAACAATGCTGATTGCTCAGTTCCTGGTTTATCGTGAGCAGAGGCTTCCTGCTCTGCCCCTCCAGCGCTCTCTGGGACTCTCCCGTCCCACAACAAGCATTTGCCAGCTGGCCGGACAGCCAAGCAAAGTCGGGATTGGCTTTAATCAGCTGTTTGTAATAGTATCTGGGAAGCAATGGCATGACATCACTTCCAGTGTCCTTGTAAATTGGCGCCATTTTTTTAAATTGAAAGCATTCGAAAACACAGATCTTGGTGTTTTGAATGCTTTTCAGTGCAAAGGAGTGATTTGAGGTCTTATGCCTATTGTCGCAAGGATGTTTTACATTCCTTGTGACCGCAACAAAAGTGATCCAAAAAAAATTAAAGTAACAATTTAATTTTTTTTCTTTTTACACTAACAAAAATCAAAGTACTCACATGCAAAGGAGAACGATAGTTACGTGTGAACAAAAAAATGTCAGAAAACATCTGGACTGGAGGTGGTTAAAAAAAAAAAAAAAAAAAGAGGACCTTTTACAAACCATTTAACACAGTGTACATTGTGCATTGTAGTGCCAATATTTTAGAGTGGTACCCAAATACACACATACAGTAGCTGGCGATGTACCTGTTCTCGGGGCAGGCCTTAGGTGTTCAGGCGGCGCCCTGTGCGAGCTAATCTTGTTGCGCCCCCACCCCAGCCTCACCTCTCGCCCCCTGGTCACTTAAACATGCCCAAAGAGGAAAAAAATATTTGTAACAAATAAGAGAGATGCAGGGGCTGCAGGCATGACGCAGGGGCTGTGGGCATGGTGCAGGAGATGCAGGGGCTGCAGGCATGGTGCAGGAGATGCCAGGGCTGTGGGCATGGTGCAGGAGATGCAGAGGCTGTGGGCAATGATGCAGGGGCTACGGGCATGATGCAGGAAATGCAGAGGCTGCAGGCATGGTGTAGGAGATGCAGCGCTGTGGGCATGGTACAGGAGAGGCAGTGCTGCGGGCATAGTATAGAAGATGCAGAGGCTGTGGGCATGGTGCAGGAAATGCAGGGGCTGCAGGCATGGTGTAGAAAATGCAGGGGCTGCAGGCATGGTGTAGGAGATGCAGGGCTGTGGGCATGGTACAGGAGAGGCAGTGCTGCGGGCATAGTGCAGGGGCTGCAGCATGGTGCAGGAGATGCAGGGGCTGCGGGCATGGTGCACGAGATGCAGGGGCTGCAGGCATGGTACAGGAGATGCAGAGGCTGCGGGCATAGTTTAGGGGCTGTGGGCATGGGGCAGGAGATGCAGGGGCTGCAGGCATGGTGCAGGAGATGCAGGGGCTGCGGACCTGATGCAGGAGATGCAGGGGCTGCGGGCATGGTGCAGGAGATGCAAAGGCTGCGGAGAATCTCCTGTACCATGCCTGCAGCACTGCATCGCATGAGGAGATGCAGGGGCTGCGAAGGGGGTCTCGCTTACCGTTTGGTGAGGCGCCTTGGCTTTACATTTAAAAATGGCGATGTATGGGCTTTCCCGAGCAGCGGCGGTGCATGTGCAGTGTACCTGTCAGGGCGGGCTGTGGCTATTTTTTTTTGTTCAGGTTCCAGTGCCGCGATGCTGCGTTGATCTTCAGCCAGCCCCAGGGCAGGGGACTTGCCATGGCAGCGCCTGCTGTGACTCGTCGGACGAGTCTCGTCCTGTGAGTAACTGACTGTGAACTGTGATGGTCGCAAGGCGCCCCTGTTGCCCATGGCGTCCTGTTTGCACAGCTCACATACCCCAAAGGCCGGCTCTACCTGTTCCACAGTGCACCATGCACAATGCATTTGCGTGAAGAAACCCTAAAACTGTTACAAAAAATCAGACTTCGGAAAAAATAATGCTGTGCAAACAGCTAGAGGTTGATGTATGAATTGTGTTATAAAGAAAAAAAAAAAACTACCTTTACCTGGTAACTATTTCCTGGAATATTCCAGGACAGCACCTGAGAGGCTCCTCCCAGCTAAAACAGGAAGCACAAAGCTCACAGATTATAAAAATGGTCTCCCACATGCAACCCCAATTCCAAAAAAGTTGGGATCTGCATAAAAATTATGCAATACATTGCAAATTTCATAAATCCACATTTCTCTTTCGTTCTTTGACGGACACAGCTTCTGATCTGATTAACCATTGAGTTGTACTGCCCCCTACAGTAGTAGGACACTAGCCAGAAAAAAAGTCTGGCTGCGCCTATGGGCAGTCCCACGGGGTATACTCCCTCTCTCTCTCTGCTGTCCTGGGACCAATCCTGTTTAATTTATTCATAAATGATCTAGAGGAGGGGATATCTAGTACAATCTCAGTATTTGCAGATGATACTAAATTAGGCTTGCCAATATCTTCTATGCAGGATGTGGAAATCTTGCAAGCAGACCTGAACAAAATAACGGGGTGGGCAACTACATGGCAGATGAGATTTAATGTTGAAAAATGTAAAGTAATGCACTTGGGGGCCAGAAACCAGAAAGCAAGCTACTCACTAGGGGGGGAACCTCTGGGTGAGTCTAGGATGGAAAGGGACCTGGGGGTACTGGTAGACAACAGGCTTGGCAGTGGCATGCAATGCCAAGCCGCCGCAAGCAAAGCCAACAGAATACTGGGTTGTATAAAAAAGGGGATTCACTCCAGAAATAAAGAGATTATTCTTCCACTCTACAAGACTCTGGTCTGGCCACATCTGGAGTATGCTGTCCAGTTCTGGGCACCGGTCCTCAGGAAGGATGTGCTGGAACTGGAGAAAGTCCAGAGAAGGGCAACAAAAATAATTAGGGGAATGGAGGACATCCGCTATGAGGAAAGACTACAAGCACTGAACCTATTCTCTCTGGAGAAGAGACGATTGAGGGGGGATATGATATCAATGTACAAATACTGTACTGGCGACCCTAGCATAAGGAACAAACTATTCAGAGAAAGGAGATACAATAAGACACGTGGCCACTCACTAAAACTTGAGGAAAGGCGGTTTAACCTTAAAGTGTGTAAGGGGTTCTTCACTGTAAGAGCGGTAAGGATGTGGAATTCTCTTCCACAAGCAGTCGTATCAGCAGGGAGCATTGATAGTTTCAAAAAACTATTAGATGGACACCTTAAAGACCACAACATACAGGGGTATACAATGTACGGTTAAAAGCAAACACACACACACATCATAGGTTGAACTGGATGGACTGATGTCTTTTTTCAACCTCACTAACTATGTAACTATAGGTTTTTTTCTGCTTAGTCAGGAGTAAGGACCTAGTTCCTTGCTGGGACTTCTTGCCCTGGCAATTTTTTTTTCCTTTTTAGATCGTTTTTTTTCTCCTGTCTTTTTTTTTTTTATTATTGTGAGATCTACAATCAACTGCTAGACTGGGCGACGGGCAGGATAATCTAGATCCAGCGGTCACCCCAGTCAGCGAGCACATGCAGACCTTCAACTCCGCGCTAAGTCGCCCACGACATAGCCCCACCGGACGGGGGCTAGCCTGCAAGTTAAACGCCTTGCAAGGTCGCATACAACTGGATCTCGGCCAGAGTCGCAGCGTTCCTCCTGGCTGACAGACAGACCCCCCCCCCCCATTTTGATGGAGAGGAGGTTCTGTCCCCCCTCCCCCTGGAGGGTTTTGGGGTGAACGTGGGCCCCTTCATGGGACTGTCGGACCCCTGGGTTCCCCTCCTTCCCTCATCGCCCCCCCCCTTTGCAGGGGCTGTGAGTGTGGCCTGGTCCACCTCCTGGGGTGGGGGGTAGGGTGCTGTGCTGGTGATTGGGAGCAGGGGAATGTGCTGCCGGTGACCAGGCAATCGGCTGTGGGGGGGGGGGGGCTCCTGCCAGGGGCCCACCTTCCTGCCTGTCCTGTTTTCTGAGGCCTAGGGATCACTCCTGGGAGCCTCGTGGTGCTGCCATTTTGCTGTAGCCTGTGTGCTCAATGCACAGCGGCCATGTTTGTGTAGTTCGGCAGACATTTTGCAGTGATTTTCAATTGAAAATACCGACCGCCATGACAGTGGAGCCCTGTTGGTGGCGATTTTGGCAGGGGGAGCACCTCCTCATCCCCTGGTGCTGACTCCTGGATCTTTTCACTTCCTGATTGCCGCACTTGGAGTGCAGATTATCCTCGTGGCTGCAGGTGCCTGTTTCTGCTTGGTGGTTAGTCTAGTGGGGTCTTCTCCCTATCTGCTGAGGATTGATTAGGTATTCTGTTACTGGTGACCGATTGGTGCTGCAGGAGCGGTGGGGGTGTCCCTTAGCCTTGTTTTTACACCTTTTCTTGTGGGTTCCCCCTGTTGACTCATGGAGTCTTTGGAGCACATTTCCCCACCTGTCCCCTCTCAGAGGCTGCGGGGCCCTCCGGATCCCAACCATTCATCGATGCACTGACAGCTGTCCTGGAGCCCTCTGTGGCCCAGGTAGAGGGGGTTTTTCGGTGACAGACTAGCAAAAAGCACCCCCCCCACCTTCCTCTGCTTTATCTGTCTCCTCAGATCATGAATCTGATTCAACACTCTGCTGGATCTGCAACCACACGCCCTGAGTTCTCAGATCGTGAGGATGATTCCTCCACTTCTGCAACCGCGCACGAAAAGGCGCTGGTGGATGCATTGATTGTAGCTGTGCGTGACACCTTAAAAATTGAAGACGCACCTGAAACTGTAACTGAGGCGTCTGTTCCGTTTGGCACTCACAAGCCACCCAGAGTGGCAAAGGTTTTTCGTTTCTCTGCCTATTTTTACAGAATTGTTACTAAAGAGTGGGAACGGCCAAAACGTCCCCTTGTGGTCACTAAACGATTTGCTATGCGGTACCCTTATGAGGAGTCTCTTCTTAAAAAGTGGACTGTTCCACCGGTGGTGGACCCTCCAGTCTCCAGACTGCACAAAGCAACCATGATTCCGGTTGAAGATTCCCGGGCCTTTAAGGACCCAGTTCACAGGAAGGCGGAGGCTATGGCCAACAATATGTACACCCTGTCTGGTTCAGCACTGAGGCCGGTATTTACCATTGCACTGGTGTCGCAAATTCTGACCAAGTAGGCTAAGTTTTTATGCCGTGACCTGGAGAGGGAGCCGCTCCCCCCTTCCTTTTCTGAGCTGGTGCACCAGTTAGTCCAGGGGCTGCAGTTTATCTGTGATGCCTCTTTGGATGTGACTTCCCTAGTCGCTAGGCTCTCTTGTTTCAGCAGTGGTCTCACATCTGCTCCTCAGCTCTTCACAAAAGCGTTCGCCCCGGTGCTAGCATTGTTATGCCAATGGGAAATTGCGGTACTGGGCTACTTGGACAACCTCCTTCTGCGAGCGCAGTCTCCTACTGCTCTGGTGAAAATCCTGGAAATTACCATACGAACTCTGAGGTAGTTCGACTGGATTCTGAATTTTCAGAAGTCTGCTCTGGTTCTGTCCACAAAGCTGGACTATGTGGGTCTGACTCTGGACAAACTCAAACTCAGAGTGCTCCTTCCTCTGCACAAACTCAAACTGCAGGCTGCGATTCGTCACCTGCTGTCCAGCAGATGGTCATCCTTCCAGACTTGCATGCGGGTGCTGGGCCTTTGAGGCGGTTCCATTTGGACAGTTCCATACCAGGTCCCTGCAAAGGGAGATTCTGGCCAAATAGGACGAGACTCCGCAGTCTCTGGACAATCACTCCGGCTGAGCCGGGGAACAAAAGAGTCCCTGATATGGTGGCTTTGTTCTCCAGCGCTTCGACTGGACAAATCTTTCCTTCCTTCCCTTGTTTCAGACAGTGGTCACCAGGGATGCCAGACTGTCTGGCTGGGGAGGTGTTCTGCTCAGGGTATGTTGACACTGGAACCAGACTACTGATCAATGTCTTGGAACTTCGAGCGATCAGACTGTGCCTGGAACGTTGAACAGGTCGTCTTCAGGGATGTCTAGTGCGCATTCAATTGGACAGTGCCACAGTTGTGGCTTATGTCAATCACCAAGGGGGCACAAGAAGTGTCCTGGTGGCTCTGGAGGCATTCTAAGGTGGGCAGAATGGTTTGTTCCAGCTCTCTCCGCCGTACACATTCCTGGGGTGCAAAACTGGCAGGCGGATTACCTCAGTCAGCAGGCATTGGACCAAGGGGAGTGGTCCCTTCACCCAGACATGTTTCATCAGTTGTGTTGCCGGTGGGGTATTCCCGGGATGGATCTGTTGGCATCCCGACTCAACAGAAATGTGCAGAGATTTGTGGCTCTGTCGCAGGATCCTCTGGCAGACGACACAGACATTCTGGTGGCCCAGTGGGGTCAGTCTCGTCTGATTTACGCCTTTCCTCCTCTCAACCGTCTGCAAAGACTTCTACGCAGGATCGAGGCAGAAGCGGTTCCGGTCATCATAGTGGCCCCAGGCTTGGTACACCGATCTGGTGCGCACTGATAAGCTGGTCTGATGAGGCAGTACTGAGGGGTGGCATTGATTTGGGGCTGCACTGATGATCAGTGTCCTTATCGGTGTAAACAATGTGCTGTGCTGGGAGGAAAGCACTGCCAATAACTAACATACAAGTCTGTTTACATGTGATCAGCAGTGATTGGACACAGCTAATCACATAGTAAAGGACACAGCGATCACAGAATGCATGCCCCAAGAGGCACGCGGGAGGTGAGGTTCTAGGAAGAGGTCAATGGATACCCTACCACGCTGTAGTCCTTTTTCGGCTATAGCACGATCAGCAAGTGGTTAAAAAGGTCTGTTGCAAAGTGGGAAACTTCTGTGGTCAGAAGAATGAAATGTTGACATTCTTTTTGCCAACTATGGGCGCTGTGTCCTCCAGTCTAAAGAGAATAGGGACCTTCTTGCCTGTTATCAGCACTACATCTCTAATGGTATGGGGGTACATTAGCGCATCTGGAATGGGTAGCTTGCACATTTGGAAACTTTAAAGACATATTTAGGTTTTGGAGAAGCATATGCTCTCATCCAGACAATGTCTTTTTCAGGGAATTCCTTGTATATTTCAACAGGACAATGCTAAACTACATACTGCCTCTATATCAACAGCTTGGCTTGTAGTAGAAGAGTCTGGGTGCTTACCTGACCTACCTACAGTCCAGACCTTTCACCAGTTGAAAATAATTGGTGCATCTTGAAACAAAAAATACAACCAAGAAGACCCAGGACTGTTGAGCAGTTAGAATCCTTTATCAGGCAAGAATGGGATAACATTCAGGGGGAATGTATTCTTTATGTCCATATATACTACCTTGTCAGAATATTTATACTGCTCTGAATATAACAGTGTCTATTTATATCAATAAGCAAAGATCTGTAAGGTAGGAGAATCTCCACTTATTTCCACAAATCAATATGTAGCAAATTCTTTTTATCGATTAATTTCTTTTTAAAAGCATATACCAATGTTAGTGAAAACAGTCTACAGTAGGGAATATATAAGAATATTTATTCACAAGACATGTATTCACAATAAATGATCAGACTTGAGATGACACAAAAAGATAACTTTACATAAAATACAAACTTCAAACAATAAATGCAATGTGATATTTAGCTCAATAATGAAAGTAAAAATAAAGCAAGATTACGTTTTTCCCAGATGTAGTAGCATTAACCATAGATAAGTGTACTATATAATCAGACCACAATTGTCTGCGAATTGCGCAGCCGACAGTCACTCTACTGCAGATGGAGCGAGAATAGGCCATGCAAAACGCGAGACTAATACGCCAATATGCGCTAAATCTGATATTAATAAAAATGTATAAAAAGCAAAGATCAGCTCTTAGAGAAAAATCTACATATGGTTAATACGGCTGGGATTGTAATCTTATTACCCTTAAATATGCAATGTAAACATATAAGGTAGGAAATAAACAATATTGAATAAAATCAAATAAACAACAAGGTATATTTACCACACTTAAGATGGCTGCTAGCTTAGAATGGTCGTTACCAGAGTCCTTAAGATGGCTGCCTTCCCAAAATGGTGGCCAGTTAGGGAGGAGTTTTGTTTGGCTTCCTTCAAAGTTTCAGATAAAGATGGAGCAAAATGGAGTATGTATAGATGAGTATATGCATGGCTGTAGTAGCGTGTGTGTTGTAGGTGTAATTTTGTCAGAATGTTGTCAGTAATGTGTGTCTCTCTCATCTGGGGTTCCCTTTTTATATTGTATTGATTAAAAGGGCTGTAAAATTACCATAAGTCAAACCCAGAAGGAGTAACTTTATCCCCATTGGTTGGGCTAACTTATCCATTAACTGGTGAGGTCATTGGGTGACACCTCTTGGTTGACCAATATATTGGATATTTAAAACTATATGATTTCTCAATTTAAGAATATCATAAAAACAACATAATAATCTAATCCATACTCTCATCTAATATACATGTCCATCTAATATACCCATCATGTATCTAAGTAAGGATTGAATCTGGTAACACCATTTAATAAAGAATATATTATCTATATATATATATATATATATATATATATATATATATAGGAAATGACTGTCTAAACCAAAAGACTTCACTTCGAATCAGTCACCAAAGGTGGCAGTATTGTAATGCTCTTTAGATTTTGTATATAGCAATATAACAAATAAACTTTGAACCTTATATTGACAAATAGCCTATAACCCCAGACCTTCTAGACTAGACATCTGGCAAGGTCAGAAAAGTTTTATGGCAATTTTACCACTTACAAAAGTTTGCTCACTAAACATGAGATCATGAGTCATCAATATAAGTTAAAGCTAGAATTTAGCAAGAATGAAACAACTATAATATATAACGTTTTCCTACATATCTATGTATGTTATCCATATATATATTTAATTGTTAATATTCTTTTACACATAGGATTATAATGTATCTGTAAATCTTATTTTTAAATGGGTTTAAACGCAGAAAATACTGACTAGGGTTTATGATCACCACACAAACACGATTATCCTGGTATAGTGTCAGCTAGACTTTATCTAAAGAAAGTTAAACAGACTATTTATTTATTACCTTAGGTCAACACCGCATGTTTTAGTAAACCTTTTAGAAATCTGTTGAATAGACACTTTTGCCTAAAAGGGAGTTTAAACTTTCAGTGACCTTCTAACAATATGGAGGCATAGAATAGAATATCTATATATGACTATGCCAAAATTCAATTTTTCTTTTATTTGATCTCCCCAATAATTCTGACAACCTGCTACTTCGGCACGATGTTAACATGGGGGACCCTGTCACCACTGCGGGGCCCGAGGTGTTGATTCGGAAGCTTTCTGATTATGGTATTATTCGATCATGGGCCCTATTGCTGTTGTTTCGTGGAAAGTTAGGGGGCTGAATTCCAAATTTAAACTCTCTCTTGTTTTTACGTTCCTGCAACGCTATCGCCCCATATATGTATATTGCAGGAGACCCACTTGGTGGGGAGTAGGGTGTTGGCCCTTAAAAAGGCATTGGTGGGTTTGTATTATCACTCCACTTGCTCCTCCTATTCTAGGGGCGTGAGCATATTGGTGCATAAATCTGTTAGTTTTAGTCTCCTGGATCTCCACCTGGACCCCGAGGGTAGGTATGTCCTAATGCACGCATTATGTGAGGGGCTGGAGATGGTCATTGCAGGAGTTTATGTTCCCCTGCCAGAGCAGCTCATGCTTTTACACCGTCTAACTCCCCTTTTAGCTCTGTACCCGGCTGCCTGTTTGCTGGTGGCGGGGGACTTCAGCATGCCCCCCTGCCCGTATCTGGACACGTTTTCTGCTGGGGGGGCCGGTTGACTCTCCCGCTGGGTGGAAGCACTGGGCCTGGTGGACGTGTGGAGGTGGAAGCACCTGGCGCGGCGACAATATGCCTGCCACTCAGCAACGTATGCCTCGTATTCTAGAATTGATCTAGTCTACCTCTCTGGTTCTCTGCTCGCTAGTACTTAGGAGGTTACCATCCTGCCTTGTGGGGTCTCGGACCACGCCTCGGTGCTTGTCAAACTTGGGCTTGGGGCTGGCTTGTGGAGGCTGTCCACGTTTTTGGTAGACGATGAGAGGGTGGCCCCAGCTGTCACATCTGAGCTGCTGGACTATTGGATTCATAATGATGGCTCTGCCCCTCCCTTTATCAACTGGGATGCCTTCAAGGCTTATGCCTGGGGGGCATACCAGCGGGCGATTGGATGGGCTAGGAAGGAATCTGCTCTCGCACTGGACAGTGGGGAGGGTAGAGCTTTGGCCCTGGAGCTGAGGACGGGGACCGTGACACATATGCCATGCTGCAGGTGGTACATAGGGAGATTGCCCTCCTGCGTGCCTCGGCTTGCAGGAAGCGCCTGCTGTCTCAATCTCAGAGGATCTTTGAGCAGGGCGAGAGGGCAGGTCGAATGTTGGCCTGGTTGTCTAGGGAGCAATCCGCCACTTCGGTGATTGCTAATATTCGAGATGAGTCGGGGTTGCCACTCGGATCCCTCCACTATTAATGTGCAATTTGTGCGCTGCTACGAGGATCTATATGCCTCCAGGGTGTCTTACTCCTCTGAAAGTTTAGACGCTTACCTTGCTGACATATCCCTGCCCGCTTCGGAGAGCTGCGGGAAGTCTAAGTTGGATAGCCCTATTACGGTAGAGGAACTTTCTAAGGCCATAGCAGCTCTCCATCTGGTAAGGACCCCGGGTCCGGATGGACTGCTGGTGGAGTTTTATAAGACCAACGTGGACTCGGTGGCTTCGCGTCTTCATGCCCTGCTGGCTGGGGCCCTGGTGGAGGGTTGTTTGCCCCCATCCATGTCAGAGGCGGTGATTGTGGTGATCCCGAAACCCGGGAAGGACCCCGAACTCTGTGCCTCCTACCGACCGATCTCCCTTATTGACGTTGACGCCAAGATATTTGCGAAGGTGCTGGCCAGGAGACTCAACTCCGTTATTCTATCCCTGATACACGGTGATCAGACGGGTTTCATGCCGGGTAAGGGCACGGATATCAATGTGCGCCAGCTCTGCACTCATCTCTCTTATGCGGCGGGATCCGAATCCGGGGGGCTGTGGCCTCACTGGATGCGGAGAAGGCCTTTGATTCGGTGGAATGGGGCTTTCTCTGGGAGGTGTTGCGACAATTAAATTTATCTCCTGGCTGAGGCTTCTCTATGCTGCCCCCACGGCTCGGGTTAGCACCAATTGCACTCTCTCGTCTCGCTTCTCGCTCCACCGGGGGACCAGGCAGGGCTGCCCACTGTCTCCTGGCCTTTTTGCCCTCGCTGTGCCCTGGCAGAGGTGGGCCCTCTGATCGAGCGGATCTCCTTATATGCCGACGATGCCCTCCTTTACCTTCCTGACGTGGCGGGTTCCTTGGAATTGACGCTACGGATTTTTGATCGGTTTGGTTCCTTTTCTGGGGTACGTATTAACTGGGGCAAATACATACTGTTTTCTTTATCGGCGGCCCCCCTCCTACCTCCCCTTCTATGCCCTTGCGGTGGGTCACATGGTTCCGGGACTTGGGAGTTGAGGTTCAGAGGGACCTCACCAGATTCTTGGATGATAATGTTTACCCAGTCCTGCAACAGCTGGTTGCCCATTGTCAGACTTGGAAAGCATTAACCTGATAAAAATGATCTTTCTTCCTAAATTCTTGTATGTGTTTCGTAACACCCCGGTGCATATACCGAATACTTTTTTTTTCTCAAGTTGGACCGGGCCTTGGGGAATTTTATTTGGACGGGATCTACCCCTAGGATCGGGAGGGCCACCCTGCAGCTTCCTTTGTCTAACGGGGGGCTGGCACTGCCCAATTTCCGCCACTACTACTTTTCACGGTGCTCTGGTGGTTTGCCCAGCCGTGAGACAATCCAGCTCTGTGCCTCGAGGTGGAGATAATGGGTTCATATGCGGAGCTTAGTAAATTGGTCTACCGCTGACCCGGGGTCCATCAGCTGCTGACGGTACTGATGAGCACCACGATTAGAGTTTGGGTACTGAAGTCGGCTGCGGTTAGTGATCCCAACACGATCTCCCCTCACACCCCGCTATGGGGGAACCCCAGACTGCCACACCTCCATTCCATCCCGGAACCGGGACTGTGGCATAGGTTCGGCGTTACTAAACTTCAACATGTCATGCAGGCTGGCACTTTGCTCCTCTTCCCAGCACTCCGCTCTCAATTTGGTCTCCCCTCCTTCATGCCGTTTCTCTACCTACAGCTGAAACACGCGTTGCAGTCCCAATTCCCTCGGGCTATCACGTTGGCTCCCAATTCTGTAGAGCGATTCCTGATCTCCAAAAATGCTGATCATATACTCTCCTCTGTGTATTTCTGAATAAACTGTAAGTCAGGGGGTGGCTGCCCACGGCTGCTTGCCCACTGGAAGGTTGGATATCCCATTCCTTGACGAAGAGACCTGGGAGGAGGGGTTAGGCTGTTATGTGTCTAGGATGATTTCAGCCAGGGACTGTTTTATCCAACTCAAGTTCCTTTACAGAGTGTACTACACTCCTCAGAGGGTGGCCAGAATCTACCCCGGCAGCTCAGATGTGTGCCCCAGGGGCTGCGGCCAGGTTGGCACCTTTATTCACATAGTATGGTCCTGTCCTGCAGTTCAGGCCTCCTGGCAGGAAGTGGTGGATGAGATTCGGGGTATAGGCGTTCCTTCTGTGGTCCTTGACCCCAAAATGTTATTGCTGGGCCTCTGTGAGTTAGTCTCTCCTAGGGTCCATTTGTAGTTGTTTGTGTTTTATCTCTTATTTTATGCTAGGAAAACGATACTGCTTGGGTGGAAGTTGGCAGACCCCCCCCCCCCCCCCACTCTGGTCTCGCGTTTGAAGACTTTGGTCGACTCTGTCTTACCATTTTATAAGCTTACATACATGGGTCGCCCTCAGAAATTTGACAAAGTCTGGGGTCTCTGGATGGGCTCACGGGTGATGGTGTGATTTACTGGCTTTCCATACCCTACCTCCATTCTACTTACCTGATTGCTTTCTGGCGTCCTCGCCGCTCTCTTCTCTTCACCCCCCCCCCCCCACCACTCTTCCCTGTCTCCTCTATTCCCTGTGCTTCGTCCCCCCTTGCTTACCCACTAGGAACTTCCTTTTATTGGACACTGCCTTCTGATCCTTGTGTGGATAACAGTGTATTTGGTTTCTATTGGGCCCCCATGTAGCTGCCATTCTCCCTATTTGGTTGTTTGTACTCAAATACTGTGCACTATTTGTTTTTGGTTTGCACCCTGATTTTTCTGTTGCATATTCTTGTGAATACTGTCCTGCTAATGCTGTTTTAAACATCAACAAAAATATTTCTGTTAAAACAAAACAAAAAAAAAAAAGAAAGTATTCCGGTGAGATGGCAATTGGCAGCATTTTAAATCTGTATAGTATTTTAGGCAATATCATCATCTTAAATGTGTTTATTCTCTCTAGCATGAGAGTGGGCGACTCAATATGTTTTTTAATGTCTGATTTTATTTTAATTTAACATAGGTATATAATTGGCTAGTATAAATATATAAATAAAGTAATACAGCGACACTGATTCCAGTAGGGTGCAACAAGCAAAAATGATATGTGCAAATTGTGCAATTGTGGATATTTTTTAAAAAACAGTAGAAAATGTAATTTTTTTTCTCAAAATTTTCGCTTTTTTTATTAATGTCGCAAAAAATAAAAATTGCAGAGGTGATCAAATACCACCAAAAGAAAGCACTGTTTGTGGGGAAAAAGGGATGTAAATTTTGTTTGGGTACAGCATTGAATGACCGCGCAATTGTCAGTTAAAATCACGCAGTGAAACAAAATATAAATCAAGTTGCGCTAAACAATTAGAATGGAACAGATAAAGTCCATATATTATAAATGGTGCAATCTGTGGCTCTCAAACCAGGCTCCTCATGGATATACGGAAAGTATTCAGACCCCCTAAATTTTTCACTCTGTTATATTGCAGCCATTTGCTAAAATCATTTAAGTTCATTCTTCTTCCTCATGAATGTACACATAGCACCCCATACTGACGGAAAAACACAGAATTGTTGACATTGTTGCAGATTTATTAAAAAAGAAAAACTGAAATATCACATGGTCCTAAGTATTCAGACCCTTTGCTCAGTATTTAGTAGAAGCCCCCTTTTGATCTAATACAGCCAGGAGTCTTTTTGGGAAAGACGCAACAAGTCTTTCACACCTGGATTTGGGGATCCTCTGCCATTCCTCCTTGCAGATCCTCTCCAGTTCTGTCAGGTTGGATGGTAAACGTTGGTGGACAGCCATTTTTAGGTCTCTCCAGAGATGCTCAATTGGGTTTAAGTCAGGGCTCTGGCTGGGCCATTCAAGAACAGTCACGGAGTTGTTGTGAAGCCACTCCTTCGTTATTTTAGCTGTGTGCTTAGGGTCATTGTCTTGTTGGAAGGTAAACCTTCGGCCCAGTCTGAGGTCCAGAGCACTCTGGAGAAGGTTTTTGTCCAGGATATCCCTGTACTTGGCCGCATTAATCTTTCCCTCAATTGCAACCAGTCGTCCTGTCCCTGCAGCTGAAAAACACCCCCACAGCATGATGCTGCCACCACCATGCTTCACTGTTGGGACTGTATTGGACAGGAGATGAGCAGTGCCTGGTTTTCTCCACACATACCGCTTAGAATTAAGGCCAAAAAGTTCTATTTTGGTCTCATCAGACCAGAGAATCTTATTTCTCACCATCTTGGAGTCCTTCAGGTGTTTTTTTAGCAAACTCCATGCGGGCTTTCATGTGTCTTACACTGAGGAGAGGCTTCCGTCGGGCCACTCTGCCATAAAGCCCCAACTGGTGGAGGGCTGCAGTGATGGTTGACTTTCTACAACTTTCTCCCATCTCCTGACTGCATCTCTGGAGCTCAGCCACAGTGATCTTTGGGTTCTTCTTTACCTCTCTCACCAAGGCTCTTCTCCCCCGATAGCTCAGTTTGGCCAGACGGCTAGCTCTAGGAAGGGTTCTGGTCGTCCCAAACGTCTTCCATTTGAGGATTATGGAGGCCACTGTGCTCTTAGGAACCTTAAGTGCAGCAGAAATCTTTTTGTAACCTTGGCCAGATCTGTGCCTTGTCACAATTCTGTCTCTGAGCTCTTCAGGCAGTTCCTTTGACCTCATGATTCTCATTTGCTCTGACATGCATTGTGATCTGGAAGGTCTTATATAGACAGGTGTGTGGCTTTCCTAATCAAGTCCAATCAGTATAATCAAACACAGCTGGACTCAAATGAAGGTGTAGAACCATCTCAAGGATGATCAGAAGAAATGGAAAGCACCTGAGTTAAATATATGAGTGTCACAGCAAAGGGTCTGAATACTTAGGACCATGTGATATTTCAGTTTTTCTTTTTTAATAAATCTGCAACAATGTCAACAATTCTGTGTTTTTCTGTCAGTATGGGGTGCTATGTGTACATTCATGAGGAAGAAGAATGAACTTAAATGATTTTAGCAAATGGCTGCAATATAACAAAGAGTGAAAAATTTAAGGGGGTCTGAATACTTTCTGTACCCACTGTATGCTTACCAAAACGATGAAAAATTAATGCAGGTTCTTTAGACCAAAATCTTATCCACTTGATAGAAGACAGGAACCAGAAGGCTCGTGATAGAAATGTGATCGTTGGGTCATGGAAAAATATGAAGAAAAGAATGCAATAGCGTAAAACCCAACACAATTTGGTACAATGGGATTATTGACACCAATGTGGTTATCCAGTGATTGAGACAGGAATAGTGCTCAAAATGGTGAAAAAAGTATACCTCCACCAATCTTATACGCTGCTTTGCAAAACAGGAAAAATGGGCGTGCACAAAGAAAAACAGAGGAAATGAAGATCCCATATCGAAAGACACCTATAGGTACTCCTTACCAGAAATCAATAGTGGCAATCACATAAACATCCAAATTTCAGTGCTATCCTTCCCAGGTAAATTGGCCTCTTACCAAACAAAAGGTAGTAAAACACTTGCAGGTAACTCAAACTCCAAAGATGAAAAGCGCTTGTATCCAGAACTTCTTATTGAAGCAGGTTCCAAACCAGATATTTATTGCTTTTTAGATGGCTTACTTATTCTTAGCAAATCTTTGTGCAACTTTTCTCCAGAAGTGTATCTGTTTCCACAAGTCAATCTACATTTTCCTGGTGCCTCCATGGCAGCATACTAGTGATAGAGCTCCGCCTCGACTCCACCTTCAGGATCAGTGAATAGCATAAATTAAAAGGTATAGACCCCCCCCATCATTCTCCTTTTTTTCCTCATACCTCTTGAACAGTGAAGATTGCAGCAGTATGTCCCTACCTCTGCCTGTGAAAATGGGCAGCTTCCACCGGGTTCAGCCTCTCCCGTGTGCAGTCCCTGTTCTTGGGCCGCTAAACGCGCTAATAAGACTGGGAACCCCTTCTGTGGATCTTCTGGGGTCTGTGAGTAACGGCGTTTCCTAACGTGGAACAAATATGCCGTCTTTTCTAAAAATATATATATATAGACACATATATGTTGATATGTATATGTACATTCATGAATATCAAGATTATGACATATGAGGTGGGGATTTATGGTGACAGAAGGATCAGCAGTCTGTCCTGGCTTTTCTGTTTTCTCTGCTATAGTTTGTGTTTCCTGTACTGGCTCCCCTTTTGTTTCAAGTAAAATCCCCCACTGTTTCTGCCTGTTAGGATGTTCACTTTTATTATGGTGTACCTTGGGTTTTTCCTTTTTGCCTTGTTTTGCCGAGTGTTTCCCCTCACGCCGGTTCCTGGGGCCGTGGCGTCCTCGTGTCTGTTCGCGCCGGGTCGCGCCGTGACTCCCAATGCGGCCATTTTTTTGGTGGGAGCAGCGGTGCGCCGACACGTCGGGTTGCGGTGACGGCGCATGCGCGGTAAGTCCGCAGTGGCGGCGTATGCGCGGTTGAGATCACGACGGTCATTTTGCCGTGGTCTTGAGAATTAAAAAAAAAAAAAAGAGACAAGTTAAAGAAAAGTAAGAGGTTTTGTACTTAAAAAATAAGTCAAAATAGACAAGTGAAGCCAGTGGAGAGCATTATAATACAAAACAGACATGGGAGATTATGTTTTGCAATGTATTAAGGACAGCATACTTGGCTGTTCTCTTAAAGGGGCGGTGCTGGTTGAAAAAAATAAAAGGGGGGGACCCAATCAAAGGTTTCCTTGTCTCCTATTGGTACATCGGCTCAGGTGAGGGTGGAGCCGGAGGTATTTAAGTCAGGAAGTTTAGAGAGGTGGTGTCTTCGGTTTCAGCTAGCTTTGCCCTGCAGACCCTTTTTGTTTGCTCTCACTCGGTAGGTGGTGTCATGCTGTCGTCCTTACCCTTACTCTGTATATATGTATGTATGTATGTATGTATGTATATATATATATATATATATATATATATGTGTATACATGTCTTTCTATTATAATCTTTCCTTTTTCAGCTGATCCTCCTGCCCTTACCATGAGTCATTCCTCACGAAACCAAGATCCACCTCACCGTAATAGGTATGGGACCAACTTTTCGTGAGTATATAAAAAAAAAAAAAAGAGTGCGCCACTGACATCCATTATTTTTGGTTTGTCACAGTCCAGTACCATCGAAGAGATCTCAAAGGTCATCGGGAAGACGGGATGATCACAGTCCTGATCGCAGGTCCCATTCTTCAAGATACCCAGAGAGATCAAGATCCAGAAGCCGTTATCGCTCTCCTTCACCACCACATTACTCTTCAATAAAAAAGTGCTGGTCTTGTGGCGCAGAACCCCTCCCGAGAAAGCTGGTCTGTAAAGACTGTCTCAGGGATTATGCGGCCAGTTGTGACACGGAGAGCCGCCAAGTAGTGGACCTACTTAAACAAACAGTAAAGGACTCAATTTCAGAGTTGGTGTCCACCATCCCAGCTCGTCCTACACCACAGGCTTCTCAGCCACAAGAATCGGATCCGGTGATCGCAGGTCCTTCTTCTGTCTCTGTTAGCGCAGTTCCAGCCACTAGAGATCCTTCCTCTGAGGATCATTCAAACAACTCTTCAGATGAAGAAAAGCCTTCAGGTTTCAACTTTGCCTTAGTTCAGCCGTTTATTCAGGCGGTTAAGCAGGCCATCGCTTGGGATGAACCAGCAGAACCTCGACCTAAATCAAAGTCATACTTCCCTTTCCTCAAGAGGAAACAGGTTGCCTTCCCTTTAATGGGAGAAATAAGGGAAGTTATTGAAAATGAATGGAGTAAGACAGACAAAAAATTCTCCTTCAACAGAGTCAATAAGTTTTATCCGTTGCCGGAAGAGGGGATACAGGCCTTATCCTCAATGCCAGTAGTGGATTCAGCGGTGGTGCGTCTAGCGAAGAACATGACCCTTCCAATGGAAGACTCAACTTCGTTTAAGGATCCGTTGGATAGGCGCATTGATCTCGACCTGAAAAGGTGTTATCTGGCCGCCGGGGCAGCTTGTAAGCCCGCTATTGCGCTGACGTCAGTATCGAGTGCCATTCATTCCTGGACTGACAACGTTGAGACAGCTCTGCGACAGGAAGTCCCTAAAGAGGATATTATTAAGGCACTTGAGGAATTGAAGTTAGCGACAGACTTCGTGGGAGAAGCCGCTATTGACACAATTAGGTGTGCCTCTCGTTCAATGCTCCACTCAGTGATGGCTAAGAGGGCACTATGGTTGAAGCCTTGGACGGCTGACTTGGCATCAAAGCAGAGCTGGTGCAAAATACCTTTTGATGGTAAATCGCTATTTGGTGAAAGATTGGAGAAGGCCATTTCCAGGGTCACTGGAGGAAAGACTGGTATTCTTCCACAAGATAGGAAGGAACGCAGAACAAGGGGTTTCCTTTCAAGGTTCCGCCAGTCAAATTCTAGAGGCTACAGACAGACCCGTCCATTCAGGCACAATAAGAGGCCCTGGAAAGGTACCCAGTCTTCCTTTCTGGCATCCAGAAAAAATAAAAATCTCACTACACCACAAGGGGAGACAAAGTCCTTTTGACGCCAGAAAAGAAGTGACCGATCCAGTGGGAGCCCGATTTCGCCACTTCTTACCAAATTGGATGACGAAATGCCAGGACCCTTGGGTCCTTTCTACCATCCGTTACGGTCACTTCTGGACATTCCAACAGCAACCACCTCGGGTGACTTACAAAAAGACGACACTACCATCATCCCAGCAGAAGGCACAGGCCTTAAAGGACTTTCTAGTTTCACTTCAACTCCAACAAACGGCGGTACCTGTACCCTATGGGGAACGCTTCACAGGTTTCTATTCAACCCTGTTCCTGGTGGAGAAGAAGACAGGGGGTTGGAGGCCGGTTATAGATTTGAAAGGTCTAAACCGCTATATTCAT
Source organism: Pelophylax lessonae (assembly GCF_965119305.1). Lineage (NCBI taxonomy): Eukaryota > Metazoa > Chordata > Amphibia > Anura > Ranidae > Pelophylax > Pelophylax lessonae. Next base: position 532,585,817 of record NC_138768.1, on the reverse strand, counting down.
CTGGAAAGATTCAAGATGGAGTCCTTACAGACAATCATCCAAACAGTACAGCCTATGGATTGGTTGATATCTGTGGATCTGCAAGATGCCTACCTGCATATTCCTATACTTCCCGCCTTCCAAAAATATCTAAGGTTCGCAGTAGGTCATGTCCACCTACAATTTCAAGCTCTGCCTTTCGGCCTGTGCACATCCCCAAGAGTCTTCACAAAGGTCTTGATATCGGCCCTTGCCCCCCTAAGGGAGAAATGATTAAGAGTATATCATTACCTGGACGATATCCTCCTCCTAGCCGACTGTCCACGGAAATTGATTCTCCACAGGGACATTCTACTACAAACCCTGAAGGATCTAGGGTGGTTAGTAAATCGGGAGAAGAGTCAACTATCTCCAACCCAGGTGATGGTATACTTAGGGGCAGAATTCAACACGGCCAGAGGCACGGTCTCTTTACCCCAAATGAAGGCAACAGCAATAATTCAAAAGACACTTCATGCCATAGGAAAGGACTACATGTCAGCTTCACAATGTATAAGGCTGATCGGCTCAATGTCATCCTGCATCCCTCTAGTGCCATGGTCACATTGGCACCTCAGGTTCTTTCAGTCGGGATTCCTGTCCCAGTGGCGCACACGTCAACTCTCGCAAACAATCCAGATAACATCGATAATGCGCAGAGGCCTTCATTGGTGGACAAATCCGGAGAATCTCGCCAAACCTCACCATTTGGGTTCTCATTCCTGGACCATGATCACATCGGATGCGAGCAGCCAGGGATGGGGAGCGCATTGCGAAACAATACAGATTCAGGGGAGATGGTCCTTTCCGGTGAAAGGCTTGGTTTCCAACATTCTGGAGCTGAGGGCGGCATTCCTGGCACTAACCTCACTGGCTCCTCAGGTGAGGGCGCAGAGGGTCCTACTATGCCTAGACAACAGGGCAGCGGTTTCATACATCCAGAAGCAGGGAGGAACCCGCAGCAGGACCCTCCTGAGGGAAGTAGAGCCCATTATGATCTGGGCAGAAAGGAATCTGGTGGCCCTCAGAGCAGCCTATCTACCAGGCAAATTGAACACAGTGGCGGATCATTTATCAACAGACTTCGAGGACACCAACGAGTGGGCACTACATCCGCACATTTTTCAGCAGATCCTCAGCCTATGGGATCTCCCATAAGTGGATCTATTCGCAACTCCAGAGAACTCCAAGCTCCCGCGTTTCTTCTCACGTCTCCCTTACCCGCAAGCGGAGGAAGTGGATGCTCTGTCCTGCCCATGGCGGTTCACGACAGGCTACGCCTTCCCACCACGTCCCCTAATTTAGAGGTTCCTACTGAGATTGACGAGGGAACCAGTACAGATACTGGCAATTCTTCCGTATTGGCCGAAGAGGCCTTGGTTTCCATTGGCCCTACGCATGAGCGTATGCTCCCCGATCAAGATTCCTCCCTTCCCTCACCTACTATCACAGGGGGGAGGTTCCATCCAAGACCACAGACGCTGAACCTTCGAATATGGCTGTTGAGAGGAGGCGGTTTGAATCCTTAGGATGCTCCCAGCAAGTCATCAATACCCTCCTCAAAGCCAGAAAGCCAGCAACCAATTCAGTATATGCTAAGATCTGGAATAGGTTTGTGTCCTACGCAGAAACAGAAGAATTTGATCCCATCGCGCCTTCAGTTTTAAACGTATTGCCCTTCCTTCAGTCTGTTCTAGACAGGGGTCTCGGCTTGAGTACACTTAAAGTTCAGGTGTCAGCGATTTCAGCGGCAACCAGCATCAGATGGGCAGATAATCCGCTGGTAATCACCTTTCTCAGAGGAGTTCTTAAGATTCGTCCTCCAAGTAGAAGTCCCTTTCCTCAGTGGGACCTTCCTTTGATTCTGGAGATGCTGTCCAAACACCCATTTGTGCCGATGGAGCAAATTTCGCTATGGAACCTGACTTTGAAGACAGTTTTTCTGGTGGCGATCACGTCCGGCAAAAGGATTTCAGATTTGCACTCCCTGGGAATAGGGGAGGAGCATATTTCCTTTTTCCCTGACAGGGTGGAACTACGGCCTCTTAGAGGTTTTACTCCGAAAGTGACTACGCCAGATAACTTAAGTGAACCATGGGCATTACCAGTCTTCTCAGATTTGTGTCAGGAACTAGATGTCCCCAAAATACTAAAAGCCTATTTGGACATGACAGCAGCCTTCAGGAATTCGGAAAAGCTTTTTGTGATTCCTTGGGGTAAAAACAAAGGAAAAGAAGCCTCAAAAAGAACCTTGGCATCCTGGGTAGTCAAGACCATTCAAAAGGCCTATACCGCACAAAACATGGATGTTCCTTCCAGAGTGAACGCACACTCAACAAGGGCAGTGTCAACTTCATGGGCAACGAGAGCAAACGTCTCATTGGAGACAATATGCAGGGCGGCGTCTTGGTCGTCACAGCACACGTTTCTCAGACACTATAGAGTTGATCCAGGGGCCCTAACGACTGTTGAATTTGGAAGACGAGTTGTTCAAGCAGCAATGTCTTTATCTAATTAAACTTTATTTTTTGATTAGCATTATCCCACCCGTGTAAGCTAGTTATTTATCACTAGTATGCTGCCATGGAGGCACCAGGAAAACGGAAAATTGTATCATACTTACCGTAATTTTCCTTTCCTGGTGCCTATCCATGGCAGCATACGATCCCTCCCTCGGTTTTTCCTATTTACGGAGAATGATGGGGGGGGTCTATACCTTTTAATTTATGCTATTCACTGATCCTGAAGGTGGAGTCGAGGCGGAGCTCTATCACTAGTATGTTGCCATGGATAGGCACCAGGAAAGGAAAATTACGGTAAGTATGATACAATTTTCCGTTTTCTTTTCCTTTGTTCTGTTGTAGCTGCTGATATGGCAGAAAGGAAACTCTCTATGGAAGAAGAAGAAGCCAAACGAATAGCTGAGATGGGCAAAGCTGTTCTTGCCTTGGTAGTAGGGACTCATTCATGGAGGGATCAGTTCATGGAAGCAATCACCGTCAGTGCTCAGCAGTGACGTGTAATAACACAGACTGCCCACACTCACTCCTATAGACACATGGCTGCCTATGAGAATCTCGGGGATTAAATAGATTATAATTAGCATATACATATATGTAAGTAAGTCCATTGTGAGGTTGTTCCCTGAAAGGCATTTACAAGAACATGCCTGAAATCATATTTCTCTTACATCATCCGACAGTCGCCGCCTCCTCTAAGTCATCACTGTTGGGTATTGACTTCCGCTCCGCAGGAGTAGCTAGGCATAAAGACTAAGTCTAAAGAACAAAGGCATTAAGAGAAAACAGAATTTTTGTGAAATCTTACCTGTAAAATTCCTTCCTCCGACAGTCGCCGCCCCCGCCCCTCTTTTGGGGTTCTTATTACCTACTGCTATGCTACCAAACTGAGTTGGGAGTGGTCACTGCAGGGGGGTATTGACCAGATGGGACAGCCCCCATGGGTGTTTATATGCAAATGCCTTTGTTCTTTTGACTTAAGTCTTTATGCCTAGCTACTCCTGCGGAGCGGAAGTCAATACCCTACAGTGATGACTTAGAGGAGGCGGCGACTGTCGGAGGACTCAGAGAAAGGAATTTTACAGGTAAGATTTTACAAAAATTCAGTTATTAAACTTTTAATATATATGTATGAAAATAAAACACAGATAAAAAAAATTAAAAAGTAAAAATCAAGCATTATTTAACAGCTGTCGCCATAAGAAGTGGCTACAATTTGTTCCTCCGAGCCAGTTCTTACGTCTTAGAAGAAATTGCTCGGACACTTTGACTTTCTTACAACAATGTGATACTTTAAAAGAAAGATTCATGACAAGGGGTTATGACTACAATAAAATAGAGCTGGGAATTATGTATGCACTGAAAGTTGACATAAAATCTCTGTTTAAAAAGTAGAACTCAAAATAATGAGGATGAAAGCTTTAAATGGGTCTTTTTCATGTCCTACTCTATCCAACATAGGCATATGAATCAAATAATAAATAGACACTGGGACATTTTAAAAAATAGCATGTTTTAGGTCCACTATTACCGGACGGAGCCAAAATCATCTATAAGGGTATACCATCTCTTAAACATAAGATCTCCCCCAATGTCATTAACTCTCCTGTTAAGCCATCCTTTTTCCATCAGATGACAGGTTATTATCCATGCAAGAAGTGCAACACCTGCTTTCATAATTCAAGGGGTAGGATTAAGACCAAAATTTTTAGTTCTACAGTCACTAACTGCATATATATTATCAAACAGTTTCATACTTGTGTCACAAAATGTGTTGTTTACCTCATAACCTGTCCCTGTAAAAGACAATACGTTGGGAGAACCATTCATTCATTTAATATTAGGATGAATGAACACATTGCCAACATTAACCGCTTCCATACAGAGCAGTTAAGGCCCGTACACACGTACCGATTGTCGGCCGTAAAGATTCGGCCGACGACCAATCGGCCGATTGTAGGCTTGTTAGTATGATGCTTCCGACAGCGCACTTTCGGCCGAAAATAATCTGTCGTGCAAGCATTAAAATTTTTGTTGGCCAACACCAGAACGGCCGATTGTTCGCCAGTCAGTACAGAATTCGGCCGACAGACAGCAGATTTGCAAGACTGGGCATGCTCAGAAAAGAAAAAAGACCAGGAAAGTTAACCATCACATGACATCACTTCTGCAGTCGGCTGTTGTTGGCCGACAAAATTCGTGTGCAGTCTTTTGCAGTTTTCAACAGACAAGACAGCCCTCGGACAAAAGACGGCCGATCATTCGGCCGACGATCGGTACGTGTGTACGGGGCTTTAGACCCCCTTCCTGCCCAGACCAATTTTCAGCTTTCAGCACTCACACTTTGAATGACAATTGCTCAGTCATGCTACACTGTAACCAAACAAAATTTTTATCATTTTTTTCACACAAATGGAGCTTTCTTTTGGTGGTATTTGATCACAACTGGGTTTTTTTTTTTCGTGATATAAGCAAAAAAAGAGCAAAAATTTGGAAAAAAAACACTTTTTTTTAGTTTCTATTATAAAATTTTGCAAAAAATTAATTTTTCTTCATACATTTGGGCCAAAATCTATACTGTTACATATCTCTGGTAAAATTAACCCAAATTAGTGTATATTATTTAGTCTGTGTGAAAGTTATTGAGTCTAGAAGCTATGGTACCAATTACTGAAAATTGATCACACCAGATGTACTGATGGCCTATCTCTTTCTTGAGGCCCTGAAATGTCAGGACAGTACAAATACCCCCCAAATGACCCCTTTTTGTAAAGTAGACAGTCCAAGGTATTTAGTAAGAGGCATGGTGAGTTTTTTGAAGTTATCATTTTTTCCCACAATTCTTGGGAAAATGAAGAAAACATTTTTTTTTCTTTTTTTTTTTCCCACAAAGTTGTCAATTTATAAGCTATTTCTAACACATAGCATGTACACAGCAAAAATGACACCCCAAAATACATTCTGCTACTCCTTCGGAGTATGGTGATACCACATGTGTGAGACTTTTACACAGCCTGGCCACAAAAAGAGCCTCCACATCCAAGTAGCACCTTCAGACGTTCTAGGAGCATAAATACACATAAAACTTTCTTACTACCTATCACACTTTTCAAGGCCCTAGAGCACCAATACAATGGAAAAGTCCACAAAATTACCCCATTTTAGAAAGCAAACACTCCAACTTATATTTTATGAGGCATTATGGGTCGTTTGAACATGTCATTTTTTTCCACAAGTTTTTGGAAAATGTGGGAAAAAATTAAAAAATTTTTTTTTACACAAAGTTGTCAATTTATAGGATATTCCTAACACATAGCATGTACACAGCAAAAATGACACCCCAAAATACATTCTGCCACTCCTCCCGAGTATGGCAATACCACATGTGTGAAACTTTTTCACAGCCTAGCCATATAGAGGGGCCCAACATCCAAGGAGTACCATCATGCATCCTAGCCACTTGCCTAGGCCTATTTTTGACATTTGGTGTTTACAAGCTAAAAACAGTTGTTTTTGCTAGAAAACTACTCGGAACCCCCAAACATTATATATTTTTTTTAGCAGAGACCCTAGAGAATAAAATGGAGATTATTGCAATATTTTTTTATCACACCGTATTTGTGCAGCGGTCTTCCAAACGCAATTTTTTGGGGAAAAATTCAATTTTTTGAATAAAAAAATAAGAAACCAGTAAAGTTAGCCCAATTTTTTTTCATAATGTGAAATATAATGTTACGCCGAGTAAATAGATACCCAACATGTCATGGTGTCAAAATTGCGCACGCTCACGGAATGGCGACAAACTTAGGTACTTAAAAATCCCCATAGGCGAAATTTTAAAAAATTCTACAGGTCTAGGGCTCAAATTATTGCTCTAACGATCGCGGCGATACCTCACGTGTGGTTTGAACACCATTTACATATGTGGGCGGGGTTTCCGTATGCGTTCGTTTCTGCGCGCGAGCTCACAGGGACAGGGCGCTTTCATTTTTTTTTTTTTACTATTTATTTTATTTATTATTTTTTATTTTTACACCGTTTTAAAAAAAAAAAAATTGATCATTTTTATTTCTATTACAAGGAATGTAAACATTCCTTGTAATAAAAAAAGGCACGACAGGACCTCTTTTTTGTGAGATCTGGGGTCTAAAAGTCCTCAGATCTCACAAGTACACTAAAAGATAGAAAAATAAATAAAAAAAAAATAAAATGAAAAAAAAAAAGGGACCTTTTAAACCAGTTGCTAGGCAACGACGTTTGCCGTAGCTCCGGTCCTCCAAGACCATAGAGTCGAGTGAGGGCAAGCTTGCCCTCACTCGACATCCTGTCTGTGAGGATCCGGGACTGGATCGTTTTCCCCGCTGCTGGCAGGTCCGATAAGCGGGGAGAAGGACCGGAACGCGGCGGGAGGGGGGTGCACCTCTTCCGCCATCCTGGAAGGGTGATCCTGCAGCGAATCCGCCGCTGGGACCACCCTTATTGGAAAGCCAACCGTCCACCGTTTAAAAAAATACCAGGGTTATGGCAGCTATCTGCTACCATAACAGCGGTATTTAGGTTTAAACGGAGGACGTATATAAACCTTTTTGGACTTGGAAATGGTGGCTGCATGAAGGGTGACAGGTAATCGGGTACTTTGCTGGGCAGGTGACAGGCAGGTGACAGGTACTCTAGTACTGATGAGCAGGTGGCAGGTACTCGATTACTCAGATAGGCAGGTGACAGGTACTCGGGTACTCTGATGGGCAGGTGACAGGCAGGTGATGGGTACTGATGAGTAGTACTGATAGGTGATACTGATACTGTACTGATGGGTACGGATAATCAGTACTGATACTGATAGATACTGATGGGTACTGATGAGTAGTGATGGGTACTGATGAGCAGGTGGCAAGTACTCGGGTACTTCAGGTGTCAGGTACTCTGATGAGCAGGTGGAAGGTACTCGGGTACTCTGATGGGTAGGTGACAGGTACTCGGGTACTCTGATGGGTAGGTGACAGGTACTCGGGTACTCCGATGACGGGTACTCGGGTACTCCGATGACGGGTACTCAGATGACAGGTACTCAAAGTACCCGATTACCTGTCACCGGAGTACCCGAGTACCCGTCATCAGAGTGCCCGAGTACCCATCATCAGAGTACCCGAGTACCTTTCATCAGAGTACCCGAGTACCCTTCATTAGAGTACCCGAGTACCTTTCATCAGAGTACCCGAATACCCTTCATCAGAGTACCCGAATACCTGTCACCAGCCCATCAGAGTACCCGAGTACCTCTCTGTATCCCATCAGAGTACCCGAGTACCTGTCACCTACCCATCAGAGTACCCAAGTACCTGTCACCAGCCCATCAGAGTACCCGAGTACCTGTCATCAGAGTACCTGATGGGCTGGAGACAGGTACTCGGGTACTTTGATGGACTAGTGACAGGTACTTTGATGGGCTAGTGACAGGTGCTCTTTATTGGGGGGGGGGCAATCAGTGTGTTTGGGGTGCACTGTAATTGGTAACTAGCTGTTACCACAATCTCCTCCTCACACAGGATCAGTGTGTGAGGAGGAGAACACGGTGACAGCTAGTTACCGTGTTCTCTGTTGACATTTGTGACCGGCTGTGATTGGACACAGCCGGTCACGTGGTAAAAAGCCAATTTCATTGGCTCTTTACCTAGATCGGGATGGGCTCTGTCCGAGGGACGAGCGTCGTCCCCGATCGGCGCGCATTGAGGAAGGAACGAGCGGCTCGCGCTGGAGCCGCTCATGTGATCGGCTGTTATTGACACAGCCGATCATGTGGTAAACAGCCAATTTCATTGGCTGTTTACCGTGATCGGGGTTGGGCTCAGTCCAAGGGACGAGCTTCACACCCGATCGCCGCGCTGCGCGCCCGATCGAGAAAGACTTCCTGCCACCGTCATTTTACTATGGCGCGGTATGGAAGCGGTTAAAAAAGGTAAGATTAGTCATAATCCGTCCAGACACTACCGGGAATGCCATAATCGTGATCCGTGTGGCACAGAATTTACTATTATTGATTGTTATGTTGTCCCGTGGAGGGGTGGTTCAAGAATCAGAGGGGTCTCCCGTTTGGAGATTTTTTGATTTATGAACTCAGGTCTTACTCCCCCTACGGGTTAAACATTGAATGGGATATTAATGCTTTTATAAATAATGCTTGATTTTTACTTTTTAATTTTTAATCTGTGTTTTATTTATATATATATATATATATATATATATATATATATATATATATATATATTTAAAGTTTAATATATTATTTCAGACATGTTCTTGTGAATGCCTTTCAGGGGACAACCTCACAATAAACTTACTTGCATATATGTATACGCTAATTATAGTCTATTTAATCCCTGAGATTCTCATATAATTATAAGCTCTTAAATAGTCTGAGGGAAGTAATGTGTTCTCTTTGTTGGAGATAAATGGAATCTTTAACAGGGTTCGCATGATCTCCCCAGACTTGTAATTTATTAAATCATGACATTAGCTGGCCCGCTGGGGCTATAAACGAGGCTTGGTTTGTTCATTGATGCTTGTGCAATACAAGGGTCGGTCCGTACTTCCTGTGGGCAGTTCACAGTTGAAATTTACATTGAGGCTAGGTTAACGTGAGAGAGCCAACGCCACCAGTCAATGTAGTCAAAACGAGGCGTGGAACGCACGCCTCGCCGCCTTCTTTACTATACAGGAAGCACGTCGGTTCAGAATAGAAACACAGTATTCTCATCTAATTGGGAGGTTTTGTCCCCTGAAGGGTATATTAATCGACAGCACTTGCAGTAAGACACCCCAGATGATGTCTATTTAGATGAAACGCGTAGGGTCTACTGCAAATGCTGCACCTTCTTGTACAAGCGCTGTACTATCAAATCTCCTGTAAGTGTATTTTTTCCTTTATTATTAAAATGGCTTTTAAAGATCGCTTGAGAAGGGAGCACGTTGTTTTGGCCCCAACTTTACGGCGTATGCACCGAAACGTGTTGCATTATTGTGACGTCACTGGCGCATTTGCAGCCCAAGGTTTAGGTCTTGCTTTTACCTTCACTCCCCGGAAGCCGGCTTTGTATTAACACTACAGAGAAAGCGAAGAGGAAGTCATTCATCTACTTGCTGGAAGCACAAAGACTCGTCGCCCAGGACTCACCTAGGGACTCTGTCATCATCTCCATTCAAGCTTTGATCATGCATGGAAAATGTGAGTTACTAAGCACCTGTATGCTTTATTAAAATTTCGTTCAGTCTACACTTAGAGGCACCTCTGTGTTTCTTTTTTCTCTGCATATTGGGAATATTGCTTCAGTCTTCCCCCCACCTGCTGACGGCTGCCTTGAAGACAAGTGGACTTTTTTCTTATGGTGCCCCCCCCATACTGCAGGAGACTGTAAGTTCATAATAAACGAAATACAGCCCATGAACTAGCGCCAATCTCATTGTCATTGTATTGGCTTTTAAAGGTACACACTATGTGAGCTTTATATTTTTTTGAGTGTCCGGTGGAAGGATCCTTTGCCATTATCGCCAGTGGTTATCCTGCCCCTTATATGTGGATGATGAATTATGGATTAAGTTACCAGTCTCTGAAGGATTCCTGACATCTGCCACACAGTTTATCTGTTTTCTGTGTAAGCCTGAATGACTCAAAAAAGTATACACTTTATTGGGTCCATTGCATCTGGTAAGCCTTTATTTATTTGGTCACTCACCCGAGATCACAATAGAAGACTTATCAGCACCCTGCACTTTTATGGTGGATTTTATATGAACTCTTCCTATGATGGACATTTTTTCTAACAGCATCAGTTTTTAAACCACTTACGCACCTTATATATACATGTACTGTGTTTGCTTAATGTTGCACACTTATTTGTTATATGCTTATATTTGCATACATTTTCACTTTATTTGCTTGATTTGCACTTGATATTTACTTGTGCATGTTTTCAGCTTTGGATGTCCAATTTGCGGCAGAAGTCGCGTGTTTCCTCAGGAAATCTCAAACTTGCTGTACTACCGTCTCTCCTACCTATTAAGCAAGCTGAGAAACCCCAATTGTACCATACTTCTTATTTTTGCATTGATTCCACTAATGGTTTTAACCACTTTAGCCCCAGAAGATTTGGCTGCTCAATGACCAGGCCACTTTTTTAAACTTGGCACTGCGCGGCTTTAACTGACAATTGCGCTGTCATGCAATGCTGTACCCAAACGAAATTTACGTAATTTTTTCCCACAAACAGAGCTTTCTTTTGGTGGTATTTGATCACCTCTGCGCTTTTTAATTTTTGCGATATTAATAAAAAAAGAGCAAAAATTTTGCGAAAATTGACATTTTCTACTTTGACTGTTAAAAAATATCCAATATATTCAATTTCTGTCATATATTTAGGCCAAAATGTATTTAGCTACATGTCTTTGACAAAAAAATTCTCAATGAGAAATATTTGATAATTTTTTTTATCCACTTTAAGACCGGAAGATTTTACCCCCTTCCTGACCAGGCCATATTTTGTGATTCGGCACTGCATTACTTTAACGGACAATTGCGCGGTCGTGAGACACTGTACCTGTGTGATTTTTAATTTTTGAAAAAAAGAGCGACAATTTTGAAAACAAAACAATATTTTTCACATTCTGCGGGAAAAATTTTGTCATTTTTATTGTTTGGTTTTTTTTTTTCTTACTAGTAATGGCGGCAATCTGCGATTTTTAGCGGGACAGCGACATTGTGGCGGACAGATCGTACCCCTAACTGACATTTTTGACACTTTTGGGGGGACCAGGGACATTACTACAGTAATCAGTGCTACAAATATGCACTGTTACTGTAATAATGACACTGGCAGGGAAGGGATTCGCTGAATCCTGTGATCTCCTCCTGTCTGTCACAGAGAAGATCTGCCCGCTTTGTTTAAACAAGCGGGTGGATTTTCTCACTCTTTCCCCGACGATCGAAGAAGAGAGACGGTGATCTAAACACAGCGCCGCCGAGACAGCTAGGAGTCCAGCGGCGTAGGTCTATGTCGCTGGACACATACATCTCTAGGAATTTCCGCTGAGATATTCATAGGTCTTCTGAGCCTGTGTACCCTCTAAATCTTTAGCTGATCCACATCTCCTCTGCCATACAGTGGATTGAAGATCCCTCTTATTTTATCGGGTAGGTCCTCTTTTGTTCCGGTATTCTCAAGTTCTTTCTCCTGCTCCTATTTTCTTGATCTTCCATTTTATATGCCAGGTTTCGGTGTTCCATTCTTAGCTATTTTACCTCTCTTTTTAAATTATTTATTGTCTGTATATGACTTTCTTGTCTCTTTTCCAGATCTTCTCAGGGCCAGCGCTACCTATAGGCAAGGTAGGCGCCAGCCTAGAGTGCACATTAGCTGGGGGCGGTGCTCAGTGGTGTTGCTATGAGCAGATGAGGTGTCGCTATGAGCAGAGGCGGATCGCTCTCCCCGCTGGCAAATGCTTCCTATTGGTTAGGGAAAAAAATACAATCAAAAAGGAGCAGAGGATTATGGGACATGTAGTCAAGAGGACTGGGGGAAATTTCAGCTCCCAGCATGCCCCGCTGAAAGGAAGGGAGAGAGAACCAGGCTATGGGTGGCAAGTGGAACACTGCAGGCTGCGGGTGGCAAGAAACAAACTGCATCTGGTGGCAGGCAATGGTGACACGCTGCATCAGATGGCAGGCAATGGTGACACGCTGCACACTGCATCTGGTGGAAAGCAATGGTGACACCCTGCATCTGGTGGCAGGCAATGGTGACAAACTGCATCTGTTGGCAGGCAATGGTGACACGCTGCATCTGTTGGCAGGCAATGGTGACAAACTGCATCTGTTGGCAAGCAATGGTGACAAGCTGAATCGGGTGGCAGGCAACTGTGACAAGCTGAATCGGGTGGCAGGCATTGATGACACGCTGCATCGGGTATCAGGCAATGGGACACACTGCATCAGGTGGCAGGCAATGGTGACACACTGCACACTGCACACTGCATCTGGTAGCAGGTAATGGTGATACACTGCATCTGGTGGCAGGCAATGTTGACAAACTGCATCTGGTGGCAAGCAATGGTGACACGCTGCACACTGCATCGGGTGGCAGGCAATGGTGACACTCTGCATCTTGGTGGAAGGCAATGGTGACAAACTGCATCTGGTGACAGGCAATGGTGACACGCTGCATCTGGTGGCAGGCAATGGTGATAAATTCAGGGTTCATACACATTTTAACCAATAAAATTCCATGACTTTTCTATGACTTCACGTAAATATTCATGACCTAAAGTTTCATGAAATGTCTATGTATACATGTTAAATAAGAAGAAAATCCATGTCACACCCAGCATATTTTTACTAAAATAAATGACAATCTTTGTAGTGTACAATACCTCTGCAGTTAGGGTTTCGTTTCTGGATACAGCGCGACTAAAAATGGTCCCTTGTTTTACAGTGGATGAGATGGAAGCACCACTGCCGCAGCTGGGAGCAGGTGTCACTTTGAGCGCACGGGTGAAAAAGCTGAGAACTCTGATGTAGGGGGGGACTCTGGTGACACTTTCCACAGAGTGAATGCACTAAGGAAGGGAGGGGGGGGTCCTGATACAAGGAGGAACCTTTATAACAGTGCCCCCTTATATCAGTGACCCCCCCCCCTCAGACTGGCCGGGCAGCACTGTCACTGACCTCCTCTTAGGTGCACCATGCTCTGGTTTTATCCTGTAGTCTCCTCTCCCCAGTCCACACATGTCTGACTTCTCCTGTGATCCCCATCCCGACAGCACTCCCACTTTTGACTCCTCTCCAGACCCCCTCAGAGACTGCAGACATGATAAAAGACAAGAGATGGTCAGAGATTACGGACATGATAGAAGAGATGGTTAGAGGCTGCGGACATGGTACAGGAGGTGGTCAAAGGCTGCGGACATGGTACAGGAGGTAGTTAGAGGCTGTGGACATGGTACAGGAGATGGTTAGAGGCTGCGGACATAATACATGAGGTGGTTAGAGGCTTGCAGGGGGGTTGGAAGGCGCAGGGGAGCGGAGAGCACTGGGGGGGGCAGGCAGGGAAAACCAGGGGGGATGTAGAGCACAGGGGGAGGGGGGGGAACTGGAGAGCACTGTCTGGGGGGGGGGACAGGAAATCACTGAGGGGGAGCCAGGGGGGTAGATCACTGGGGGAGCCAGACTAAGAGCACGGAGGGGGCTAAAAGAGCACTTAGGGGGGCCAGCAAAGGAAGTTGTATAGGAGGGGGATGGGGCAGCTGCATATAGAGGAATTTAACTTTCCATATTCCTAGTGCAGCTTCTGAGAGGAGGAGAAACAACATTCAGTGACATGAGGAATATGAAAGTTCAATTCCTCTCTATGCAGCTGTCCCATCCCATCCCCCTCCTATCCAGCACAGGAGACTCCTCACTGACATTCCACAATAGACTCCTCACTGACATTCCTCACTGACATTCCTCACTGACATTCCACAATAGACTCCTCACTGACATTCCTCACTGACATTCCACAATAGACTCCTCACTGACATTCCTCACTGACATTCCACAATAGACTCCTCACTGACATTCCTCACTGACATTCCACAATAGACTCCTCACTGACATTCCTCACTGACATTCCACAATAGACTCCTCACTGACATTCCTCACTGACATTCCACAATAGACTCCTCACTGACATTCCTCACTGACATTCCACAATAGACTCCTCACTGACATTCCTCACTGACATTCCTCACTGACATTCCTGACATTCCTCACTGACATTCCTGACATTCCTCACTGACATTCCTCACTGACATTCCTCACTGACATTCCACAATAGACTCCTCACTGACATTCCTCACTGACATTCCTGACATTCCTCACTGACATTCCTGACATTCCTCACTGACATTCCTCACTGACATTCCTGACATTCCACAATAGACTCCTCACTGACATTCCTTCTGCCGCTGCCTTCTTCACACAGATGCGGGCGGCCCCGCGGACACCGGCCTGACACCCCCCAGTGCACGCGCCCCCCCCCCCTCGCTGGTACGTCCCTGAGAGCGGGACAGTATAGCCACGATTTCTTAGTTTCAGTTTCAGCGGATCAATCCTCCGCAGAGTTCCGAGCCTGTCACAGTCTATTCATATTGAAGAGACCAGTGATCAGGCTTCAGCTGTGCGCTGCGGCAGATTAATCCGCCTAAACCCGAAACACAGGAAATAGTCCCACTTACTGTCCCCGTTCCCACAGAATACAGGGGGCCCCGAGACAAAAATAAATAGTTGCACAACACAATTCCATGACTTTTCCAAAACTTAGTAAGTTTTCCCATTTTCCAGGACTTTTCCAGTCCTGGAAAGTGTCATGTCAAAATCCCATGACTTTTCCAGGATTTTCATGACCGTACGAACCCTGTAAATTGCATCTGGTGGCAGGCAATGGTGACACGCTGCATCTGGTGGCAGGCAATGGTGACAAACTGCATCTGGTGGCAGGCAATGGTGACACGCTTCATCGGGTGGCAGACAATAGTGACAAACTGCATCTGGTGACAGGCAATAATGACACGCTGCAAATGGTGGCAGGCAAAGGTGACACACTGCATCTGATGGCAGGCAATGGTGAGACACTGCATCTGATGGTAAGTGACACTCTGCATCTGGTGGTAAGTGACAAGCTTCGTCTGGTGGCACGTGACGGTGGCAAGTGACAATCCGCATCTGGTGGCAAGTGACAAGCTGCATCTGGTGGCAGGCGACAGTGGCAAGTGACCAACTGCATCTGGTGGCAGGTGGCGGTGGCAAGTGACAAGCTGCATCTGGTGGCAAGTGACAAGCTGCATCTGGTGGCAAGTGACAAGCTGCATCTGGTGGTAAGTGAAGGTGGCAAGTGATAAGCTGCATCTGGTGGCAAGTGAAAAGCTCAGGGCTCCCACTGATTCTGCATTATGGTGAGTTTAACTATTTTATTATGTATTACAATGTAATAAAGAAATAATGGGATTCGATCATCTTGACACCATATTAAGCATGGTGTCAGGATGATTTAAGTGCTAACACCAGCCATTCTCCGACAAATCACCCGCCGCCAAATTCCTTGTCAACCCCAAGACTACATTCCCCCCTCCCCCTCATCCAGTCCTTGACAAAAGCGAAAAAAGTTGGGGACCGCTGCTCTAAAGTGACATCACTTCCTCCTAGCACTCTATGATATAGATAGCCACACAAAAGAGAAAAGAGTGACAGATTCCTTTGTCAGCGAGACTTTTTAAATCATCTTTTTTAGGGAAGTGGGGGGGGGGGGTCCCTGAATGGCAGTTTAGAAATGTGGTCACCTTAAGCTAAAGGGGGCGAGTGGGGCCTTATGTCTATGTTTTTTGCCGTATACATGGGCAGGGCAAAGGGGGTGGAGTCAGGGATGGAGCCAGTGGGGCGGAAAAATTAGGTTTTTCCTAGGGGTGTCAAAAATCCTTGCACCAGCCCTGGATCTTCTACTCATGTTTGTAAACAATACAGATCTTTATGAACCATTGGTAATTCTGCTTTTTGGGGTTTTTTAAGATTTGCGAGCATGGCCGCCATTTCTCCTTTCGAAGGTGGCTGGTCACATGTTGTTTGCTCTGCATTTGGACTAATCCATAATTGGCGTCCAGCACTTGTTCTGATCATCAGTAGTTTGTTCCACAGTGGCCTGGCCTAATGAGTTTCTATTTAGTCCACCTTTTTTCCTTTACTTCTGCTTGTTTCAGGCGGTTTCCTTGTGATTTCTCAAGAGGAAGGTTTTCTATGCTATCTTCTTGTAGCATGAATTTCTTGATTGTTCCAGGACTTGCACTTGCTTTAGGTGACTTTGCTAAGGCACCACCCCTTGTTGATCTACCTCTTATTTTTAAGTTTGTGCTAACTGCCAAAAAAAATAAAAAATTCCTAGGTATTTTTAATCCCCCTTTTAAGTTTTTAAGATCTGTCCCCTTATTAAGAGAGCATTACTTTAGTTAATAAAGGCTGACAACAACTATGTCCGTGTCAAAAAGTTTGCACATTTTGCAATATTTATTTATATTGGCAGCAGTGTGTTAGGCAGTGGGAGAGGGTAAATTTGTATATGCAAAAGAGAAGTAAAAAAAAAAAAAACAAGAACACACATTATTATTATTATTATACAGGATTTATATAGCGCCAACAGTTTGCGCAGCGCTTTACAATGTGAAGGAAGACAATACAGTTACAATACAGTTCAAAACAGGAGGAACTAGAGGGCCATGCTCGTTAGAGCTTACAATCTAGAAGGGAGGGTCAAGTGAAACAAAAGGCAATAACCGTGGGGGATGGGTTGATGGAGAAAAAGGAGGTACATTTGTTAGGGGTTGGTAGGATAGGCTTCTCTGAAAAGGAGGGTTTTCAGAGATCGCCTAAAAGCTAATAGAGTGGGGGATAATCGGACAGATAAGGGTAAGGAGTTCCATAGGATTGGAGAGGCTCTGGAAAAGTCCTGGAGGCAAGCATGGGAGGAGGTGATGAGTGAGCTAGAGAGCAGGAGGTTTTGAGAGGAACGAAGAGAGCGATTAGGTTGGTATTTTGAGATGAGGCTGGTGATGTATCTGGGGGCTAGGCTGTGGATTGCTTTGTAAGATGTTGTAAGTATTTTGAATTTAATTCGTTGGGTGAGCGGAAGCCAGTGGAGGGCTTGACAGAGAGGAGCAGCGGACACTGAGCGATTGGTGAGGTGGATGAGTCTGGCGGCAGCATTCATGATGGATTGAAGGGGGGATAGCCTGTGTAAAGGTAAGCCAATGAGAAGGGAATTGCAGTAGTCGAGGCGCGAGATGACCAGGGAGTGAACTAGGAGTTTTGTTGTGTCTTTGGTTAGAAAGGGGCGTATTTTGAAGATGTTGCGGAGGCTGAGGTGGCAAGATTTGGACAGCGATTGGATGTGGGGTTTGAAGGAGAGTTCAGAGTCCAGGACAACACCTAAGACCTTGGCATGTGGGGATGGGCTGATGGTAATGCCATTGATATTGACGGAGAAATCAGGGGAAGGGGCACGAGGTGGAGGAAAAATTATAAGCTCGGTTTTGGATGGATTGAGTTTGAGGAAGTGGTGAGACATCCAGACCGATATACCTGATAGTAAATTAGTGATACGTGAGGAGACTGAGGGAGAGAGCTGAGGAGTGGATAGGTAGATATAGGTATCGTCGGCGTAGAGGTGGTATTGGAAGCCGTGGAAGGCTATCAACTGACCTAGAGAGGAGGTGTAGATTGAAAATAGGAGGGGTCCAAGAACAGAGCCTTGGGGAACTCCAACAGAGAAGGGAAGAGGAGAGGAGGAAGTAGAATTGTAGGTAACGCTAAAGGTGCGGTTAGATAAGTAGCAAGATAACCAGTTAAGAGTACAGTCACGGAGACCAAAGGCATGGAGTTTTTTGAGGAGGAGGGGATGGTCAACCGTATCAAAGGCAGCAGAAAGGTCCAGAAGTAGGAGTACAGAATACTGTCCATTGGTTTTGGCCGTTAGCAGATCGTTTGTCAGCTTTAGGAGTGCAGTTTCAGTGGAGTGTTGAGGCCGAAATCCAGACTGAAGCGGATCAAGGAGGCTATTCTCAGCAAGGTGGTCGCACAGTCGGTTGTAGACTAGACGTTCGAGGAGTTTGGATGAAAAGGGGAGCAAGGAAATAGGGCGTAGGTTGTTCAGATCGGTTGGGTCCAGTGAGGGCTTTTTAAGTATGGGGCTGACTAGTGCATGTTTTAGAGAGTTGGGGAAGATGCCAGAAGAGAGAGAGACATGAGAGATAAATCAGAAAGGTCTCACCTCTGTGGATGGATTGATTAAATATGGTAATTTCAGAGGAGTGAAGATGGTTGTTGACCTAATTAGGTTCATCCCAGCTCTGGTTCTCCTCAGGAGACGGCTCTCCACTGAATCTGAAAGTGAGTTATCAAAGCCGGATTCCCCACCGAGGGGAAAACAAATAATCTCCGTTCAAATGTCCAGGTGAGTAGAGAACAGGCAAAGGAGGCCAGGAGGTGGTTGGTTGCTGGTGGATCGGCACGCGCCTGCTCACGTTTACCCCCAGCTGGACACCTCTTGTACACCTGCCTCCCACAGACCAGCCTGCCGCGAGACGCCCGGGCCGGTCAGTACAGCAGGACAGGATGGATCGCTGCGGCTTCTCCCTCAGGCAGCCCGACAACTCACGAGAACTTTGTGGCAGAGCCCGGCAGATCGCACAGCCACTGGGGGAGATGGCACTGCAGGCCAGCTTCCAAAGCCCTCCAGGAGGTCGGAGGTAGAGACGGAGTCGGGCGCCAAGGATCAGCTAAGTGAGTCGTCTAAGGGACAATTGCCGGATGGAGGATGGCGCTACCGCTGCTCCCTGTGTTCACGTTCGAGTCATACAGGCTCCTCCCCTCTTGCGCCGGGAAAAAGGGATAACTAAGTGACTTGAGGAACAAAACATGGACATTTTGGATCAATGGCCAGGAAACTCCCCTGACCTTAATCCCATTGAGAACTAGTGATCAATCCTCAAGAGGCGGGTGAACAAAAAAAAAAAAAACACAAATTCTGAGAAACTCAAAGCATTGATTGTGCAAGAATGGGCTTCCATTAGTCAGTATGTGACCCAGAAGTTGATTGACAGCATGCCAGGGCGAATTGCAGAGGTTTTGAAAAAGAAGGATCAACACTACAAATATTGACTCTT
Source organism: Pelophylax lessonae (assembly GCF_965119305.1). NCBI lineage: Eukaryota > Metazoa > Chordata > Amphibia > Anura > Ranidae > Pelophylax > Pelophylax lessonae. The sequence goes on along the minus strand of NC_138768.1, from coordinate 532,566,543 downwards.
TGCAAAAAAATTAAAGCGGATCTTCACTGCATCTGAGCACCACAAATCAAAAATACTATATCGTTCATTTTTGATATTCAAAGCTAACTCCCTCATCCATTAATGTCTCCATGCTTTATTTTGGTGAGAAATCACTTTGAAAAACACCCGCTAGCATTTCTGGCCGTGGCCATCTTGAGTAAGGGCAAATGATTAATGTAGCATTTACTTCCTGCCCTTGTGGTAAGCTAAGAAAACCCCTTCTCCTCTCCTGAATACTCCTGGGATGTATGACATCATCTGCCTAGGCACGAAACCTGGAAGTAACTCAAGAAATGTAAAAAAAAAAAGTTTAAAAAAATAAATATGATACACTTTTTTTTTTACTAATGCTAGCAGCATCAATGTTGACTGGAAGAGTGAAGTTCCAATTTATTGTAATTGTCAATAAAGCCTTTGACGCTTATGAAATGCTTGTAATTATTCTTTAGTATACCATAGTAACATGACGAAAAGATCTAAAAACACTGAAGCAGCAGATTTTGTGAAAATTAGTATTTGTGCCATTCTAAAAACATTTGGCCATGGGTGTATGTGAGAATGGCGCTCTCACATCTTTTTATACTCTTAAACAAAAATTTGGGCTTTCCAATCAACATTCCTTTAGGTATTTGCTTCGATATGCCTTTCCACCTAATTTGGTTCTCAATCTATACCTCTCCTTTAGTCTAAATTAGAATCCATGTTTTGAGATGACCAATTGGATAAACCCATATCTAACATCTATAGAGCATTTAGGCTCTTGGTTCACTTTGGTTTGGAGGATCTATAGTCTAAATGGCATGAGGACTTCCTGGACCTGAACACAAAGGACTAGGAAGATATTTGGGTGTACCTGCTTCTTAAATTGGTAGCAGTCAGGGATAGATTAATTTATTTTAAGATCATCCATCGGGCCTATCTAACACCACAAAGATAGAATAAAATTTACCCAGGGGCCTATCCCTATTGTTGGAAGTCTGATTGTTGGGCCTTGAAAGTACCCTGGCCCTGCGCAGAGCAACCAAAAGCCTTATAGGCAGTGTTGTATCTTGGCCTAGGCCTACAAGGCCCAGGCCTAGGGCGGCACTTTGCAGGGGGGCAGCAAAAAAGCTGCAGCCCACACGGAAAAAAAAAAACAGCCTACTCCCAGCTCCCGCACAAAAGGGGTCCCCGTCGAATTGTGCTACACTTTTAGTATAGTGCCAGTTTTATGGGGCGAATTGGGCTGGAGGGCAGGGTTCAGGAGGCAAATCACTAATAAAGCAGCACTGATATGCTGCACTGATGGGCACTGATGAGGCTGAACATATGGGAACTAATGAGGCTGCACTGATGGGCACTGATAGACTGTGGCTGTGGTTTACAGATGACAGTGCGGGTCATAAACAGGAAGGGTGTGTGGCCTTTACAGGAAGGGGTGGGTTATATTTAAATTAGGGGGTCACACGTTTAGTCAGGCCTAGGGCAGCACAAAACCTAAATACACCACTTTGCAGGGGGGCAGCAAAAAAGCTGCACCCCACACGAAAAAAAAAAAAAACGGCCTACTCCCAGCTCCCGCACAAAAGGGGTCCCCGCCGACTTGTGCTACACTTTTAGTATAGTGCCAGTCTTATGGGGCGAATTGGGCTGGAGGGCAGGGTCCAGGAGGCAAATCACTAATAAAGCAGCACTGATATGCTGCACTGATGGGAACTGATGAGGCTGCACTGATGGGCACTGATAGACTGTGGCTGTGGTCTGTGGTTTACAGATGACAGGGCGGGTCATAAACAGGAAGGTTGTGTGGCCTTTACAGGAAGGGTGGATTATATTTAAATTAGGGGGTGCACAAGTTTAGTCAGGCCTAGGGCAGCACAAAACCTAAATACACCAGTGCTTATAGGCTTTGCTGTTATTTTATGCGCGGAAGGCAATAGTTTTAAAATGGATGCAATCTGAAAAGCCCTCCTTATATTTCTGGAAGGCTTTGGTTAACTCTGCTATTCCCCTACATAAAGCCGCGTACCATTTCCGTGGATGTCCAGCTAAATTTTACAAAGTATGGACTATCTGGCTAGAGTCCCATGCAACTAATTCCACCTAATAGTTAAATTAAATTGGGTGTTATTTCATTGGTTTTATTAGGTTTATTTCATTGTTCCCCCACTAAATGACCTAAGAGTTTCAGGCCTAGTACACACATCTCCCCCTTGTTTCTTCATCCTAAGAATAGTATTTGTTGTATATAAAGTACCTTATGATGTACCATCTCTCATGTGGAAACGAGTAGTGCAAAGGTTTTAGGGTTGGTTTGGATTTCTTTTCTATGTTGCTAACCTAAGGTTAGATCTTTCATTTGTATGTTCTTGCACTCTTTGAACCAGGAAATACCCAGAGGCTCTGTATTGTAAACCACTTTCTATCTTTGGAAAAATCTATGAAAATAATTTATAAAAAAAAGAATACCAGGGCATCCACTGCTTCTTACTGATGATCCCTGTACCTGGAGACAAACCTGTCTAGTTTGTCACAGTTAGGGGATACCGAATGAGGGATTCATGGCTTGCAGGTTCAGCAGCAAAGAGCCTGGAACAACTCTGGGGGAAGACACTACTTCCCTGGGCCCAGGTTACATAGTTAGTCTGGTTAAAAAAAGACACATCTATTTAGTGCAATCAATAAAAGGTAAAGAAATCATATCATACAATCTTATGTATACAATCCTATTCCCACAGCTGATTCAGAGGAAGGCAATAAACCCAAATAAAGCATGATCAGCAGGGGAAACAATATCTTCCTGATCGCCCCAAGAGGCAATTGGGTATTCCCTGGATCAACTTTACCTATAAATGTTAGTGTCCAGTTATATAATATACATTTAGAAAATAATCCAGGCCTTTTTAAAAGCAATCTACAGAGCTGGCCAGAACCAGCTTTTGCGAGAGTCTATTCCACATTTTCACAGCTCTTACTGTGAACAAAACTTTACGTATTTGGAGAATACATCTCTATTCCTCCAGACGTAAAGAGTGCCTGCTCTTGTGATGACCTTAAAGTGAATAAGCCAACACCAAGTTCACTATATTGATCCACTTATGTGTTTTATACATGCTGATCATATCCCATCTTAATCTCCTCTTCTCAAGAGAAAATCAATTTTTTACATAGTTACATAGTTACATAGTTAGTGAGGTTGAAAAAAGACATCAGTCCATCCAGTTCAACCTATGATGCGTGTGTGTGTGTTTGCTTTTAACCGTACATTGTATACCCCTGTATGTTGTGGTCTTTAAGGTGTCCATCTAATAGTTTTTTGAAACTATCAATGCTCCCTGCTGATACGACTGCTTGTGGAAGAGAATTCCACATCCTTACCGTTCTTACAGTGAAGAACCCCTTACGCACTTTAAGGTTAAACCGCCTTTCCTCAAGTTTTAGTGAGTGGCCACGTGTCTTATTGTATCTCCTTTCTCTGAATAGTTTGTTCCTTATGCTCGGGTCACCAGTACAGTATTTGTACATTGATATCATATCCCCCCTCAATCGTCTTTTCTCCAGAGAGAAAAGGTTCAGTGCTTGTAGTCTTTCCTCATAGCTGATGTCCTCCATTCCCCTAATTATTTTTGTTGCCCTTCTCTGGACTTTCTCCAATTCCAGCACATCCTTCCTGAGGACCGGTGCCCAGAACTGGACAGCATACTCCAGATGTGGCCGGACCAGAGTCTTGTAGAGTGGGAGAATAATCTCTTTATTTCTGGAGTGAATCCCCTTTTTTATACATCCCAGTATTCTGTTGGCTTTGCTTGCGGCGGCTTGGCATTGCATGCCACTGCCAAGCTTGTTGTCTACCATTACCCCCAAGTCCTTTTCCATCCTAGACTCACCCAGAGGTCCCCCCCCCTAGTGAGTAGCTTGCTTTCTGGTTTCTGGCCCCCAAGTGCATTACTTTACATTTATCAACATTAAACCTCATCTGCCATGTAGTTGCCCACCCCGTTATTTTGTTCAGGTCTGCTTGCAAGGTTTCCACATCCTGCATAGAAGATATTGGCATGCCTAGTTTAGTATCATCTGCAAATACTGAGATTGTACTAGATATCCCCTCCTCTAGATCATTCAATTCAGTTCCTTTAATCTTTCCTTATACAGTAGCTGAGCTCCTCTGTGCCTCTTATCAGTTTAGTTGCCCTTCTCTGCACTTTCTCCAGTTCCTGATATCCTTTTTTGTGAACTGGTGCCTAAAACTGATCTGCATGTTCTAGTCTTACCAATGATTTGTACAGGGGCAAAATAATTTCTCTCTTTGCTGTCCATACCTCCTCTTAATTCAAGAAAAAAATGTTGCTCTCTTTGGACACTGCAGCTTGGCATTGCATGCTATTATTAACCCTATGATCTACCAGAACACCCAGATCTTTCTATCTTTCTCCACCTTTGATTCCTCCAGTTGTACTCCCCCTAATATATATGATGCTTATTCTTAGCCCCCAAGTTCGTTCCACTACATAGCTTGGTGTCATCTGTAAAGACTGAAATGATACTTTGAATCCCAGACTCTATATCATTTATAAAGATATTAAAAGTAAGGGTCCTAACATTGATCCTTTGGGTATACCATTACCCTTAGACCATTCCAAGTATGAATCTTTAACCACTACTTTCAGAATTTGGTCTTTTTTTTTTTTTTCAAATTTTATTTTTATCAAAAAGGACAAATTACAACCATTGAATTCATTGCAATCATGAAGCTGGCATAAACAGTAATTCCACAATAAAGAAACAAATGGAAAAAAATGCTTCTTATTCTTATAGAACGTATTTTACATCTCTACTCATCCATTTACTTTTTCTATAACAACCATAACCAATAAAACATAATAATCTAAAAGAAAAACGGATACAAAAAGAGATAGAAAAAAGAGTTAAATATCAGGACAGGCCCCGGTTTCCTCAATTAAGAGTTTCCATCAATTTAGGATCCTATATCCAAAGTTAGAGATTGACATTCTTCTGAGTTTACAAAAATATTCCACTGTTGCCATTTCATATTATATTTATCAAATTGCTGACGCACAGATAGTACTAAATTCTCCAGTGTATTTACCTCTTCAACTTTCTTGATCCACATACCCACACTAGGTGCTTCTACCTTTTTCCATTTAAGAGGAATACACATTTTAGCTGCATTTAGCAGATGGATTTGGTCTTTTAGCCAGTTTACTATCAGTTTACAAACTGATTTTTCCAAGCCTGTAGACTTTACCTTACACATTAGCCGTGTGTGAGGAACTGTGTCAAATGCTTTTGCAAAATCCAAGTATACTACGTCAACACCTTCACCTCTGTCCAAGATTTTATTTACCTCCTTATAAAGAGAAATCAGATTTGTCTGCTAACTTCTGTCTTTCACGAATCCATGCTGTTTGTTGCTTAAAATATTTTTTTCCCCCAGCAAGAACTCATCTTTGATGTACAGGTACAGGTAGTAGACATGCACAATGCAAGGCAAAGGGCAATGCAGCTCAGGAAGCAAGGCAAGGCCTCATATTCTTATGAACCTAGCTGCTTGGGTAGCAGGTGAAGGGTCAGGCAACCAAACGTGACCAGGTCGGAGTAGACTTATAGTATAAATTTACTGAGAACCAGAGGTCTACGTGTCTCTTGAAAGCAGGAGCAGCAGCAGGAAGAGGTTTCTTTTGGAAAGAAAGAAGAGAGCACATGTGTGACACTCAACCCAGAGGATAACAACAGTGTTCAACCTCTCAGCGTTAACCCTTTCCTTGATGAGACTGACCGAAAACTAGAAAGTCAGCATTTCTAGCAGCAAGGGAGGTCACAAAGTCTTTAGAGACAGGGTCAAGCACTGACACTGATATGAAGAACTGGAAAATGTCACAGAGTAGAGTCCAAGGCATGAAGGTCACATACCAGACCAGCCCCGCAATTGCAATTCATCAGGGTCTGGGTACAGCACTCTAAAATCAGGTTTAGAAAAAAGCCAATCTGGATAGCTGCATATAGAGACCAGTTCAGCAATTATGTAGCAGGAATCTTGCAGAAGAAAAAAAAAATAGTAAAAAAAGCAGAACTAAGAAAAGACATCCATCCTCCTACACTAGCCAAAAAATGAGGCTTGCTCTGGAATAGAAGGGGTTATTCTGAACTGACCTACAATTCTTGTTTGCCAGTGTACAATTTTACTGTCGGTAGTGTAGTATTACCCAACAGTACAAGACTTTTGGTTCCCCTCAATAGATGTAAAAAAATATATATTTTACTTCTGGGGTGAAGTTTTCAAAAGGTAAATTTAGAGGGGTGTTTGAGGCTTTCACATATGAGGTCCAATTAAAAAAAGAAGTTTATTAACCATTCACAAAGACTGAATTTTATGTATAACTCCTATCTAAAAAGTATCTGTATTGAGCATTGCAACCAATCATTTTCACTGTTGTACAGTGCATGTCTGAAAATTAAACTGTTTGCTATGGGCAAAACAGGTCCTTTGGACAAACAGACTTATTTTTATTGGGATAATGTACAGGCCACTGGTTTTCCAATTCAAAATTTGCAAACACAAACCTTCCGTTAACACTCATCTTTATTGGTACTGAAGTAAAAACTATGGTTTGCTTTAAAGCAATGGAGCCATGTTATAAAGAAGAGGAGATGAATATAATATACATAATGAAGTTTGTTCATAAAAAATGTTTTTGTGAATAGTGATGCACATCTTTATAAGAACAGCAGCAAAGTTTTACTACATGCATATATAACTGTTTCACAAATACTGTTTTCATTGTGTCTCGTAAAACATGCATTCCCAAATATAATGATTTTTGTTACTATTCCTTTTGTACCCCTAAGCCCTCGTTTACACCGGATCGATTTGTCATGTGATTTGACAGTTCCAAAATCGCATGACAAGTCACACCACATTACCAGCAATGGAACCGTTCATGTCGCAGTGATTATGAAAAAGGTTCCTGCACTATTTTTTTCAGATTTTCATTGCAACTTCGCAAGCCGCAATAAAATCAACGGTGCACATCACACTGATCTGCAGCTTTGAAATCGCACAGAAGTAGCGATATTTCAAAGCTGCACCAGTGTGAACCAAGGATAAATGTTCATCTAGAAACAGAGGAAAACATTTTTTAGTACCTTAGACAGTGTTTCCTCACAGGCTACACCAACAAGCCATGACTTTTACATAGGGAGCAGATACATAATGTAGTAACACCTTAAAGTTTTTCTGGCATCGCCTAGGGTCTTAAAGTAAAAGTAAAGTTCAAAAAACACAGGATGTATCCTGGCAAAACAGAGGGCAATACATAACTAATACTTTTTTTTTAGTAAAAAAACGAACCAAGGATTTTGTTTGTAATTTCTAAGGTGCATTTTGTGCTGAGAGATGTATGTGCTGAGAGATGTACCAGTGTACTGACACACTTGTTTTTCCCAAAGAGATAGGGGATTTAGATTAGCCTGAAGATCTGTCCCTAACTAAGCTCATCTCCCGATGGCACCTTGATGTTCGCTACCCTCCTCTTTAAAGCAAGCAAGCCTTCTGAAATAACCAATCTTCAGTGAAATGTGGAATGCGAACACTTCCTTCTCCTGTGACAGCTTGGGGACTAACAATATCACATTAGAGGCATGCTTAAAGTGTAAATTCACATCCCCCTAATTCAATTTCAGATCTCATAAATAGTACATATTCTCATTTAAAAATGCTGCTCCTGCTTTCCTTTATATATGCAACCATGGGGGCCTTTCCACAGAAACTTCTGGCCCCTCTATCCCCCCTGTCCTGCCATTTGCTGGATGCTACAAGTTTGGGCCTCCTAGCTGACTTATCTGTCCACTCAAACTGTTTACATGTGCACATTGCAATCTTTCCTTCTCTAGCTACAGGGGGCGAGCTCACAGAAAGAATGAGCCAGATGGGCCACTAGGGGGCACACGCTTGTATTAGCTAACCTGTCCTGAAAATGGAAGGACAGAGGGGGTTTGAGGGGCCAGCAGTTTTTGTGGAGAGATCCCCCCATGCTACACATGTAAAAGAAAGCAGGAACAGCATTTTAAAATGAGGGCCACTGTTACAGTATATACTGTTTATGGAATCTGGAATTACACAGGGGAATTTTCGTAAAAAGTTTACTAAAGGTGAACTTGCACATTTTATGATCTTGTAAAAACTGGCTTTCAGAAAGTCAGTATCTGTATAGGAAGTTCTGCAGACTCTATAAACTTTTATATGTGTATATGTTTGCTCATTTTGAAGCATTGAGACCGAACATGGAACTACCACGGTGGGACCATGTCCCAGCCAAACATGGCCTGGGACTCAGGCAGCATTCTGAGAGAGCTACAATTTGGACGTTTGCTTGCCAATGAAAACTTAGGTGAGAAAATCAGTGAACAAAATCAACTCTTGCTCAGCCTCACAGAGGAAAGAGACTCACCCATGATTTGGCTACAATATGAGCGGGTTTACCAGCTACCTTATCAGCTCTTAGTCGAACTCGTGTTATGGATACTATTTCCTGACTGTGGGAGCGATCTCAGTTGTTGCTGCATCAGCTCTTGTCGGATTGGATGCAAGGCGTTTTTACATTCGTTTAAAGGTGAGTGCATTGGCACGGTGGAGGGGAGCACATTGTGAGCTTCACGGTCTTCATTTGAGATGTACTGGTAGTCACTCTACTTAAGGTGTATACACAATGATTATGCCCGCCTTTCATCTGCATTTGGTGACTGTTTGACACGTTGCACTTTCCACCGATCAATATTTCATTAATAACATTTGTTATAGCACATGTCTAGATATGTTACTTTATTGTGTTTCAATGAGATCACTTAGTAGCGCTGCACTTTTTGTTTACACAGACTATCAATTAACGAAGCATTGAGACCGAACATGGAACTACCATCTGCCACCTTATTGTGTCCACTATTCAGTGCTAAGCTTTGTTTATCATGTTCCTTCATAATAAAGGATTAATATAAGGTGACTTTGACACGGTTATTAATATTCTCAACGTATGCTATATTTTTATTTTTTTCTCTATAAATACCCCTAACGGCATGGCAGATACCGCTGTTCCCTTCAAACTCATAAATCCAGAAATGATAGTAGTGGACAAAATTCAGCAGATTGCATACCAGCCCCTGGGTACAATGTCTACTAGGTAAGGTTAATAACCCTTTCATTTTCAGGGAACAGTGGACAATAACGTTTTCACTGTAGTCTTTTATAATATCCATATATTTATTTGAAACTGTAACTATCAAACTGTACATACCACAGAAAATATAGTTACTTTGTTGCAATGAAAATCATATTGACATTGATACATAAAGAGTAAAACAATGGCTAAAATACATATCCTGCACAAAACACTGCTACAGGTTCCTTTCAATGCTGGTCACATGTTTGAAGGCCTAGACACTTGGTTATGTAATCTCTGTTGAAAGGAACAATTAGAGTTCAAATTAGTTAGTCTTCCTGTTCCAAACACAGGTGGAGCAAAATTTCATCTTGAAAGGGTATGTATTTTATCCCTCTTGTCACCCTTTATTTATCTGTCCCAACAAGACTATGATTGGATTATGTTATCGTTTCAGTAAAGGGCCAACTTTAATGTTTATCACAAGCAGACAGAAGATTTTTGTCTGTTATTGATGTGCATTGTCCTTTTATGTGCACCTTTGTGCAAAGGCCAGTTATAGGTTGGGGTGGTTGCAACTTTTTTGTACACTTTATTGTTTAATTCTTTCATACCACACAAGCTGGAATCAAAAGCTTACATTTGCAACTGAAGTTCACGTAGCACCCAGTACTACTTGGCCTATTATGGTGCAATACAGTTCCATCCTGGAAACCAATGGATAGAAAAGTGTTGATGGTGCTATTATAGGTACTAAAGTGCCATTTTTCTTGAAAATACCTTTGTTCACATAAGTCAATGCAGATGTAGCACAAAAGTGTAAACAAAATATATCATGGTTTTGAAATGAGGAAATTATTTTGAGAATCTCTAATACAATCTCTTATACAGTATCATGTCAACTGGTAGATAAAACATTTTAAAAGTAAACTACATTTAATAGCATTTTAAAAAGATAGAAAAGATAATTACAGCATCGTATTCTAATGCGTACTGAAGTCTATATTACTCTAAAGATGTATGTTAAACTGGAGCAGCTGTTGATGAGCTTTTAGGTCCTTCTGGAAGTGTGAAGATCCATTTGTACATAAGTGGCCGAGGCTCATTTATGTTATCAGCTTTCATAGCTTTTTGTTTTTTAGGCTTTTTTCCCCCCATTTGATTTTTCTGTTTTTGTTCCATTAATCAAAAAACGAATTCTTGAAGAGTATGTAACTACACAAAAGGGAACTTATTCCTTTCTGTATCAGTTGCCCAAAGGCTTTGTCCATAGTAATACATGATCTGTAAAACAAACATACACTGTTATCATTTCTGTTGAGGTTGGACAAGTCAAGAACTGACTGATATAGTATAGGGGATAATAAATCTTTGCTTCTTCCAAAGCGGAAGAAAGATGCCGGAGGGCAGGCAAGCGGCAGCTGTATATCACTCCGCCGGCAGCAGGGCTGCTGTTAGAAATCACGGGGCCCCGTACAGACTACCTGGCAGGGCCCCCCCAAGAAAATATTAAATATATATTTAGCTAAAATTACAACAAAATCACTATTAGCAGACACAAATATAAAATAATATGCATGATTCCTACTAATACTAAAAAAAAAACTATGTTAAATAAAAAAGATGAGATGAGAAAAATATACAGGCTGGGCAGTTGGAGCTCCATGATCAGAGAGACAGAGAGAGAGAAACAAAGTTACAATTTACAAATAAACTTCTGAGCAGAGATAAGTGCTGGGAGGGGGGGCCCACACAAAGGAGGGGGATTAGTGAGGGACGACTGTCTCTTTCTCAGCAGATAAAAGCTGATAGCAGGGAGAGGTACAGATCAGATTCAGGTGCTGGAGGAAGATTTCTGTATTTGTTGTCCATCACTAATCCCCCTCTCTGTGTGGGCCCCCACTGTGATCTCGGGCCCCCTACAAGAGGGCTGGTGGTCCCCCCCCCTATCAGCGGCCCTGGCCGGCGGCACCTGCACCCAGAACTATAGAAGCTGCATTGGAAAATGCGGCTGGATTACTCTGTAGCTACAGTCCCTCCTCCCTGCAAAAATCACCTTCTACTCGCAGCACAGCCGTTTGTGCAGATCCCAACCCAAGTTACATCTTGCAGTAGTCAGCAGTGAAAGCACAAACAGAGCACGGGGGAGGGGGTGGGGTTAGATTGTGCCTGGGCAGACCTGACACACCCCGTGTGCACACCTGACACACCCCGTGTGCACACCTTTGCATAAAGCGGAACCAAACCCATTGATTTAACGGTTTCAAAAAACATTTGCATTCCTGGAGTGCCGGGATTGCCAAATGTCACATTTGCTTGTGTCCTCAACCAAACTGTCAAACCATCAAATGGCTGGTGTCATAATTGATCGCATGTGCAGCACCATGGCTGTTGCAGTTTTAATAGAATCATTTTGCTTGGCTGTAAAGGATAGGAGGGTTTAAGGCTGTCAGCAGATCGGCCTCTACAAACTCAGCAGTGCATAAAAATGCCTCCTGTATATTACTGGATTTTAAACAGTATAGACCAGGGATGCTCAAACTACGGCCCTCCAGCTGTTGTGGAACTACACGTCCCATGAGGCATTGTAAAACTTTGACATTCACAGACATGACTAGGCATGATGGGAATTGTAGTTCCCAAACAACTTATTTTTAATGTTTTACATAGCTATATCTGCAAAAGGGGCCAGCCTAAAATCATCTAGCAGTACTTTATTTTCTGACTAAAGTTCCACTTTCATTAATCTAGCATTAGTAAAAGTAGCTGTTTCAAATTGTAAATCCATTTTGTTTCATGATGCAGCTCTGATGAATAAACACTGCTATGAATGCCAAGACAAACTCCAAACTCCCCAGAGTCTGTGTGCACACCACTCCTTCACCTATTGTTTTACTTTACAAAATAACTTTACTTCTGTCCTGAAATCTCTGTGTCACCTTTAATAACTCTTTATAGCCCGTAACTGGAGCAGTTTTCTCTTTCAAACAAGCTGGTAAATCATAACAGTAGGAAATATATGGGATGTTTTTTTGTAAATGCTGCCTGCCTCTGGTTTTAAAGTGATACTAAAGTAATTTATTTTATTTTATTTATTTTTTATACTCACCTGCTATGTGCAGTGGTATTGTACAGAGCGGCCCCTATCCTACTCTTCCTGGGTCCCCCCGATGGCGATCTTGGCTCCTTCTCTTCTTAGCTGTCATTTGCTATGGGGAAACACAGTGTCTGCTTGCTCCTCAGCTGCGATCCATAGACACACACATCGGGACTTGGCCCTTCCCCCCACATCCTCCTCACTGCATTTGAATGACAGCAGCAGGAGCCAAAGGCACCTACTGCTGCTGGAGTCCTGCGTGAAGAGGAAGAGAGGGGAGAAGAGATGCAGCCATGCACAATGCTGGATCTATTCTCCCCTCTCTTTACACAGGGAAGGGGGGAGGACAGAGGAATAGAAAACATTTTTTTTACCTTACAGTGGTTGTGAATCTCAGTCATGGAGTCTGAGCAAAACACATATCTGTACTGTTGACTTGTCTCATTTCTCTCTGGTGCTTAATTCCTGTGTTATCAGCATGAGTCACTTCTGAGAAGTTTTCCCTACACATGAGATAAAGTTGTGTCTGGGAGGGGGGGGGGGTGGAGAGCTCAGAACAGAGCTTGTCTATTCAGAACACAGTTCTTCTGCTGTGTGAAGGGGGTGTGTTCCATTCCTCCAATCAGCTTTCACACAGTGTAACTGCAGTCTCTCCACCCTCACCTCTGTGCTGCTGACAAGATTTTTAACACTTTTCTGCCCTTTTGAAGGGGTGTAGAGAGGAGAAGACTGCAGATAAAGAAGGAAAATCGATGTAGGAGGATATTTTTTACCATCTATGTGTATTATCTGAGGTTGTTCTCTTCACTGGGTTTATGTGAGGGTTTACAAGACTTTTAATGTGAGGAATGGATTAAGGTGAAAAACGTTTGGGAGGTGTCCCGTGTCCCGCTTCCCCCCTGTCAGAACACAACAGCTTAACAGGGGAGATCGCTGTACTTACTTCGCATAGTGAGCTAATCGCTCCGACGGACCCCAGCGGGTTGAATAGAAAAAATCTATAGTGTGTACCAGGCTTTAATACTGCACATATGAGTACATATGAGTAGCATGTTTTTTTTTATTTTTTTGTGAGTAAAACAGGGCAATAATTGTCTGAAATGTTGCAATATAAAAGGTTATTGTTTTACATGAGCGTAACTTACCACAATTTCCCAACTATATGAGTATCACGTGGATCCTAGTTTCCTGGAAATACTGATGGAAAAAAAAATGGTTTAATTAGTTACTGTAGAACACAAAGAGATATATTTTATAAAACCTTCCATACATCAGTCAACATAAGCAGTCAAAACTGCATATAAACAAAGAATGAACACCAGCATAGTACATTTGTGAAGTTTTGAAAGTGGTTCTAAAAGCTGAAGGTAAAAAAAACCTTCTTTGGGCAACAACCCCCCCCCCCATTCCTTACCTGAGCCCCCTCTGATCCAGCATTGTTCAGGATAGCCTTGACTGGATGGGAAGTCTCCCTCCTCATTGGCTGAGACAGCAGCAGGAGCCCATTGTCTCCCACTGCTGTCAATCACAGCTAGTGAGCCAATGAGGAGGGGGGTGGGGAGGGGAGACACGGTTCTATGTGTCTAATGGACACATAGAGCAGCGGCTCAGGAGCAAGCACACAACGGTGCCCCCAGGGCAAGCAGCTTTCTCTGAGGGCACTGCTTGAGGGGGAGGAGCCAGGAGCACCGGCAAAGGACCTGAAAGGAAGAGGCTCAGGGCTGCTGTGTGCAAAACCATTGCACAAAGCAGGTAAGTATGATATGTTTGTTATTTTAGAAAAAAAAATAATAAAGCTGAACATACCTGGGTTTGGTTGTTTGCGGTTCAGAGATCATGAGTAAAGTTCGGGTACTGAATCTGAACACCACTGAAGTCAATGGGAGCCAAATGTTATAAAAAAAAAAACGTAATGCCCAAATTTCTAGACTAAAAGTCATCAGATTGTTAAAAAAAAAAAAAAAAAAAGCACAGGGGGCTGAACACCAGCCTGGGGGACATGGACCAAAGAAAAAAATACAGTTAAATATCAGTTTGGCGAGGAGCAGCAATTTTAGTAATTGTTTAACAAAATAAAAATAAAGATGTTGGCATGTGAGTTTTTTGCTAAAGGGAAGCTATGCTGATACATTTGCTGCACTGCTAACTTCCCCTTTTGGCTTCAAAAGGTTCTATATAACTGTCCCGGAACAAGTATACTGATAAGGAGTTCTGAGTTATCTCTGACTTCCCAGGCAAAATAAAATTTCAGTCACTGAGGTTGATTTATTAAAGGCAAAGGAAGTGTTTTCCATGTATTCAAATTATCCTAGTTCACACCAGTGTAGTGTGTTCCCATGCAGTCAACAAAAGTAGAACTTTTTTCTGTATGGAACACATCTAAAACATGGCAAAACACATCAAAAACGCATCAAAAATGGCCCAAACGCACATGTCCCGAATTGAGATAAAGAAAAAAGTTCCAGAATTTAACGAAGGGTAAGAGGACTAGACACCCATTTATGCCACAATTTGTCAAAGAGATAGGGTTTCTTCCTAAGTTCAAAAGTAATTTTATATAAAGGCAAACTGTCATTTATCAGCGGAATCCAAGTAGTCAGAGTGGGACAGGTTGTTCCTTTCCAAGATAAAAGTATAGTCTTTTTGGCAATATACATTACATAGTTACATAGTTAGTGAGGTTGAAAAAAGACACAAGTCCATCCAGTTCAACCCATGATGCGTGTGTGTTTGCTTTTAACCGTACATTGTGTACCCCTGTATGTTGTGGTCTTTAAGGTGTACATCTAATAGTTTTTTGAAACTATCTATGCTCCCCGCTGATACGACTGCTTGTGGAAGAGAATTCCACATCCTTACCGCTCTTACAGTGAAGAACCCCTTACGCACTTTAAGGTTAAACCGCCTTTCCTCAAGTTTTAGTGAGTGGCCACGTGTCTTATTGTATTCCCTTTCTCTGAATAGTTTGTTCCTTATGCTAGGGTCGCCAGTACAGTATTTGTACATTGATATCATATCCCCCCTCAATCGTCTCTTCTCCAGAGAGAATAGGTTCAGTGCTTGTAGTCTTTCCTCATAGCCGATGTCCTCCATTCCCCTAATTATTTTTGTTGCCCTCCTCTGGACTTTCTCCAGTTCCAGCACATCCTTCCTGCGGACCGGTGCCCAGAACTGGACAGCATACTCCAGATGTGGCCGGACCAGAGTCTTGTAGAGCGGGAGAATAATCTCTTTATTTCTGGAGTGAATCCCCCTTTTTATACATCCCAGTATTCTGTTGGCTTTGCTTGCGGCGGCTTGGCATTGCATGCCACTGCCAAGCCTGTTGTCTACCAGTACCCCCAAGTCCTTTTCCATCCTAGACTCACCCAGAGGTTCACCCCCTAGTGAATAGCTTGCTTTCTGGTTTCTGGCACCCAAGTGCATTACTTTACATTTTTCTACATTAAACCTCATCTGCCATGTGGTTGCCCACCCCGTTATTTTGTTCAGGTCTGCTTGCAAGATTTCCACATCCTGCATAGAAGATATTGGCATGCCTAATTTAGTATCATCTGCAAATACTGAGATTGTACTAGATATCCCCTCCTCTAGATCATTTATGAATAAATTAAACAGGATTGGTCCCAGGACAGAACCCTGGGGGACCCCACTTTCCACACCCGCCCAATCCGAGTACTCCCCATTAATCACCACCCTCTGGACTCTCCCCTGGAGCCAGGTCTCTATCCAGGTACTCACCTTATGATCCATACCTACCTTCCTTAGTTTGTACAGTAAGCGTTTGTGAGGAACGGTGTCAAAGGCCTTTGCGAAGTCCAGATACACCACATCCACAGGCTTACCTTTATCTAGGTGGCAGCTCACTTCATCGTAGAAGGTTAACAGATTGGTTTGGCACGAACGATTTTTCATGAATCCATGCTGATTTCTACTTATAATACCATTTTCATTACTAAAGTCTTGTATGTGGTCCCTTATCATCCCCTCCAAAATTTTGCAGACTACTGATGTTAGGCTGACCGGCCTATAGTTACCCGGGATATATCTCGGCCCCTTTTTAAATATTGGTACCACGTTGGCTTTTTTCCAATCAGCTGGCACCATACCCGTCTGTAAACTATCCTTAAAGATCAAGAATAATGGTCTGGCAATCACCTGGCTGAGCTCATTAAGAACCCTCGGGTGCAAGCCATCCGGTCCCGGGGATTTATTTATGTTAAGTTTCTCTAGTTTAGCTCTAAGTCTATCCTCTGTTAGCCATGGCGGCACTTCCTGAGGTGTATTATTTAGTTCGGCCTTACAAGCGGGTTTCGTGTAGCCCCCCGATTCCTTTGTGAAGACTGAAGAAAAGAAATTATTTAACACTTCCGCCTTTTCTCTGTCCTCAGTGGCCATTTTTCCTTTATCATCTTTTATGGGGCCAATGTGCTCTGGCCTGGCTTTCTTACTGTTTATATACTTAAAGAACTTCTTGGGGTTCTTTTTGCTCTCCTCCGCTATATGTCTCTCGTGTTCTATTTTAGCCGCCCTGATTTCATCTTTACATTTCTTATTACACTCTTTGTAGTGCTTAAATGCTGCAAATGACCCCTCAGTCTTGTATTTTTTGAAGGCCTTTTCTTTAGCTCTAATATACATTTTAATGTTGGAGTTTAGCCACCCAGGGTTTAGTTTTGCTCTTTTAAATTTATTTCCCTGTGGAATGCACTGGCCCACTCCCTTGTTAAGTATGCTCTTGAAGCACTCCCATTTTTCCTCCGTGTTCTTTGTTCCCAGGGTTCTATCCCATTTGATATTTTCTAGCAGCGAGCGCAGTTTAGGGAAATTGGCTCTTGTGAAATTCAGCGTCCTTATATTACCCTTGTGTTTCCTATTACTGTAATTAATACTGAAACCAATTGACCTATGGTCACTGTTCCCTAAGTTGTCCCGTATTTCTATATCCGTGATCAGGTCTGTATTGTTGGTAATCAGTAGGTCAAGTACCGCATTGCTTCTTGTCGGTGCATTCACCATCTGACCCATGAAATTGTCCTGCAAAACATTTAGGAACTGCCGAGCCTTGGCTGAGTGTGCGGTTCCTTCTACAAGCGATTAACATATGTAGGAACATTTAGTTAACTAAAAATAACTAACAAGCAACTTTTGGGGTGTAGAATATTAGGTAAGCCCAAAGCGGTGGATTAGAACGAGCCCAGCTCGGACCAAAATGCATTGACTATAGGGCAGGACCAGAAACAACGTATAAAATCAGCCTCACTCCCACAGCCTCTAGCAGTTAAAAATTTCTATCTGCAAAACAACGCGCATAGGGAAAAATAATCCCCCAACAGCAGGGGTGGACTGACCATTCGGGCGCTGGGGCACTGCCCAAGGGTCCGGGGTCAGAAGGGGCCCCATGAGAGTGTCAGTCTGTCACTGGAGACGCCCACAGCTTGTAAATACAGAATAGAGGACATCTATGTGGCTATGCCCCAAGGAGGCAGTGAAATAATGAATCCTTGCTGACGGTGGATGCGACTATCGGAGAGGAGTCAGAGGATTCAGGTGCTGGCCGGGATCAGAGTGCGATCATGGAGCCATGAGGATGATGGCAGCGACAGGCACTCTGGCCACCTCTCCACCTGGGGAATTCAGCTGAGGGGCAGGGACACACATCCCTGCAGCTGGGGACAGCCTGTGAGATTGGTCGGTGGATGCTTCAGAATGCAGAGAGCAGACAGTCATCATTTGGGAGCTAGCCAGCCAACCACCCACCCACCACCCTGACCTGTTTTGTGTGCAGCGCACCAGCAGGTCAGTCAGTGTGTAATATAATATTGTCATTGGCACTGTGTTGTTCAAAGTAGAATACTTGGCTGCAAGCAGATGTAAATGCATGTCCAAAAAAATAAATTTGTACAAAGTGCACTTATCCCCCTACAAAAACATAATCAGTTAGGTCAAAAAGCCATGTGAATATTGATTATTATGGGCCATGGGTATGTTATGTGTATTGCTTAAACTCACTACACCCTAGCTCTGTTTGCACCAAACCCACATGGTTAGCATGTGCATTTGCAAGATGCATAGGCAGGGCCGGTTTTAGACAAAGTGTGGCCCTGAGCAAACCTAAAAGTGGGGCCCCAAATTTTTTTTATATTCTACCAAAAATATAGGCGCATTTAATCAATTTAGCCAAATAAAAAATACAACTACATGAAAATATGCATAGGGGTGCCACACACCAGTATAATTAAAGCCTAAACTGGTATTTCAGATTTTGGTAGATGCTGCAGAGGTAAAACAACCTTACAATTTCTTATATCTCTCTGTTTTGAGTTTCTGGGTCTGCACATCTGCTGTAACCATTATGAGGGTAATAGTTTATTTATCACCATTATTTCCTATATATTATCTATAATGAAAGAAAATGTGCTGGAACACACAAAAAGGATGGAAATGCTCAACACTCCCACATGGACAGGAAAAGAGTAGAGATTATGACAGAGAGTCCTCACTGTTTTAGTATCCAAGTGAAGCGCACCCCCTAACGAGCTGTAATGTGAACTGGGATCCCCCACCCTGCACAGCCAAGCACACCAAATCAGGGCCCTCCCCACTAAGACTGAAATTATTCACCTTATCCCCACAGTGGAGCACTCAATGACACATGCCTTGGAGGGGCTGCGGACGGACACTGAGGCATTGGGGCACAGGGTGGACACACTGGAGACAGGCCAGGATGATTTATTACATTCTACAGCAGCCCTGAAGGAGAATTCCCTGAGACATGACACTGTTTTAAATTCCTTGATGGATCAGCTTGATGACTATGAGAACAGGGACAGGCAAAATATACACATATGGGGTCTCCCCGAGGCTACTCGGGCCCCTGACCTACTACCAACGGTCCAAGGCATTTTCGGACAGCTCTTGGGAGACAGGGCCCCTGAGAATATTGAAATTGACAAGAGTCCACTGTGCTCTACTCCCATTGCCCCAGAAATGGGACAGGCCGAGAGATGTGGTCTGTAAATTGCACAAGTATGCGATTCAGGAGGCGGTTATGAAAGCTGCCAGGCATACGTCTACTATTGACTTTGATGGGGCTCAACTCTCCCTGTTCCCGGATCTCTCTCGCAGGACCCTCATGCAAAGACGTTCACTATGCCCTCTGCTGGAGGCCCTCCACTCCCGCCAGGCCACCTACAGATGGAGCTTTCCTTTCCGTCTCACAGCCTCTAGGAATGGCAAGTCGGCCATCCTGGGGAATAAGGATGATTTACAGCATTTTTGTGAGACACTGGATATCCATGTTGTGGACTTTCCTGACTGGAGACTCCAAAGCTCTATTCCTCTACCTCAGTGGCCTGAAAAGGTGGTGCAGTGTTTCCTCCAGGTCTGGAAAGAAGAAGAAGAAGGGACCTAGGGGCAACCCTGACCAGGGGCCTGTGGCCACTTGAATGGTTTCTCCTTCGGCGGGCCTCACCTGTTGATGTTTCCTGGTCCTCTACACTCCCATTGTCCATTTCTTTTGCTGAGATTACCTGATTATTGGTGGGAACTCCGGTTCCCTGCGATTGGGAGGGAGGTCTGCCCTCCTGCGGGGCCCAGGCCTTCCTCCTATCGCCACGGGGATGCATTACTCACGCTTTATTACGCTCAGTCACTGCCCCACTACAGACTGATCCTAGTTTTTGGATCCTTTTTGAGCCACCCCTTTTGTGGCTGTTTGGAGACATGGCCCTTGCATGTCTCCCCTTAGTAGAGGCATTTTTTGCCTTTTCTTCACTGTGTTTTTTTCCCTTTTTTTCCTCTTTTCTCCTTGGGTTCTGGGGTCTCTCGGCTAGTTGGAGGAGGACGGAGCAATGTATTCCACTGGGTTGGCTTTTTCTGCTGGGGGATCATGGGTCCACACTACTTGCCAGCTTACTCTACCTTTGGTAATGATATCATATGACTGACACTTTGCATTTGTTTTCTTACAATGTAAGGGGACTATGTTCCCCCAATAAAAGGGGTAGGTTGTGGCAGGAATTGCGCCACTTACGTCCTGATATTTTATTACTGCAGGAAACTCATTTCACTGCCACATCCTTCCCTCGTTTACCTACTCATAGGTTTACTCAATGGTTCCATAATGTGTCACCGATAGCCAAGGCTAGGGGAGTGTCTATTGCAATCCATAAAAATTGTCCGTTTGTGCTAGTGTCCTCCCAGATGGATCCGGATGGGAGGTTTAGGTTTCTTAAAGGGACGATTCATGGTCAAATGTATACACTTGCTAACCTATATGCACCCAATGCTAGAACGGCTACTTTCTTGTCCACCACCCTGAGGCAGCTAGCTAACTTTAGGGAGGGCATGGTTTTGCTTAGGGGCGACTTCAACGTAGTCTTGGATTCCGGTTTGGACTCCTCGGACAACTCCCCTCTGTCCTTCCGGGCCCGAAAACATGTAAAAAATTACTTAGAGAACTACATTTGGTTTATTGTTGGCGGGTCTCCAATCCCGGGGTAAAGGATTACAGCTGTTACTCCAAAACCCACAATATGTACTCCAGACTGGATTTCCTCTTTGTTGATCATTTTCACCTGGACTCTGTTTGTTCTGTTGCCATCGGGTTGATCACCCTCTCTGATCCCTCCCCAGTCTCCCTTATCTTTACTCCACCAGGAGCGCCCCGTAAAAGCCGGAATTGGAGGCTCAATGAAAACCTGCTGGACGATCCCTCCATTTTGGAGGTAGTCACTGACGCAGTCCGCACGTATTTCGAGCTTAATTCCACGCCAGGGGTGATCCCTTCAGCATTGTTGGATGACCACAAGGCGGTGATCAGGGGGGTGTTGATCTCCCAGGGTTCCCAGGTGAAACGCCAGAGGCAACAAGAGATTTCTGACCTACTAGAGAAGATCCATACTATGGAGCTGAAGCACAAGAGGGCTCAGGCCCCAGCAGATGCCCTGGCAATGTTTGGAATGGAGGGCCCAGGATAAGTTATGTTTTTCGGCCCACCATTTCTATGAACACGGTAATAAATGCGGCAGGTTATTGGCTAGTATGTTGAAGAAGCAATTAGAAGCTTGTCATGTCCATTCCCTTGTTACTCCAGCAGGCCGGGTGACCAGTTCACCCCAGATAGCCAAAGAATTTCAATCATTTTATGAATCCCTTTATCATCTTCCCATTGCAGAGGGGGACCGGGTTGAAAGGATAAGGTCTTACCTGCTAGACTCCGGTCCCCCACAGCTCCCCACGGGGGTTCTGACGGACATGGAATCGCCGATCACCGTGCAGGAATTAGGCAGGATTGTGGCCGCCCTTCCCCAGGGGGAGGTCCTGGGGCCTGACAGATTCACAAATCTTTATTATAAGAAGCTGTTCTCAGTCCTTGGGGAACATATGTGTGTGTACTTCATCGTGGTAACTCTGGACGCCCCACTACCACAGGAGGCCCTCATGGCCCATATCACTGTACTGCCCAAACCAGGCAAGGACCCCCTTTATTGTGCCAATTATAGGCCAATTTCCCTTCTTAACACAGACACTAAAATTCTGGCTAAGGTGCTGGCGCTGCGCCTCCAGGGCCACGTGGCCGCCCTGATCCATCCCAACCAAGCTGGCTTTATGCCCTGCAGGGAGGCTCGCGGCAACACCATACACGTTCTTCACGTCCTGCATTGGAGGCAACATGGCCCGGATTGAGCTCCGAGTCTGGTTTTGCCACTGAACGCGGAAAAGGCCTTTGACAGGGTTGACTGGACATACCTGTTGGAGGTCCTCCGCACAATAGGCCTACATACGCGGATGTTGGGATGGATCCTGGCGCTGTATAGTGGCCCGGGGGCCAGGGTCAGGGTGAAAGGCTTACTTTCAAATACTTTTTGCATTTACAATGGCAGAAGACAGGGGTGCCCCCTGTCCCCGTTGCTCTTTGCCCTGGTCCTGAAACCATTCTTGCGGGTTGTGCGTACTCTGATTGATATTAAGTGTGTTATGGTGGGCTCGGTGTAACGCAAATTGTCAGCCTATGCGGACGACCTCCTGTTTTACATTGGTCAGCCCCAGCTCTCCCTCCCAGTGCTCTTGCGAGAACTACGTAGCTTTGGAGATTTCTCCAATTTTAAAATGAATTATGACAAGTCAGAGCTACTTCCCGTTCATATTTCTTCAGGGATGGCGGAGGCCCTCCGGCACTCCTTTGGTTTCAAATGGAGGGAGACGTCCTTTCCTTATTTGGGTACCCACATATCGCCGGACCCGACGATAAAAACTATGGGACCCTAGTGAACCCTATCGACAATGACCTCGATATGTTGGCCGCTTACCCCCTGACTTGGTTTGGGCGCAATAATGTGCTTAAGATTGGATATCCTACCCAGACTTATATACCGCCTCAACACGATCCCCATAAAGTTATCGCAGCTTTTCTTCAGGCGACTCAAACGGTCCTTCCTGAAATTTGTTTGACATGGCAAACACCCTAGGCTGGCCCATGCCATACTACGGCGACATAAAAGAGGGTGGGGTGAGCCTACCTGATGTTTCCTTATATTACAAGGCTATGGCTCTTGTGCGCATCTTGGATTGGGCTAATGATGTCTCTATCAAACCCTGGGTCCTCCTGGAGAAAACTATGGCAGGTAGAAATCTGGCAGGGGCGCCGTGGATACCGTCGGGCAGCAGGTGTCTCTCGGAGTGGACCTCTCCTTTGACGAGAGCTACCCTCCGGGTATGGGACAGACTTAATGCAGGAGGAGATTGTTCCTCCAGGGTTTCTCCTCTGGCTTCCCTGGGTGGTTTCCTGTGGTTTGCCCCGGGTGAAGACTCCCGATTTTTCCAGACATAGGGGGAGGATGGGAAGACTTTTTGTGGGAAGTTTTCACCGGCGGGAAGGTTGTTACCGCTGGCCACCCTGCGATCTCGTTTCGGAGACTTCCCACTATCATCCAGTCGCAACCGACAGCTGACCGACTTTGTGACTAAACTCCCCGCGTTCGATTGACATGCTCTCCTCCATTGAGAGGTGGTTTACTCAGCCCCCCGGATCCAGACATTTGCTCTCACACATGTATAAATTGGTTCTCAGCTCGTGTTCTCGTACGGTTCCTTACTATATCAGAGAATGGGAGAGAGAGCTGGGTGTGGAGTTCTCACCTCAGCAGACCACCAAGATTATGCATCTGGCCCATGTTTCCTCTATAAGTACTCGAGTCCAGGAGTCTTCCTACAAATTTCTTTCCCGCTGGTAAAGGACACCCTCACGACTGGCGCAGATGTTCCCTACAGCAGACCCCAAATGTTGGAGGGGCTGTGGCCAAAAGGTCACGTTTCTGCACATTTGGTGGGATTGTCCCCCTCTTAGACCCTTCTGGGATGCCATTTACCCTTGGATTCAGAAACTGACTATCACCCCCCCCCCCCCCGACTGTACTCCGCTCCAATGCCTTTTTCATGATGTCCAATCCTCTTTTAAGAGGTATAAACGCAGTATCACCCCATTTTTATTGAATGCTGCCAAATGTTTGATTCCCGAGGCACTGGAAACAGACCACTTGTCACACCCTGGCTGAGTGGAAACGAGAGGTGAATGGAGTCATGAGTGCAGAACGGAGGGTGATGACCCTCAAGGGCCAGCAATCCTTGTTTATAGATATATGGACGAGTTGGATGTTCTATTCAGACGAGCTCACAGATAATTGATAAGACAACTACAGCTTCCCCTGTGGAACTTATCTCCTATTGTAGTTAATGTTTTTTCACAACTGGAATACTTGTTCCTTATTTTATCATCTGGTATAAAAAAAAAAAATTGGCAATGTCTGGAACTTTTAAACATAAATATGATGCTATGAAAAGAAAATTAAGTAGGCAAAGACGACAAAATTAGGCATCTACTAGCAAAATAACGGAAAATTGAATACTCACCTTTCCGTAATTTTCCTTTCCTGGTGCCTATCCATGGCAGCATACATATGGTTGGTTGCTCCGCCCTCAACCAACCCACAGGACCTCTTTAACTCTACAAAAGTCAGCAACTGCCCCCCCTCACACCATTCTTGTAACTAGGCTCAAAAATGCAGATTACGTAAAGGGAGGGCATATGCTGCCATGGATAGGCACCGTTTTCCTGGTGCCTCCATGGCAGCATACATATGGTAAATAACTCGCTCATAGGGAGGGATACTGCATAGAAATATAGTTTATTAGGATTCACAAGACCGCCAATTGCAACGCTTTCTTCCCAAAATCACAGGAAGTTAGAGCAGCTGGGTCCAGGCTATAATGGACCATGAAGGTATTAAATGAGGACCAACTGGCTGCACGACAAATTGTTTCTGAAGAGACCTATGCTAGAGCTGCCCAAGAAGAGGCTATCCCCCGCGTTGAGTGAGCATTGATTGCTTTAGGCACTGGAAGACCTCTAGCCCGATAAGCCCTTTGAATCAGACGTACAATCCAGCTTGCGATAGTTCTTTGTGAAGCTGCCAAACCTTATCTATCTCCGTTTGGTACGATAAATAGGCGTTGGTCCCTACGGAAAGACTGTGTTAAATCGATGTACCGACGTAGAGTTCTTGCAACATCCAGTTCATGCAATTTTGATGTAGCTGGATCTTCTTCAAAGGCTGGGAGAACCCATTCCTGATTACAGTGGAAATCGGTTGGCACTTTAGGTATGAATTGATGGATTGGTCGTAGGACGACCCTGTCTGGGAAGAACGTAATGTACGGGTCTTGAGCCCCCAAGGCTTGGATTTCCGAAACCCTACGGCCTGAAGTGACGGCTACGAGGAAAACCGTTTTAAGAGTAATATCTTCCAGAGTACAGTCCTCAGTAGGAGCAAATGGAGGTGCTGCTAGAATATCCAGCACCAAAGGCAAATCCCACTTCGGGTACAATGTTTTTCTAGGTGGTCTCAACCTCAATACTGCCTTCAGAAACCGCTCTATCAGAGGATGTAAGGCCCATCTGTGGTCTGTCAGGGCTGAGAAGGCTGAAACTTGCACTTTAAGGGTATTGAGCCCTAAACCTAAATCCAGACCTTTCTGTAGAAACAGTAGAATGTCCTGCATACCTGGCTTCAATGGGTTAAATTTGTTGGATTTGGCAAATTCTGAAAACTTCTGCCAAATGTGGTAGTAGGAGCTGTTAGTGGACGATTTCCTGGCCTGGAGCAATGTTTGGATTACATCATTAAGAGCATCCTAATTCCTCCAACCTCTTCCGTTCAACTTCCAAGCCCTCAGATCCAGGATTTCTGGATGCGGGTGGGTGTAGTCCCCCTGAGACAGGAGACAGGGGAACTTTGGAAGGACTAAAGGGTTGCAAAGAAACAGCTGGGTCACAGCGTGAACCAAGGCCTCTTCGGCCAATAGGGAATCACTGCCAGGATGGTCACTTCCTCCCCTGTTAGGCGCTGAAGGAATCAGAGAATCAGTGGGGTAGGAGGGAACGCATACCCGACTTGGAAGGACCATGGCTGAGCCAAGGCATCTACTTCCGCTGACTTTTGGGCAGGTCATCTTGTTAAGAAATTAGGTGTTTTGGCATTCTGTCGGGATGCAAAAGGGTCCCACTGAGGATTGCCCCAGTGTTGACAGATCCACCGAAACACAGAATTGTCCAGGGACCATTAGTTGTTGCTGATGAATTCCCTGGACAGGTGATCCGCCAGATGATTCTGGAGGGCTGGCAGATAGACCGCCCAAAAGTTTTCCAGGTTCTCCTCGGCCCATGCTAAGATCGGGGCCACTTCGCATGACAATGACCTGCTGTGGGTTCCCCCTTGGTTCTGAATGTAGGCCACCGCCGCTCTGTTGTCCATGCGTAATAAGAGGGAGTTGCCCGCAAGATGAGGTGCCAAGTGCGATAAAGCTTCCCAGGCTGCCCTCAGCTCCAGAATGTTTGATACTACATCCTCCGAGTCGAACTGCCATCTTCCTTGGATCAACTGGTCTCTGAAGTGTGCACCCCAGCCCAACTGACTTGCATCGGATGTAAGCATGATCCATGAGATGGGGCCAAGATGGCAGTGGTTTAGAAGGTTGGGCGGCTTAGTCCACCACCACAAACTGGACTTCATCGATATTGTGATCAATACTTCCTGGGAAAGGGACCTCCTCCTCCACTGGGATAGAAACCCCTGTTGAAAACCGCGGCGATGCCAGCGGGCCCATTTCACCATTGGGATGCATGAGGAAAAAGTTCCGATGAGACTCAGACATTCTGAAGCCAACATGGCTTTGCTCGCCATGGCCTTCTTTACCTTCCTTTTGATCATAGGAATTTTCTCTGGTGGTAGTGACACTGCCTTCCTCCGTGTGTCGAACAGTGCCCCTAGGTATATCATCTTTTGGGTCGGGGTGAGCTGGCTCTTTGTATAATTTATTAGCCATCCGTACCTCCTCAGTGTGTGTCCAAGACCCATTGTACATGGATCTTCAGGAGTTCTTTGTTCTGCGATAGGACGAGAATATCGTCCAGATAATGTAAGACACGGACCCCCCTCCCGGAGAGGTGCTAGGATTGCCACCAACACTTTGGTGAAGGTTCTGGGGGCTATGAATATGCTGAAGGGCAAACACCGGAACTGCAGGTGAAGTTCCCCTATCTTGAACCTTAGGAACGACTGGAAGTCGCGATGTATTGGTATATGCAGATACGCATCATGAAGATCTATAGAGACCATCCAGTAGTTTGGTTGCACCATTAGGATGACCGTGTGTCACGATCCGGGGTCAGGCTCGAAGACCAGTAGCTATAGCAGTCGCAGGGCACACAGGAACCAGCAGGATAGGAACACTGACAGGTCACCCAGGCAGATGACGCAGGCTCACCTGAGGTGCGGAGTCTAAGTACTAACCGGTCTTCACCAGCGCTCCTGAAGGTGGAGATGGATTTTGCTGCGTGTTAGCACCAGGTCGCGGTCCTCAAGATCGCCCCACCAGGAGGTGAGCAAGTCAGAGTCCAGTAGCAGATAGGGATTAAGCTGAAGCGTAGTCAAGGAGTAGCCAAAGGTCGGTAACCAGTAGTTGCAGGTTGGGATCAAACAGAAGAGTAGTCGAGGAACAAGCCAAGTGTCGATAACGGATAGTAGCAAGGATACAGACGGCAGCAGGAGAGACAAGCGAGATATCGGCTGTTGAAGGCACAATATTCTGGCGACCAGGAAGTGCAAAGACATGGCTTATAACAGGAAGTTCATGGGAGGAGCAAAGGGTTCAAGGTTCAAGGCAATAAAGATTCACAGCAGGATCATTCAAGGATTTGTCCAGGGAGCTGTCCAGCATTCCAGGTAGCTCAGCGAGTAGAGTCATTGCCAGACACCATGGAGGTCCCAGGTTCAAGTCCGGGTCCTGACAGTACTCCCCTCCTCCCAGGACGTCCGCTGGACGTCTTAGGACCAGGTTTAAGAGGAAACCTCTGGTGGAACTCCCTTGTTAATCTAGGGGCATGAACATTTTCTTCTGGCTCCCAGGAATTTTCTTCTGGTCCATATCCTTCCCATTGAACCAGATATTGTAATTTATTCCTAAAGATCCTGGAATCAAGAATTCTCTCCACTACAAATTCTTCTTCACCCTGTACTTCAACAGGTGGAGGAGGCGGAAGAATTCTTCCAGGAAAGGGATTTTCCTTAAATGGCTTGAGCAGTGATATGTGAAAAACCGGGTGAATTCTCATACTGTCGGGAAGTTTTAAACGGAAAGTGACTGGGTTGACCTGAGCAGAAATTTGGAAAGGTCCCACAAACTTTTGTCCCAACTTTGCAGATGGAACATGGACCTTCAAATTTTTGGTTGATAACCAAACCTTGTCACCCACTTGAAAGGTAGGAAGTGATCGGCGATGTCTATCAGCAGCCTTCTTGTAAGATTCCTGAGCCTCCTTCAAAGTCTCAATTAATTTCTCCTGAATCTCTTGCAACATAGTTAATCTGTTGGCTACAGCAGGAATTGGAGTTGAGATAGGGAGATCAGGAATAAAAACTGGATGATAACCATTGTTTAAGAAAAACGGGCTTTGAGAGGTTGAGCTATGTCTAGAATTGTTGTAAGAAAACTCTGCCGTGGGAAGATAGTCCACCCAGTCGTCCTGAAGATAACTAACAAAACATCGAAGGTACTGTTCTAAAGTTTGATTGGTCCTCTCAGTCTGACCATTAGACTGAGGATGAAAAGCAGAAGACAGGTTGATTGCTACTCCTAAAGCTGAGCAAAAGCTTTTCCAAAACTTTGAAGTAAACTGTACTCCTCGATCTGACACAACGTCTTCAGGAATTCCATGTAGTCTGAAGACTTCTCGAACCATCAACTCTGCAGTTTGTTCCGAAGAGGGTACCCCCTTAACTGGTATAAAGTGAGCCATCTTGGTGAGGCGGTCAACGACCACCAAGATAGTGGTCATTCCTTTTGAGGGGGGTAAATCAACCACAAAGTCCATAGAAATTGACCCCCATGGTCTTGATGGGATAGGGAGTGGTTGGAGCAACCCCAAAGGAGAAGCTCGGGGTGTCTTATTGCGTGCACAGGTCAAGCACGAGGCTACATACCTTTTAACATCTTTCTTGTACCCAGGCCACCAAAATGAGCGTGATAAAAGTTCCTCTGCTTTAGAAACTCCAAAATGTCCAGCAAGTTTTGAGTCATGACTCAACCGGAGGACTTCAACCCGAGCAGACTCAGGTACATAGAGGCGATGCGTTTTAATCCAAAAGCCATTCTTGAACTCAAGACTGATGTCCATAGGAGGATTATTGAGGAGTGAGTCATTCTCGTAACCTTCTTTGAGGAGACTCAAGAATGCCTTTGAACTTGTGACACCTAGGAAGTTCTTTTGAGGCAGGATAGTGCATTCAGCATGGTTCTCCTGGGAAGGCCCCGATAACATCCGTGATAAGGCATCAGCCTTACCATTTCTTGACCCAGGTCTATATGAGATAATAAAATTAAATCTAGAAAAGAACAGCGACCAACGTGCTTGTCTAGAAGACAATCTTTTGGCCGAACAAATGAATTCTAAATTTCTGTGATCAGTGAGAACGGTCACAGGATGCTTAGTACCTTCCAGCAAATGCCTCCATTCGGAAAAGGCTTCCTTAATTGCCAGTAACTCCTTATTCCCTATGTCATAATTCCTCTCAGCTGAAGACATTAAACGAGAAAAGTAAGCACAAGGATTAAGCTGCATCTTTTCACCGCTTCGTTGAGAAAGGATAGCTCCTACAGCAGAGTCAGAAGCATCCACTTCCACTACAAAAGGTAGCTCAGGATTGGGATGTACCAATACTGGTGCAGAAGTGAACAGAGTCTTTAACTTATCAAAAGCAGCCTGAGCATTAGATGACCACACAAAGGGCACCCCTTTCTTTGTCAGCTGTGTAATCGGAGCTATCACCTTAGAGAAATTTCTTATGAATTTCCTGTAGAAATTGGCAAACCCGATGAATCTTTGAATTTCCTTAACGTTTCCAGGGACAGGCCAATCTACTACTGCTCTAATCTTCTCAGGATCCATGCTTACTCCATCTGGTGAAATAATATACCCCAGAAACTGGATCTGGGTTTGTTCAAACTCACATTTTTCCAATTTGATATAAAGTCGATTCCGCCTCAATCTTTCAAGGACAGTGCAAACATGCTTGCGATGCTCCTCTAGGTTATTGGAAAAAATGAGGATGTCATCCAAATAAGCAACTAGAAATTGGTCCAACAGATCTCGAAAAACATCGTTGATGAAGTGTTGAAAGGTTGCAGGGGCATTACAAAGACCAAAAGGCATAACCAAGGACTCGAAGTGTCCGTATCTGGTTCTAAAGGCGGTTTTCCATTCATCTCCTTGGCGGATACGAACAAGGTTATAAGCCCCCCGCAAGTCAAGCTTTGTAAAAATCTTGGCAGAACGAAGTCTTTCCAACATTTCAGAGATCAACGGGAGAGGATAACGGTTTTTAATAGTAACTTTATTCATGTGCCTGTAATCAATGCATGGACGTAAGGTAGAGTCTTTCTTTTCAACAAAGAACAAGGCTGCTCCAGCAGGGGATGTTGAGTGTCTAATAAACCCCTTCTCTAAATTCTCATCAAGCCACTCCCTGAGCACCTTTAATTCAGGTTCTGATAAATTGAATAGGCGGCCGAAAGGTATTTCTGCACCTGGGAGTAGCTCAATGGGGCAATCATATGGGCGATGAGGAGGTAACTGGTCGGCGTTCTTCTTATCACAGACATCCTGAAACTCATGGTATTGTGGAGGCAGTTTAGGATATGACTGAGCTGTAACCAAATCCAACTGTGTTTCCTTAATCTGTGGAGAACTAATTGGACAAGGCTCTCTACAGTATTCCTCACAATGGGGGGATGTAAAATTTATAACGCGTGCTTCCCAATTGATTGAGGGATTATGGGTGGAAAACCAAGGGATGCCCAAGATCACAGGAAATTTAGGTGACGTAATCAGCTGAAAACTGATGGTCTCACGATGGTTAGCCTCAAATTGGAGAACCAAAGGGACTGTTTCATGGGTAACAGGTCCAGAAGTTAAGGGTGAACCATCCACTGTCTCCATATCGACTGGGGCTAATTTATTTCTTGTCTGAATCATATTGTTTTTGGCAAAGTCTATGTCCATGAAGTTCCCCCCTGCACCAGAGTCCAGCATAGCAGAGCAAGGAATCTCAATGCCCTCAGAGATAAGTTTAATAGGGAGGACAAAATGAGGTAGTGAAGAATTTACTTTATTTTCTTCCTGGACCAACGGGGAGATGGACTGGCTAATGGAGTTTATTTGTTCAGGCGTGATCACATCAATCGATGCAATTGTTCTTCTAACCTTGTTAGGGCAGTTAATTGCATAATGACCAGAATCTCCACAGTAAAGACATAGGTTCTCAGAACGTCTTCTTTCTTTCTCCTGAATGGAAATGGATCTCTTAATTGCATCTACCTGCATTGGCTCAGGAGTGTTAGAATTAGTAGCAACTTTGAAATCCTGCTGAACAAATGGAGTAGCAGAGAAACGCATGCCACTCTTACTTGCAAACATTCCCAGCCTCTCCTTCCTCCTTTCTGTAAGTCTCTGATCAATTCTGATACATAATTGGATGAAGGCATCAAGATCATCAGGAGTATCAACTCTAGCGAGCTCATCCTTTACCTGTTCAGAAAGCCCTCGGCAGAACTGACTCTTTTGCGCAGCAGGGTTCCAAGTAGTATCTGCAACCCAACATCTGAATTCTGCTGTGTACTCAGCGACAGAGCGCCTTCCCTGCCTCAGACTATGCAGCTTTGCTTCAGCAGTAGCACAGCGGTTGGGATCATCAAAAACCTGATCCATTGCGGTCAAAAAGGTCTGCAGATTATTTAAAATGGCACTGTCCTGCTCAATATATGGGGAGGCCCAAGCTAGAGCTTCTCCAGTCAGAAGTTCGAGAATCAAGGTTACCTTTCTCTTCTCAGAAGGAAATGCAACAGGGTGTGTTTGGAAATATAAACGACACTGATTTAGGAAACCTCTGTAATGATGGCGGTCTCCATTAAACTTGGATGGTAAAGGCTGAGGCATATGTGTGATAGTATCACCTCGGTCCAGTAGTAGTCTCTGCAGAGCATGAATCTCCTTCTGTTGTCTTTCCAATAGACTTTCTAGTTTATTAACTTTTTCTTGGCAGGTAACACCAAATTCTTGCAGCTCAGCAATTTGTTGCCTAAGAGGAGTCACGATGCTTGCTATAGCGGCCTCCATGTTTTGGGCCAGAATATTCTGTCACGATCCGGGGTCAGGCTCGAAGACCAGTAGCTATAGCAGTCGCAGGGCACACAGGAACCAGCAGGATAGGAACACTGACAGGTCACCCAGGCAGATGACGCAGGCTCACCTGAGGTGCGGAGTCTAAGTACTAACCGGTCTTCACCAGCGCTCCTGAAGGTGGAGATGGATTTTGCTGCGTGTTAGCACCAGGTCGCGGTCCTCAAGATCGCCCCACCAGGAGGTGAGCAAGTCAGAGTCCAGTAGCAGATAGGGATTAAGCTGAAGCGTAGTCAAGGAGTAGCCAAAGGTCGGTAACCAGTAGTTGCAGGTTGGGATCAAACAGAAGAGTAGTCGAGGAACAAGCCAAGTGTCGATAACGGATAGTAGCAAGGATACAGACGGCAGCAGGAGAGACAAGCGAGATATCGGCTGTTGAAGGCACAATATTCTGGCGACCAGGAAGTGCAAAGACATGGCTTATAACAGGAAGTTCATGGGAGGAGCAAAGGGTTCAAGGTTCAAGGCAATAAAGATTCACAGCAGGATCATTCAAGGATTTGTCCAGGGAGCTGTCCAGCATTCCAGGTAGCTCAGCGAGTAGAGTCATTGCCAGACACCATGGAGGTCCCAGGTTCAAGTCCGGGTCCTGACACCGTGTTGAGAGATTCCATCTTGAACCGTTCAAGGCGGATAAACCTGTTCAACCGCTTCAGATCTAGAACCGGCCTTCATCCTCCAGACTTTTTGTGTACCAAAAAGACTGGGGAATAAAAGCCTAAGAGTCTTTCCGAGTCTGGAAGTGGTACCACTGCTTGCTGCTGAACTAGCGTCTGGACATATTGTAGGGGAATCTTGCGCTTCTCCTCGGATTTTGGAATCCTGGTGGGTAGAAAGGAAAACCGGGGCGGTTGGCGTTTGAACCTCCAAAAATGCCCCTGAAGGATCGTAGAGGTGACCCAATAATCCGAGCAGGTTTCCACCCAAACCTGAGCGAATGCAATGAGACGGGCACCCACTGGGTCAGTTTGGGTGGGCAAGAAGTCAAAAGGACTTCTGGCCTTCCTGTGTAGAGGTAGCTGTCTTCTGTTTCCCCATTCTCAGAAAGGTAGCTTGGGAGCCTTTCCAACATCTTCTATATTCTCTCCCTGGACGGTATGTCCTGGCTTCTCTGGTTTTCTGCTGGAAAAACGCTCTTGCCACAAACTTCTTTCTCTTATTCCTATCCTGAAGAATCAGGCCGCTCTTGTCCCCCGTAACTCTGGTAATGGCTGTATCCAGCTTTTCGCCAAATAGGGCCACCTACTACAGGAAGCATTAGAGTTGCCGGGGAAGCCCCCAAACCAGGAGAAGGGGGGTGTTCCCGGGAGCAGGGTGCCGATCCAGACTCCTCACCTGGAAAAAGATCCACAGAAAAACAGGCTCCCAGTCTTGTTGGCACCTTTAGCAGCCTAAGCCCTGGGACTCCATCCTACAGGGGAGCATGACCCTGTAATGGTAACACCACATGGTGGTGCAGTAAGGGCTGGTCGTGATCCTGCAGGCTTGAGGACAGAAAAAAGAATGGCATGAGGTGGGGCAGTTGCTGACTTTTGTAGAGTTAAAGAGGTCCTGTGGGTTGGTTGAGGGCGGAGCAACCAACCATATGTATGCTGCCATGGAGGCACCAGGAAATATTCATTCTTTGATAAAAAGCAGATGATGTTCCTCACAAAGATGCTCCTGTTGAGATCAGTGATGAACCAATGGAATCAGTGACAGAAGAAAATGTAGATCTTGAAACTGAGTCAAATGTTAAAATTGATCTACCGACTAGAGAAATATATGGGAACTTCCGCCTGCCAAAGTTCCATTTGGAGTGGAGAAATCACCATTAAAAGAAGACTACTTTCTCTTTTCCCAAGACTTGCATAAAGCAGGAATTACCTTTTGGAATGTTTTGGGATTTCCATCCTAACCAACCCACCAGAATATGTACCATTTAATGGTAATGTTGTTTATTACCGAAAAGGCATAAAGGGTCCAGCATTCAAAGAAAATGAGTCACTCTTAATGAGAAAAAACACAGTGTGCATTGTTCCATCTGCTTATATTATTTCACAACAAAGATCCCAAGGACTTGAAATTTTGGGGGATCGAGAAGGTCAAGAAACATTGGAGGGGGGGGGGTAATTTTATACGGCAAATAAGTAAACGTGAATCATACTGGATCTTTGAGACAAAGGTTGGGGTCCCCAGGGGTCTAAATGTGGACTTCGACCTCAACTGTTTTATCTCAGATCGGTAGTTTTACTTCTGTTTTACCCTCAAGTTTTTTATTAATATTTTTAATCAACATATGAATTTTAGGTCTTTTATACATAGGGTTTTTATGATATGGACTCTATTATATACCCATTTTATGTATGCTTTTTGACCTTTGAACACTCTTGTATTTATAGATTTCACATTTGATGTTTTTATTATATGTTTCTTATTATATATTGTTTTTCTTGTACTGCTTTCTCTTGTACACAGGGGCTGCGAGTGATCTGTCATGATCCCCTCATGTATTTATACATGTTGTGAATATTTAGGGGCATTAGTTCCCAAATATATGTTTTTTTTCCTGTAATTTTTACCAATATATGTTTTTCCCATATATATGTTTGTTCTGGTATTCTATATACCCCCGCTCTTGAACAGTAATGGGCATTACTAGCCCTTGAGCCCTTGTTGCTGTTCCGGTGTTTATGGAGGATTCTGTTTATGTTCCTGGGTCAATGTGAGCTTCCTGTGTGGAGCGGGTCCCGGGGCACTTCCGGTCCTCCTCCGACGTTGCCATGCCAGCAGCGACGCCGAATTGAGCGGGGCGATGCATATAAAAAGAGTGACGTCCGTCCCTCCGCCCATACGCTGAGGAAGTCCCGCCCACGGACGATACGCGTGCGCAAGGGGGAGGAGATCGTGACGTCACTCGTAGCCCCTGTCGGCAGAGCGTTCCGCTCTGTCTGGAGACCAGCTGGATTGTTGTACTGCTCGCTTTTGAACTACTCTGAAGTAAGAGGCTGTCCATTTGTTTTAACAATAAATTGTGGTGTTTGAAACATATTGCACTATGGTCTGCCCCCTTTTTATTACATGGGGATCGTTGTGAACACCTTATCAAAAAGAAGAGATGCCCTCTGTGATTGCTGTCCTGGTCAGGAGTTTCACATTGCTGGGAGTGTACTTTAAGGCTGTTTTATCACAGCCTTCAGGTGAGAGGCTAGTACCTCTGGTGAAGGATTGCACTGAACAAGCACTTGTGTCCTGTTTATTGATCAGCACTGAGCACTTTCATTGGAATTTCTTATTGGACTGTTTCCCCTCTTTTTATAAGACTGTTATGTGCCATTCATAGACTCTTCATTTATCCATTGATGTTTTATTGTCTTTTTAGCGCTGCACTTTTCACCATCAGTTCTACATTGGGTTTTACATATTTTTTACCTTGGTGTCAGCTGCTTTTATCTATTTCCATCTATTCATTTAATTTATGCTTGCGCCGATATTCCTGTTTTTACACTGCTTATATTATGGCCAGGAAAAGTATAAGCAGGCTCAGTTAATAAAAGATTGCAACGTCTGGAGACACATGGAGTGGCAAATCTATTAAGCACAAATTGTTAAGTAGTCAGATGTCTCTAAGAAATCAATTACTACATCGTTGTGCTATTGTAAGCCATATAATCAATATTGTTTTTTTCATTGGTGTTTAAGCACTGCCATTCAGAAGCAGTTATTTAGAGTCTGTGGCAGGTGTGTTTGATGAGGACCACCTTGAAAATCAAGGTAATTTTTTGGAGATTGTGAAACTTCTTGCTGACTATAGTCCAGGCTTAAAAAGCACCTAACTAATGTTGTAGAGAAAGCAAAGAGCCGTGATCCAAAGAAAAAGGGAAGAGGGAAGTTTGTAACTTTCCAAAGTAAATCTACTATAACAAAGTTTATTGTGATTATTGGTAACCTGATAAAGGGGGAAATAGTAATAAAGAAGTGGAGAATTCTGGACTATTTTCAATTCAAATGGACTCCACACAAGATGTGTCAACGCATGATCAGTGTACTATCGTTGTTTGATATGCTGCTGGTGATAAAGTTAAGGAAACATTATTATGTCTTGTTATTATTGAAAACTCCAGCAGTAAAAAGCTACATGCCTTACTCACTGAATCACTGTCTGCTTTAGGACTTAATCTAGAAAAGTGTATGGGCGATTCTTTTGACAGAGCAGCTAACATAAGTGAAACTTACTCAGGCTTGCAAGCGTTAACGAAGGAAGTTCGCACATTCACACATGGTGTTACGCACATGTACTTTACTTTAACCACTTGCCGACAGCTGCAAGTACATATACTGCGGCGGTCAGCCCCGTGCAGGCAAAGTGACGTATAGGTACGTCACTCGCCTGCGAGCCAATAGGGGGCGGGCGCGCGCCGCCGGAGGCGCGCTCCCGCTCGTTCACTGTGTGTACCCGATGTCCCCCGGTCACTCGCGATCGTCCGTTACAGAGGGAGAAAGGCAGGCGGCTAATGTAAATAAAGCCGCCTGTCATTCTCCCTTGTATAACAGCAGAGATCATACGGTCCTGCTATGTAGGATCGTAGATCTCTGCTGTTACATGAAAAGCCACATCCCTGCACAGTAAGAAGCACGCTCCTAGGGACACACTTAGGCACTGCATCACTAATAAAGTTAACCCCTTCCCTGCCAGTGTCATTTTTTCAGTAACAGTGTATATGTATAGCACTGATTACTGTAGTAATGTCATTGGTACCCCCAAAAGTGTCAAAAGTGTCAGTCAAGGGTCCGATCTGTCCGCCGCAATGTCGCAGTCCCGCAAAAAAAAAATCGCAGATCGCCGCCATTACTCGTTAAAAAAAAAAAACAATAAAAATTACAAAAATCTTTCCCTTAGTTAGTAAACGCAATAACTTTTGCGCAAACCAATTAAAATACGCTTATTGTGAGTTTTTTACCAAACATATGTAGCAGAAAACAAATTGGCCTAAAATGTTAAAAAATTTTGATTTTTACATTTTTTTGGGAATTTCATATAAAAAAAAATTTGAAAAATATTGTTATTTTTGGAAAATTGTCGCTCTTTTTTTGTTTATAGGGCATGATCAAAAAATCGCACAGGTGATCAAATACCACCAAAAGAAAGCTCTGTTTGTGGGAAAAAAGGACGTCAATTTCATTTGGGTACAGCGTTGCACGACCGCGCAATTGTCTGTTAAATTCACGCAGTGCCGAATCGCAAAATACCCCCTGGTCAGGAAGGGGGTAAAATCTTCCGGGGCTTAAGTGGTTAACTAACTAACAAACTAACTAATAAACTTACGTTTATTGGTGATGCAAGTACTGTGTGTGTGTTCCACCAATCAGTTCATTTGGGCTCCTTAGCAACATATCAACATTTTTTACGGATTCCTCCAAAAGGATGAAACTCTGGGAGGACCAGATGGAAAAAAAAGACAGGCAGCTCTAAATTTCAAAAGCTGGAACATATTGGCAGAACAAGGTGATCAAGCAGAGCTAAAGCACTTTGAAAGTTATTTGGAAGCTTTGATGATCATTCCAAAGAGTTCTGCTCTGATCTCATAATTATCTTAAAACAAGTAGGCGAATCCCCTGATTTTCGAACCTCTGTTCGCCACGAAGCTCTGAAATAAATGGAGAATCTCTGTCAATTTGAAACCATCCAGGTAGCTTTTACTTTTGTTTGCATTTTTGACATCAGTACCCCTGTATCAGATTATCTCCAATCAACAGACCTTGATTTTATCCAGGCATGGAGAATGGTAGATGATGCTGTAAAGCAGTTGAATAAAATATGCAAAGATTTTGCTGGAGTTTTGCAGTCGGAAGCTGAATTTATCAATTTTATAAATTAGAAATTGGCAAGTGAAAACATCTGTTTGAAAAAGAGCTTTACTAAACTAAGATGTACAAGAACTGCAGAAGGAACTGATAATAAGAAACATTTGGAAATTTCTTGTTACAATATTATCCTCTACACTGTTACAGAGAATGTGAAGTCAAGATTTTCCACTCATGGAGAACTTTTTAAGCAAATTTCTTCCTTGGATCCAAATAGGTTTGAAGAAATACTGGCCTCTTCAGACAAAATTCAGTTGAATGTCATATCCGAAGCAATACCAGAAATGGACCCAGTTGCTCTACGTGAGGAACTAATCTTTTTTGACTCCAGAGACAAAAATATTCGTAAAGGCCTGTTGAATGACAGTGATGATGAAGAGGGTGAAGAATTGGATTCAGATTTGGAAGAGCAACACACCAGCTCTAGCCCTGAGCCATCCACTTCTACAGCTGCTGTAAAGAAGGACTCCTGCAAGAACTGTGTGTCCTGTGCTTTCAAACTACTCTATCAGTACCGCCTGTGTTCAGTGGCCTTTGAGAATCTCTTCTTGGCATATAAATATATAATTACAGTGAGCACTACACAGTGTACATGGGAAAGATGATTATCTAAGTTAAAAATCTTAAAGTCCAGAAGAAGATCATCATTGTCACAACAAAACCTGGAGGCATTGATAATCATTGCAGTAAAAAAGCAGTTGCACTAAATATAAAAGAGTGACAAAGATAAAATCATTGACAGATTACCAAGACATCGCCTGAACTTAGCTCTTTTGTAACGTGCTGGTCAGAGCTTTTTATTTTTTTATATTTCTGATTAAATTGTTCAGCTACAAAGACATTTGTTGCACCTGTTAGATTGTGTTAATTTATGAAAACCTTAATTTTGGAAATGGAAATGCACCATTGTTGCACTTTCTTTAATGTAAGTTATTTTTTCTTTGATTTTCCTTTATTTTCTATAATAAACATTTATTTTGAACAGTGTGAAAAACTATGTGACGAATGCATGTGATGTGGGCAGTGCAATGTGTAGGTGGGGACACAGGAGGCCCCATGATCTCCTATTGCCCGGAGGCCCAATGAGTTGTCAGTCCCCCGCTGCCCAACAGAGTACAATATTGGGAGAACAGATGATTGAAAAATGATTAAACATGGTGTGGTCAAGCAGTGGAGAAAGCAAAAATAATTCTTGGGTACCATCTTCACGATCACCAGAAGCAAATGGAGGCCCTGATTTCCATATACAGGTCTCCAAAAACCTCATTTAAAAAGAAATCCAGAGATGGGCAATAAAAAAATGGTAAGTTCTGAACGATATAACACAACTGGAGATACTTCAGCAACGTAATATTTACAAGGGAAAATGGAGATATGTTTGTAACCTTTAAATACATAAACCGTGAATAAGGTTCACCAGAGCAGTAATTTCAATATGGGCACGGGGAAATTACCTCAAACTAGCAAAATGAAAGTTCAAAACTAACTTTAGAAAGTATTTTTAATGAAAGAGTAGCTGATGTTCAGAATGGAAAAGGGGGAGCAGTAAGCACCCACTTTCATGGGATTGTGGCCACCGTATGCTAATATATGGTTTTTGCAGCATTTAGTCCCAGGGGATTTGGGCAATTATGTGGTTAAAAATTGCCCCCTAGTAATGCAGCAAGGATTAGCCAATGGGAAAGCAGGGAAGTTGCTGGTCCTCAGGGATAAGTCTATATAAGCCTGTGTTGGTCTGGAGTACTTCCTTTTGCAGCTGAAGAGCAGAAGAAGAAGTTCCCCGCCCCCCCTCCCCTTTTTGTCGCGAGCACCTTTGTGTGGTAGGGTCACCCTAGCATGCATGGGGGGACATTGTATTTTTATTTATTATATTCAAATTGCTGTTGCTCGAGTTCTAACAACTGAGCAATTACATTTTCATGTGGTTATTTACAATGAGATTATTTTGAGTCATTTCAAATGTTTGTTGGAGTTTTGAATATGGATAAAACCAATAAAGTGTGCCGCTGCCTTTTTTTGCCAAAATACTGCATGCCTTGTTTTATTTATCTTAATTATGGTTTCAGGCCTATTTAGGGTGGGAAAAGTGTGGCCTACAATCCCATAGATTTTTAGAAGAGGATGGGAGTTAGTCAACAATAAGTGCATTTAACATAACTAAGGGCTCTTTCACACGGGCGTTCCGTATGTCCGTTTTTCATCCCATCCGTTTGCGGATGAAAAACGGACATAATGTATCTCTATGTAAATACGGATGTCAGCAGATGACCATCCGCTGACATCCGTTTTTCGTCCTTTCAGTTAAGTTCAGTTTTTTGGAACTGAAGAGAAACCTATTTTTTCTTCCGTTCAAAAAACGGAACGGACGCAAAAACGGATGTCAGTGGTGTCATCCGCTGACATCCGTATTTACATAGAGATACATTATGTCCGTTTTTCATCCGCAAACGGATGGGATGAAAAACGGACAGACGGACTGGATGACACAAGTGTCATCCGTGTCCGTTTCAAAAAAAAAAAAAGAAGGACCTGATCGGGCAAAAAAAAACTGAATGCCCGTGTGAAAGGGCCCTCAGACAAACATAGATCTACATTCAGACAAAACAGAAAAAAAAAGGGGCAAACTTGATGGACCATTTGGTCTTTTTCCGCTGTCTTCTATGTTTTCATGATCCACCCCTAATGTGCTATATGTCTACACAGCAGAAGAAGAGTGACAACACTTGGTTCTAGTCATCCTCTGTACTATCCGGGAAAAAAAAATGTTTTGGGGTTTAAGTAGAACTAAAAGCAATTTATTTTTCATCTTTGATAGCATAAGGGAGGATGATAGCCCCTGTCAATTACTATTTGCCATCTGTGTCCCATTGTAGAGATTTCCCTTCACTTTCTGACCAATAGCAAAAACAGGAAGTGAGAGGAAATCCCTCCAAAGTGAGGGATTACCTGCTTTTCCCCAGGGTTACCAGAACTGATGTTTCACTGGAAGATTTCCCCTCTATTCCTATTCTGATGACAACCCAAAAACTGAGATTTTCATTTACTTTCATTTTTGGTGATAAAGGTAAACAGGAGCAATAAAGAGGGTGAATCTTCCTAATTGGGGCACAGACAGCAGTAAAATTTGAACAGGTGTTATAATCCCTTTCCACTCTATCCAAACAAAATAAAGTTTTACCTTTAGTTATATTTTACATTGGGCCATATTGTATAAAGCAGTATTATTTTGCTAAGCATTACT
The DNA here is from genome assembly GCF_965119305.1 of Pelophylax lessonae. Taxonomy (NCBI): domain Eukaryota; kingdom Metazoa; phylum Chordata; class Amphibia; order Anura; family Ranidae; genus Pelophylax; species Pelophylax lessonae. The sequence goes on along the minus strand of NC_138768.1, from coordinate 532,525,393 downwards.
GCCTTTTAACAAAGTAATCATGGCATTTTAAATAGGTTATATTTTCTACTTGTCTTTTGATACCACATGCAGTAAGTAATTCCCCTAAAAAAATGTAATTCTAAATTTCTATGTAATCAATGTACTTATATAAGAAAAAAAAAATTACCATTCACATAGGCGTTTTCCCTTCCACGCTGTCCTGGCACAAATTTGTCTATAGACAATTGGTTCACTAAGTTTCTTACATTAGACTGAGGAGAGGATTTCTGAGTTTCCACTTTAACAGCATAATCTGTAAGGCAATAATAAAAAAAGTAATTAAAAATGTGCCCGTTCAGATATACCAGAATATACCAACTAATTCTAAACGTATAATAAAAAAATAACACCATTTTACTAATGGAAAAAGCGTATTATGTTGAAATAAGGAGCTTTATATAAATAGTATAATTAAACAGAACTCCTCTTGCACTATTAGAGATAAGGTTTTTTGTTGTGTAAAAGAAGGTCTGGCATGTATTCATTTATTTATGAATTTATTTGCACCTTGTGCTAAGTAGTCAAAAAGCAGAGTTTGATAACAAATCTTTAACTCATTGCAGATGTTGACATTGCTTTATCACCACTACATAAAAGTAATTGTAGCACCCTCCAAGGTAGGTGCTAGGTAAAATATAGTGGGCCTTGTCTGCTTATCAGTAGGGCCATGTTTTGTTCAGCTAGGTTGTCATGGTTCCCAGGTGTGGCTGTTGAGACTCGGGAGTCTCCCCACTGTGTCCCAATGAGGGCTCTCATTGGACAGTGGAGGAAACCCGGCCAATGGCACACCCAGGCTTGTATCTATCCCAGGAGGGCAGATTATGCCGCACAGCATTCTGGGAGGAGGTATAAGTTTGAGGGGAGCACATGACGCAGCATCTTTGGCTGGAAGCAGAGTCCCAGGAGAGAGGTGACGGCTGTCTTTCCTCCTGTCAAGAGGAATCAGGTGTCCCAGGCGGCTTGCCTGAGGGGACACAGGGCTGAGTTGAGCTGCAGGAGAGGATCCAGTGTGCTGAGGACCAGCTGAGCTGATTGGGGTCGAGTTTCAGGAAAGCATTCTGAGTCGTGAGTACTGCAAACTGCCCCTGGGGGTCTGCCTAGTCAGAGGAGACCACTCCGGAAAAGGTCAGAGGTACCCAGGAGCTAGCTAGCCGGTGCAGAAATAGAGTAAAGGGGGTGCCAGTGTTAGCCCTGAAGAGTAAAGGGGGTGCCAGCGGTTGGGCCCTGAAGTGTACAGTGTTACAGTGTTGAGAGTTGCAGCAGTATCTACAAGTGGCTACCTCAGTCAGAAAAGACTGGAGGAAGCAGTGTAAAGGACTTTTGAGCTAACCAGAGTGTCAGAAGTCAGTCTTCAGTTCAGTGACAGCAAGTCAGTATTTACAAGCGCCAGCAAACGTTGGTCGGCATTCAGCCGGCGTCAAGCCAGCGCTCTAGGCATTTTTCTTCAAGTGTCCCAATTTGTACCTAGTTGAGCCAGAGGAGTATCAAACTCATTCCCTTCTCCCATCCCCATATAAAATAAACAAAAACAACCAAAGATGCCGGACTGTTCATTGTCTCAGATCTCACACTTGGGCAATCAGCTTAAATGTGCTGTTGGTGTTAACGGTAACCATGGCAGACCCACATCAGGCCCAATGCCTGGAAATATTGCTACATAATATTGGGGGAAATAACCAAAAATTAACCAAAGTATATGTTTACAAATCTGCTTCTAAACTAAAGCCATATACTCCCAGATCTATAAAAATGAAACTACATATGTTTGCATCTTAAATACCCACATTATAACCCAAATTTAAAAAAGGAAGGAACACAGGAGTTGTAGACATATGGGTTATACTGCTAACTAAAGGAGGTTGGGACACTGGCAAACAAAAATTGTCAAGCCAAGCCGTTGTATGACCTCATGTCCAGACACTAGCTTTTGTGAGCAAACAGTACATAAGACAAATAACACAGGGGGGAGTGGGACCTGTGTCCCTCGATGAACTCTAAGAAAAAAATTGCAAACATCTTATTTTCTTTACCATTGAGGGAATTGTGGTTAATCTTAGACAAGTGGGACATCCAAAAGCAGTCCAACTAAGCGGCGGGCAACAGCCACTGAAAGATTTAGGAAAGAGGGAAATCCTACTATATACAGCATACACAAAATCAACCCTTAAAAGAAGGCTGAATGGAAAAGAGCCATTTCAAATGGAGAAGCCATGACTAAAAGATATAGTTCTGATGAGAAAATGAAGCTAAAAATCAGAACAGAAAATCACTTCAAGGGGGAAACTGCACCTAAGAACTTTCAGGGTCAAACATGAAATGTACAACCAAGGGAAGCATTCCACCAAAAATACAGGTGGGACAGTAAAACTCCTGGTACATAATGTCACGAGTTAGCCTGTAGTTGTGTTTGTATACTCTTACCTTCTTGCTGCAGTGCTTCAATCTTGCTTCTTTTCACATGTGTTGTTTGGCTTCTCTGTTCACCTATGGGCGTCGCCTGCTCCACTGTGGGTTATCTCCTTTTCCTGTCTATTACTTCCTGGGTCACTTCCCTGTCACCTCCGCACCCTGGGGCGTACTGTTGTGGAGGTATCTGGGGGTCTAAAAGACCCCTAAACCCCTCCTCTGCACCTAAAAGCATTCAAAACGGCAAGTTTAGTTGTTTTGAATGCTGTCATTTATTTTTGATTTAGCGCCGAGTACCCGGAAGTGATGTCATGACATCACTTCCGGGTTTTTACATGGAGACCCGATCAGAGCCAAATGCGGCTTTGATCGCGTCTCCTCTTCGGCGGCTGTGCAGGTAGGATGCCCAGGTCTCCCGGTGGGACGGGAGACCCGGGCGAGCCCCAGAAGGCGGCGGGAGGGGGGGGGACGTCCCCTCCTGCTCCTTGTAATGACAGCCGAGTGGCTTCTCAGCCGCATCAGTTGTCATTACAAGACATCCGACCGTCAGCTATGGACGCCGGTACCGGGTTGATGCCTCTAGCTGCAGGCATCACTCTGGTACAAGCACTTTCCCGAAATATCAGCAATATCGGTAACCTCAGGGACCGATCCCGATATATATCGAGGAAAGTGCAGATCGGTCCTCGATAGTTCGGCTTTGCGGATAATCGTCACATCATCCCCCAGTGGGTCTCTTTGCTCCTGTTGTCCAGAACATTCTTGAACAACCCATCTCTCCCGCAATGGGGGCTTCTGAGGAACCCATGCAATTATGCCAGACACACCTCACTCCACAAGAGAGGTCACGTCGCCTGAGACTCGGCCTGTGTCTTTGTTGTGGAGCTGGTGGCCATATGATAAAATCCTGCCCTGTCCGTCCGGGAAACTCTGGGGTCTAGGTTGCTTAGATGGAGGCGATCTAGACCAGAATTTGAACGTTGCCACTTACCCTCGATTTGTCACACCCATCTCTATTCATTGGGCCCTGAATTTGTATCAAGTTTCTGCATATGTGGACTCTGGTGCAGCCGGGAATTTCATTGAGCAGTCCTTGGCCAATAAATTGGGCATTCCTCTAGTTCCCCTGGCTATGCCTCTATCTGTATTGGCAGTGAATGGCTTGACCTTGGCCTTTGGACCCCTACTGTTTAGAACAACCTCCATCACCATGCATGTCGGTGTACTTCATCGGGAGGAAGTCTCCTTCCTGATACTTCCCAAGTCTTCTAGTCCCATGATTCTTGGACTTCCATGGTTGAAGAAACACTCACCCTATCTGGATTGGAACTCTGGCCAAGTGTTATCTTGGGGTTCGCAATGCCATCAGACTTGTCTCCCTAGGGTATCTCCACCTCTCCGTGTACCTGTGGCTGAGGTCACTACCTCTCCAATTCTCCCTCGGCATTATCTGGCCTTCTAAGATGTCTTTTGCAAAAAAGCTGCTGACAGTTTGCCTCCTCATTGTCCCTATGACTGTGCGATTGACCTCCAACCCGAGACTTCACCACCCTGAGGTTGAGTCTACCCTCTCTCCATCCCTGAGACTCAAGCCATGTCCAAGTATGTCCAGGAAAATCTGCAGAAAGAATTTATACGTAAATCCAATTCTTCTGCTGGGGCTGGTTTCTTCTTTGTGGAGAAAAAGGATGGTACACTCCGGCCCTGCATTGATTATAGAGGTCTCAATGCCATCACCATTAAGAATCGGTACACGTTACCCTTGTTTTCCGAACGTTTTGACAGGCTACGAGATGCTCGAATTTTCACCAAGTTAGATCTTCATGGAGCATACAATTTGATTACGATTCGAGAGGGAGATGAATGGAAAACCGCTTTTAACACCAGAGATGGGCACTATGAATATCTCATAATGCCCTTTGGCTTGTGTAATGCCCCAGCTGTCTTTCAGAAGTTAATTAATGACATTTTTCCTGATCTCCTATACGTTTGTGTCATTGTGTATATTGATTACATACTCATCTTTTCTCCAGATTCGAACACTCATCGCCAGCATGTTTGTGCGATTCTTCTACGTCGACCACCGCTTGTATTTTAAATTGGAGAAGTGCCTCTTCGAGCAAACCCAAGTTCCTTTCCTAGGCTACATAGTCACGGATAAAGGGCTGCTTATGGATCCTGCCAAACTTCAGGCCATCTTCAACTGGCCTCAGCCTTCTGGTCTAAAAGCTACGCAACTGTTCTTGGGGTTCAACAATTTCTATCGCAAGTTCATCCCTGATTACTCCTCTCTGGTGGCGCCCATTACCTCTTTGACCCGGAAGGGCGTCAATGCCAGAACCTGGCCTCCTGAAGCTGTCTGGTTTTTCCACAAGCTCAAAACAGCCTTCCTGTCTGCATCTATTCTCAAATGTCCTAAAATTCTTCAGCCTTTCTTTTCGGAAGTAGATGCTTTGTCCTTGGTAGTGGGGGACTGTCCTTCTCCAAATGCATGACAGTAAGCTCCGTCTCTGTGCCTTCTTCTCTAAGAAGTTTTCTCATGCAGAAAAAATTACACCATCAGGGATCGGGAGCTTCTGGCTATCAAACTGGCACTGCAAGAATGGCGACATCTACTGGAGGGGTCTCCTCATTGCATTCTGCTCTATACCGATCATAAGAACCTCCAGTATCTGTAGTCCGCCCGGAAATTGAAACCAGGGCAAGCACGATGGGCTCTCTTCTTTGCCAGGTTTAATTTTAAAATCACCTTCCGGCCCAGCTCCAAGAATGCTCATGCTGATGCCTTGTCCAGATCATCTGACGTTGCTGACTCCGAGTGTCATATTGAACCTAAACCTATTATTTTTTTGGGAAACAGATCCTTATAGCTGTTCCAGAGACCCTTTGGGCCATTGGGCTGGGGTCGCGGATTACAAATAAAGTGAAGTGTTCGAGACTTTACCTCAAAATTCCAGATGAACTACTTAGGCCAGTAGGCCAGATCTGGGATTGTGTTAGTGGCTGCCCAGGAATAGGCAGGCAGTCTACCAAGAGTTCAGTGGGGGTGCCCTGGTGTAGTTAGGGACCCCTGAAGAGACTCTTTTCCCCTCCATAGGGTTGTTTGGTCGCTCAGGCTCCAGTGACCGACCCCCTGTGGGAGGACTGCATTGGACTGAAATAGGTAGTTAGTGGCAGGTTCAGGACCACCTTGGAGGAGTGGACTGATCCCGTGTCAAGAACTACTGAAGAAGCTGACAGTGAGGTCAGGGATGTAGGATGTGAAGGTCGCCCCCGTGGGGAGGGTCTTCTCATCATTGTAAAATTTCAGATAGCAATAACCACTGTGTACTTGTGAAATGTTTAACCTTTTTCTTCCTTCTTTGCAGATAACACAAAACTTAGAGATAGCCAGTCAGGTTGATGTGACTACTCACCAGAGCAGGCTTTGTTTGGTGGGGGGTGCATTGCCACAAATGCACTCGTAATACATGTCGTATATAGAGAAATATCTATATTTTTGCACTTAATTTATTAATTGTACATTTGTTCATTTCCCTTCTCCCCCTTTTCCAGGTTTGTGGGATACTCTGGAGGGTCTTTTTTATAGGATTTTTGTAGGGGGCAGCTTCCCCAGAGCCAATGGGAAGTGGCTCATTTTGGTGGGGGGTGGATGTAGCACCCTCCTAGGAAGGTAGGTGCTAGGTAAACGCATCTAATGTTCCTTCTGCTTATCAGGGGAGCCTGATCTATTAGGTTGCCTATTACATGTCTCTGTGTGTGATTCACTGGGTCTGAGTGAGTGTCCCCACTGCATCCAACGAGGGAGCTTGTTGGACAGTGGAGGAAACCCAGCCAGTGACACATTAGCTTTTGTGGGAGTCCCAGTGGGAGGGTATTCTTGCAATGCATCCTGGGACTACCCATAAAAGTGGAGGGGGCATGTGACAGGGCATCTTTGGTGGGAGGCAGAGTCCCAGGAGGAGGCTGACGGCTGTCTCTCCTCCAGCTGTGTGTGAGGAAGGTGGTCTTAGACGGTCAGCTTAGTGAACCAGGTGTGGAGCTGAGCTGCAGAAGATCCAGTGTAGCTGACAGTGGAGCTGCTGGCAGTCTCTCGGGAAAAACAGTGTCCGTGATTACCAGATTTGCCAAAGGGTCTTCCCAGGAAGAGGGACCACTCTAGTGAAGTCAGGGGATCAAGGAGCGAGCTCACACAGAGAGTGTTACAGTAAAGGGGTTGCCATGTAGAGAACCCTGAAGAATAGGGACAAAGGGGGTGCCAGGAAGGGCCCTGAAGCGTGTTCTACAGTACAGTACAGTACAGTACAGCGTATCTAATATAGACCATTAATGTCTTCTTCACTGCAAGTGACAAGGTGACGCAGGGGCCTTGCCGCACTCAGCTATATTTAGTCATCCCAGCAAATTGTGCATAGTTTATTCAAGTTGGAGTATCCCACTCATTCCCTTCTCTTATCCAAGTTCTCAATAAAACCACAAAAACCAAAACTCCTAGACTGTTTCCTGACTGAGCTAAAGCACTTTGAGAATGCTAAACTGTCATGTTGTTGCTAAGAGAAACCCAGGGGAATCCATAACCAGCAGCTCCCAAGGGAGTAGTATTACAGATGTATGAGCACAAACACACCCTCGTTACATTAATTCCAAAGCTCCACAGGCATAATGCATGACGCAAAGCCATGTTTATGTAGTCATGTTTCTGTCTGCAATTGTCACCATGTTATAATATTATTTGTTTTTATAGCTCATATAGTATATGCAAGGTATTAAACTTTCAATGTTGTCAGGGCTTCACTTAATAGACATGGAACTACTTTATGTCATATCAAGTTAACAAAAAATCTCCTATTAGTTTGCTCCCTTGTATGCTTACATCATTCACTTGACAATAGAAGCATTAGAAACAGATTCCAATCGATCATCTTCCAAAACCCAAAAGTAAGGTTTTCTACAGTTTCTACATTGTGTAAAATCTATTGTGTGTGCCCTGTCCTGTGTATTCACTGTATTCTCCTGTGTTTGTGTTCTGCACATGTGCGTGCCATGCATGCATGCATGCATGTGCATTCTTCCCACTCTTATGCTGCACATAGGCCCAAATGTCCTGGTAGGAAGTAACATCAGATTATCCTCAAATAATGATCTAAATGGGATTTTTATCTTTTTGGTTTATTTTTTCTTTTGTCTTTTATTTCTTTGCACACAGCGGTTTCTAGTTAGCTGGAAAATTGCCGACTTGCCAGCCCGTACATGTGCAGAATGAGCAGCTCCATTTGTATATATGATCTGTCACTAGCATAGCTTGCCATGCTCCATTCCCCTGAAGATGCTCATTGGCAGAGAAACATGTTGGGCGGACCTAGCCGGTGATGTCATTATGCCTGCGGTGTCTGGATGGTGTGGTGTTCGCTGCTTGCATACCCTTTTTCCCTTGCTGTGTAAGTGCCTGTACATTGTGGATTTAAAGCAGGGCTCCACTCTTGCACCCTCCACTGCCACATTTGGCACTTTTTTTGGGGGGGTTTGACAGGTGCCTGCTCCCACTTCCGGCTCAGACCGCCGCGGCCGCAAGGCTTAACTTTCTGTTTCCCTTACTTGCTATTCTGGCACCTGCACCAGAAGCCAATTGGGGAATCAATTCGGGTGAGGGCATCACTGGATCTCTAGACAGGTAAGTGTCCTTAAATTAAAAGTCAGCAGCTAAAGTATTTGTAGCTGCTGAGTTTTAATTTTTTATTTTTGGGGGGGGGGGGGGGAGTCTGAAGCTCCTTTTTAAGTGATAAAAAGTGGTGTCTGGCTGGCTGGAGTTCTGGATGATTGCAGCAGTCCTGATAGGTGGCTTTTAAGTGGATATACACATTGAGCGCATATTTATCTCTGTTAGCCCAGGAGATCAACAAATTTTGAGTGATTCATGGTGGGGAAGTCACGTGGAGAAACACTTGCCTGCTGTTTGTCAGTGGCACATGTTAGATGGAATCTGCATGGACTTTGCACTTTAATCTGCACTTTTTTTTTACTATGAATTTTGCACTAGTTTACTATTTATTGGTTTTTTTGATGTAGTGATTTTGGTGTCCATTTGCCTATTTTTTATGGTTTACATAAGCACTAACACTTTTTAGGTATTTGCACAATTTAATATTAATTGTTATGACATATATGATTTTTTTTTTTGCTGTCATATTGATTTATTTACTCTTTTGTACACACATATGCTAGTACAGTATATAGGAAGCACACTTGTTTATTTAATCTGCCCTAATAGTGCCATAACCCTGGAAAGATGAACAAAAGGGACTTTACAGGTGTTATTCATTAAACAAAAATGAGTATTGAATAAGGAACAAGACTAAATAAACTTTATATTTAACAGATATTTATTTTGCCAAAAAGGGCAAGTATACAATGGCACCTAAAAAGACCTAGTCTCTTGGGTTTTCCCTTTTTGTTTATACTCAAGTAATACTGATATATTGGTGAAGATCATACAACCTGAAAAGTAGGACAGCACACATAGAACACAAGATTGCACTGGAAACTAAGTGCAGTTTTGATAACAGGGCTCTGTTGTTGGTTAGGGCTAGATATACCATTAGACACAATAGGCCTGGCCAGGTAGGTAACAGAGACAAAGAGGAGGTTTTTTCATCTATAGTTATCAGTCACAAATACTTCCCATGATCAACAGAAATACAGTCATCTCATAAGCTTATTTACCCACAGTATTCAAATTTGGGTAAATACAGTAGTTCTGTGTAAAAGGGGGGATCCTAGCAGAGAGGTGTTGCATTAAGCGCCAAAATAGTGTTTTTATTTTTTTTATTTTTTTTTCATGTCAACGTGATTAGTAGACCATATCTGGATAATAAAGATTTCATACCAATATTTGTGTCATATATGTTAGAAACATATGGTTTCAGCTTCCCTCTGGTTTCAGTAACAAAATGATTCACAACCTCATCAAGGCTGTTCAATGTGACCTAGGGAAGGAAGAAAATGATACATTTTAACTGAAACATAAAGGGGGCTTCTACACAAAGTATATACAGCATGACAATATAGACACATTGACCCTGGCTTCCTAAAGCAGTAGAGCATGTACATTTTCAAACCTATATATATACAGGGGCGTAACTACAGGGGTTGCTGGGGTTGCAATCGCTACCGGGCCCCATGCTCCAGGGGGCCCGGTAGCAAACCAGTGGGTGAACTTCCAGGATCGCAAAGGTCACACTTGCGACCGGACCCTGGCATCGCACCACTGTGGGGAGGCCCCAAGATTGCAGGAAGGGGGCCCACAAGATTGCAGGAAGGGGGCCCACTGCAGAACATGTGAAAGAATCCTGCTGCGGGACCGTAATAAAAGGCCATGCAACAAGTGTAAAGAGCCCCAGGATCAGTGGGAAGAGCCCTGGGCTTGAAGGTAAGGGCCCCGGCCAGGGGTCTGGGGGGCCCTTCATGGTTTCTTGCATCAGGGCCCTGAAGGTTCTAGTTACGCCTCTGTATATATATATATATATATATATATATATATATATATATATATACGGTATATATAAAGGAGATCACACAAAATGAAAATTAACTTTGCAAAGAATATCCAATGATGTTCAAGAATTAAAAAAACAAAACAGGATTTTTGCTTGCATATGATTAGACTATTGAAGTTAGTACAACATAACCTCATTCACTAAGGCTCTGTTTCCACTAGTGCGACTTGTCAAGCGACTTTGGACACAAAGTCGCATGACAAATCACAGCCCATTGGTTTCAATGGCACCTGTTTCATTCTATGCAACTTAAAGTTGCAGCGACTTTGGAAAGGTGCGTGCACTACTTTGATGCGACTTTTGATGTGATTTTGAGTCAGAGAGTGTAAAGTTAGATCAAAATTGCACTCAAAGTTGCACTGCAAATCGCGTGACTTTGGCGTCGCACTAGTGGAAACGAAGCGTAACTAAAAATGTATTTTCCAAGAGAAAATTCACTTCTCTCAAAGCCATTTCACACCTTAAAGTGGAGTTCCACCCATTTTTGGAACTTTAGATCTTTGTAATCCCCTTTAAAATGGCTTTTACCAATGGAAACTTTTTTTTTTGCTAGTAAATACCTTAATTTTGGCTTTATTCCTCCTCTCCTCACTTCCTGGTCCGATCGGCGATGACGTCATTCGGCGATCCGCAGTGTCTGCTGGGATGTATTCTACTTGCAGTAGCTGTATCTGTACTGAGCCGTGCCTGCCCCGCCTCCGCCCCGCCTCCTCTCATTGAATTGCATTGTATGAATGTATTAAGGCTGTTCTCTGCCCAGCCTCCGCCCCGCCTCCTCTCATTGAGTTGTATTGAGAGGAGGCGGGGCGGAGGCTGGGCAGAGAACAGCCTTAATACATTCATACAATGCAATTCAATGAGAGGAGGCGGGGCGGAGGCGGGGCAGGCACGGCTCAGTACAGATACAGCTACTGCAAGTAGAATACATCCCAGCAGACACTGCGGATCGCCGAATGACGTCATCGCCGATCGGACCAGGAAGTGAGGAGAGGAGGAATAAAGCCAAAATTAAGGTATTTACTAGCAAAAAAAAAAAAAAAAGTTTCCATTGGTAAAAGCCGTTTTAAAGGGGATTACAAAGATCTATGTATTCCAACCTATTAAAAATGGGTGGAACTCCGCTTTAACAAAATTAGATGCCACTGGTGTGCAGCTTTTGACATTGACATTATGATCAATGTATATTCATCTGCTACCCAGAAGTATGTACTTTTAATAATCACTTAGAATCTACATACATTGCCTTAAGAAAGTATTAATACTCCTTGAAATTTTCCACATTTTGTCATGTTACAACCAAAAACGTTAATGTGTTTTATTGGGATTTTATGTTATAGACCAACACAAAGTGGCACATAATTGTGAAATGGAAGGAAAATAAATGGTCTTCAAAAATTTTTTACAAATAAATATCTGAAAAGTGTTGCGTGCTTTTGTATTCAGCCCCCTTTACTCTGATACCCCTAACTAAAATCTAGTGGAACTAGCTGCCTTCTGAGGTCACCTAATTAATAAATAGAGTCCACCTGTGTGTAATTTATTCTCAGTATAATTACAGCTGTTCTGTGAAGCCCTCAGAGGTGTGCTAAAGAACCTAAAACTGACAGGCCGGGCAAGGAGAGCATTAATCAGAGAAGCAGCCAAAAGGCTCAAGGCAATGCTGGAGAAGCTGCAGAGATCCACAGCTCAGGTGGAAGAATCTGTCCACAGCACAACTATTAGTCATGCACTCAACAAATCTGGCCTTTATGGAAGAGTGGCAAGAAGAAAGTCATTGTTGAACGAAAGCCATAAGAAGACCCATTTGCAGTTTGCGAGAAGCCATGTGGGGGATACAACAAACATGTGGAAGAAGGTGCTCTGGTCAGATGAGACCAATATTTAACTTTTTGTCCTAAAAGCAAAACGCTGTGTGTGGCGGAAAACTAACACTGCACATCACCTTGAACACACCATCTCCACCGTGAAACATGGTGGTGGAAGCATCATGTTGTGGGGATGCTTTTCTTCAACTGGTTAGAGTTAATGCAAAGAGGGATGGAGCCAAATACAGGGCAATCTTGAAAGAAAACCTGTTAGAGTCTGCAAAAGACTTGACACTGGGGCAGAGGTTTACCTTCCAGCAGGACCACGACCCTAAACATACAGCCAGAGCTACAATGGAATGGTTTAGATCAAAGCATATTCATGTGTTAGAATGTCCCAGTCAAAGTCCAGACCTAAATACAATTTAGAATCTGTGACAAGACTTGAACATTGCTGTTCACAGATGCTCTCCATCCAATCTGACAGAGCTTGAGCTATATTGCAAAGAAGAATGGGCAAAAATGTCAATTTCTACATGTGCAAAGCTGGTAGAGACATACCCAAAAAGACTTGAAGCTGTAATTGCAGCAAAAGGGGGTTCTACAAAGTATTGACGCAAAGGGGCTGAAAACAAATGCACGCCACACTTTTCAGATATTTGTAAAAAAATTTGAAAACCATTTATCATTTTCCTTCCACTTCACAATTATGTCCCACTTTGTGTTAGTCTGTCACATAAAATCCAAATAAAATACATTTATGTTTTTGTTTGTAACATGACCAAATGTGGAAAATTTCAAGGGGTATGAATACTTCTGTCTTCTTCCCGATGTGTCAAAATGGGTATGTACTATGAAGATCAAATATGATGTGTGGTTTGATGACTCAACTATCAGGTCACCAGTCCAAATGAAATGTCAGCAAATGTCTTATTCATGTGCTTGAATGCAGTTCTCACAAAGTTCCGGCCCTTCCAATAAAACGCCACCTTTTTTATTCAATGTGCCATGGCTACATTAACACGCATGCAAATACATGTTCAAAATTCCACACAAACTTCACTATATAAAAAAGTGCTGATAATGGCACCGGAAATGTATGAGATTTCGCTGTGGCTCAACCGCGATTTTACGGCGATTTAGGCGTAATTTTACTACCATTTTCATGTGCTTATGATATGTTTTACATCAAAAACAGAATATGGGTGCATTATTGATGCATTTTCAATGCATTTTAATAGGGAGGTGCATTTTTGGTGCATTTTTATTATCTAACCAAAAATTCAGCATGCAGGATTTTTACACCACAATACACTATTGCTATATAACCAGCAGAAATTAATCAATGTGAAGCATTCGCAGTCGTGCTCAAGAAATGCTGTCACCCACACCGGTCCTTCTTATTTTGATTCAAGTGCTTCATCTCGTGATAAGACTCCTAAATCTGCTCACCAGAAGCCCCAGGGACCAGTGTTGGGATAGTTACTCAAAAAATGTAACTAGTTACTAGTTACTTCTGTAAATTGTAACGAGATTACTTTACTAGTTACTGCATTTGAAAAGTAACTTTACTACTCATTACTTTACTTTCCTCTTTCTTAATTGACCGTGTAGAAGAAGATACATAACACTCTTTCTGCATAGAGTTTATTGTATAAACACAGGATTTGGGAAACATGAGAACAAAACCTGAAAAAACAGAATAAAACATAAAGTACAACAAAAAGTCATAAACTTCATCCCTCTCTATTCTTCGAAATAACGATTGTATCGCACGGCTTGGGTAACGCAGGAAAGTGCGTTCCTATAGCCTAGTAAAGTAGTATAGTTACCTCCTATAGCCACTTGCCGACCGCCGCAAGTACATATACTGCGGCGGTCAGCCCCTCACAGGCAGAGTGACGTATCGGTACGTCACTAGCCTGTGAGGCTCTGGGGAGCGAACGCGCGCCGCCGGGCGGCATGCTCCCGCGTGGTCACGGACCCCCCCAGCGCGTGTGACCGGCGGACCCAATGTCCGCCGGTCACTCAGCGATCGTCGGTGGGGGAGGGAGAAAGGCAGGCGGCTAGTGTAAACAAGCCGCCTGTCATTCTCCCCTGTGTAGAAACAATGATCATACGGTTCTACTATGTAGGACCGTTGATCATTGTTCCTACAGCTCAAGCCACAGCCAATCACAGTTAGAATCACGCCCCTAGGGACACACACAGCCCCTCCCTCTCAAATAAAGTTAACCCCTTCACTGCCAGTGTAAATTTACAGTAACAGTGCATATATATAGCACTGATTACTGTAGAAATGTCACTGGTAACCCCAAAAGTGTCAAAAATGTCAGTCAAGGGTACGATCTGTCCGCCCCAATGTCGCAGTACCGCAAAAAAAATCGCAGATCGCCGCCATTACGCGTTACAAAAAAAAAAAACAACACAAATAACAAAAATCTTTCCCTTTGTTAGTAAATGCGATAACTTTTGCGCAACCCAATCAAAATACGCTTTTTGCGATTTTATTTACCAAACATATGTAGCATAAAACAAATTGACTGAAATTTTTAAAAAATTTTGATATTTACATTTTTTTTGGGGGGGAATTTCATATAAAAAAAATGTGAAAAGTATTGTTATTTTTGCAAAATTGACGCTATTTTTTTGTTTATAGCACATGATCAAAAAATCGCACAGGTGATCAAATACCACCAAAAGAAAGCTCTGTTTGTGGGAAAAAAAAGGACATCAAATTCGTTTAGGTACAGCGTCGCACGACCGCGCAATTGTCCGTTAAAGTCACGCAGTACCGAATCGCGAAATACCCCCTGGTCTTTTTAGCAGCCAAATCCTCCGGGGCTTAAGTGGTTAACCTAGTAAAGTAGTGTAGTTACCAATATTAGTATTGTAACTAGTTACGTTACTTCGTTACCAAAAAAGTAATGTAGTTACTGTAATCCGTTACTTTGTAACTCTTTACCCCCAACACTGCCAGGGACCATACAGCCTTATCAGCAATCAGAACACCTGGATAGGTCTGCACCTCTCTATTCCCTCCCGGATGGCCGATGTTGATTATATGGAGGTAAATGCATCAATGCATTTTGCCGTATGGCGTCTTCAGGAAATATTCAGGAAATCCTGAAGACGTCACACTATTGGCACATTTGTATGTTGTTTTCCATTATATCTACATTGGCCATCACTTAAAGCTGTTGTATAATGAAAAAAATAAAAATAAAAAACCCTGCAAGAAAAAGATATAATGAGCTAGTATGCATCGCGCGGGAGTCATTTTCCGGCAAGTGCCCGGCATGGAACTCTGAAGGTCCGCCGGACCTTCAGAGCGCATGCGCCGCTAGCGTCAGCAGCTGCATGCAGGGCAAATATCTCCTAAACCGTGCAGGTTTAGGAGATATTAATTGTACCTACAGGCTTACCTGTAGGTAAAAGTCACAAAAATTAGTATACTACCTCTTTAACAGCGCCTGCTTTATATGTATTATTTTTGTTTTTAGTGTTTTTCCCTTAAAAGGGGCAGCAATTAAGATTTTGGTACCGAAATTTCCATTCAGTGCACCTCTAATTTTCAATTGTCCAAACGTAGTGTGTATATTATACAATAGAGTGTATAATGTGGAGCCATTTGGAGTACAGTGTGTACAGAACGTAGAGATGTGCAATAGGGAATGTACAACACAGTGAACAAAGTGGAATAGTGAGCAATATAGTAGAACAGCATAAGGTTCAGAGTGGAGTGGATTGCATCATATATTATGTACAGCACAATGTATAAAGTGGACCAGTGTAAAAATATAGACTATACAGCACAGTGTTTAGAATGTGGTAGACTACACATTAGGGTTGATTTACTAAAACTGGAGAGTGCAAAATCTGGTGCAGCTGTGCATAGAAACCAATCAGCTTCTGTTTTTTTTTGTTAAAGTTTACTTGAACAAACTGAAGTTAGAAGCTGCCTACCAAGCACAGCTCCAGGTTTAGTAGATCAACCCCACTGTGCTGTATGTTCTATGCAGGCATCTTTTACTTCCCCTCTATGCCCAGTGCCCACTATATATTGTGCACACCCCTCCTATGCCCGCACTACTCTGTATATTCCATTCTGCATGTTAGTCCACTCTCCGCATTGTGTTATGCATTATATGTTGCATACCACTCAACTGCTGTACATTTCGAACTTCACACCATTTCAAGTTGCACTCTGTGCTTTACCTTATACACTTTACACTACCACACTCCTATAAACTGTGTACATTCTATACTTCACACTGCTCCACTCTATACACTGTGCTGTCCATTATACAGTATGCTGCACACCACCCCACACTATGCTGTATACTATTGTAGCAGGATTCCCAGCCATTGTGCTGGATGTGGATCCGCCTGGGTTACCGCTAACAACAACAGCACATTTAAGCATGTTCTCCAAGTGTGAGCACTGAGACAATGACCAGTCCACTATCTTTAGGTTTTTATATTTATTGATAATTTGGATGGAAGAAGGGATGAGTGGGATACTCCTTTGGCTCAACTATACACAATTTGCTGGGGACAACTGAAAAATGCTTGTTGGCGCTGACTTGATGCTGGCTTGATGCCTGTCAACACTGGTTAACGCTGATTAACGCTGGCCTGCTGCCTGTTAACATTGAACTGACTTCTGATCACCTCCTTGTGACTCAAAGTCCTTTTGAAGCTCCCTTGGCACTCCTTTCTGAGGTAGCTACTTTATCACTGCTACACTGCTGAACACTTGTAAGCTTCAGGGCCCGCACCAGCACCCTCTCTCACACACTTATCTTCAGGGCTTGGACA